>NW_022145599.1:28131603-28757019 GCF_000002235.5 Strongylocentrotus purpuratus | reverse complement strand
GGGGTTGTGAGGAGCAGTGTTGCAGCATGGAGAAGAAATAGAGCTGCACTGATGAATGCCCAGCTTTCCACTATGCTGTTTTGCTGAATATGAGGAACTTCCCCAGTCTGATGTTTTCTTGTCTACTAAACAACTGCGGGTATCAGTGTAGCTTTACCTAGTCTCTATGCTGCTAACCTGCTTCTCACAACCGCAAGACTTATAAGTTAAGCCAATATATATCATAGTTTCTTGTAACTGAATTAAATTTGAAATGAAATAGCACAATTTATAACGAAACAAATATCTTTGTGATGGCCTGTTAACTTTCTTAAAATCAATTATGAGACTGACAGAAATACACTAGGTATTTATACAGCATGTTTTGGAAGAAGTTTCAGGATGGTGATGGAAAGATTTTGTATTTATAGAAGACAAGTTAGATAAAAGAAGGTATAAACATAAGTATTCTATATTTTTATTATCCATTTTCATACCATATAAATGAACATTAAAAATATGAAAATTACTTTCTGTCTGGCATGTGTATATATTATGTGATGCAATATCTGTTGCTCTATTTTTACTGTGTGAATGTTCAGAATGTATTCATGAAGTGACTTTTACACTTTCTTCCTTCATCAGGTGGTCATATAGATGTCATTTAGAGGACACAAAAGACGTAAAGATCATGTAAGGATAAAAGGTACATCGAAATGACCAGTAAGATGTAAATATCACGTCAAAATTTGATGTCCATACAACATATACACGACGTCTGTAGGACGTCTTTCTTGGGTAAAAGTTGACGTCTTAAAGACGTCTTTCTTGGACCAATAAGACCAGAAAAAAATATGACGTCCATACGACGTCTTCCATGGTACAAGTTGACGTCTTAAAGATGTCTTTCTTTGACTAATAAGACGTTAAAATCACGACAAAATATGACGTCCATACGATGTCTTTCTGTAGTACAAGGTGACGTCTTAAAGACGTCTTTCTTTGACCAAAAGATGTAAATATGACGTCCATACGACGTCTTTCTATGGCACAAGTTGACGTCTTAAAGACGTCTTTCTTTAACTTATAAGACGTAAAAATCACGTCATAATATGACGTCCTCATGACGACGTGCGCGGGTGCAAAATCATGTCTTTTTGACGTCGTGTTATGTCGTCTTAAAGACGTCTTTCTTTAACTAAAAGACGTAAATATGACGTTCATATGACGTCTTCCTATGGTACAAGTTGACGTCTTAAAGACGTCTTTCTTTGACTAGTAAGACGTAAATATGACGTCCATACGACGTCTTCCTAAGGTACAAGTTGACGTCTTAAAGACGTCTTTCTTTGACTAATAAGACGTAAAAATCACGTCAAAATATGACGTCCTCATGACGACGTGCACGGGTGCAAAATCATGTCTTTTTGACGTCGTGTTATGTCCTCTTAAAGACGTAGTACAAGACGTAAATATGACGTGATATTTACCAGTCTCTGCTATCAGGGTGTTTATTAATGTCTCTTTACTGTTATTTCTTGTGTGCCCTCAGCGATGCTACATTTGCAATATCATTTGTCATGATGGTAAAAGCAAACAAATTATTCTGGAGGCAATTTATGTTCCTCTATTCTAATTTTGCAATACTGGGTTAAAGTAAGCTACATTTATATGTTCTGCATGTAAGCAAGATTGGTTTTTTAAACCAGTCATAACGAATATACATAATGTATCAATTATAATTATACATCAACTAGTTTTTTATGAATTCTTTTTTATTTTGTTGAAACTTCTTCAATTTTGTATGGAATCTTGTGTGTAACAAAGACAGTATAAACATTTGCTACATGTAAATGACTAAAGGTTAAAATTTGGCATGTATTTTTGAGAAATAGAATGCTAATATGGTATATATTAACTGTAACTAGCCGGCTTGTTACTTTGTGAAAATAAGCAAATTTATAAAAAAAAAAGATTTAACAGAAGGTCAACTAACTAATTTTAGAAGAAAAAGAATTACACTTTTGACCTTACAATGTGCTAATTTGAATTCATGAAACTGAAAAGGTATTGTAAATAAAAAGTATTAAATTTGTATGTAAAATTTGTCATGTTTACCTGTGAGATAACCCAAAGATATCTCCATTTGGAAGTAGTAGTAGTTGTAGTATGAACTTGATGTAAATTCAATGAACATCTCTGACGCAGCTAGAATGCGCTCCCCCCTTGGAATTTGCTGGCTTCCACTGAAGACCTCAGAATCATTGTTGGGTACCAGACCGGCTCCAATCCGTAGGACATTACCATAAGAAAGATATCCGTAGTTGAGAGTGATAATGAATGCTACTTCCATGGAGTTAGTAAGAGCAGGGGCGCTTGAGTTGAAGAGCCACAAGGCATGTGTGTTTGAGTAACCAGGACTGAGTAGTACTCTTGTGTCTCCAAGATAAAGCGTGTGGACTGAAAGAATAAGAGACATCATTGTTTGGTTCTGTGGTCAATTTTAGACACAATGTCCTGCTTCTTTAATTGATGGTGGTCACGAATCCTACCCAAGAAATCAACACTTTGCAGAGGCTTACCTGTACAAATTTGACAGCATTTCAATTTTTAAAGTAATTGACATTTATGTCCTTTCAGTAATATTCATCAAGATATATACACACTGAACAAGCTTGGGTAACAAGGATTCCTGGTAGAAGGAATTGACTCCCACAAAGCCGTTTGTTGTGTGTCAAATTAAGAAATCACCATTCTTTCATTTTCCTTTAAAATAGTCATCTCAACGGTTATTCTAACACTCTATTGTATTGCCTATATTAGGCAATTGAAATTATATAGGTTAATGACTACCACAAAGCAGTTGTGTGGTAAAGAGATCATTCTTTACTACATAATGCGAGTAAAACCAAACTGTTTTGGGTGCTGCTATGAAGAGCAGTGGACTGAAAGGTTATTTTGATACTTCTTGTAAGTTTTTTAATGATTTGAAAGAGGCTTTAATACATGAATAATCACAACAAAAAGAAATCTTTATATTTCCATCATTGCAGAAGATACACTGACTAGTAAAACATTTTACCTTAGATCAAAATATACCGTAGGCATTTGCCTATACTCGGACTTTGCTATGAGGCAGTCACCCAAAGAAGATGCATGGGGAACGCACAGCCCGCGCATTGAAAATTTGCAAGTTGCGTTCTCGTTCGTCAAGCCCGCTAGACCAACGCTATGCATTCAACGTCATTTGCGCTGTGTGTCGGGGAATAAGTGTGCACGGAGCATGACGCACTTTATAAAATAGCTCTAGTATTTTATGCATCGTGACTGGTCAAAATGCATCACATGACATGCAACATTTTTTGTGCACTGCATGTGTGCAAAAAAAGCCCAACAAAAAGTATCATTGCACGCTAGCAACACGCTATGCATGGGCGCACAACGATGCACTGACCTTATTTTCTAATTTTTCAATACGCAGGCCATACGTCGTCTATGTGTGACCGGGCCATAAGAGACAAACCTGTATGTTGAATTATAACCGTCATAGATAATATTTCACAGACTATAAAAAACAAAAACAATATTCAAATAAAGTGAACATAAAATTACCACAGCCGGTTTCATCACTGGCGTCTGGACAATCTACACTGAGATCACACAGAGAGGACTGGTTGACTGCATGAAATCCATCATTGCACACAAAGAGACCTAAACACCAGCAATAAATGTAGAAGGGAGTTATCAGTTCATTGGCTCTGCAAGATACATACACTGTACATGTCCCGAGTTTGATAGTAATCCATCAGTCAGTATTGACAATGCATTCAAAAGCTATTTTTGCATACATAATGTACCCTATGACCTTTCACCTCGTGACCCCAACATCTAATCAATTCATTGGCTCTGCCGTTGCCTTAGTTTGGCGGTAATTCATCAATCGGTTCTTGTGATAACGTGATCACAAGCTATTTTTGCATATATAATGAGCCCTGTGACCTTTGACCTCTTGACCCTAAAAGTGGCAATTGGCAAGTGTAGACCAATGTCTTGCCAAAGGACATTACCGGTAGTGCCGTGTAGGGGATCGAACCCACGACCCTTGAATTTCAAGTAAAGTGCTTAAACCTTTCTCTACTATAGGTTACAGATTGTTAAAAGAATTACCTTCAAGGGAACGGGGTGTAATCGCCAGGTTGAAATGTGAATAACTATAGGAGCTTGTGAAATCCACGTGCATCTCTGATGACTGAATGAGCCTTCTTGCCCTGTTAGACGGGTGGTCATCATTGGTAAATCGAAATTCGGAATCATTACTGGGGACAAATCCAGAGCCAATACGAAGTACGTTGCCATAGCTTAAATAAATGTCGCTAATGTACACAAAGAAGGCAATGTTACCAGTATCGCTTTGTGAAGAATTGATATTGAATAACCATGTTCTGATGTAAGGTCTACTGTATGATCCATAACTGTAAAGAAAGTGGGTTTCTCCAACAGTAAGCGAGTATTCTGAAAAAAAGTTATGAGAGAAGAAAAAAATCACATCAATATATAACACTTCATCTAAATTTGTTGTTTAAAATGTTGTTATATGCTCTTTTTCTCCTTTTTTGTTGGTTTCATTTATTTCTCATTTCCTCAAAAATGTCCATGTAAAAAAAGTACAGACTTAAATTCACTCATGTTACATAGCCACTTCACGTAATGTCAAAATGGACAAATTGGAACCTTAAAAAGCTCACAGGCTTTGGGGGTATAAATTCTTTTGAAAAATTACTTTTTATTGTAGTGAATACTTTTTCATCCTCAAATATAAAGATGCAACTTATCATTAAAAAAGATGAAATACTTACTGCAGTTGTTTTCATCACTCCCATCATTACAATCATCAATAGAATCGCATCGAGCAGTAGAATTATAAGAAGTTCCATCGGAGCAAAAAAAGAGGTCTGTTAAATTTTATAGAAATATAAAGCAAAAAAATATAAATTAATACTATGATTATGAAGGTTACAATAATTATGATGCCTGCATAGCACTACTCTTAACCATGATACTGATAATTTTATAAATGACACACACAAAAATTCGGCAACGGGATAGAAAAAAGCCTGTTCCAATCACACACACAAACAAACTGTGTAGCAGGAAAGTTTAAAATCTACATACAATTTTTTGGCCCAGCATTCTATGGGCCAACGGATAGGAGTATAAAGAAAATACAGACTTAACAGAATACCATGTGCACGTGTGGTTCTTATTCTATACAAGTGTGTATGGACATGTTGAGTAATCTATTCACAAATCAATAATTTGTTGATTTCGATATCTCTTTATTGAAGTTATCTTTGAAACTCATATCTTGATTATAGTATAATGACACTGACACGCCTAACATACAGAATAGAATATTTGTTGTGATTGGCACACTGTAATCTCCAGCAACTTTATCTATCCTGCAAATGGCAGATGTAGATAAAAGAATTGCCAAATTATGTTAGTACCGGTATTTAATATTATACAACAAAACTCCTAGATCCTTGTTATTTGATGTAAAAAGAATTCATTCAAGAAAGTTTCGTGAATGTATAATTATGGCTGACAAATAAATCTCAAGTTTAATAAGGCTTAATTTAGTGCGCACACATAGCTATACAGTAGATATAGCAAGCGCACTCACCTCTATACCCATTTACGCATAGTGCTGCGCAAGAATAGGCTCATGCTCACGCAGTATTAAGCGCTCTTACCTCTACGCGCACTACTGCGCTCTGAAAACGAGTTCAATAGTACTGGAAAATATTGCACTCCTTTTCATTAAAACGAGTGCAATAGGATCAGTAAATGAATCACACGTGACCGTGCATGACCAATCATTTGATTAGTGATCTGGGAGTGATGCTGTGTGTATCTATCGCACTCAGCCTAACGGCTTTGTGCGATAGATACACACAGCTTCAACTCGAGTGCGGATAGATCGTATAATGAACTCATGCGCATGCATCATTTGTATACTGATGGGACTCAAATGCTAATGGCCCAATCAATAGTACAGGTTCAATTTGAGAAAACAATGTTTTTGCTACTGATCTTCACAGTAAAGTGTTAAAATCCACTTAGGAGTAATCAATTACTTCAGAGCGAATACTTAATTTTGAAAATGCTTTTGAATTTAATTTTCTGTTCCTTTCTGTACATGTTCTAGAAAGAGGTGTCAATGTGGATACGATTCGATTTGATTCCCGCTGCAGCACTTTTCTGTCCTTTGACAAGACTTAATCTACATTTGGCACTCTTCAGCCGGTTGTAGTAAATGGGATCTGGGAGGAATCTATTCCTTGAATACTTGAATGCAGCTAGGCTAAAACCAGGGTATGCACTTTGCAGGTGCCTTAAGCACCTGCTAGGATCGGTATATGCACATCGTAAAAAGTTTTAGGTTTTAGGACGGGACAATTACCTCCTGGGCAATCACCCCCCCCCCCCCAGCCAATTTCCAGTGGGCAAGAAATCCCCAAGGACAATTACCCTGGAAAATTACTCCCCAAGGACAACCACCTCCTGTGGAAAATTACCCCCCCCCCAAGGACAATTACCTCCAGAAAATACTTTTTTATCAGGGTGGACTTCCCCTTTAATGAACAAGGGGGTAATTTTCGGAAGGGGGGGGGGGGTAATTATCCTTGGGCTGGTTGTCCTTGGTTGTCCTCAGGTGGAAAAGGTAATTGTTCTAGGGGGTTAGTTTTAGGGGTGAGGATAATTGTCCTCGGGGGGGTAATTGTCCACTGGGAGAATGGTCCACGGGTAATTTTCTGGAGGGTTGGTTGTCCTCAGGAGGTAAATTTCTGGGGGGTAAATTTCCGGGGGATATTGTACTTGGGGGGGGGGGGACAGTCTTCCGGGGGAGGGGGGGGGGGGGGGGGGGAGGGTAATTTTCAGGGGGTAATTGTCCTGATACGCAAAAAACTGAATGCAGCTTTTATAATATTAACATTAAATACAATAATAAAGATAATAATAACACTAATGATATTTATAATAACAACAATATTAATGATTATAAAAATAATGTTTTGCTGCAAACAGCCCTCTCTTTGTTATATTTTGAAAGAAAACTTTCAACTGTTTTTGTAATACAATTAAATGTGGTTTAATATTTTGTTTAATGACTTTACCATCTAACAAGTAGAGTCCAATATCGATTCTAAAAGCTCCTGAATCGTAATAGTCATCGGTCATAAATTCAATAAAGAGCTTATCTCCTTCAACGACGGTAACATATGGGTTGTACAGGGATGTAAAGCCAGTGAAATTGACTACAGTGAAGCCATCGGCATCATGGCCTTGTCCTATCTTCAAAGTATCATAGTCGTCGAGGTGCAACTCGTCGATGGTCACAACAAAAGAGAAGTTGCCTCCAGCTGATGAATTCGCCTGGAAGAGCCAAAGGATGGAGGTGTTGCCGTAGTAGCTATTTGGATAATTTGGCGAGTACAGGTAAAGATGTTCTCCATTGTCCAGCTCGTGTACTGTGTGGAACAATATATTTATTCGTTCATTTAATATCCAGCAAATTAAAAAAAAAAAGACATACATAGATCCAAGATTTACCCCCAATCATTTTTTAAAAAAACGGGTAATGAAGGGCAAGAACCACTTGATGACTAAAATACTTGTCACACTTAAGGATAAAATTTACATTGTGAACATCAGCAACCAATGTAAATATTTCAAGCAATTATTTATGGGATGTACACTGAAGAGCATATTACACTTTGTGTAATATATATATATATATATAGCCATAGAGAAGGCATACATAATCAGATACATAATCAGATAATCAGATCTAAAATGTTTTCAAACTAATCATACTTGCTCTTGTGGAAAGATTAGACTCTAAAACTTAAAGAAAGAGAAACACCCCGAAGATACCGAACAAGGGAGCAATATTATTAGCTGGGGTGCAACAGTGCACCTCTGGGTATAATAGGTACATATAAGAGTTGAAATCTGAAAGGTTAAATTCTGCACCATGAGAGACACTGTTATTATCAGAAATAAGGGTAGTAATTTAAACCTTTCAACCTTTTCATCATTTTATTACGAAAGGTACTTACATGAATCAAGCCCAGAATTCCACATACAAATCTCTTTCTACTTCAAGGCCACTTCCTGTTTAATACAGTGTTCATAAATGTATGTATAAGATATAAAGTTATAAAATGCAAACAAAAACATTAAGAAAACTTGTACAAATTCCATCTCATTTCGACCAACAATCATGTTCCAATATGAACAGTAAAGAGATTTTTTGAGTGTTTCTTTTCTAATTATCTCTACATGTATTTGATTATTTTTATATTATAAGATTTTGAGATATTCATATACATTACTTCAATTATCTCATTTTACTCACTGCATGATGCCTCATCACTACCATCTCTGCAGTCTGGTATCACATCACATATAGCGGATCCATTGACTGCCCATGGACCTGTCTTGCATTGGAAAGGATCTGTTTTTTACAATAAAAGAAGAAAAACAGTATAGAATAAGATAGTATGCCTTAAAAGTCCAAATGTGACCAGGTAACAAAAACCTATCAAAAAGTGTCCAGATATTATTTTCTAGTTTAACCTTTATTGTACTGGGGGGAGGGGGGGGGGGCCTGAGAGGTCCCCTCAACATTTTCGGAGATTGCGCTGCAACCGCTTGGAATTTTGAATTGTCGTTTCAAAACTTTTTTTCCCTCAAGTCTTACGCACATTTTTGAAACCATTTTCGTCGAAATCGGATATACCTGTAAGGCGTTACATAACAATTAGTATGCGCATGTCATCAAAAATATGCTATAATGGAATATATTCATGTACAAGCAGAAAGGTGAATACAGGTTTAGATGTATTTCTTCCTAAGTGGGAGATATGAATTGATATCAAATTACTTTTATATGTTTCTCAAAGTAACTTGATGTATTCCAGAACAAAAGTATACATTATAAATAAAATTGATATAATAAGAAATAAAAAATAATAAAATACAAAAGAAAATAAATATTTGAAAATCGCATCAAATTTGCATAAATTATTATCAATAATCACATCAAAATAACTATTTTGTGTTAGAAAAGATGTTTCATATGAATGAGTTTGAATTAACATTCAAAAAGTGGAATCTGACAATTCTTAATTGTAATGATTCTAGTTCCCTGAATATTTCCAGATTTGATATTTATGAATGCATATTCGTATTTCATGCAAATTAACCTATGCATTTTCAAATATCATAAAAATAATGTAACCTCATGAATTTGAGATGAAGAAAACATTCATTCAATACATTTTCAACATTCTTCACAAGTCTACAGACAAATATGTAGTTTTCTATAAAATGCATAAAATTAGCATTTTACATAATTAATCAGGCTATAATGACAAAAATTTGCATATTAGGAAAAAACTAATTATACCATCTTGTTCCTTACGTAAATATCTACAAACATGCACATTTTTGTGTTCATTGGACTTTTGACGGACGAGATCATGGGGGGGGGGGGGGCTTCCCAGACCCCATGATCTCGTCCGTCAAACCAGACCCCCCCCCCCACCCCAGTCACGAATTGCTCAAAATAGCGCAGTACAGTAAGGGTTAAGCTTTGGTCACAACAGTAGCCTGCTTGTTGGCCGGGCGGCGAGTTTTGAGCCAATTTCGCTCGGGCACCGAGCGACGGCCGCCCAGGCACCAGTTGCTTTTAGGGCATTGCTTGGTCGCTGCTGAAGTTTTAGCGCGGAGTTAAAATTTGGGCTGTGTCTGCTCACTTTCACTCGTCGCCCAAAGTACACTGACCTAATGGAGCGTTCGCCGTCGAGCGATTTAGATAAAAAATCGAAGCGGTAGGTCAAAGGTTGCCAAGCTGTCGCTGCCCGGTCGCCGCTGGGAGATCAGTCGGTCACTGGGCGGCGAGTCCAAAATCGGTTGGCAGCCTTTGACCTAGCGGCTTCAATTTTTGACATAAATCGCTTGACGGCGAATGCTCGATTATTTTGGAGCCCTGCCGATCACCCACCGGCTTCCGGGCAATATCTTAAAAACAGCTGGTGGCCGATGGGAGACCGCTCGGGAATCATTGGGTCATCAGTCGGTCACTGCCGGGACACCGCCCGGAGAAGCTCCCCAATATTACCCAGTTTTGACCTAAAATGGACAGGCGACCAACAGGGAATCGACAGGGCACCACCCAGGCATCGCTGGCGCTCTACAGCCTGCTTAACTTCTCCAAAAATCTTTGGGCGATGTCTAAATTCGACCGAGCAGGCTACTAATCGGTCGGTCACGGCTCTGAGTTGTGACCATAGCTTTAGGTCAGATCCTAAAACAGGAGATTTTCAGCTTAAAATGACATATAAATCATCCCAATATGATGTTCCTAACCCTGTGAAGAAAATGAGGTCTCCATTCTAATATAAAATGTTACTTGAGAAAACAAAAATCTATAGTATATTCAAGCATGCTGACCCACAAAGATTTGTGCAAGGTGACAAAAGGAGGATTATAACTCTTTGGCGATTTCTGTGAAAGATCACCAAATCGTCCTAAAACGTAGCATACCAATTTATAAGCACACGCTGATCTTTATTTAGACCAAGTATCAATGCAAGAGCATTTTCAAATTATAGGAAATTTAAACATATTTGTGGCTTATACCTAGTAAATAAGATCGATTGATCGATCTGTATTGAAAAGCAAGTCAGAAAAAATCTTGGAAACCAGCGGGACTTGAACCTGCATCTACTGCTTGCTGGGCAGGGACTCTACCACCAGGCCATCACTGGTCCATGGCACAGTCACAATGAACTAGAACAAATACCTAAGCTCTCCTGATTCATTCTGACTCATTAATATTCATTAGTCCGCCATAGGACAATAACTTTTTTAAATGTAATGCTTCCTGGGAGAAATTTCAATCATTTAAACATATTTGTGGCTTACACCCAGTAAATAAGATCGATTGACCGATCTGTATTGAAAAACAAGTCAGAAAAAGTCAGAAAAAGTCCTGCTGGTTCCAAGATTTTTTTTCAATTGATTTTATTTACTGGGTGTAAGCCACAAATATGTTTAAATGATTGAAATTTCTCCCAGGAAGCACCACATTTATAAAATAATACCTGTAGCCATGGTAATAACAAAGCAATTACTGTAAGTTTGTTAATCTTATTTTCGCGCGATTAATTTTTCACGCCGTTCAGCTCAGCTCAGAGTCTCAGTGAAGATTTGAATTTGAAAATTACCGTTTGGCCTATTCGCCTTCTACCACTAGATGGCAGCACACATTTGGAAAATGAAGGCCTTTGGGTCTTCTTTAAAAGTGACTGCTTATCTTTGAAGGCTTATTTTCAGCGACTGCTTATCTTGAAGGCTTATTTTCTACTGACTGCTTAATAAGCAGTCAACATTTTTGGACTGCTTATATGAAAGTCTTTGAAGGCTTAGCTCTCGCAAACTAATAAGCAGTCGAAGACTAAAACAAGCCTTCGAAGGCTTATGAAGTCTTTGAAGGCTTTGTGAAGGCTTAGCGAAGGCTTATCGAAGGCTTATTAAGCAGTTTTCTTTGGTAAGGGATGTTTATATTTTTGTGGGTGTTCTAAAATTTGTGGACACCCACTCTTGCGAGAAATCCGCGAAAATTAATGTACCGCGGATATTTCTGCGTGTACAGTACTACAACAACAAATCAGACAAACATCAACAAGTCTACAAAAAGCTCCTTAAAATACCACTTTTAGATTATTTGGTGCTTCCAGATTTTGAATTTATGGTATAATACTCACAGCATATACTAAATACCGGTACTCAAATTTGACCATCCCGACCTATTGCACCTCTATGAACCTCTAATTGAAAACCACACCATGCGACTCTTGGGTGGTTTTGTGGTACCTGGTAACTAACACATTTTAAATTGTCCATGAAAAAATATGTGACAGACTTATTGCAGTAAGTTTTCAACAGATTTAAAAAAAACAAGACTAACAATGTTTTTCGGAGAAGAGAATGATATGTTTTTGTATACATACATGAAGTGCTATGTAGTTTATTCAAAGAGCTGGGGCCCCCAAATTATCTTGAGAGTGTTTAACCAGTGGTTGAGTTGTTTATTAATGGCTCTTTACTGTTAACTCTTGTTTTAAACTTTCAAATTTACAATGTGCTAACTTGAATTCATAAACTAAAAAGTGATTGTAAAATAAAAATATTAAGTTTGAATGTAGAATATGTCATATTTACCTGTGAGATAACCCAAAGATATCTCCATTTGGAAGTAGTAGTAGTTGTAGTATGAACTTGATGTAAATTCAATGAACATCTCTGACGCAGCTAGAATGCGCTCACCCCTTGGAAATTGCTGGCTTCCACCAATGACCTCAGAATCATTGTTGGGTACCAGACCGGCTCCAATCCGTAGGACATTACCATAAGAAAGATATCCGTAATTGAGAGTGATAATGAATGCTACTTCCATGGAGTTAGTAAGAGCAGGAGCGCTTGAGTTGAAGAGCCACAAGGCATGTGTGTACGAGTAACCAGGACTGAGTAGTACTCTTGCGTCTCCAAGATAGAGCGTGTGAACTGAAAGAATAAGAGACATCATTGTTTGATTATGTGGTCAATTTTAGACACAATATCCTGCTTCTTTAATTGATGGTGGTCACGAATCCTCTCCAAGAAATCAACACTTTGCAGAGGCTTACCTGTACAAATTTGACAGCATTTCAATTTCAAAGTATTAAATTGACAATTATGTTCTTTCAGTAATATTCATCCAGATGTATACACACTGAACAAGCTTGGGTAACAAGGATTCCTGGTAGAAGGAATTGACTCCCACAAAGCTGTTTGTTGTGTGTCAAATTAAGAAATTACCATTCTTTCATTTTCCTTTAGAAAAGTCATCTCAACAGTTATTCTAACACTCTATTGTATTGCCTATATTAGGCAATTGAAATTATATAGGTTAATGACTACCACAAAGCAGTTTGTTGTGTGGTAAAGAGATCATTCTTTACTACATAATGCGAGTAAAACCAAACTCTTTTGGGTGCTGCTATGAAGAGCAGTGGACTGAAAGGTTATTTTGATACTTCTTGTAAGTTTTTTAATGATTTGAAAGAGGCTTTAATACATGAATAATCACAACAAAAAGAAATCTTTACATTTCCATCATTGCAGAAGATACACTGACTAGTAAAACATTTTACCTTAGATCAAAATATACCGTAGGCATTCGCCTACACTCGGACTTTGCTATGAGGCAGTCACCCAAAGAAGATGCATGGGGAACACACAGCCCGCCCATTGAAAATTTGCAAGTTGCGTTCTCGTTCGTCAAGCGCGCTAGACCAACGCTATGCATTCAACGTCATTTGCTCTGTGTGTCGGGAATAAGTGTGCACGGAGCATGACACACTTTATAAAATAGCTCTAGTATTTTATGCATCGTGACTGGTCAAAATGCATCACATGACATGCAACGTTTTTTGTGCACTGCATGCGTGCAAAAAAAAAGCCCAACAAAAAGTATCATTGCACGCTAGCAACATGCTATGCATGGGCGCACAACGATGCACTGACCTTATTTTCTAATTTTTCAATACGCAGGCCATACGTCGTCTATGTGTGACCAGGCCATAAGAGACAAACCTGTATGTTGAATTATAACCGCCATAGATAATATTTCACAGACTATAAAAAAAAAAAACAATATTCAAATAAAATGAACATAAAATTACCACAGCCGGTTTCATCACTGGAGTCCGGACAATCTACACTGAGATCACACAGAGAGGACTGGTTGACTGCATGAAATCCATCATTGCACACAAAGAGACCTAAACACCAGCAATAAATGTAGAAGGGAGTTATCAGTTCATTGGCTCTGCAAGATACATACACTGTACATGTCCCGAGTTTGATAGTAATCCATCAGTCAGTATTGACAATGCATTCAAAAGCTATTTTTGCATACATAATGTACCCTATGACCTTTCACCTCGTGACCCCAACATCTAATCAATTCATTGGCTCTGCCGTTGCCTTAGTTTGGCGGTAATTCATCAATCGGTTCTTGTGATAACGTGATCACAAGCTATTTTTGCATATATAATGAGCCCTGTAACCTTTGATCTCTTGACCCTAAAAGTGGCAAGTGGCAAGTGTAGACTAATGTCTTGCCAAAGGACATTACCGGTAGTGCCGTGTCGGGGATCGAACCAACGACCCTTGAATTCCAAGTAAAGTGCTTAAACCTTTCGACTATGACACCTCTACTATAGGTTACAGATTGTTAAAAGAATTACCTTCAAGGGAACGGGGTGTAATCGCCAGGTTGAAATGTGAATAACTAAAGGAGCTTGTGAAATCCACGTGCATCTCTGATGACTGAATGAGCCTTCTTGCCCTGTTAGACGGGTGGTCATCATTGGCAAATAGAAATTCTGAATCATTACTGGGGACAAATCCAGAGCCAATACGAAGTACGTTGCCATAGCTTAAATAAATGTCGCTAATGTACACAAAGAAGGCAATGTTACCGGCATCGCTTTGTGAAGAATTGATATCGAATAACCATGTCCTGTTGTAAGGTCTACTATGTGATCCATAACTGTAAAGAAAGTGGGTTTCTCTAACAGTAAGCGAGTATTCTGAAAATAAGTTAGGAGAGTAGAAAAAAATCACATCAATATATAAAACTTCATCTAAATTTGTTGTTTAAAATTTTATTATATGCTCTTTTCTCCTTTTTTGTTGGTTTTATTTATTTCTCATTTCCTCAAAACTGTTCATGTAAAAAGGTACAAACTTAAATTCACTCATGTTACATAGCCATTTCATGTAATGTCAATATGACAAATTGGAACCTTAAAAAGGCTTTAGGGTATAAATTCTTTTTAACAATTACTATTTATTGTAGTTAATACTTTTTCATCCTCAAATATAAAGATGTAACTTATCATTAAAAAAAGACAAAATACTTACTGCACTTGTTTTCATCACTGCCATCATTACAATCATCAATAGAATTGCACCGAGCAGTAGAATTATAAGAAGTTCCGTCGGAGCAAACAACAAGGTCTGTTAAATTTTATAGAAATATAAAGCAAAACATTAAAAATTGATACTATTATTATGAAGGTAACAATAATTATGATGACTGCATAGCATTACTCTCGACCATGATACTGATAATTTTATAAATGACACTCAAACACAAAAATGGTTTAAAAAAAAACCCTGTTCCAATCACACACAAAAAATATTTGTAGCAAGAATGTTTAAAATCTACATAGTATTTTTTTTGCCCAGCATAAGCCAATGGATAGGAGTATGAAGACAATTTAGAATAAACAGAATACCACGTGCATGGAACTAAAGTCAGACTTGGGTTCCGTGTGGTTCTTATTCTTTGCGAGTGTGTATGGACATGTTGAAGAGTCTCCTCACAAATCAATAATTTGTTGATTGCGATACCTCTTTATTGAAGTTATCTTTGAAACTCATATCTTAATTATAGTATAATGACACTGACACGCCTAGCATACATAATAGAAAATTTGTTGGATTGGTACACTGTAATCTCCACAAAAAAAATCTCCATCTTGTGCCTATTGCAAATGGCAGATGTAGATAAATGAATTGCCAAAAGATGTTAGTACCACCGATAGGACTCAAATACTAATAGCCCAATCTATAGTCCAGGTTCATATTGAAACTAGATGGAATTTTGACTGCGCGCAGTCGAAAATGATGCCTCCGCCATAGAGCAATTTAAACAAGTTTGGAGTTTAAATCTCCAGTGGTTCTTGAGATATCATGATAACAATCTCAATGTATGGAATTTCATAAGTTGACCTCTGTGACCCTTGACCTTTGACCTACGTGCTCCAAAATCTAATCAGATTGTCTTCCTATGGTGATACACACTATCATTAAGTTTGAAGTTTAAATCTCCAGTGGTTCTTGAGATATTATGATATGGTGATACATACTATCATTAAGTTTGAAGTGAAAATTCTCCAGTGGTTCTTGAGATATCGCGATAACGATCTCAATGTATGGAATTTCATAAGTTGACCTCTGTGACCCTTGACCTTTGACCTACGTGCTCCAAAATCTAATCAGATTGTCTTCCTATGGTGATACACACTATCATTAAGTTTAAAGTTTAAATCTCCAGTGGTTCTTGAGATATTATGATAACAATCTCAATGTATGGAATTTCATAAGTTGACCTCTGTGACCCTTGACCTTTGACCTACGTGCTCCAAAATCTAATCAGATCGTCTTCCTATGGTGATACATACTATCCTTAAGTTTGAAGTTTTTACATCTCCAGTGGTTCTTGAGATATCATGATAACAATCTCAATGTATGGAATTTCATAAGTTGACCTCTATGACCCTTGACCTTTGACCTACGTGCTCCAAAATGTAATCAGATTGTTTTCCTATAGTGATACACACTATCACTAAGTTTGAAGTTTAAATCTCCAGTGGTTCTTGAGATATCATGATAACAATCTCAATGTATGGAATTTCATAAGTTGACCTCTGTGACCCTTGACCTTTGACCTACGCTACGTGCTCCAAAATGTAATCAGATTGTTTTCCTATGGTGATACACACTATCACTAAGTTTGAAGTTTAAATCTCAAATGGTTCTTGAGATATCATGATAACAATCTCAATGTATGGAATTTCATAAGTTGACCTTTGTGACCTGTGACCTTTGACCTACGTACTCCAAAATCTAATCAGATCGTCTTCCTATGGTGATAAATACTATTCCCGAGTCTTAAGTTTAAATCTTAAATGGTTCTTGAGATATTGTGATAACGGTCAAACGGGACGGACGTACAGACGTACGGACGTACGGACGGACAACCCGAAAACATGATGCCTCCGGCAGCACCTTCGGTGGCGGAGGCATAAAAACAAAGTTTTTGCTTTTAATTGTTAATATTAATCCTATTAATATTACTTTCATTATTATTGTTATTATTATCATTATCATTATAAGTGTTATCATCATCAATCATTATCATTATTATTAATAATAGTTCAGTTCTTGTATAGCGCATAATATGTTATGAAATAACATCTCTATGCGCTTCCAAAGAGCTTTGGACTTTATTACCCTAGCTTTAGCTCCGGCAGCCTTATCAGCGCACAGTGCATTTCAAGGAATAATCCTACCAGGTACCAATTTACCTCACCTGAGTGTGGCAAATGTAGATCAATGTCTTGCCAAAGGACATTAATTCCACGGCGGAACTCGAACCGCAGACCTTGTGATCGATAGTCCGGTGACGTATCCACTCGACCACAACACCTCTATTAATATCATAATCATTATTATTACTATTATCATTATTATCATGATTATGATCATTATTTTTATTAATATTATCATTATTATCATCATCATCCGTCATCACTTCATTAAAGCCTCCTTACCAGATATATCGATGCTCTGAACGGCAATGCTGAACCTCCTGTCTCTGAGTGTACTATATGACGAGGAAACAAGCCTAATCCACATTGTTGGGGATGCAACCACAAAACTGCTACTGGTACCACCATGGTAGCTAGACAGGTTGAACGTTGGATCTATGCTAAAAAATGGATCAGCACCAGGTCCGATACTAAGGGTATCTCCATCGCCGAGAAAGACGTCCTGGGGTGTTATTCGGAAGCCGGATGTGTTTGTTTGCAAGACATATGTGAAGAACAACAAATTCCCATAACCTAGAGGGTAGCCTGGGGATGTAACTGATAGACGCTGTGCTTCTGCTAGGAATATTTGGCTGGGTTCTGTGTTAAAAAATTGACGGGAGAAGACTTTATAAAAACAACATAACAAAAATTGCCATTTGAATTATCATTTTAGGATTTTGAAATTGATAAAATCAACTTGGAACCGCAAGTCAGCAATAAGATCTTAACTTAATCCTAATGTAGCAAAACATCTTCCTATTTTTACAACTTTCAACTTAACTACTCCCTTCTTGTACAGCAAAAGAGTGGAAATCTACTTAAGGTCACATTGGGGATTACTAATTCCTTTGGACTTAAATCAACTCCAACATATTGTGGAATCGACTCCAAAGTAGAGGTTAAATTACTCTTTTGAGAGTGAATTCATCTATTTGGAGTGTTTATTTCCACTCTTTACAAAGGTGTTAAATCGGTATAGGTAGGATGAAATTCCTTGAATGCTGTGAGCACTGAAAACAGTAGCCTAGTGGAGCCGGGGTAATATATATATATATATATATATGAAAATAAGCATTATTATCATCATCATCATCATTTTGTCATTACTATTATTATTATCATATGACCCCTAAAGTTCGATTTAATTAAATTCATTTTATTTGCACATTTGATATAAATCACAATAACATACACAATACAAATTCAATTCCAACAAATAACACAACAGAACAGAAGTATCAAAATGTGGGGGGACAAACAAAGGCCAAAGGCCTGTCAAAGGCTTGACCCTAAACTATAAGAGTATATAAATTATGTGGTACAACAGGAAGAAAGAGAAGAACAAGGCAAACGTACCGCTTTACAGACTCAGAGGGTGTATGATTTAAAAAGATTAGATTTATATATATTTTGTTAAAACTAGATAAGGAAGGGCATTTCTTTATTTCGGACCCCAGACTATTCCACAATTTTGGACCACAATATTTTATTGTGGTACAGGAAAATTCATACTTATATTTTGGAATTTGAATGTGGTTAGACTGTCTTGTTGATTAAGGTACAAAAGAACAATTTTTGGGAAAACAATCATTTAGAAATATTGGCAACAGACCGTGCAGGTACGAAAACATAAGACTGGCTAATTGCAACTTGTGTATATCTTGAACTTTCAACTGTTATCGTGTGTGCTAAGGGTGCTCAACCAGCAATAATTTGTATTGCTCTTTTTTGTAAGATTATAATTCTATTAAGATGGGTTGAAGCACAACTACCCCAAATAAAGTTACAGTATGTCAAATTAGGTATAATCATAGACTGATAAATAGCAATTAGAATATGGTGAGGTAAAACTTTCTTTAATCGACTTAACGCCCCAATGACTTTTGATATTTTGCATGCCGTCTCAGAAATATGATTTTTCCAACTTAATTTATCATCGAAAGCAACCCCCAACAAAATTAGTACAATGTACTAAAGTTGCTCGTGTACATATAGAGAGTATTATCTCCCATGTTCCATTTGTGGCAAATTTCTGACAGTATGGAAATCGTACCTGACACAAATATTTTAATAGATAGATCTATGTTCCATAGCTTGGAGGCCATTGGGGCGACTGTCACAATGTAAATGGTTAACCCCCCACCCCAAACATCCATGCATAGAATAGTTCAGAGAGGAGTGCAGCTAGTAGGCTGCAGTGCCCACTTTAAATGGTTTACATTGAATGGGAGATTGGACTGCACTGAATGCTTCACACAGGTGGAAGTTATGGTGTGTGAGCTTGAAAGCTTGGATGACGGAGATTGGAAGCTGTGGTGTAAGAGATTGAGAGTCAGTTGTTGGAGGCCCCAAGGAGAAGGCACACCCCTTGTGTATGTACTGTTCCGTTCGGTAATGCAGGCCTACCAGCACTGTTCTAAACTACAGTTCCAGCATCTCAGGCCAGGAGAAGCCTCCATGACTCAACTCACTCACATCAACTGTAAGTTTAAACTATTTATTATAAAGTGAATATATATTAAACTTAATTCATGAAGAGCCATCAGCCAATTTATATAACTTTTGAGCATAAATACCATAGATGAAGTATGATAAAATACAGCATGTAATTTTAATTGTTTGTGTGATAGTCGGCAGTGAGGTTTGCAAAGTGATTTCAGGCAAACTGTTTCATGATGTATATTAATCTATTTTGTTTATATTGCACATTTAAAAAGGGCAAGGATTATCTTTAAGTTGTTTGAATTTAACCCTCCTCGTTAGGGACGAGCTGGGCTTGTTTAGCCACTTCTTTTAGCTGTCTTTTATAGCCACCCCTCGAAGCCACACCTCGTAGCCACCCCTTGCGGCTACACCTCTGAGTCACCGTTTGTTGCCAGTGAATGTAGCCACATCGCATGGACACTTGTCATAGCCACTCATCAGAAAAACTTGTTGTAGCGACTTATCATAGAATCTCCTTGTAGCCACTCATCACAGACACATCGTGCAGACACTCAACGTAGAAACATTGTGGAGACACGCCGCACAGTGGGCCAGAATCGCCTCAAAGTGTGCCAAAATTCAAAATTGGTGAATGTGAATTTTTATATTTTTGTTATTCGCTTTGGGAAGAAAACATTCTAAAGAATATTTTTCCATCCATATTTTAATGTTTAGCGAGTTTTAAAAGTGTCATATACCCCTGCGAACATGGGAAAATCTATATGTTGCTCCAAAAATGATAAAAGATGCAACTTTGCAATAGGTGTTGAGAATTTATGAAGGGAAAAGCAATCAACTTGATACTGCGTGCACTTCTTGCCTATTGGTAACCCAATTAGAAAATACAATGACCAAATTTATGAAAGCTTCATTTTGGGAAAAATGAGCATTAAATTTCACAAAAAAGGAAAAAATTGCAATTTTTATATAAAAGTAGCATGTTTATTAGGATTCCGGCCGATTCCCGCAGTGATGTTAATCTCAAAATGTCCGCCCAAACCTAAGCTTTCCATGTATGGTATTTCTTTTTGCCAGAATTTGCAACACTGCATGTGCAGGCGCTTTTCCTCCCCACGTCCATCGATTATTATTAGGCATAATCGGTACACATTTGTACTATTCAACGCTCGTCCGCGTAACCATGGCAACGGTTACGTGAGTGTAGAGCGTAAAGCGTAGTGTATATTGCTTCCACACGTTGATGCAATTCGCAATCATATATGGTATCATTCTAGGAGAACTTGGATTGAAATAAACGATGGCGGTATTAAGAAGACAGCTTTTTCATGCTGTGCATTCAGCTGGCTTCATTTCAGACATCAAACTGGCATCCGAAACACCCATAGATGCATTATGTGCATATCATAATGTGGGTAACAAGTCAAACATCCCACAAAAACTTATCAAGAGTTTGTCAAAGACTATTGGACGCTTTCTGTATCGTATGCGAGAGAAATGGAACAAAAGTGTGGTCGTTACCAGGAATATTTCATGAAAGAAAACGAGGACTGGCTTAATCAGACATTGACATTCAATACTGAAGTAGAAACATTTCTTGCACAGCAAAACAGCACAGATACCAGGACAGAAACAGAGCCAACTTCAGACTTGCCAGGCACATCACAGGGCGCATCCAATGTGGGACGTCCAGCTAAGAATTGGGACACCCTCTCAGATCGTTCTAAAAAAAGAAAAGCACACCACCTTCTAGAAGACAGAGAACCAGAGGAACTTCTATATGCGGCATCTCAAGGCGTGTATAAGAAAAATTCAAGTTTGAAATATGTGTTGAAATTCGCAATGCTAACACCATCAAGACCAGCTAAAATAAAGAAACTGATATCAGAAAAAGAGAAAGAACCATTAAAATTCTCAAGTGAAGAAGCTTTGTCACTTTTAGTTGAAACAGGAATGACAAAACAGGCATACCAAACAACCAGACTTGCTGCAAAAGATGTTGTCATCAGTCTTTTATCACTTAAAACTCCACAGCCAAGACCCCTGCCACGTGAAGTCCAAGAGATGCTGAAAGACTTTCGGGTCATTCAAGACAATGATTCTCCAGACAGTGACTCGTAATGAGAAGCAGAAGGACCCATACATAGAGATATGGCAAAAACGTTATAAAACGTTCAAGGGTATTTCATATTTTTAAATCATAATCATTTATTTGATTATATTCCAAATCCCTTTGAACATCTTCTGAAATCAATCGATGTCTCATTCTTTAAATTCATATGGAAAGGGAAACCCGATACAATAAACAGAAAACAAGTAGTTTGTAAATACGAAAATAGTGGACTAAAAATAGTTGATGCCGGACACTTTTATGGAGAGAAATTTAAAAATGCTCTAATTGTGCATCTTAGGTCCAGAGACCCCTGAAAAGTTCCCCTAGTCAGTGTAATATGAATCTGTCTATGTGTTAAAATGATTATTTGCCTTGCCCAACCAGACAGTATTTTGATGACGTCATAGAAATTTGAAAATGCTCCAACTGTGTTTCTTAGGTCAAGAAACCCCTTATAAGTTCCACTAATCTGTGTATTATGAATCTGTCTATGTGTTTAATACAATGAATATTTGCCTCGTCCAATCAGAAAACAGTATTTTAATGACGTCAGAGAAATTTGAAAATGCTCCAATTGTGTTTCTTAGGTCCAGAAACCCCATATAAGTTCCACTAATCAGTGTAATATGAATCTGTCTATGTGTTACAATGAATATTTGCCTTGTCCAATCAGAAAACAGTATTTTAATGACGTCGGAGAAATTTGAAAATGCTCCAATTGTGTTTCTTAGGTCCAGAAAGCCCTTTTAAGTTCCACTAGTCAGTGTAATATGAATCTGTCTATGTGTTACAATGCATATTTGCCTTGTCCAATCAGAAAACAGTATTTTAATGACGTCAGAGAAATTAGAAAATGCTCCAATTGTGTTTCTTAGGTCCAGAAACCCCTTATAAGTTCCACTAGTCAGTGTAATATGAATCTGTCTATGTGTTACAATGCATATTTGCCTTGTCCAATCAGAATACAGTATTTTGATGACGTCACACAGATTTGAAAATACTCCCATCGAATTCTATGGGCCTGAAAACCCTTAAGATACTTTAACCAGGAACTTCATTAATCTTCTTCAATGAGAAATTAATTTTGGCACACTTTGAGGCGGTTCTGGCCCACTGTGCGCCGGTGCAAGATTGTAGTCGACAAAATCTAGAGTCAGATTTCATCAGTGCAAGAAAAAAAAAAGGGGGGGGGGGGTTTCTTATCAGTTTCTCTCCGAGAACTGATAAGAAACCCCCCCCCCCTTTTTTTAAGGTACTATTCACCTATTTCATTTTGTAAGAACTCAACCATAATTATCTTATTTCATTTTCATATGCATGCAAATATTCAATGCTGATTTAGTTTAAATACTGATATCCTTGTATTAATGTATTGTATTTTAATTTCTTTTAAGATCTTATAAATCATAATCAGGTGTCAATTTGTTTTTTGTTGGGTACGCATGACCAGAGATGCAACCCTTCTTCAACAAAAAAAAGTATTCTTAAGAGCAAAAAACAGTGTTTTTGGACAAAAAACAGTATTTTTGAAAAAATCTCTCAACTTAACATATCACCCAATCGAGGAGCTTAAAAAACCAGGCAGTACCACGTATACGTACCCGGATCGGAGCGCGACGTGCATACATTACACGTGGGTTGTTCGCAATGTGCGCAGTTTGGGGCCCGTATCACCATCCTGCGTGCATCGTTTTAAGATGTAGGTGCATAATACACTTACGACACAAGCCCATGATCAGAAATTAAGAAAAACATCACTAAAAAAAAAAAAAAATCACTAAAAAAAAATTAAAAAAAAAAAAAAAAAATTAAAAAAACGTAACAAAACATACAAAAAACGTACTGCCCTATTCATAGCGAAAAAACGGAACAAATACGGCAAAAACGGAACAGTTGGCATCTCTGCATGACCATATCATTACACCAGGGCCTCATCTGTAGGTAGCCAGGTAAATACAGTACCAAGAGTTGACAGCGACAATGAAATAGACCTTAAGCACAGATTCTCCATAACTCTCCATCTTCAGATGTTCTAGTTAGCTGCTGAAATGATTTTCCCATCCACTGTATTAGGTTATGAGTATGTGTCCTAGGTGATGTGCCTCCCCCCTTTCTTCTCCCATCTAGTGCCTCCTTACAATATGGGTTTGCCAAGCTATTCTTCTATCTAGTTACACTGTAACTGTCTTTTTTTCACAATTGAACATATTAATAAATAACTTCATAGTTACCACATGCGCTTTGAATTTCATCATCATAAAACGGGCAAAGATAGTGGCCATTACATAACTCATCACTCCTGACCACCAGTGGGACATGTGAGCAGATCAGTGAATCTGATGGGAACAAATTGAAAATAGAATTTGGTAAAAGTGGAATAAACAATAGCATATAATATAATGTAACATGCCCCCCCCCCCCTTCCCTTGAACTTGAACGTCTGCATTTCATTGAGAAATGACAAATAGACATTACAATGGTCTCAATAACTTGAATATTCTTAAAGGGAAATCCAACCATAATCCCAAGTTGCTCTATAAAAGAGTAAATAAACAATAAGAGAAAATGGTAGTTACAGTTTGACCGAAATTGGACAAACAAAAAGAAACTCATGAATTGTTAACATTTGTATTAAATTACATATACTATCAAATTGGCCGAATAGGACCTGTCAATGTTGTATACAACAAACGGGAGAGTAGACCATGGAAATGCTATAGCACAAGGGAACTAGCACCACCTCCAAATTGGCAATTTGCAGGGGAAAAATTTGCATAGAAAAATTGTGATTTCATTTTTTAAAACATTCTTATCTCTCTTATTATATGCCTGATTTTCTTCAAATTTTCAGCATTTTGCCTCCCTTCTCTTTATGCTATCACAGATGTAAACAACAGAGGTTGGATTGCCCTTTTATATGACATGGATTTAAGTGGATTATTATCTTCGTCAATGTGTGCGGTACCCTTCTGGAGCTACTTTTAACATCAGGACAGCAAACGCTTTGACTTTCCTACTTGGTGCTCTTTATTAGCTTCTACATTTAAACAACATTCCAGACTACTTTGAC
Source organism: Strongylocentrotus purpuratus (assembly GCF_000002235.5). Classification (NCBI taxonomy): domain Eukaryota; kingdom Metazoa; phylum Echinodermata; class Echinoidea; order Camarodonta; family Strongylocentrotidae; genus Strongylocentrotus; species Strongylocentrotus purpuratus. The sequence continues at coordinate 28,732,136 of NW_022145599.1, read as the reverse complement.
TGGTCTGCTATTAAAAAAGGTAGACTAGCTTTACGTTTCATTCCAACTGCTGTCTATTTATGGAACTTTCTCCCTCATGTCGTAGGAAACATTTCAAATAATGGACTCATTCCAGCTTTTAAATGTAAAATACACAGATACCTCCTTGATGTGGCATGGTTTTGTTTTTAGCTTTATTCATATTGGGCTGGTATAACAGTTAACCATAGCTCTCATCAATTAGAGATATTAACTGGTAAGGCTTTTGTTCCCATTCTGCAACTTGTAAAATCGTTTGTTCAATTCTAGTCTTTTCTTGTTTTGTATCACAAGGAAACACACGACTTACCTCCCGTGAGAATAGCAGATATCTCAACCACAGCAAAGCTATCATGGTCTTCAAAATAAATGTCATCAATTGGATGTATCACTGCAAACTGTGACCCAAGTTCATAAGAAGAGAAGTTTTGACTCCCTCCATATGTGATGTTTATTTGACCAAAATAGATTGGAAAGAAGAACGCTTGTTCATCTGCAACAAAGCCGGGTACGATTGTGAAGGGAGGTAGGATAATCGATGAATTGGTCAGTTCAAACTTCAAATGATATCCAGGATAGGTTCGTACATGGAGGTAAGGAACTTGGCTTCCACGAATAACAAGGCGTTCGGGTGGCAGGTCAGGTTCAATGACAAGAGTGGAATCTTTTGGTGAAAGCAAGCAGAGGCATAAAATTATATCAAACATTTGAAAAAAACTCTTTTCTTAAAAAAGGAAATCTAGAATTACCTTTCTCTCCGAGAACTGATAAGAAGCGTAAATTTTGAGATTTTGTAGACGGCAAAAGATACATGTTTATTCTCATCCTCTTTGCAATATCGAATGTAATAATGGAACCTTATAGAATGTTGATGTAGAGGGGTCATGGTAATAGGAATAATAATACAAGTGGCTTCTTGTATAGCCATCTTGTCTGTGACGCTGTGACACTCCTAGTGCTCTAATAATATTACCCTGACAATAGCCGAGAGCTCTAGCATACTAGGTACCCATTTCCACCTCGGTGGAGAGTGGTACCTGTGGATTCATGGCTTGCCAAAGGATATTAGTGCTGGGCTAGGATTCGACCCTTAACCTTTGGATTGAGATTCAAGTGAATATTAAAAACCACTGTACCATGTAACCTCAAGTATAGTGGACTGATCATTGAACAAAAGCCTGCTGCACACTATACAATCTGAATGTGATTTGATTTGGAAGATTGTGCAATAACATTTAATATTCAAACAACATGTAAAATCTTGGGAATGAACACGATTCCAAAGAGTCAAATGAATTATTGATTCAAAACCGTGAGATATTTGCAAGCCTTCTTGTGGAAAGAAAATGCAAATCTGCTCTTGCTATCTGAATCGTGAACCCTTATTTTAAACATATGTGTACATGAAACAAGATTGCAAACTCTTTTGAGCAAAACAAGGCAATTTTGATAGTACCAAACTGTATACAGTAATCCAAACATGATTTCTAATAAATAGGGTTTTGAAATTGCCCTTGATTTAATTTCAGTCTTTGCGATTGGTTGTATGAAATGAATTAAGTAATCCACAGCATTCTTACTTGTGATACAGGGTCCGAGCAGGATATCATCAATAGCAATAAATCCCTGGTTGTAGTAGTTGTGAATGATTCCTTCAAGAATAGCAGTCCCAGATGGAAGACCAAACAAGTTGATCTCGGCATACGTCCATCTATCAAAATAGTGTAAGACATAATATACACGGATAGATGGATAGATAAATAGATAGAAGTAATATCCATTTTCTAGTAGCCACGATATAACGTCTGTAACAATATATAGTGGTGTAGTTGATTGCAGCTGGCAGCAGAGGGAGACTACTCAGAAATATTGTATGTACTTCATAAATATAAAAGAAAGACAGAATAAGACACACGCGGATGGGAGGAATATATGTGGGCAAACAATAAATACAAAATGGACTAAAATGGTGAGATTAAACATAATTGTGAGTCTTTAAGTATTTAAGAAATGTCTCAAAACTCAGTTGATAAGTAATCAACAACAATAATATAATTCATTCATAATATTAAAGTAAAGTGCTGTGAAACAACAGCTAGTTTATATCAGTGTTTTATTGTATTGAATTTTTGTATTACACAATCACAATACCATAATCTCGCAGTAAATGTTGTCTATTGATTGTAAAATACTCACTCATGCTTTGACAGGCCTTCATTTATCCAGATCAAGAAAGATTCAGACTTTGATCCATTAGTTTTGTAGGTGATGTTGAGGTTAAGGCTACCAGCAATGATGTACCAGAACGATAAACATTCATTGACTCTAAGGGGATCCTCCCTCACTATTGTCCTTTGCAGTGAGGTGGGGTTGTTGTTGTAGTAATGGTTGGATGACATCACTAAGTAATGGCCAGCTGTTTTCCGAAATAAAAAATAAAGTTGAGTAATTGCCATCAATTAAATTGTGAAAGAAAGAGTTTGGGAGCAATCAGAAAAAAAGGTTGAATATGAATAATACAAAAGTGATGTATACTGTGATGTTTTTGGAATAATCAACAGGACAAGTAATTGCCTCAATCTTGCTGAAAATAACATGCATCAGTGCACACAGAGAAGGGCATATGGTCTACACGCACATGTGGTATGAAAGTTTGGTCCACACTTTACAGCTATTTCTAATCATTTTGTGTATATGCAGGAGCATTTGAAGAGCACTAATAATCTAAACTTATATAGCGCTTAATATGGTCTCTAACGCTTTACATATATTACTCAGGCATTTATCTGATATATTTACGCACTATGTGCACCATCTCCACTCCCTGGTGAATTTTCCTACCATATGGTCACCATTAAGGGCATTTGGCAATTACTAACACAAAGGCCTTTGTCATCCTACCAGGTCCCCATTACTCCCCTGGGTATGGACTGGCAAATGTAGATAAATGCCTTGTCAAAAGACATTAGTGGCATGTTGGCATGTCGGGGATCGAACCCATGACATTTGAATTTCAATTCAAGTGCTTGAACCACTAAAATACGAGCAAACTTTTTCAGGGGACATTTTTTCTATAATGTTCTTCTAAACAGGTATACAAAGAATGAGAAAGCTCAATTTTCATCTTTACCAGCACTCAACCTTCTATTTTAAAGACCAAACATAACTCATTTTGTAAAATAAGAAATCAAGACCCTTACAAACTTTGGCGAGGATACATTGTATATAGATGCTGCATTCACATAAAACTAATTTTTGTGATTGTTATATCTCATAAAGAATATCAGCCTCTATCAAAAATACTTTTTAAACAGCTTAAATGTACTATGTCCCATTTGCAGGCCAAAAAAATGAAAAAGTTAAATTCCAACTGCATTTGAAAGATAACACTTATTTAGAACTTCCCTAAAAAAGGTAGGGCTTGAAAATGTCTTCAAGAGGAAAAAAATGACTATTAGTTGTCAAATCGACTTTAGGGCTATAGAGCCCAAAAGTAATAGTCTTGATTTTCAGACAATTGTACCGAATGGTCATACGTTTTATGCTGCGCAAAGATTCAATCAGTTTAATCTTGGCCATCAAAAGAAGTGGGTTATTGATGTAGACAAATGCTCATGTACCCTTTACAACTCTTTTCATGTATGTTATTACCAAAGAAGAAAAAAAGCCAGTCAGTCACTCAATAGTGTCCGACAGTTAAGTCTAGCAAGTAAACGGGTTTCCTTGCATAATTTGAATATGAGGACACTGCTAACGTTTAAATTTCACAGATAGGACATACATGACATATTCATAATTCCTGCAAAGTTCTACATAATTTGAGGTAGGCTGCAAAAGGGACATAGTACCTTTAAGGGTTGTTCTATAGAAATACTTTTTTTCAAACAATACATGACGAATGAAGTATCTAACAATGTCAGAATATAAACGTAGAAAACACAATCGCAAAGCCTTTCAAAAATCAACCTGAGGCAAATGCAGTACAATAGGTTTTTTGCGTCACTTTTCGAAATGCGGGAACATTGCCATGATATCTTACGTACCGCAACATGGTATTGAAATTATCCTTGTGCTGTTTTCTTGAAAATCTTTTTATGATCATGGAAGCAGAAAATGTTCCCATTGTCACCGCTATGCCATTATGACTTACATCTGTGGCCAGTGTGTAAAAGAATGTTTTTCATAACACAGTGTGAACATGCTTTAAAATACCACACTACGTGTCAAAAACTGTGTTGGCACGGTTTGTCAACATCAATGTTGACCCACTTTAAGGTCCCGCTGTGTTTCATACTATGCCTTCAGGGAGGTGCAACTCATATCTTTGATGTGTATCCACATATATACGCACAACAACATTATTTGTCGTTAGAATTCTTTAGATAAATTTAAATGGATTGAAATAAGAGTTCATCATGCATTTACCAGTTGTATTAAGAGTATGGTCGACTTCTGCATATTCAGAGTAAGATTGATTCCCTGAAGTAATACTCCAAGATCCAGTGTAACCTCCAGCAGAGATATTGGTTGGGCTCCAGGAACAGAACGAGCCATATTCAAAGTCACAGAACACATCACCTGCACAAGAGGTGAAAACATTTTGTCTCGTTTTATGATATCTGGTAGACACATTCGACAATCAAGCTTGAGAATAGAATCGACATTATTCCATACATCAATATTTGATATTAAAATCCAAATCAATTGCCCGGGCCTTATGTATCTTTTATTTTATATTTTTACTCTCATTAATATACACAAGGTGATGTGACCATTATTATAATTTGGCATCATGTTCCACCTTAATCACCTAGCCATTGGCCCCTCCTAAAGTGAAAGTCCCTCTTCCTTTAATCATACCCATTCATGAAAAATACAAATGCTTATTCATTGTCTCCTTTAAAGAAATTTACAAAACAATTAACATCTACAGCGAACTTTCATTACTCCATCATTAAATTAGACGCATATATAACATAAATAGAGAATGACACAAAACTTTGAATGTGGGCACTAGACTTTTAAAGATTTTGCACCATTTTCACCAATTAGTCTATAATCTGACGATAAGCTTGCGAAACAACTTTTGTGCTGATGTGAATTGAGCAAGATGAAATTTGAAGTACGTAATTTCTTGTAGGGCTTGAATGTATACACACATGCACCAACCCCCCCCCCCCTTACACACACACAAGCATAAATATATATATATTTATTCAAGCCCTATCTTAAAAAACAAATGAAATCACTGAATGTACAGATTGTATGCAAGGTAGTTAATGTCTTCTTAAATTTGATAGGCTGTTCACCAAAATTATGCTCATGAACGACTTAGCAATGATCATTTTGAAGAAGAAAAAGCATTCAAAAATTGCTTTTTCCAATTAATGAATGTTGTCACAATGTTGCTTTCATTGCCTATGAGTGTATGCAACTAGGCTCAAAGCCATACAACCTGACATTGGGTTTGCCATTCATTTTATCCAAAAAGTTTGGAAGAGGAAAATTTGACATAAATCAGGCAAGCTGTCTATTGTGACGTTTTATTGTTCAACGTGTCAAATTAGAGAAAATACATTGTGGACATTTTGATATTGGACTACATTTAAATGTACTGATTGTAATGATATGCTGTAACTGTATGCAGGTTTCTGATTTTATTTTTAAATCATAATGTTCATCTTGAAAACGTATTATAAGGCATATCATGTGCTGTTTAAAAGAAAGTTAATGAAAGTTTCAACATACTTATATTTCCATTTCGAATAGTAAGCGAGAAGTATGATCCACTAACATCCCCTGTCCTGAAAAAGATCCAACCATCACTGGTGGTTGTCTGAATGAATCTGTAATGTTGGTAACTATCGAAGTAATCATGTGATACGCTGAAAAGAACATCATTTCCAGGCAAGATGCCTTCTCCTACTTGAAGTAGATCCACTTCAGGAGTGTATCCAACCAAATATGATCCAAGGTTATAAGCCTCAAAGACGAAAACCAGCACTCCGGATTCTGCATGAATCGTCCATGTGATCTGAAGGTTTGGGATGATGAAAGTCGAGTACATGGTACCCACTGATACTGCGCTGTTTTCGGAATCAGCAGTGAAGTTTATCTGTCGTGGAGCTTTATGAAACAAAATAAATATTGGAAAAATTCATAAATATTCAAATAGTTTAAAATTATATAAAGGACGAATGGGCATGAGTTCATTATAAGATATATCCGCACTCCAGTCAACCCTTACTGTATTGGGCTATTTTGAGCACCTCAAGACTGGGGGGGGGGGGCCTTCGGAGGCCCCCCCCCCTACGATCTCGGCCGTCAAAAGTTCGATGAACACGAAAATTTGCATGTTTGTAGATATGAACAAGATGGTATAATTAATTTTTTCCTAATATGCAAATTTTTGTCGTTATAGCCTAATTAATTATGCAAAATGCTAATTTTATGCATTTTACAGAAAACTCTACATATTTGTCTGTAGACTTGCGAAGAATCTTGAAAATGTATTGAATAAATGTTTCCTTCATCTCAAATTCATGAGGTTACATTATTTTTATGATATTTGAAAATGCATAGGTTAGTTTGCATAAATTATGAATACGCATTCATGAATATCAAATCTGGAAATATACAGGGAACTAGAATCATTACAAAAATTTGTCAGACTCCACTTTTTGAATGTTAATTGAAACACATTATTCATATGAAACTTCTTTTCCAACACAAAATAGTTATTTTGATGTAATTAATAATAAGAATTTATGCAAATTTGATGCGATTTTCAAATATTTAATTTCTTTTCCATGTAATTGTTTTTTATTTGATATTATATCTATTTTTTTTATTTCTAATGTATTCTTTTGTTCTGGAATACATCAAGTTACTTTGAGAAACATATAAAAGCAATTTGATATCAATTCATACATCTAAACCTGTATTCACATTTCTGCTTGTACACATGAATATATGCAATTATAGCATATTTTTGATGACATACGCATACTAATTGTTATGTAACACCTTACAGGTATATCCGATTTCAACGAAAATGGTATCAAAATGTGCATAAGACTTGAGGGAAAAAAGTCATGCAACGACAATTCAAAATTCCAAGCGGTTGCAGCGCAATCTTCGAAAATGTCGAGTGGGGGGCCTCCCAGGCCCCCCCCAATATCTCTATCAGTCTGGGGAATGGTTTTAGGTAGATGCATTTACAGCCTCAATAGCATTGGATGGATTGTATAATGAAAACTAGATGGAATTCGACTGCGCGCAGTCGAAAATGATGCCTCCGTCATAGAGCAATTTTACAAACCGAAACGGAAGAAATTTTTCAAATTCAAGTTCAATTGTAATCCATTAACATGTTCTCAGAATATCGTGATTACAAGCAATCTCTCATAAACATATATGACCCTTTGATCTTTGACCTCATGACCCTAAAATCTACTCAGTTCATTGGCTCTGCAAGATTTCCTGAGTTAAATAGTAATCCATCTGTCAGTTCTAATGAGAATGCGTCCACAAGCTATTTTTGCATACATAATGAGCCCATGACCTTTGATCTTATGAACCATTCATTGGCTCTGCAAGATACATAAATGATCTAAGTTTGGCAGGAATCCATCAATCTGTTCTAATGATAATACGATCACAAGCTATTTTTGCATACATAACGAGCCGCATGACCTTGACCTTTACCTCATGACCCCAAAATCTAATCAGTTCATCAGCTCTGCAAGTAACATACATGACCTAAGTTTGGCAGGAATCCATCAATCGGTTCTTGAGATAAGGCGATCACGAGCTGTTTTTGCATACACAATGTGCGCTGTGACCTTTGACCTCGTGACCCCAAAATCTAATCAGTTCATTGGCTTTGCAAGATACATACATGACCAAAGTTTGGCAGGAATCTATCAATCGGTTCTTCAGATAACGCGATCACAAGCTGTTTTTGCATACATGAGCCCTGTGACCTTTGACCTCTGACCTCATGACCCCAAAATCTAATCAGATCGTCTTCCTATGGTGATACATACTATCCTTAAGTTTGAAGTTTTTACATCTCCATTGGTTCTTGAGATATCATGATAACAATCTCAATGTATGGAATTTCATAAGTTGACCTCTATGACCCTTGACCTTTGACCTACGTGCTCCAAAATGTAATCAGATTGTTTTCCTATAGTGATACACACTATCACTAAGTTTGAAGTTTAAATCTCCAGTGGTTCTTGAGATATCATGATAACAATCTCAATGTATGGAATTTCATAAGTTGACCTCTGTGACCCTTGACCTTTGACATACGTGCTCCAAAATCTACTCAGATCGTCTTCCTATGGTGATACATACTATCCTTAAGTTTGAAGTTTAAATCTCAAATGGTTCTTGAGATATCGCGCTAACAAACTCAATACAAGGAATTTCATAAGTTGACCTCTGTGACCTGTGACCTTTGACCTACGTACTCCAAAATCTAATCAGATCGTCTTCCTATGGTGATAAATACTATTCCCGAGTCTTAAGTTTAAATCTTAAATGGTTCTTGAGATATTGTGATAACGGTCAAACGGGACGGACGTACGGACGGACGTACGGACGGACAACCCGAAAACATGATGCCTCCGGCACCACCTTCGGTGGCGGAGGCATAAAAATGAAGACATGAATCGTCTGTTTTATAAAACAAAATTCCTGTTTGTTTGATAAAGTAAGGAGTCAGTTGAATATTGACCCATGTCATATCGATGGAAAATAAATCCCAAGTTTAGTAGGCTTACTGTTCTTTTAGGACATACTCATAAGCTACTCATGAGGGACCTTAAATCCACAAGCCTTGCTTTCAACCAAGGTCACCTCATCTTTCTATTGTAACGCCATATTCTGTTAACTTGTTATATTCATGTCATATTTGTAATGCGTGTTATGAAAGGAAGATAAATAAAACTTGAACTTGAAAAAACAGCTTTCATATTATTCTATGGACTGAAGCTATATGTAAGCACATTGAAAAGAGACAAGGTGTTGATTTTGCTGTACATATTATCATGGTTATTTTCATATCAATTTTCTTATAAAGATTAAAATTGGCCCTAGGATCCTCTGATGAAGTATGCCGACTCTAGTTTTTCATTAAAAAACATAGCAGTCTATAACACTGGGAAGTGTATGTAACATACATGTTAATATTGGACAACTAAAACATCACATCAGGGTGTCTTACCACTTTTTATCAGGAATAGTACACAATTAGTTAAAATGTTAAAGTTTTAATTTAAAAGAGTACAATGCTGCTTATTGTTAGCTCATCTAATTCATCAATATCTTCGGACATGCCTTGTATTTTAATAATATTCCTTACTAGTATCTCACATGATGGCAACAACTTTCAAGAAATCAACCAAAGGCGATTTCAATACCCTATTACAATACAATACAATACAATAAACATTTAGGGCGCCATTCCCATAAGGCTCAGAGCGCTAACATCAAATAATATTATTGGTCTTTACTACATGTAGTAATTATTGTATTGAAATCCTTACGTAATCCGTCATTGTCATGCTTGCACAAGCACAAGGCTATTGAAATTGCCTTTGGTTGGTAATTTGAAAGTATTTGCAATCATGTTAACTGATTCAATGTGAGACGTAACATCAAACTTACGGCATTGAGATTCATCTTCACGTTGGGGACACTGTGCAGCTCCATCACACGTTAGATTCACATGGAACACCAAACCAGAGCTATTACCACACGGTCTGTAGTCTATGGAAAAATTGATATAGGTTTATTTTGAACATGCTTCATAGTAAACTTGTAAAAATATATTATAATTCAAAGGACATCAGTGGTAGATCAAGAAGAATAGGCAAATGCAACATCAAGAGAAAACAAAGTTGTTATGAACAGTTTTTGAAAAGAGGTGAAAACGTGGTAAAATCATTATGTTAGATAGCCAAGATTCTGTGTATAGGAATTAGTATTGGCACAGATAAACCTCTAAAAAGGGAATGAGATCATTGTAATGTTGAGTTAATCTGATAGAACTTCCAAAATGAAACAGAGTCTGTTAAAAGATATGAAACCTATTTTTCCCTAGCAGTCTCTTTCATAATATATTATGTAAAAATCGATAGGTGAACAAGAGTTGGATCTCAAAACCAACAACAAAGAATGGCCAATCACTGCAACTCTTTCTGTTTTTATTTTGCTCTCTGACTTTCCATTCCATTGTCCTCTGTACAATCAAATGTTCCATGAATGTGATGAGGTTATTATATGAATGCCTATCCTGACCATGCAACTGAATACAAATGTGGTTTTCTTGAAATTTTCAAGTTCAAGCGTATGCTGCTTCGGCTTTTCAACAGACGTACAATGTAGCTATATCATGCATTCCAGTAACTCAATTAAAATGTATTCATGCCTACTGGTAATAATATCATAACATATTTATTACCATCAAATGGATGAAATGCTCTTTTACATAGGTACTTCAAAATCTATTTTTCATATTTCAAATTATATATAGGGAAAATTTGGGTTTCCTTTCTTGAAAATAGATGCCTTAATGCATACAAACCATTTATTTCTGATACGGCTGAAGCAAAGATTTGGAATCCACTTCCTCCATACTCAAACCCTGTGTCTAATGATACTGTGTCGAATGATACCCAAAGGCCATTAGAGGCGGGAGGAGCCAAAACACTGGCATAGACGTCCATAAGTTCATACTCCGAGTAAACCCAAGGGCCTAGACTGAGGAATCCTGAAATGCAGGTAATGGTAGATGAAGCATTCTGAGGGTTGTTACCCTCTCCAACACACAGGGTATCATTGGGGGTAATGGCAAGAATCGCGAAACGAAGCAAGACATAGTTATTATCAGTAGCAATCAAGGACCAAGTTACAGATGATGTTTGACCAGCAGTGTGATAGGTGTAGCCATATGATTGAAGCTTCAAGATATCCCCTGGTGATACTTCATGTGGATCTGAAGTTGAAAAAAAGCACAAAAGTGAAATCAAAATACTTTTCCTCTATTCAAATTATCGGATGTCAAACACATATGCGCATGGGCACATTTCGCTAGAGGAGCTGATAACCTTTGTCCTTATATCAACTCTTCAGCTTCTAAATTTTGCACAATTTTTTTTCTTTTTCAAACAAGACAAATGCGACAGTGTTCAGGAATTGACCTCTGTGACCATTGACCATTGACCATTGACCTCTTTACCCAGAATCTGATCAGATCATCTTTTTATGATGATACATACTATCATCAACTTTGAAGTTCATATCTCAAGTGGTTCTCGAGATATCGAGATAACGGGCAAGCAGGACAGACAGACAACCTGAAAATATAATGCCTCAGGCACCACCTTCAGGGGGCGGAGGCATAAAAAGAAAAGTTTTGTGTAGTGATAGCTACATATATTTGGGCACCTCCTGCCTAAATATGAGAATATTTGGGCTGCTTGCTGCCTAAATTTGTGGTGGTGGTGGTTGCCCAAATATACGAAATTTACCCCCCCCCCCACATCTTGCCTGTCTGGTCATGCAGTCTATGGTTTAGGAATTTATGTATTTATCATTTCAAATTTTCTCCAACCTTTGGATTGAGAGTCAAGTGAGTGAACCACTATATCATGACACTTCCACTTTGTTTTATAGGATCTTTCCTGTATCATAAGTGTGAACAAGGGAATTGATTTTACATAATTCCTATCCTTACCGCACATATATTCATCATTGCTATTCATGCAATCTGCAACACCATCGCATTGGGCTGTTCTTAAGGAGACTTCTGTCGTTGGTTCGCTGTCACAATACATATAGTCTGTATGAAAAAATAAAGTATAAATAATGAAAGTAACGAGGTACAAGCATTTTACAACTCCCTAATCAATTTACAGCTATAAAAGCATTCTTTGTACATGTAAGTAATTTAGTGGAATCCTTTGGCAACTAAATATCTTTCATATATTTTATTCAAAATCTTAAAGATTTTGTTATACTAAAAAAATAGAGGGTAGCACAAAAAGCACAAGGCAGCCGATATCTGTAATTTCAACGACATCATAGACAAAATGTCATTTTTTTTGGTTTGTTTTATTGGATAGAACTTTTTTTCTTAGTATTTCCAAGATCATCAATTTTGATTAGGCCATATAGATTCTGGAGCTTATTTTTAGTGGCAGAGTTGTTTTCAATATAACCATAATCGTGCTAGATGCAGTGACAAATTTTTACCTGACGGCTTCCCATAGAATCACAACATAACATACGAACGTTTCATTCATGTTTTTTTTTGTATGCATTAATCTTAAGTATGTTGAATATTAATTTAAATTATTTGTATGCACCTTGAGCATCTTTAAAGATGGATATGTTGCGCTTTATAAATATTGTTATCATTATTATTATTTAGCAGCTGATTGTATGGGATCCCATCATGCACAATTCTTGCTGCTTCAAGCATGACTACTGTTGCAAAGGTAGCAAATTTGAAAACAACTTTGCCTCACCAAAATAGTCCAAGAATCAAAACATCTAACCCAAAATTTATTATCTTGGTTTCATTTTACAAGAATTTTCTACTTGATAATATAAAACACAATGACATTTTGTGAATGATTTCGTTGAAATTACAGATCCCAGTTGTTGAAATCTTTTTTGGCTACCATGTATAATAAGGAATATTGAATCTAATGCACTGATACCAACCTCTTGCTTCTACAGCAGTTATTTGAAACTCAAAGTAGTCGTAGGCATAAGTTGAGTACTGATATTCAATGAACATATCTGAACTGTTGAGGAGGTGTTTCTCGTGAGCCCCAGACTGGTAGCTATAATAATAACCATCCCTGTATGTTACATTCCATGTCCTGCTGCTATTGGTGTTTGGGTCATGTCCATAACCAAAGACCAGATGGGAGCCATCATAAAAGTATGAGTACAATGGTTCGATCAGAAAGGCCAAATTTGGTGCATCAGCAAGAGTGAGCTTCCAAAGGATGTAGCCGCCCCCAGAATGATAGGTCGATGACACATTCACTGATTCACCTTGTGTGAGGACTCTCTCTACAATAAAAAAAAAAAAACACTGGAAATAATTTTAATGGTAATTATGATTATAATAATAGCGATAATAAGTATTATAATAATAATAACATTAATAATAACAATAAAAATATTAACAATCAGAATCTAATAGTCAAGTGCTTTGAGAGGCTCTTATTGAAATTAAGAACTCTCTGAGATGACTGGCATAGTTGTGGGGGGCATATCTTGTGAGGGGCATAGCCTCGTACGAAATAGTAACTATGCTTGTCAAAGGGAATTCATAATTTTACCAGTGCCTTGAAAACAGTGTATGACATATTTGATGTATACCCTTAATCAATACATTAACATAAAAATAAAGGGGTAAATTAATTGTGACAAACTTGGAAATGACTGCAAATTAGAAAAAAAATGACTCCGCTGGGAATCGAACCTGGGTCTGTATGGGAAATGCCTTAACCACTAGACCATGTAGGCGGGTTGAGGCCAAGAAAGTATTGAAGAAGGACAAGCTGCATGCCTAGCTAGATCCATGTGGCATATATGAAGCTAGTCATAGTTCAATACTCCCCCATCCCTCAAAGAAAAGGAAAAAGTCAACTGCGTATTGGTTGGATAGGCTGTCAGTCAGTGACTGTATCTGGTGTAGCCAAGTCCCACTCAATCTGCCTCCAGGGGGCATTTTTAATTGCCACGCTGTAATTTCAAAGAAGTGGGTAAAAAATGGTTTGTAAAATCAATTTAATACAACCACTCCCCCACAAAAAAACAAAAACAAAATCCATCATTACCACATCCTTTTTCATCTGTACCGTCATCGCAGTCAATGGTGAAGTCGCATACTACCGCCCAATTGTGCAGCTGGTTCCCATCACAGAAGAAATAATCTGCAAACAATTTTATAACACACTTTTTATAAACTTTAGCATGACAAAAAGTTGTTTAAAATTGAAACCCCCATTTGACTTTCACTACTCCTAGAGCTAAGCCTAAAGTAAACAATCCCCCTGCGGAGACCTTGGCGAGGTGAGAGAGGGAGAGAGAGAGAGATAAGCATGATAGAGGGAGAGAGGAAGGGAGAAAGAGTGCTAATTTTCACAATTAAAATTGTTGTATCGCCAATTTTGGGTCATTTTGCTTTGTTTGAACTTTCATTATGGCCTTCATCTAAATTATAAGTGACTTTTGGACATGAAAATATCTTAAAACAAGTAAAATATATACAGTAGGTTTGCGGTTGCACCATGTGTGAGAGAGAGAGAGAGGTTTGAGGAGTCCTGAAAAGGACTCTGACTCGGTAATCAACCCGAGGATCGCCTTGCTATGACACAGCCAAACACCTGACCAAGATTCTCCAACCACTCGTAGGACAATCGCAGCACCACATCAATAACTCCAAGCATTTCGTCGATATCCTCTCCAAGACCACCATACACGATACAGACATCATGGTCAGTTTCGATGTTGAATCTCTCTTCACCAATGTTCCTGTCACCGAATCCTGCCGAATCGTCAAAGAACGCCTCGAAGCTGACGACACTCTCCCCAACAGAACCCCCCTGACACCGGATGAAATACATGACCTCATGTACTTCTGCCTCAACTCAACTTCCTTCAAATGGCGAGACAATTACTACCAGCAACTTCAAGGCGCAGCCATGGGATCGCCTCTTTCACCGGTTATAGCCAATATCTTCATGGAGCACTTCGAAACAACGGCACTCCAGACTCTCTCACAACGCCCTTCTCTCTGGCTCCGATATTTCGACGACACATTCGTCATCTGGCCACATAGCAGACCTGACTTAGACCACTTTCTCGCCCACATCAACCAGCATTACCCGAGCATCAAATTCACCATGGAGACCGAGCAAAACAACAGCATCCCCTTCCTAGACGTTCTCGTTACCAAATCACCATCCGGCAAGCCCGCTCATCAAGTCTACAGTAAACCCACACACACCGATAGATATCTTCACTACAGATCCTTCCACCATCCATCCGTACTACAATCAGTCCCCAACGCCCTCATCCGCCGAGCCCATCAACTCAGCGATGCAGACCATCTAGACCAGGAAATCCAGCATGTCACCACAGCCCTAACCAGCATCAACGAATACCCAAGACATAAGATCAAATCCAAGACTCCCGCCAACAAGCCCGCAGCTAACTCCACCCCTGAAGAGAACCAACCCGCAGCTACACCACCGAAGCAAACTATTGTTCTTCCCTATATCGGTCAAGCCTCTCACAAGATTCAACGTATCCTTCAAGCAGCAGACATCCAAGTTCGACACAGTTCCTCCAACAAACTCCATTCGATACTCCACTCCCACAAAGACAAGCATCCAAACCACAAGAAAGCTGGAGTCTACAAAATACCATGCGAATGTGGAAAAGTCTACATTGTTGAAACGGGGAGAAATCTGGAAACAAGACTCAAGGAGCACAGAACCAGCTTCAGACTCAGCGATTGGGATAAGTCCGCCATCGTCAAACACGCCCAGCAACACAAACACACCATCGAATGGGATAACAGTCATCTCATCTCCATAATGAAACACTGGCATACACGCCGAATCCGAGAAGCCATCGAAATTCACCGCCACAACACCGTGCCCCAAGACTCAGGACTATACATCAACGACATCTGGAAACCTCTCATCAACAAGTACCCGGTCACTCCTCCTCCACCACCGCCTCCAGCACCGCCCTCACCACCCCGACAGACACCCGTACATCAACCACCGCCACCCGCCGAACCCTCAAAGCAGCCGCCAGTCTCACAGCTACAATGCACAGCAGACAACAACAGACTACAACGCCGCCTACGTCGGGGACACACACAGCGTCTCGCCGACAGCACTTCCCACTCATCGACTCGAAACTCTCCTAAGTCCGCAACCCGGAGCCTCCAGCCCAGGCGGACAGTCAGACGAATTACCTGCCGACCATCCATGCCCACTCCCCGATGACTCAAGCCGACACGGTCTACTATTTTTCCCTGACGTCCGCACCCCGGTCACTTAAGCTCACGCACGCCAGCTATTCTCCACTCCTGACGACGGATAGTCAACCTGTTCGAAACGTCGAGCCACTCATCCTCTCCAAGCGCTATAGTTCTCCTGAGAACTATATGCTAAGAAAGATAACAAACAGTCCTTTTCAGGACTACACTCCTCCAAGAAAGATTACCGAGTCAGAGTTCTTTTCAGGACTCCTCAAACCTCTCTCTCTCTCTCACACATGGTGCAACCGCAAACCTACTGTATATCTACATCACCATGCAAGCCGACACTTACAAGCAGCAAGTAAAATATATATTTTCTACTTCTCATTTCCTTTCAGGCAGAGCCCCAGTAAGAGTTTGTTTACACTAGTATTACGTAACATGATGAAGAGTCCAGCTGCAATGCTGCAATCCAATATCATAATCTCTCACACAGAGCCAATTGGGGTAGTGGTACCCCGGTGCCTGTGTAATAGAAGTAACTCTCTCAAAGTTTTAACGAAAGAAACAAAATTGGGGTTCTGGCACCCCACCAGATTACATTGATTCCTGCGGTATGGTGGTCGGGTATATTTTTAATGAGAGCTTTTTGTAATAGGATATGTTTTGACCTGATAAGTGTTGCTGCAATTTAATAATAATAATAATAGTACCGGTAATCAATATTTTGTAAACCCAGGAAAAGCCACATCAGGATCAATGCTCTTCTCCCAGAGGGCCTTGCAATTATTAGCCAGGAACGTACCCATTAACAACTGGCTGGAGAGTAGATTTTTTTTTTATTAATGTCTGGCCAAAGGATGTTAGTACTGTGCTGGGATTTTATTTGTGTACTGTGAAACAAAATGTTCATGTATATGAATGAAGTTTACTTATAACATTCAAATTCAAATTCAAACCCTTAACAAATATACTGAGAAAAAGTCAAGTGAATAAACAACTACACAACAACACATTCATACCTCCATGAAACAGTATTTGATGAGCATGATCAATAGAATGGTAAGTGCGCAAATAATCTTTTTAAAAACAAGATGTGTGACTTAACATTTTTGAAATAATTTGATGAAACAACAAAGAAACAAATGAACAAATATACAAGAACAGCAAGCACAAGTTTTTGACTTGAAAATTAGGTCAAATGAAATAACAGTCTAAAGAAATTGAATGTAGTTGGAAAAAAGTTTTCAACTAGAGGGACTTTTAAACAATTTGTTTTTAAAAAATAAAAAAATACATTACGTTCTAGAAATGACAAATGAATGCAAGAAATATTGGTGTGAACAACTTTTCTTTTGGGAGTGGATTCCAATATTTTGTCCACGGATACCCTCTTGAATTGAAGTGGTTCCTAACATCACTCCGAAAAGAGTGGATTTCCATTCCCCAATGAGTGGATTCACGCTCCTATACAAATAGAGAGTACATACCTGATGCATTCAACACTGATATTTCAAGTTCAAATCCCATGTCGGTGAAATACGCATCTGATGAGAACTCAATGACGACTGATGGTTCACGTAAGAGAAAATCAACAGAACTGTAGATTCTGCTGTAGGGTCCATAGGAGAAAACGTTGGTTGTAGCATTAGTTTCCTGGTCTCCAGCTCTTCCCGTGAGATAGTCATAAGAATTTAGGGATAACCTCAGGATGGTAATTTGAAAATACAATTCCTCATGGTCTTTGGTGATGACCCAATGAACGTAGGCATTGTTTGGGTAGAAATCAGGAAAGTTGGGAGACTGAATTCGGATGGTTTCTCCTTCACTTACATGTTCATGGTAATCTAGTTTAGGGAAGAATTCAAAATGAAATTTTCAACCTTATCAGTACTACCAAAAAACAATGTCAATAAGAATAGTGACAATGACGATAATGTTGATGATAATGATAATAGTAATAAAGATAATAATAATGATAATATCAAATTATAATTACAATAATAATAATAATAATAATACAAATTAATGATAGTGTGGGGGTATGCAGGTTGAAACAATCCCAGTGGTTGTAGAAGCTATATGAGTCATGAAGAAAGGAATGGAGAAGTTTAGTGACACATCCCAGACAATCCTGTCGCAAAATAATTATCTCTGAGTCCTTGGAATTACAAATATGGAGAGACAGAAATGATGTGTCCTCAGCATAATGTTAGGTGAGAAAAATTACGATATACGAGTCTGATAAAGATTACATTTAGTTATTTGATTAAGTTTAGCTAGCAGTAGACGGTGTAAACCAATAAATGGTAGCCCTAATCCTAGCGCATGCTGGTCGTCTAGCGACAGTTAACTTCATGAACCCTACCAACTGCATAAAATAGCCCTGTTGGGCTCTTGTAAGTCGTTTTTGAAAAGCCTAAGGTTGATGTTAGTTCTAGATCAAGATGTCTTGACTAGGCTGCGATACTAAATATTTTAGTGTCTGTTAAGCCCTAAACAATTTTGTGAGCATCATACCTCCCATACACTCTCCCATTCGTTTGTGTATAATTTTCGTGCTGTGCGATTAAAAAAAAAAAAAATCACGTCATCTGTCTTATATGTAGAATAAGCTAAGGCAAAGTGCATATATGGCTAAGGCAACTATCTTAAACTAGACAAATTCTAAGAACTTAGAAGTTTATTGAATACGGGCCCAGGTGCCAGGAAATGCTCTCAACCTTAGGTCTTTCAAATCAGATCGAAGATGACAGTCTTGAGAGGAGGTGGAGATAGAGCATAGTAAAGTTACAAAGCAAATGCTGGATGAACTACTCCAGCTATAGGAGAGTAGATCAGAGACCATCAACAACCAAGAGGTTGGCCAGCGTAGCAATGTCACAAAGGCTGAGTCAATGCAAGAACTGGATTAACCAAGTGGCAATGGAGAGACCTCCAACAGATAGACAGCGAATGGAGGATAAGGACTGTAAAGCGGCAAAGCAAATTAAAGCCATCATTCCCAGTTGATGGACAAAGTATTGTTCATTCACCCGCAATAGTGAACAAGGCTATTGACATTCTGGTTGATCACATGTTGATGGCATAACTCCCTTTTAATACCAGACCTCAGTATTTTTTCCGGAGATCCGCTCATATACAGCTTGAATAACGCCATTGATGTGGTGATGGGAAATAGTGGGTTTGAACCATTAGAGCGATTTTTCTACCTACTGAAGTACCAATATAATTACCTCCTCGAAAACTGGTTCGAGGTTATGCTCTCGAAGGAGATAAGAGATAATATTTTGATACCCTAACAATCCTCAAGCAATGGTATGGAGATCTGTTTGTGCTGTCCAACGCTTACAGGGACAAGTTAGACTCTTGGCTGAAAGTAACTACAAAGACAGGCAAAGTCTATGCAGGCTGTCTGACTCTGCTGGACAATGCTGCACAGCTATGGAAACCTTAGGAAACTTGTGATAAATCTAGGCGAAACTCCTAGATCATCTGGCCCCAAGATGGGACAAGAAGGTGGACAACTGTATAAAGGGCAGTCTAAGGAGTTTCCCTCGTGTCCAGGAATTCATTGCAAGAGGACAACATTGCCTGTGGTCCTGTCACCTCCCTGCAGAGTCTGAAGGAGATGAGGTCTGATAAGAGACTGACAATGCAAGGCTGGTCATTGATTCACACCTCGACAGGCGACTGTGGACCTTTTCAAGCAGGCATGGTCAAGAAGCAGCATTATCCAAGCTGTCAGAACACAACTAACATGCAGGTACCCTTAAATAAGGACCTTATCTCCAAGACTTTGACCAATGAGAACAAGTACGCCAAAGAGAATAACAAGTATTTTTGTGTCATAGATTTGTATCATGACATTTGATCGGTACTAAATTAAAAAATACACATCAAAAGATTCGGTTTCAAGTCTACAAAATGTGTACTACAAATTTCCTGTATCTGCCGTTAATGTTCTGCTGCATTTTTTAAGCGTCATTCAATGTTCTGCTGTGCTTAAGGGTCGTTCTATGCTCTGCAGTATTTTCTTAGCGTAATTTTATGTTCGGCTGTATTTGCATAAAATATAATTGATGTTTGAGTCAAAATTAAAAATTTCTGTGAAGTATTTTTGCATATCTAACCTATTAGCTTTATTAGAGAAAACAAAAACAAATAAACATTGGCTAATTAATTGTGGAGAAGAATCATTTTCTTGTATTTATTTGGGGGCTTTAATTTTTGAATAAATTTGCATTAATTATCATAACCAAAATTTCAAAATATTTTTTTAATTTCTGTGTATCTCATTAAAATCTATAAAGCAAACAGAATCAAAATCGGATGAGAAACGATGGAGAAGAAGCATTTAGAAATTGTGGATGGATCATGGACGCCAGATGCCATGGCACACTGTTTAGCTCATCGCACCAATGCGGGCTGGATGAGCTAAAAACAAAACCAAAACCAGATATGTGTACATACCTAAAGATCCAGCGATCACTGTTAGCTGCAGCTGGAATCCCTGACGCGTGACTGAATAGTCACTGGTGAATCGCATCCAACTATTAGAACTGTACAATCTGTAGAACAAGACAAAATTGTAAAACACCTTTCATGATATTAATACATATTATCTGATTATTCACTATGTTCTGGATACACTGTTATTTCACACTTCAGCGCAATGCAATGCCGTAGTATTATTCAGTTAGCTTTTTTTACTAGTAAAAAAACTAAAATTTCATAGGCATAGCAATCCTTTCAAGATTTATTTGCATTTGCAAGAACACCCCAAAACTCATGTAACTGTATGTTGCCTGTAGACCTTCCTGATTTGCATATTAATATCGTTAGCCATTTCATATAGCAGGAAATAGGTCCAAAACAACATCAGGTGTCATTGGAAGTGACGGCCTTAAGTATGATTTCATTGTTTCATTTATATTTCTTTTCCAGTGTGAGGTAACCACCTGGCACATAATCTGTCGTACAGGCAAAAATGGTTTAAAATATCTGAGACATGGCAGATAACATCAGAGTCTCAGAGGTTTTCAGTTTGTAGCACAGGAGAAAGTGAGTTGCTGTTGAGAGCAAGATCACCTACTTTCTTTAATAGAGAAATATCCTTATCACAATGACAAAAGACGGACCGACCAAAATGAAAAAATTGCATTAATCCAGAAACTGACATACAACAAAAACTAATGTACCGGTACTTTATATCAAAATTTGTTGGGATGAGACGTCACACCCACCATAACAGAACATTTCAGTTACATGAACACACACACATGCGCAAATTTAGAGACACATGTATAGGTGAAACACTATTTTGTTCATATGGCTTCTTCAAGTTAAAATGCAAGTACATGTGCATTAAAAATGCACAAATATAAATAATGTATACATTTACACAAACCTCAAAGAAGCTGGTATATCTTGTCCTGAGAAAGTTTTTGCCACCAAGTTCCCAGGCGTATGACCATTCCCTATGCTCAGATGGTCATAGCCACTCTCCAGATTAAATGCTATGAATGTGATGAGCACCGAGTAGTTTGATGGAGCCGTGATGTACCAAGTATAATAGGCGTTGTTTGGATACTCATTAGGATAGTTTGGTGATGAAATTGACCGCGTTTCTCCAACAGTCAGGTTAACCACTGAAACTTTAGTAGTGTAAAGAAATAAACCAAGTACAATAATTTGATGATAAATTTTGTCTGTTTAAATGAAAAAAAGGACATGCAGATCATCAAATTGGTTCAAGTCATAGATTTAAATTCTTGAAAAAAAATCAATTTCATTTACTTTTATTTACTGCAATTGCACTTTGCCATAATGTCCAACATTATTTTTGCTCATATGATTGTATTGTGTTTTTTCCGGTGTATGGTAATCTTGACTTCAAATTCATTTGGGTATTACCATACAAATGGACATACTGAAAAACAGCCTTTGGGGTTGAAAGTGTGTTTTTACCGTGTCTAAATAAAATCAACAACAACCCTTAATGTAGCTTAATATAAGGTATGCACATTTAGGTTCAAAGAAGGTCAGATAAAATAGTTTTAAAATACAGGTAACACATGGGGTATTTGCACATAAAAATAGCACACACTTACATACATTTGCACACACATACTCTTTTCAACACTAAAATAAGAGTATGTAGAAAATTATTTTAAAACGTTTGTCTAAAGATATATGAAATAATTGAGTGCAGTGTTTAAAGACGTGTTTAGCAATGGAGTAGTTATCATGGTAATACCTGAAATCGTGTCATTGGTTGGACTAGCCGTAGTAGTACCTAGAAAAACAAAAGAATATTGCATTATTTGCTTAAACATAGGCATGTGTTTCATTTCACTTTTGCCTGTTAATCAGTATGAATAAAGAAATATACAATCACACATATATGCACACACATACTTTTCTCAACACTATTAATTAAGAGTATGTAGAAAATTATTTTTAAATATTTGTTTAAAGTTTAAGATATGAAATAATGAAGGATAGTTTGGTGATGAGATCAAACACATTTCTCCTAGAGTCAGGTGCACTGCTGAAAATTTAGTAGCGTAAAGAAGAAAACCCATGTACAATAATATGATGAATCTTGTCTGTTAAAATGATTAAAGGAAACCTCACCCCAAAAAATAACTTAAGTTATTCTGAGAGATTTATTGTATTCTTGCCCATTAATCTACATGATACCCCATCAAAGTGTATGTGAGAGGTATATAAAACAAGATATTCTTAGCATAATGTACAGTTTTTAAGGACAACATAGGCATCGCCATTTGCTCGATATCATAGGCCTACTATGCAAAGTCGTTTATCAAGCAAATGTATTCAAATCTATAGACGCTTCCTTCCCACATGTGTGTGCAGTGATGAAGTATTTCATTCGCTTGCAATTATCTTTTGTGCTATAATTTTCTGAATGCAAATTGCATGGAAATAAGCTGATGTTTGCATATTTGTGGTAATTTATGCAATTAAGGTCATAATATTTAAACGTTTTACCAAAAAATCATATATTCTTCATATTTAAACATTCATTTTTTTTACTCCACACCCGGGCCCCGTTTCATTAAAATTGTTATCAATTACAATAACTGTTATAAGCTACTGAAATCAACGCATTTGATTGGCAAAGAGCAAATTTGTCGTAGAAATTGAGCTTTTCTTATTGTTAATATTAAGGTTCATAAAGGAGGGCCCAGATGAAAGCTTTTAGTTTTGATAATTTTAGATAGTCATATACAAAGGTTTTGCTATAGTCCGTTTTTTATTCGTATATTTCTAGCTGAACTGAAATGGATGATGCCATTTCAAATTCACAAGATTGAACATGTCAACTGAGCAAAAGAGTGATGCAACATTCAATTTACATAATAGTACTGTGATTTTAAACAATTTCAATCTTACCTGTGCAGTTCAATTCATCCTCTCTGTTATCGCAATCATCGATACCATCGCAAACCCAGCTTGGATCATACACACATTCATAGTCAGATGCACACTCGAAGCAGGACGAGTTTGCTGGGGGGGTTGCTGGAATAAAGTGCACTTATACAGTTAATGCCAGTTGAACTAAAAGTCACTAGTGCATATGCATGCAAAAATATAAAGTACATAAATTTCGCAATGATTTACAATTGTTTTGGTAGTCAATATATAAAAACCCAGACTTTTAAAATTTTGCTGCACTCTACGATGCAAACTTGAAAAAAGGACCTTGTGACCTGGAAAGGATGATGCCATTTCAAATTCACAAGATTGAACAAGTCAACTGAAGAAAATGTGTATGCTTACGGCAATACTCCTCATCAGAAAAGTCACCACGATCATTGAAACCGTCACAAGTTTGACAATTCAGAATACAATTCTTGTTAGTACATGTGAAAGAGTCATTGCTACACCCTGGTCAACATGAAACTATAGAAATTCATGATCATATCATTTACTGACAAGTGCTTTATCATTGCCAAAATTTAATCAACCTAAATGCACAAGTAATATAATTTGGGGTTGGAACCAACTGGCTCAAGAAATTTTGGTTGACCAGCTTCCTCTACCAGTAGATTAATCCCCCACTCCCCCCCCCCCCCCCCCATTACAAATTGACTTGCCCTAAATCAAAGGTATTCAATGATCTTCAGGACATGAACAGATGTCAGCACACAAATTGCATAAGCTGTTGCCCAAACCCTGAGTATGAAATTACGTTTACGAAAGGAAAACCTAAATCTCAAGTTAAGATGAATCCCTTGTTGGTTTAAATTTGAGTAGGATACATGATAAAGAGTCTTACAGGTCTAACTAAGCAGAAAATAACCATTCATAGGTAGATCTGTCATACATTTTGGTCGTCTCTAAGAAATCATTCACATCGTACACAATAGCACATTCCACTACATTACAGCATTCTACATAAATGGAAAATCACTTATACCGGGTAGGTGAAATAGTCAACATTTTAACATGATTAAGATCGTAGTAGATTATTTTTCGATTTGAATAATATTAAGGGATTGGGTAACTTTGTCTCAGATTCTGAAACAAAATCCTGGATTTAGCTCATGGTGCAATGATAATTATATATAGGTCAGTCAGGAACCCCATGACTTTTACAAGCCGATCGCCTGTCTCATTATCAAGACATTTATGATTGGAAATCGGAATCAAATTTTGTGTTTGCCTAACGGTGTTCATATGTTTGTATTGTATTTTTCAGGTGTATGGTCATTTTGTCGTCAAATTCATTTGTGTAATACCATACAAACGAACATACTGAAAAACAGCTTTTGGGGCTGAAAGTGTGTTTTTCCTGTGTCTAAATGAAATCAACAACAACCCTTAATGTAGAGTATAAATTATGCACATTTAGGCTTAAAGAAGGTACAATGTACATCACAGCAAGCTCAGATAAAATGGTTTTAAAATACAGGTGACTGCACACACATACTCTTCTATACACTAAATTAAGAGTATGTAGAAAATTATTTAAAAACAGTTGCCTAAAGTTTAAGATATGAAATCGTTGAGTGCAGTGTTTTAAGACGTGTTTACCAATGGAGTAGTTATCATGGTAATACCTGAAATCATGTCATTGGTTAGACTGGCCGTAGTAGTACCTAGGAAAACAAAAGAATATTGCATTATTTGTTAAAACATAGGAATGTGTTTCATTTCACTTGTGACTGGTAATCAGTATGAATAAAGAAATTGAATGAAAGAAAATCCCATTTTTTTAGTAGTTTCTTGATACATTTCATTCTACAAGATCTAAATGCTCATCACATTTGAATGGTCGGATCGATGATCCATTTTCGCAATTTTCTTTTAGAAACTCATTTATTGGTAAATGGCTATGCTCACTCATGCATGAATGGTACAATTCCAAGTGCATATCATCTAAACAAGGATTACTATATATATTTATTTAGATATATAAATATAACTATACTTCCAATACTTATTAGAAAATCTTAATTAGAAATAGTGTCCACTTTCTTGTTATGCTGAGTGTAGTTTAAAATTGGAATTTCAATATATTTGTGCATGCGCTATCAGCAGTATCTTGTCTGTGCTCTCAGCTGTGCTGTGCTCCGACAGCTGCTGTACAGACGATTGATCCAGGATTATTTTCGTCAAGAACATAAGGTTAGGATTAGGGTTGAAATTAGCTTTATGGCTAGGATTTTCGACAGCCGGTACTGTGTTTTATCAACCTGCAAGGACCTTATCTCCAAGACTTTGGCTGATGGGAACAAGTACGTCAGAGAGAATACCAAATATTTTTGTTAAATTTTTTTTGGTTAAAATTGTATTTTTTGTTAAAATTTGTATCCTGACCTTTGATTAGTCTTAAATTAAAACAAACAAACAGAATCGCTTTCAAGTCTCCAATCTCCAGTATCTGCTGTTAATGGCATAAATACTCTTGTGTTTAGTGGGTCCCCAATGCAATGCCCATGAAT
Organism: Strongylocentrotus purpuratus; assembly: GCF_000002235.5. Taxonomy (NCBI): domain Eukaryota; kingdom Metazoa; phylum Echinodermata; class Echinoidea; order Camarodonta; family Strongylocentrotidae; genus Strongylocentrotus; species Strongylocentrotus purpuratus. The sequence goes on along the minus strand of NW_022145599.1, from coordinate 28,706,111 downwards.
ACATTGTACCCATGCAGACCTTTAATGGCTCATAGGGATTTGTCTCATTTTCTAGTGAAATTTAAAGCATGTTCACATATGCACTGTGCGCATTCAATATTTGTTTAGCTACACTGTCCAGCAGTCAGTTTCAAATTTTATGCCTGCAGTTTTGGCCAATCAGAGGCCTTGGATATTCATATGCAGTATATAAAAGAAAATATCAAGGATAGTGATACTTTTTAGTTTTAATCAAGAATTCCATGAATCATAGTATTGCTAGAGTGCCTATATATGTCTACGCATACATATACGTGCAACTGATTCTTATGAAATAAAAAAAACTAATGAACAGAAATTTGTTTGTGTCTCTGTTATCATAAATAGATATAGACTCGGAGATACATGTGAAAAACAAGTAAAAAATATCTGTAAAATTTTAGCAATTCTATTCACCAGCCTCGATATGGTAAATTTCCACTCAAGAATCATATCCCAAAGCGACATGTAAATTGAATGAGTGTGCAGACGTGGGAACATAAAGAATGTAATGAATACATGTAGAATCACATTAAGCATCAAAGGAATTTTAATAAAAAATTGGCAAATTTTAAGTCAAATATTAGGTGCCCAATCATTACGTATGCGACACAAGAGGAAATACCAGGGACTAGCCTATATACCAATTCCCACCACACTGCACCAGCCTGCAATCTAATTAATAACTTGAATTTAAAGAGATAATAAAGGAGTTGGAGAAAGTGGAAAGACGTTTATATTTGTTTGCATTATATGGTTTTAAATGTATTAATTGATAAAAGTGCTGAAACTACAACAATACCTAATGTTGGTGGAACACTGCCTGCGTAATCTGCAATAAAAAGAAATTATTTATTGTTCAAATGAGATAATAGACAGATCACTTGAAATCATTTATGTAAAAATTTGGAATTTCATATATCCTTGGTTTTCTCTTCGCTCTGCATTACACGTTTTGTGAAGTTATATATTGTTAATAATAAGGAAGAATCTATTCTGCACTAAAAACAAAAAAATTTAAGTCAAAGAGGGGGCACAAAACTTATCCTCTACATAAATTCTCCTAAACATGTCTCGAATTTAGATTTACCAATTGTAAAAATTGTGTCTCCATGATTAATTTTCATATAACAATTGGGTTTCTATACATATATTGTTGCTTAATTAAACCAATGTTGCTTCATTGGTGTTTTTTTTTAAATAGCATGATTAGAGCTTTCTCTTTACAGAATATATTTCTGAGATGCATTCATTAAAAAAAAAATGCTTGTGTTGTCATATGTTAAATTTCTTTCAATACCAAGATATTTATGATCTTAAACATACTTTTCACAACTCCTAGAATGAAAGGCAACAGCTCAGAGACTCTCGCGTACACTCCTGGGTTTCCTGGTTCCGCACATCCATATCCCCAACTAGTTACACCGACCAGGTGCCATCTACCATCTGGACCTTCACACGCTAAAGGACCACCACTATCACCCTTCAATCAAAATATAATATTATACTATTATTTCATGTTCTGGCATTCACTATACATGCAATAAAATATTTTCACTGACAAATTAGCAATTGCACAAGTGATCAGGGGCGTCGCCAAAGGGGGGGTGTGGGGGGGTGCGACACCCCCCCACCTGTCAGGATATTGTCGGTAAAATTGCGCTGCCGTCGGGAAAAAGAGAAAAGGGGGAGGGGAAAAAGAGAGGGAAAAAAAAGAGAGGGAAAGGGAAAGAAAAGAAAAAAAGAAAAGGAAAAGAAAAGAAAAGAAAGAAAGGAAAAGAAAGGAAAGAAAGGAAAAGAAAGGAAGAAAAAAGAAGAAAGAAAGAGAAAAAAGAAAAAGAGAGAGGAGAGGAAAGAAAGGAAAAGAAAGAAAAGGAAAAAAGTGAAAGGGAAACAAAAGAAACGGGGGATGACAGAGAGGAGAGAGAGGGAAGATAAGAGACTGAGAGAGGAGGAGTGGGAGTAAAAGAGACGAGGGGGTTGTTGGGTGGAGTCGTCTCGTCGAGGGAGCAAGAAAGACACGGGTAAATATGTTGCTGTGTCGGGTCAGCTGTGTCGGTATTGTTGCTCGATCCTCGTGTACTATATCAATGCAGAAGTATATTGTCGGTCGGTCGACAAGTTTTTTTCCCTACGAACTGTGACTTCTTATCCGCTTTGACGACTTCGAGAGTGACTACAACAGTTACTTGTATTTTCTCGAAGTTTCACTTGCCTATAATATCAGCTAAAGAAATCAGAAGTTTAAAATTTTCGGGGAAACTAAATTCAAACAAGGTTTAAGAGTCAACAACGGTACGACGAATCGTCTTTCTTTCTTTATATTGTGATGAAACGCCCAAAATTCCGCGCTTCGCGCGGAAGGGGAAACTTCATTTAGACGAGTCGAGAACGGTACAACGAATCGTCTTCATTCTCTAATAATTTCAGGAAACGTCAAAGCTTCCGCGCTTCGCGCGAGAGGGGGAAACTGAATTCAGACAAAATTAATAGGGCTTATTTAGAGTCGAAAACGGTACAACGAATCGTGTTCTTTCTCTAATAATTTGAGGAAACGTCAAAGCTTTCGCCCTTCGCGCGAGAGGGGGAAACTGAATTCAGATTAATAGGGCTTAATAAGAGTCGAAAACGGTACGATGAATCATCTTCCTTTCTCTATATTGTGATGGAACGCCACAAAATTCCGCGCTTCGCGCGGAAGGGGAAAACTTCATATAGACGAGTCGAGAACGGTACAACGAACCGTCTTCTTTCTCTAATAATTTAAGGAAACGTCAAAGCTTTCGCGCGAGAGGGGGAATCTGAATTCAAACAAAATTAATAGGGCTTATTTAGAGTCGAAAACGGTACAACGAATCATGTTCTTTCTCTAATAATTTGAGGAAACGTCAAAGCTTTCGCCCTTCGCGCGAGAGGGGGAAACTGAATTCAGATTAATAGGGCTTAATAAGAGTCGAAAACGGTACGATGAATCGTCTTCCTTTCTCTATATTGTTATGGAACGCCACAAAATTCCGCGCTTCGCGCGGAAGGGGAAAACTTAATATAGACGAGTCGAGAACGGTACAACGAACCGTCTTCTTTCTCTAATAATTTGAGGAAACGTCAAAGCTTTCGCCCTTCGCGCGAGAGGGGGAAACTTCATATAGACGAGTCGAGAACGGTACAACGAATCGTCTTTCTCTAATAATTTAAGGAAACGTCAAAGCTTTCGCGCGAGAGGGGGAATCTGAATTCAGACAAAATTAATAGGGCTTATTTAGAGTCGAAAACGGTACAACGAATCATGTTCTTTCTCTAATAATTTTAAGGAAAGGTCAAAGCTTCCGCGCTTCGCGCGAGAGGGGGAAACTGAATTCAGACAAAATTAATAGGGCTTATTTAGAGTCGAAAACGGTACAACGAATTGTGTTTTTTCTCTAATAATTTAAGGAAACGTCTGAGCTTCCGCGCTTCGCGCGAGAGGGGGGAAACTGAATTCAGACGCAATTTAACGGGCTTATTTAGAGTCAAAACGGTACAACGAATCATGTTCTTTCTCTAATAATATGAGGAAACGTCAAAGCTTTCGCGCTTCGCGCGAGAGGGGAAAACTGAATTCGGATGAATAGGGCTTAATAGGAGTCGAAAACGGTACGACTAATCGTCTTCTTTCTCTAATAATTTAATGAAACGTCAAAACTTCCGCGCTTTGCGCGGGAGGGGGAAGCTTCATTCAGATAAGCATTAAGAGTCGAGAACAGTACACCGAATCGTCCGCTTTTTCTCATAATTTAATGAAACGTCAAAGCTTCCGCGCTTCGCGCGGGAGAGGGAAAAACTGAATTCAGACAAGGATTAAGAGTCGAGAACAGTACACCGAATCGTCTGCTTTTTCTCATGATTTAATGAAACCACAAAGCTTCCGCGCTTTGCGCGGGAGGGGGGGGGGAGACTGAATTCCGAAAAGGATAAACAGTCGAGAACGGTACAGCAAATCGTCTTCTTTTTTATAATAATTTAATGAAACGTCAAAGCTTTAGCGTTCCGCGCGGGAGGGGGGGGGGAACTTTATACAGCCACGGATTACCAGTCGAAAACGGTACAATTAATCGTCTTCTTTTCCTAATAATATAAGGAAACGTCTAAGCTTCCGCGCTTCGCGAATCGTGTTCTTTCTCTAATAATTTTAAGGAAACGTCAAAGGTTCCGCGCTTCGCGCGAGAGGGGGAAACTGAATTCAGACAAAATTAATAGGGCTTATTTAGAGTCGAAAACGGTACAACGAATCGTGTTTTTTCTCTAATAATTTAAGGAAACGTCTGAGCTTCCGCGCTTCGCGCGAGAGGGGGGAAACTGAATTCAGACGCAATTTAACGGGCTTATTTAGAGTCAAAACGGTACAACGAATCATGTTCTTTCTCTAATAATATGAGGAAACGTCAAAGCTTTCGCGCTTCGCGCGAGAGGGGAAAACTGAATTCGGATGAATAGGGCTTAATAGGAGTCGAAAACGGTACGACTAATCGTCTTCTTTCTCTAATAATTTAATGAAACGTCAAAACTTCCGCGCTTTGCGCGGGAGGGGGAAGCTTCATTCAGATAAGCATTAAGAGTCGAGAACAGTACACCGAATCGTCCGCTTTTTCTCATAATTTAATGAAACGTCAAAGCTTCCGCGCTTCGCGCGGGAGAGGGAAAAACTGAATTCAGACAAGGATTAAGAGTCGAGAACAGTACACCGAATCGTCTGCTTTTTCTCATGATTTAATGAAACCACAAAGCTTCCGCGCTTTGCGCGGGAGGGGGGGGGGAGACTGAATTCCGAAAAGGATAAACAGTCGAGAACGGTACAGCAAATCGTCTTCTTTTTTATAATAATTTAATGAAACGTCAAAGCTTTAGCGTTCCGCGCGGGAGGGGGGGGGGGAACTTTATACAGCCACGGATTACCAGTCGAAAACGGTACAATTAATCGTCTTCTTTTCCTAATAATATAAGGAAACGTCTAAGCTTCCGCGCTTCGCGAATCGTGTTCTTTCTCTAATAATTTTAAGGAAACGTCAAAGGTTCCGCGCTTCGCGCGAGAGGGGGAAACTGAATTCAGACAAAATTAATAGGGCTTATTTAGAGTCGAAAACGGTACAACGAATCGTATTCTTTCTCTAATAATTTAAGGAAACGTCTGAGCTTCCGCGCTTCGCGCGAGAGGGGGGAAACTGAATTCAGACACAATTTAACGGGCTTATTTAGAGTCAAAACGGTACAACGAATCATGTTCTTTCTCTAATAATATGAGGAAACGTCAAAGCTTTCGCGCTTCGCGCGAGAGGGGAAAACTGAATTCGGATGAATAGGGCTTAATAGGAGTCGAAAACGGTACGACTAATCGTCTTCTTTCTCTAATAATTTAATAAAACGTCAAAACTTGCGGGAGGGGGAAGCTTCATTCAGATAAGCATTAAGAGTCGAGAACAGTACACCGAATCGTCTGCATTTTCTCATAATTTAATGAAACGTCAAAGCTTCCGCGCTTCGCGCGGGAGAGGGAAAAACTGAATTCAGACAAGGATTAAGAGTCGAGAACAGTACACCGAATCGTCTGCTTTTTCTCATGATTTAATGAAACCACAAAGCTGCCGCGCTTTGCGCGGGAGGGGGGGGGGGGGGGACTGAATTCCGAAAAGGATAAACAGTCGAGAACGGTACAGCAAATCGTCTTCTTTTTTATAATAATTTAATGAAACGTCAAAGCTTTAGCGTTCCGCGCGGGAGGGGGGGGGAACTTTATACAGCCACGGATTACCAGTCGAAAACGGTACAATTAATCGTCTTCTTTTCCTGATAATTTAAGGAAATGTCTAAGCTTCCGCGCTTCGCGCGGGAGGCCCATCACCCACACCCCATTAATAAGCGCTTTAAATTGAATCTCTTGTTCACTACCGCCCATCCCTAAAATAAGATCCTAGCTCCGCGCCTGCATTAAAATATATAGCTATGATGCTGACTAAATTGAAGAAATAATTCGTATATTTATGTCGTCGAGGAAAATGACAATTTTGCGCATATGCAAGTACTATAGATAGTCCATAGGAAAAACAATTTAGCCTTCGGCCCCACGTTTATAGGGTTGAATTTGTAGATATTGGACATTTAATTTTGTCGGTAATTGGTGGCTAGTTTTGTCGGTAATTGTTGGCCTCTACACCCCCCCACTGAAAAAGGTCTAGCGACGCCCCTGCAAGTGATGTTATATTTCACTGGGGCCACAGGCATGAGCCTGGGAAATTCTGCATTTTTTTTTCTTTGGGGGGGGGGGGTATTATATATTGAGCGATGCAATGCATGCATTATTTGTTATACAACATTTGGGGTATTTATGGTATGTATGGGTATATATCTGATATCTGGAGTTAGGCGCTCTGGATTATATTCAGGTTGCCCTTGAATTACATGTTCACAGCTAAGATAATGCAATGAATGGATACATGCAGGGGAGAGGTGCAGAGTCTAATTCAATTTAGTACACATATTGTGCATGTAAGGTTCACGCTCATGCACATATAACAAAATGTTGAGAGTCAGCTAGTTGATATCTTCCAAGCCAATAGTATGCTCTCTAACAAATACCCTATTTTATCTAAATAATGAATTAATATTCAACTATCAAATGTAGAAGAGGAAAAACTAACGTCACAGGTATCTATATCTCCTCTTTCATATCCTGCGCATATCATGTTGTCTGTAAAGCTTTCAATCCCAAGTAGACTTCCACAGGTGATTCTGCTAATCAAACCCACGACTGCCTTCTGCAAGTGGTCTGGATATCCATCTACAGAATATGATATGAAAAAATTCACCATTTTAACTTCTTGAATGCCAGATGTGATACTGTCCGATGGGATTTGTGATAGAATTTGTGCAAAACTGCAGCCATAATGCAATAAGAATTAATCAGGTTGATAGAAAACTCGGTCAATCTGATTACTTAAAAATGGGGAAAACGTGACACTTCATCTATTTACATGTTTACTATCATATTCATGCTTGCATTACTAAACAAATAAAAAATGACAAGTTTTACTGATAATGCGAGTCTGGTAACAAAACATAAATGCAACTCTGCACACGTGCACAGAGAAACAAAAATAATAGAAAAAGACCTCGCAAACCAGCAATCTTTGCAACAAGCATCATGATTTATGTATTACATTTCTATCCTCAAAACCACTCTTTAGTGAACTAGCTGCCGGTATACACAGCATAAAAGTGAAAAATATGAAGAAATCAGAATTATTTCATTCTAACCACTACTATACCAAATATTTTAGCATTTTCCATTTTTAAATTTTTTGTTTGTTCGTATTTTCCTACACTGGATGCGGTCCCAATGAACGTTAATGTTAATTTTGTTTTCCTACTTTTGTTTTGAAAGGGATCCCTAAAATATGAGGACCCTTGTGTTATGACAATTTTGGAAGAGTGTACTAGGTGCCTGCATGGCCACCCCTCCTCGCCTACCCCCTCCCCCCCCCCCCCCCCAAAAAAAATAAATAAAAAATTGTAAGACCAAAATTGAGCTACAACGTACCAATTTGAGTATTTCCCCATCCGCTTACTATACATTGCTTGTATACAGTGGTTTCTTGAGATGAATTTGCAAGACATGCTGGTCTGATGTAATCAGTGTAATTGACTAGCGTAGAGAGTTGGATGAGTGCTATATCTGCATCATTGGTGAAAGAATCATAGTCGGGATGAATGAATATTTGACTGGGTGTAATGCTGAGGCGATATGGTGAAGTGCTTTCAATGTTGAGATTCCCAAAGACAACCTCATCCACAGTATTGTGGCTACCAGAAGAGCTATGGAGATGAAATATAATGTTCAAAGTTTATTTCAACACTTTCATCAAAACAACACATAACATACATGTTTTGAAACATCAAAATGTTCAATATCACAGTCATTATGTTAAAACAAATAGCGTAGAGATCATCAGAGTGAAGAAAAACACTGAAACACACACCAAAAAAAAAAATCAATATTGAAAATGAGTCATTAATAGATAAGTAATAAACATTCTGGGAATGTAATAAAATGTTTAATATTCATAACTCTTTGTTAACTGCCATGTTACAAATCATTTCACTCACCTGTTACAAATAATTGTATTTCAATAGTCAGAATGTGAATTACATCCACTAATTGCTTCTAGGTTAGCCAAACATAAGCCATGTTAAGACAGGGGCTTGCTAGTTGGCATAAGTTAATCCCTGCAGCAGTAAATATCCCATAAATATTTAACTCACACCATTAGTTGTCCATACCCTCTTGCTCGGACCAACTTGCCACGATCAAGTTAACACGACCTTCCACTGACCCAGTCTTATAATCAGCGTAACTTCCGGAAGCCAGGGGCAGATCCAGGATTTTCGAAAAGGGGGGTGTGAAATGTACAGATTGTACGCGCAAAGTGCTAAAGCCTTTATGGTGTAAGGTCCGGGGCCCACTTGAGGGCCCCAGAAAATGTTGAACCTTAAAGAGAAGGTTGAGTTCTGGGAAGAGGTGAACAATAATTTGTGAGTGTTATCATTGTATTTTGCAAGTGTGGAAGAACATCAGAGAAAAAAATGTTCTCTGGAAGGCATGGATCTGCAAATGCCTTGATATTCTAAATATGGCATATAACATCATAAAAATTGTGACTGATTTTTATGCCACATGTTTGTGTAGTCCCATATATACAGAGCTGGTAACTTTACCAAGACTGGACCAAATTTCTTATCATTTTGATACTCAGGGTGCCATGTGAGAGCATCCGCACGGTCAACTTACCCTACCCTCTAGTCGTGTTAGCACGTTACACGCGGCACACGAAACGTCGTGATCTTTCAGATCCCTTGCTGACTATACATTGCGAGACAAACGAATGTCACTAGCGATATTAATTTCAATGTTACTAAAGTTATCGAACGGAAACCAGATTTGTTATGACAGGACGGTCACACGACATCGTTTATCCCCTCCGACTTCGTCTGCGAGGGGATAAAAAAAGGTGCAGATGGTGCTACATAATGAGAGTTGGTAGCTATTCTTAAACATTTCTTTTGAACTTTAAATAGTGAGTCTTATTCAGTTGCCCATATTTACCCAAAATAGCTCTAAACATGAACCGTACGCCAACCAAAATTGCCATCGTGGGAACACAGCTATTATATTTTGTCCTACCGAACAACACGAAACTCGCATTCCGACTTTTGAAATAATTTTTTTGTACCAGGTGAATGAAATAATTTGTAATAATAACGAGGCACTTAACAAAAATTTGTGCATTAAATCTGATTCCATGATCAAAAACATATATACATGCATATGCATAATGTGTACACACACACACACACACACATATGTACATATATATGTATACTGTATATATATCAATCTGAAAAGTCATAGAGATTTATCAATAAAGTTGTGATAAGACATTCTTTGTCTATCAAGAATCAAGCATTTTGTCACAATCATTTCAAGAAAAGAGGTAAGAAAAAGAACATTCCAACTGTATGGGCAAGAGCGTATGTAAATATGTATATGTGTGTATATGTATATATATATATTTATATATAAACATACATTCATATACAAATATATATATATATATATATATACACATATACATACACTGTTGCCCATAGAGTTGGAATAGTTTTTCTTACCTCTTTTCATGAATGATTGTGACAAAAATGCTAATCACAACTTTGTTGATAAAAGAAGTTTATTTCCATTCTATTGGCAATGGTATCTACGGTATAAAGGATAAACATTTGATGTGTTTCGGAAGTGATAGTTCTGTATTATGAAGCAAAAGAGAATAGACTGCCAAACTTTCTTCAATCCATACATGTATGTTGCTCATGAAATCAAAGTAAAACAATATCTCCATTTTGTAAAATTGTTTACCTGGTATATTACAATATTTTTGCTCTTTCTACATAATTTTCGAGCCGTAAATTAATTATTATTAAATCTAGGAGGGGACATCCAATCACCAGTTGTAATACTGTTTAGAGCCTCACAGTGATATGAAGACAATACATGTACTTCAAAAGGACAATTAATACTTTCTATATTCTAGAATATGTTATTAAGGAAATAATACCAAACCAATTATTGCATGAGCTTCTTATTCTATATAGAATATTCCTTTAAGAAAAGGGGCTATTGAAGTTGTCCACGACCAAATTTAGGATGGGAAATATAGTATTGCTGTGATTTTGCAGGAACCTGCCTTAGACCTCTACAGCAAACATTGAAAAATCATTATTGAATGAAATAGGAGTCATATATGTATTTTAAACATTTGAATGGGGATACAAAGGTCCTGGGTTTTAGGTCCAGCATGGTACTATGTCCTTCAGCGAGGCATTTTCTCTACATTGCTGCTCTTCATCCAAGTGTTAGATGGATACCCAGTGGGATGTGCTTAGATTAGCATGTGCAAGCCTGTAAAAGTTACCGACTGGAATGCTCCAAAGGGAGTAAAGAATGTGCACTGTAAACTGCAGAATCATAGCAGAATCCACTGACCAGGATAATAATGCTGTAAGCACTTTGGTTGGTTACCTTGTAACTGGTACGGTGTGTTTTGAAAACAAGTGCAAAGGTCCAACTTACACACAGTGAGCTGCTGTCACTACCCATTCGGAAGAGATTAGAGTACCTCCGCAGAAACCAAATCCGTTATCTTTCAAATGTACCATCCAGGGAAATTCGCCTTCATTTGCATCCACGCCACCTACTATTTCGGCAAATTTCTGTCTATATGCTGGTCTTGTACCACAGATGTCAGTTTTGAACAGGTCTAACATAGAATCAAATTGTAAAGAAAGATATATGAATCTTTGATAGGGTCTATACTAGTATTAAGGGAGTCATGCAAAATAATTTACAAAACTTAAGAAACATTTATCTAATATCGAAAAGTACAATGGTTTAAAGTTGGTATTATGTATTTATATAAATCACCATAAAAAATAATACAATTTGATTAAAAGACAAAATTAGACAAAATGTGCATAAAAACTCAACTGTAATGTGCCAAATTAGTAAAAGGAAGACAGCAACATGCAATAAATAATGATGAACGATTAAATATGTATAATAGGAATGTATTTTATATGTTTGGAGACGGGATGGGTTGAAAGAGAGAAAAGTGGGAATTTCAGTATTAAGAAAGATAGATAGTGATGGGAGATAGTTTAATAGTGATGGGAGGAAACGAACAGGAAGAGAAAGAGACAAGGAAAGAGTGAGAACGAGAGAGGGAGAGACAAGGTGTGAATTAAAGAGCAGAATTCAACATTTCCTGATTTGGATTTGGCTTTCTATTAGTGATGAAGTAATCATGCAATATCTATGACAAGCTAGGATACCAATTTGAAGTAACCGCTGGACCAGTTGGAGCGCTAGGGTCGTCACAGCATGATGAACATGAGTGCTACACAAGATGACACCATATTAAATTATCAAATTGTTCAATACATGCTTCTGCGATAATTGCTCTATGGTTATTGTCTATAAAACTAAAAGAGTTCCTGATTTCAAAACTATACCCAACACTATACTAATCATAGCCTCAACCCTGACCTAAAATCCCAATTTCAACCCTAACCCTACATCTTTCAAGAAATAACGCCCAGAGCAGTTGCTGCCGGCTATTGCGGCGTAACAAAATAGCCAGTGAATGCCGACGGGTGCTATGGTTTAGTTTTGTCTTAGTTTATTATCTGGTTTTTGTTATACAATTTTATCTGTTTATTGTACAGAGAACCCCACTTACAAGCTTAAGCTTCTCTCGGGTTCCCTAACCATTTTTACTTTGTATGTCCAACATGTTTTGTATATGTCCTTCGAACATTGTTTGTATTTCTGAATGTTGTTTAAAAAAATGGTTGAACCAATAAATGAAATGAAATGTTGGATCATCCCTACCTCCTGTAGCTCCCTGGCAGTAACCATTAGGTGTTCTCCCTTTATCTGTAAAGTCTTTGCAGTTTACTGGCCAAGACATGTTTGAGTGCTGCTCAAAGAGTTCTCTACAGTGTGCTGTAATATTCACACAATCTGAGTAGCATGGGCGATTTGTAGGTCCTTGATGGATGCATTCAGGAAACAGCAAGTTGCATGCAAGGTCGATGGCTCTGGGATGACAACCTTGTAAACTGTGTATAATCTTCATTCAAAATAATAGTGGTAGGAATGTGATAAAAGATTTAAACATTTAAAGGGGAAGTCTACCCTGATATTAAGTTGGTTTGGTATAGAAGCAGAAAAATGAGAGAAACAGATCAGAAAGAGAGAGTTTGAGAAAAAGTCGATTAAAAATATTAAAGAATTTTTTTGAATTTTGAAGTTGCGATGTTGCAATAAATCAAACATGAATTGGCAGTTCTGTGATGTATCTTGAGACCTCCTGTCCAATTTGCTTGGCACAGAAAGTTTCATAAAGTTTCATTTTTTTTCTTAGTTATTGATGACGGCATACATTTGTTTCTTACATGGGTTGCCATACAACATATGTGCAATAACTATATCTAGAGTGAATGTATGATTGACAATTTTCTTCAGGGAAAATATAATTTTTGAAAGTTTTTTAGTACAGGGCAAATGGAAGGAGAGCTCACAAGATACGTCACAGGGTTACCAATTTATGTTTGATTGATAGCAATTTCAAAAATTAAAAACTCTGTTATTTTTAATTGGTTTTTGCACAAACTTTCACTGACGTGTTTCTCTTAAAACCAACTTAATATCAGGGTGGACTTCCCTTTCAACCCAGGTTCATGGCACAGTGTAATTAAAAATACAAATATTTAATTGGCAAGGTGTACAGCAAAAATACATGGACCCAAACAGCATAGAGAAGAAAACAAAACATTGCCTTTTCAATATGAATGCAGGATGGATGAAATGAAATGGGGTTTCCCAATGTAAAGGTACATGTACTACAACTCAATATTATAAGAAAGAGGTTCGACACAAACTGTGCAACTAGCATCACCGCAGTCCCTCATATTGCTACTGTTATATATTTTGTATGTTCAATGCAATCGTTTTGGCCTGTATAAAATTTAGTTCATCTCATAAAGCAACTTTTTTGTATGAAAAATTAATCTATATGGACACTTTCAGCATGGACGTTATGATACAAGTTTCTCCTTTGTAATAATACTGATAACATCCTTCATAAATTTCTTTCTGAAAAAAATTTGCTTTACTACAGCACATTAGTTATCAAGTGTAAAGAAATATTTATGTGTAATCCAGAGAATGAAATAAGATATAAACACACTGGAGCTACTCACAAAATTGTAAGAAAGAACTGCCTGAGGAGAATTTGGAGAATACTGATTCGAGAAGTATGTTCTGTCATACGGTAATTGTCCACATTCACCTATATTCTCTAGAGGAACACAGGGTGCTGTTTGATAAACAGAAAATATCATATAATAAGAAGGGGAAAATTAACATGAACAGCTGTATGTGTATATTCATGTACATGTAGGTTCGTGTTTTACTAATTCAGTAAACCAAATCCCAAACCCCGAGTACGAAATTACGTTTTACAAAAGGAAAACCTAAATCTCAAGTTAAGATGAATCCCTTGTTGGTTTAAATTTGGGTAGAATACATGATAAAGAGTCTTACAGGTCTAACTAAACAGAAAATAACCATTCATAGGTAGATCTGTCATATATTTTGGTCGTCTCTAAGAAATCATTCAAATGGTACACAATAGCACATTCCACTACATTACAGCATTCTACATAAATGAAAAATCACTTATATACCGGGTAGGTGAAATAGTCAACATTTTAACATGATTAAGATCGTAGTAGATTATTTTTCGATTTGAATAATATTAAGGGATTGAGTAACTTTGTCTCAGATTCTGAAACAAAATCCTGGATTTAGCTCATGCTGCAATGATAATTATAAATAGGTCAGTCAGGAACCCCATGACTTTTACAAGCCTGTCGCCTGTCTCATTATCAAGATATTTATGATTGGAAATCGGAATCAAATTTTGTGTTTGCCTAACGGTTTCATAACACTACAGTCTATTGGGGAAAATGAGTGTGGTAAAACCGGTCACTCAAAGATTTTTACTCTTTTGAGGCACTTCATGATCATTTTGAAGCGCAATTTTTTCAGGGCTTCATTATTACACCATATCACAGACACTGATAACACGTAGGACCATGCCTCTCAGATTTAACAATGTTACCCGATGCCTTAAAGGAAGGTAGTAGAGGTGTTGTGTTGTATTCTATTCTAAGCATAAAGACATCATCAAAAGTAAAATTGCAAAGGAATTCAATACAATTGTTGTGATCCATTGCCTTCAATAACATCTAACTGGTAGGAACATTAATAAGTATCATTAACTCAACACCTGGGCCCTGTTTTATAAATCTTGTTAACAATAACAAAAGCTAAATTTCTATGCCAATTTTGCTTTCTGCCAATCAAATGCCACGATTTCAGTAGCTTGTAACAGTTATTGTTACTTGTTAATGATAAAAAGTTTTATGAAACAGGGCCAAGGTGTTGAGACAGTTGAAAGCTTTCAGTTTTTATAATTTTAGATTATTTTAGATTTAGGTTTTGATATCGTCCGTTATAGTTATTTCTCGCCAATTGGAACGGATGATGCCCTTTCAAATTCACATGATTATACGAGTCAACTGAAGAATAATGTGTATGCTTACGACAATACTCCTCATCAGAAAAGTCACCACAATCATTGTAACCGTCACAAGTTAGAGAATTCAGAACGCAATTGTTGTTGATACATGTGAAAGAGTCGTTGCCGCACCCTGGTCAAAATGAAAATATAGAAACTCATAAACAAATCAATTACTGATAAAAATTGAATCAACCTAAATGCAGATGTAATATCTAATCGACTTGCCCTCAATCCAAAGTATTGAACGGCCCAACGGACATAAACAGTTAATGTTAAAAGACCACCCAAAACACTTCTTTGAATAAATGTGTGGCTAGAGTAATGAGATATATCCGATTTAGTACTTTTATCCACAAGCCTTGACAGATTTTTATGTCAAAATTACGAACTGAATGTACAGTGAATGAGTGGGCAGACATTAGAACCTTTGTTTTTTGCAATGTCAAAATGACATTGTTCTTACCCAAATTTTGACAAAACCTTTGGCACACTTTAAAGGTTCTATGTCCCATTTGCAGGTCAAACAATTTTTTTTTAAATGTTTGATTCCAACGGCATTTGAAAGACAATTCTTATTTAGAACTACCCTCAAAATGAAAGGGTTTGAAAATGGCTTTTTTAGGAAAATAAAGACCATTAGTTGTTGAATCCACATAAGTGATTGCAATCACCTAGGTAATAGTCTGATTTTCAGACCCTTGTACCGAATGGTCTTACGTTTGGTGCTGCACAAACATTCAATCAGTTTGATTTTGGCCATAACAAGTAGTGGGTTATTGATGTAGACAAATGTACCTACCGTATTACAGCTCATTTTATGTATGTAATTATTACCAAAGAAAAAGAAGATGTCAGTCAGTCACTCAATAGTGTCTGACAGGGAAGTCTAGAAAGTAAATGGGTTTCCTTGCATAATTTGAATACTAGGACACTGCTAACATTTAAATTTCACAGATAGGACATTCATGACATATTCATAATTCCTGCAACGTTCTACATAATGTGATGTTGGCTGCAAAAGGGACATAGTATCTTTAATCTAGTTATATATATATATATAAGAAATTAAATGACATCAAGCATAAGGGGAGTACAATATAACGGTAACAAATCTTGTTGATTTCAAGTGAAATATTAGGAGAGCAGACACAGGGTTCCCCTATATATTACACTAAAATATCATATCCTACATATTTTAGTTTAATTTTATGTTGTGCTGTATTTTAGCGCAATTCTGTGTTCTCTTGATTTGTTTGGTCATTCTATGTTCTGCTGCATTTCACCCTAATTCTACTTCCTGCTGTATTTCAGCATAATTCTAGGTTCTGCTGTTTTTTAGCGTAATTTTAGGTTCTGCTGTATTTTGGCATAATTCTACTTCATGCTGTATTTCAGCATAAATCTAGGTTCTGCTGTTTTTTAGCGTAATTCTAGGTTCTGCTGTATTTTGGCATAATTCTAGGTTCTGCTGTATTTTAGCATCATTCTATTTTCTGCTGTATTTTTTAGCATCATTTTATGTTCCGCTGTATTTCAGCATCATTCTATTTTCTGCTGTATTTAGCCTCATTATATGTTTTGCTGTATATCAGCGTCATTCTACGTTTTGCTGTATTTCAGCGTAATTCTATGTTCCGCTGCATTTTAGCGTCATTCTATCCCTGTTCTGCTGTTTTTTAGCATTAAGCTAGGTTCTGCTGTAATAGCAAAAAATATAATTGATGTTTGAGTCAATATTTCAACATTTTGTGTAGAATTTTTGTGTATGTAACTTAGCTCTATTAGAGAAAACAGACAAAATCAAAACTGGTCAATGAATTATGGAGAAGAAGGTTTTTCTTGTAATTTCTTGCATTTTTTTTTTTTGGGGGGGGGGGCAATTTTAAAGCAAACTTTCAAAATTATATGAAAAATTTCTGCGGATCTCATTCAGCTCTGTAAAAGAAAAAAAAATCAAAGTTGGTCAATGAATGAAGGAGAAAATGTTTTTTGTGACTTTGAATCAATTTGCATGAATATGCAAAATTAATACAAATTTCACAATTCTGTGTAGAAGTTTCCACTCCCCCTACCCAGCCCTATCCATAAAGCAAACAGAATCCAAATCGGATGAGAAATTATGAAGAGGAAGCATTTAGAAATTGTGAATGGATGATGGACGCCAAATGCAATTGCATACTGTTTAGCTCATCGCACCAATCGGGCCAGATGAGCTTAAACCAAAACCAAAACTAGATGTGTGTACATACCTAAAGATCTAGGGATCACTGTTAGCTGCAGTTGGAATCCCTGATGCGTGACTGAACCGTCACTGGTGAATCGCATCCAACTGTAAGAACTGTACAATCTGTAGAACAAGACAAAATTGTGTCAATACTTTTTCTGATATTAATACATACTATCTGATTATTCACTATGTTCTGGATACACTGTTATTTCACACTTCAGCACCAATGACGTAGTATCATCAAAAAACAAACATTTCATAGTCATAGCAATCCTTTTGATTTTTGTTTGCATTTGCAAGAACACCCCAAAACTCATCTAACTGTAGCTAATTGCCTGTAAACCATCCTGATTTGCATATTATTATAGTTGGTCGTTTCATAGAGCAGTGTTAGGTCCAAAACCACATCAGATGTCATTGGGAGAGACTACCCAAAGTATGATTTCATCGTTTCTTTCTTTTCTTTTCCAGTGTGAAGGAACCACCTGGCACCAACTCATAATCTGTCGTACAGGCAAAAATGGTTTTAAATATCTGAGACATGGCAGATAACATCAGTGTCTCAGAGGTTTTCAGTTTGTAGCACAGGAGAAAGTGAGTTGCTGTTGAGAGCAAGATCACCTACTTTCTTTAATAGAGAAATATCCTTATCACAATTACAAAAGACCTACAAAAGTCTGACAGACCGACTGACAACGGACCGACCAAAATGACAAAATTGCATTAATCCAGAAACTGACATACATCAAAAACTAATGTACCGGTACTTATATCAAAATTTGTTGGGATGAGACGTCACACCCACCATAACAGAACATTTGAGTTACATGAACACACACACATGCGCAAATTTAGAGACACATGTATAGGTGAAACACTATTTTGTTCATATGGCTTCTTCAAGTTAAAATGCAAGTACATGTGCATTAAAAATGCACAAATATAAATAATGTATACATTTACACAAACCTCAAAGACGCTGGTATATCTTGTCCTGAGAAAGTTTTTACCACCAAGTTCCCAGGTGTATGACCATTCCCTATGCTCAGATGGTCACAGCAAGATTCCAGATTAAATGCTATGAATGTGATGATCACAGAGTAGTTTGATGGAGCCGTGATGTACCAAGTGTAATAGGCGTTGTTTGGATACTCATGAGGATAGTTTGGTGATGAAATTGACCACGTTTCTCCAACAGTCAGGTTAACCGCTGAAACTTTAGTAGTGTAAGAAATAAACCAAGTACAATAATTTGATGATAAATTTTGTCTGTTTAAATGAAAAAAGAACATGCAGATCATCAAATTGGTTCAAGTCATAGATTTAAATTCTTTAAAAAAAATCTATTTCATTTACTTTTATTTACTGCAATTGCTCTTTGCCGTAATGTCCAACATTATTTTTGCTCATATGATTGTATTGTATTTTTTCCTGTGTATGGTAATCTTGACGTCAAATTCATTTGGGTATTACCATACAAACGGACATACTGAAACACAGCCTTTGGTGCTGAAAGTTTGTTTTTACCGTGTCTAAATAAAATCAACAACAACCCTTAATGTAGCTTAATATAAGGTATGCACATTTAGGTTCAAAGAAGGTCAGATAAAATAGTTATAAAATACAGGTGACACATGGGGTATTTGCACATAAAAATAGCACACACATACATTTGCACACACATACTCTTTTCAACACTAAAATAAGAGTATGTAGAAAATTATTTAAAAACGTTTGTCTAAAGATATATGAAATAATTGAGTGCAGTGTTTAAAGACGTGTTTACTAATGGAGTAGTTATCATAGTAATACCTGAAATCGTGTCATTGGTTGTAGTACCTAGGAAAACAAAAGAATATTGCATTATTTGCTTAAATATAAAACACTGGCATGTGTTTCATTTCAATTTTGCCTGTTAATCAGTATGAATAAAGAAATATACAATCACACATATATGCACACACATACCTTTCTCAACACTATTAATTAAGAGTATGTAGAAAATTATTTTTAAATATTTGTTTAAAGTGTAAGATATGAAATAATGAAGGATAGTTTGGTGATGAGATCAAACACATTTCTCCTAGAGTCAGGTGCACTGCTGAAAATTTAGTAGTGTAAAGAAGAAAACCCATGTACAATAATATGATGAATCTTGTCTGTTAAAATGATTAAAGGAAACCTCACCCCAAGAAATAACCTAAGTTATTCTGAGAGTTTTATTGTATTCTTGCCCATTAATCTACATGATACCCCATCAAAGTGTATGTGAGAGGTATATAAAACAAGATATTCTTAGCATAATGTACAGTTTCTAAGGACAACATAGGCATCGCCATTTGCTCGATATCATAGGCCTACTATGCAAAGTCGTTTATCAAGCAAATGTATTCAAATCTATAGACGCTTCCTTTCCACATGTGTGTGCAGTGATGAAGTATTTCATTCGCTTGCAATTATCTTTTGTGCTATAATTTTCTAAATGCAAATTGCATGGAAATAAGCTGATGTTTGCATATGGTAATTTATGCAATTAGGGTCATATTTAATCGTTTTACCCAAAAATCATATATTCTTCATATTTAAACATTCATTTTTTTTACTCCACACCCGGGCCCTGTTTCATTAAAATTGTTATCAATTACAATAACTGTTACAAGCTACTGAAATCAACGCATTTGATTGGCAAAGAGCAAATTTGTCGTAGAAATTGAGCTTTTCTTATTGTTAATATTAAGGTTCATAAAGGAGGGCCCAGATGAAAGCTTTTAGTTTTGATAATTTTAGAGAGTCATATACAAAGGTTTTGCTATGGTCCGTTTTTTATTCGTATATTTCTAGCTGAACTGAAATGGATGATGCCATTTCAAATTCACAAGATTGAACATGTCAACTGAGCAAAAGAGTGATGCAACATTCAATTTACATAATAGTACTGTGATTTTAAACAATTTCTAATCTTACCTGTGCAGTTCAATTCATCCTCTCTGTTATCGCAATCATCGATACCATCGCAAACCCAGCTTGGATCATACACACATTCATAGTCAGATGCACACTCGAAGCAGGACGAGTTTGCTGGGGGGGTTGCTGGAATAAAGTGCACTTATACAGTTAATGCTAGTTGAACTAAAAGTCACTAGTGCATAAGCATGCAAAAATATAAAGTACATAAATGTCGCAATGATTTACAATTATTTTGGTAGTCAATATATAAAAACCCAGACTTTTAAAATTTTGCTGCATTCTACGATGCAAACTTGAAAAAAGGACCTTGTGACCTGGAAAGGATGATGCCATTTCAAATTCACAAGATTGAACAAGTCAACTGAAGAAAATGTGTATGCTTACGGCAATACTCCTCATCAGAAAAGTCACCACAATCAATGAAACCGTCACAAGTTTGACAATTCAGAATGCAATTCTTGTTAGTACATGTGAAAGAGTCACTGCTACACCCTGGTCAACATGAAACTATAGAAATTCATGATCATATCATTTACTGACAAGTGCTTTATCATTGCCAAAATTTAATCGACCTAAATGCACAAGTAATATAATTTGGGGTTGGAACCAACTGGCCCAAGAAAGTTTGGTTGACCAGCTTCCTCTACCAGTAGAATAATCCCCCACCCCCCCCCCATTACAAATTGACTTGCCCTAAATCAAAAGTATTCAATGATCTTCAGGACATGAACAGTTGTCAGCACGCAAATTGCATAAGCTGTTGCTTTTGTGGGGTGAAGGGTTAGCATAAATGAAATTAATTTGTCAACTGCTATATTTTAGTAATTTTACAAACTAAGAATATTGCCATCTTCCATCTTCCACAGAAAAAGTGTTGCAATATTCACCCTAAGAATCTTGCTATCTTTAACATAAGTGTGATGCAGCATTAAAACAAGAGAGTTGCAACATTCAAAATAAGTGAGCTGTAACCTTCTACATAATAGTGTTGCCACATTGAGCAAGAGAGTGATGCAACATTCAATGAACATAATAGTACTGTGATTTTAAACAATTGCAATCTTACCTGTGCAGTTCAATTCATCCTTTCCGTTAAAGCAATCATAGTCACCATCGCAAACCCAGCTTGGATCATACACACATTCAAAGTCAGATGCACACTCAAAGCAGGACGAGTTTGCTGGGGGGGTTGCTGGAATAAAGTGCACTTATACAGTTAATGCCAGTTGAACTAAAAGTGACTAGTGCATATGCATGCAAAAATATAAAGTACATACATGTCGCGATGATTTACAATTGTTTTGGTAGTCAATATATAAAAACCCAGACTTTTATAATTTTGCTGCATTCTATGTTGCAAACTTGAAAAAAGGACCTTGTGACCTGGAAAGGATGATGCCATTTCAAATTCACAAGATTGAACAAGTCAACTGAAGAAAAATGTGTATGCTTACGACAATACTCCTCATCAGAAAAGTCACCACAATCATTGAAACCGTCACAAGTTTGACAATTCAGAATGCAATTCTTGTTAGTACATGTGAAAGAGTCATTGCGACACCCTGGTCAACATGAAAATATAGAAATTCATGATAATATCATTTACTGATAAGTGCTTCATCATTGCCAAAATTTAATCAACCTAAATGCACAAGTAATATAATTTGGGGTTGGAACCAACCGGCCAAAGATATTTTGGTTGACCAGCTTCCTCTACCAGTAGATTAATCCCCCCCCCCTCCCCAATTACAAATTGACTTGCCCTAAATCCAAAGTATTCAATGATCTTAAGGACATGAACAGTTGTCGGCACCCAAATAGCATAAATAAGCTGTTGCTTTTGTGGGGTGAATGGTTAGCCTAAATGAAATTAATTTGTCAACTGCTATATTTTAGTAATTTTACAACCTAAGAATGTTGCCATCTTCCACAGAAAAAGTGTTGCGATATTCAACCTAAGAATCTTGCCATCTTTAACATAAGTGTGATGCAGCATTAAAACAAGAGAGTTGCAACATTCAAAATAAGTGAGCTGTAACCTTTTACATAATAGTGTTGCCACATTGAACAAAAGAGTGATGCAACATTCAATCTACATAATAGTACTGTGATTTTAAACAATTTTAATCTTACCTGTGCAGTTCAATTCATCCTCTCTGTTAAAGCAATCATCAATACCATCGCAAACCCAGCTTGGATCAGGCACACATTCATAGTTAGATGCACACTCAAAGCAGGATGAGTTTGCTGGGGGGGTTGCTGGAATAAAGTGCACTTATACAGTTAATGCCAGTTGAACTAAAAGTCACTAGTGCATATGCATGCAAAAAATAAAGTACATAAATGTTGCAATGATTTATAATTGTTTTGGTAGTCAATATATAAAAACCCAGACTTTTATAATTTTGCTGCATTCTATGTTGTAAACTTGAAAAAAGGACCTTGTGACCTGGAAAGGATGATGCCATTTTAAATTCACAAGATTGAACAAGTCAACTGAAGAAAAATGTGTATGCTTACGACAATACTCCTCATCAGAAAAGTCACCACAATCATTGAAACCGTCACAAGTTTGACAATTCAGAATGCAATTCTTGTTAGTACATGTGAAAGAGTCATTGCGACACCCTGGTCAACATGAAAATATAGAAATTCATGATAATATCATTTACTGATATGTGCTTCATCATTGCCAAAATTTAATCAACCTAAATGCACAAGTAATATAATTTGGGGTTGGAACCAACCGGCCAAAGATATTTTGGTTGACCAGCTTCCTCTACCAGTAGATTAATCCCCCCCCCCTCCCCCATTACAAATTGACTTGCCCTAAATCCAAAATATTCAATGATCTTAAGGACACAAACAGTTGTCGGCACCCAAATAGCATAAATAAGCTGTTGCTTTTGTGGGGTGAATGGTTAGCCTAAATGAAATTAATTTGTCAACTGCTATATTTTAGTAATTTTACAACCTAAGAATGTTGCCATCTTCCACAGAAAAAGTGTTGCGATATTCAACCTAAGAATCTTGCCATCTTTAACATAAGTGTGATGCAGCATTAAAACAAGAGAGTTGCAACATTCAAAATAAGTGAGCTGTAACCTTTTAAATAATAGTGTTGCCACATTGAGCAAAAGAGTGATGCAACATTTAATCTACATAATATAGTACTGTGATTTTAAACAATTTTAATCTTACCTGTGCAGTTCAATTCATCCTCTCTGTTAAAGCAATCATAGTAACCATCGCAAACCCAGCTTGGATCATACACACATTCATAGTTAGATGCACACTCGAAGCAGGACGAGTTTGCTGGGGGGGTTGCTGGGGGGGTTGCTGGAATAAAGTGCACTTATACAGTTAATGCCAGTTGAACTAAAAGTCACTAGTGCATATGCATGCAAAAAATAAAGTACATAAATGTCGCAATGATTTATAATTGTTTTGGTAGTCAATATATAAAAACCCAGACTTTTATAATTTTGCTGCATTCTATGTTGTTAACTTGAAAAAAGGACCTTGTGACCTGGAAAGGATGATGCCATTTCAAATTCACAAGATTGAACAAGTCAACTGAAGAAAAATGTGTATGCTTACGACAATACTCCTCATCAGAAAAGTCACCACAATCATTGAAACCGTCACAAGTTTGACAATTCAGAATGCAATTCTTGTTAGTACATGTGAAAGAGTCATTGCGACACCCTGGTCAACATGAAAATATAGAAATTCATGATCATATCATTTACTGATAAGTGCTTCATCATTGCCAAAATTTAATCAACCTAAATGCACAAGTAATATAATTTGGGGTTGGAACCAACCGGCCCAAGATATTTTGGTTGACCAGCTTCCTCTACCAGTAGATTAATCCCCCCCCCCCCCCATTACAAATTGACTTGCCCTAAATCCAAAGTATTCAATGATCTTAAGGACTTGAACAGTTGTCAGCATGCAATTTGCATAAATAAGCTGTTGCTTTTGTGGGGTGAACTGTTAGCATGAATGAAATTAATTTGTCAACTGCTATATTTTAGTAATTTTACAACCTAAGAATGTTGCCATCTTCCCCAGAAAAAGTGTTGCAATATTCAACCTAAGAATCTTGCCATCTATAACATAAGTATGATGCAGCATTAAAACAAGAGAGTTGCAACATTCAAAATAAGTGAGCTGTAACCTTTTACATAATAGTGTTACCACATTGAACAAAAGAGTGATGCAACATTCAATTTACATAATAGTACTGAGATTTTAAACAATTTTAATCTTACCTGTGCAGTTCAATTCATCCTCTCTGTTAAAGCAATCATCAATACCATCGCAAACCCAGCTTGGATCAGGCACACATTCATAACTAGATGCACACTCAAAGCAGGACGAGTTTGCTGGGGGGGTTGCTGGAATAAAGTGCACTGATACAGTTAATGCCAGTTGAACTAAAAGTCACTAGTGCATATGCATGCAAAAATACAAAGTACATACATGTCACGATGATTTACAATTGTTTTGGTAGTCAATATATAAAAACCCAGACTTTTATAATTTTGCTGCATTCTATGTTGCAAACTAGAAAAAAGGACCTTGTGACCTGGAAAGGATGATGCCATTTTAAATTCACAAGATTGAACAAGTCAACTGAAGAAAAATGTGTATGCTTACGACAATACTACTCATCAGAAAAGTCACCACAATCATTGAAACCGTCACAAGTTTGACAATTCAGAATGCAATTCTTGTTAGTACATGTGAAAGAGTCATTGCAACACCCTGGTCAACATGAAAATATAGAAATTCATGATCATATCATTTACTGAATACAATTCTTGTTAGTACATGTGAAAGAGTCATTGCAACACCCTGGTCAACATGAAAATATAGAAATTCATGATCATATCATTTACTGATAAGTGCTTTATCATTGCCAAAATTTATTCAACCTAAATGCACAAGTAATATAATTTAGGGTTGGAACCATCCAACCCAAGATATTTTGGTTGACCAGCTTCCTCTTCCAGTAGATTAATCCCCTCACCCCCCCCCCACCCCCCATTACGAATTGACTTGCCGTAAATCAAAAGTATTCAATGATCTTAAGGACATGAACAGTTGTCAGCATGCAAATTGCATAAATAAGCTGTTGCTTTTGTGGGGTGAAGGGTTAGCATAAATGATGCTATATTTTAGTAATTTTACAACCTAAGAATGTTGCCATCTTTAACATAAGTGTGATGCAGCATTAAAACAAGAGAGTTGCAACATTCAAAATAAGTGAGCTGTAACCTTTTACATAATAGTGTTGCCACATTGAGCAAAAGAGTGGTGCAACATTCAATTTACCTAATAGTACTGTAATTTTAAACAATTTCAATCTTACCTGTGCAGTTCAATTCATCTTGTCCGTTAAAGCAATCATAGGCACCATCGCAAACCCAGCTTGGATCATACACACATTCATAGTTAGATGCACACTCGAAGCAGGACGAGTTTGCTGGGGGGGTTCCTGGAATACAGTGCACTTATACAGTTAATGCCAGTTGAACTAAAAGTCACTAGTGCATATGCATGCAAAAATATAAAGTACACAGGCGCGTAGCCAGGGGGGGGCGGTGGGGGCGGTCGCCCCCCAAAAAACGCCGGCCAAAAAAAAAAAAGAGAGAGAAAGAGAAGAAAAAAAAGAAAGAGGACGTAGGAAGAAAAAGGGAAAAGGAGTCGAGAACGGTACAATGAATCGTCAAAGCCTCTGCGCTTCGCGCGGGAAGGGGGAAACTGAGTTCAAATTAAGAAATATGAGTCGGGAAAGGTACAACGAATCGTCTTCTTTCTCTAATAATTTAATGAAACGTCAAAGCTTCGCGCGGGAGGGGGGGGAACAGAATTCAGACAAGGATTAAGAGTCGAGAAAGGTACAACGAATCGTCTTCTTTCTCTAATAATTTAATGAAACGTAAAAGCTTCGCGCGAGAGGGGGGGGGGGAACAGAATTCAGACAAGGATTAAGAGTCGAGAAAGTTACAACGAATCGTCTTCTTTCTCTAATAATTTAATGAAACGTCAAAGCTTCGCGTGAGAGAGGGGAGGGACTGAATACAGATAAGGATTAAGAGTCGAGAGAGGTACAACGAATCGTCTTCTTTCTCTAATAATTTAATGAAACGTCAAAGCTTCGCGCGAGAGAGGGGAGGGACTGAATTCAGACAAGGATTATGAGTCGAGAAAGGTACAAAAAGAATCGTCTTCTTTCAAAGCCTCCGCGCTTTGCGCGGGAGGGGGGAAACTCCCCCCTCCCTGCACCCATCCCCCTAGGGAGCGCGCTTTGCGCGCTCTTTAAGTGATTCGCATGCTTTGCGTGCTCACTACCGCCCCCCTAAAATGAAATCCTGGCTACGCACTTGAAAGTACATAAATGTCGCAATGATTTATAATTGTTTTGGTAGTCAATATATAATTTTATAATTTTGCTGCATTCTATGTTGCAAACTTGAAAAAAGGACCTTGTTAAACTATGGAACAACGAGAATCACAACACAAATTGCCAAGATGTTTATCAGTTTTAGACGTCATGTCCTCACTATTTAACAATTGCTCTATATTGTTTATTCCAATTCATTTCCCTTTTTATTCCCCAAAACTTGATTTTCCCATGCCCTTGCCCAGGTTATATGATTTGTATCATATTGCGTGCATGACATTTCACAAAATCTTTTATTAACTTTGAAGAATTTATACTATTTTCTCATTATTGTATATTCATAATTATTGATTTTTATATAAATAGTTTATCAAAATTCACATTTTTCATGATTTAACTGGAAAAAATTACTCTATATTAGTGCATCCACACAAAAACATATTACTATTAATCTAACTTGGATGCTGGTGTGAAGAAATAAGATTCTTAAGGAGAAAATAGGAAATTTATATCATCAATATAAAGAAAATGATTAGTGGATAGTGAGGACATGACGTCACAGACTCACGAGTGAGTTGCTAATTTGTCTAGTGATTTTCAAAGTTTTTAATGTCATTAAAAATTCATAACTTTCTTATTAGTTATCCGATTTTTCCCAGACTATTTTTGATTGATTAGTCTGATTTTCCTGCTTCTATTGAAAGTAAGTAATTTTTGGAGTGGACTTGGGCTTTAAACATAAACGCCCGTATTTCAAAGTCATGTCTAACTTAGTCATGACTGAAGTTAAACAACTGTTTAGTTTAATAGACACCACTTAAACCCGAGATCGAGTCTAAGTCCTGTCTAACTAAATTTGTATACTGAAGTTGTGTCTAAGTCGCGTCTAACTAAACAACTGTTTAAGTCCTGTCTATTAAAGTCATGCTTAACTACAAAGTCGTGTTTAACTTTAATCACGACTTCTGCGCATGCCTAGTAGGCGTTGATTTTGACATCGAAAATAATTGAAACCGAATGCTCATGCTTGCTCGCGCCGAATAAGAAAAATTATTCTGCACAGTGACGTGACTGGCGGACAGTATAAACACACAAATATCAGTGCGTCAATTATTCGCCGCGGGGGACAAAGATCCAGAAAAGAAACTTCTCCAACAGAATGGATAGTTTGGTATAGATTATGGAATTTCCAACATGTCACTATTAGATAAGAATAGTTAATATTATCGAGAAAAAATAGATGGCTATGTAAGAAAAAATCCTGCAAATTCGGGGTCAGCAAGTAGAGTGTACCGTATACGTTGAAAAGCAGCAGAATCGCGCTCTTAACCAGGACTTTAACAACCCCTTGCAGTCGTCTAAAGTTAAACAGGACTTAGACAGGACTTCGCGTTTTACTTGACTTAATCACGACTTCAGAATATGAAAAATTTAGTCACAACTTTGTGACTTAACTTAGACGGGACTTAGACAGGACTTTAGACAAATGTTTAATTAAAGAGGAGTTAGACATGACTTCAGAATACAGGCCAAAAAGTGTTGCCATCTTTAACAGAAATGTTGTAACATTTAACATAAGAATATTGCCATCTTCAAACAGAACAGTGCTGCAAAATTCAACACAAGATTAGTATGGCATTTAACACAGGGGTGTTGCAATGGTCAACATAATAGTTTTGCCACATTCAACAAATGAATGATGTAACATTCAATCTACATAATAGTATTGTGACATTAAACAACTTTAATCTTACTTGTGCATTTTAATAGTCTAAACATAGCTTCAAACTTAATCTCAACCCTAAAACTAAACTTATACGAAATAAAGCCAGGTCGGAATGTGAGATTATCACTGAAAAATTAGAACATATCATGGTATTTTCTATAAGAAGTAATGTGGTTTTTACTGTACTGCCCATAGACAACAATATAAAGGCTGAATGCCCTTTCACTGTCGGTGATGACATTCAATTCAATGCAGAGCCATCAATATTTTGATAAACTTTCCAATTAACTTGAAAATTGATGGTGCTGTTGATGCAGAAGGAATTAAAATTCCTCTGCAAACATCTGAAGCACCTGGTGGCAATTAAAACATGTTTCTTCCCAAAAAAATTCATGTGATCTTATATGTCTTCCCAATGGTTTTATCGGTCATAGAGAATATCTTGGAGGAGAAAAAAAAAATGTATCAAGAAAAACAAGAACAGTAATCGTTTATTATTAAAAGCATGTAAAATGGCTTACCACACATCAATTCATCACTCTCATCTAAACACTCAACAAGCCCATTACATTTACTTGTCAATGGAAGGGCATAAGGGCTGGCATGACAGAGGAAGTATTCTGCAGATAAAAGACAAGATTGATGATTAAAGTCATTGAAAATTACATCCTACCCACGAACTTTAATTCCAATATACCTCCAATTTAGTAAACACTAACACAAGCAGATCTATCCTTCCTGCAATCATACCTGTATGAAGGAAGGATTTCTTGGATTGTAAACAAGTAAGAATTGGCAGATATGCAAATATTTCTGTACATCATGTACATGCCTGTCTAAAGGACAACTCCTAACATGTAAAGAACACCATTTGAGTACGGTAAATTGATGAAAAATGCATTTTGCGTATACTATACCACATTTAACCTATCGTTGTATTCCCATAAGCTTAAAGCTAAAATGTACTAGAAGCACTAATGCAAGAATCCCCTCTACCGCCATCTCATGCCAGCCGTATCAGTATGGTCCTGTAACTCGCTGCGCTGTTATTACCTGATCGAGTCCTGTCTGCGAAACAGAAATTAGGTACCGGTATAGGGTTATGCACTGTTGACCATGAGATGGCACTGTGCAATAAACAGTAGGCTAGGGCAGAAATTTCATCAGTTCAGTATCGCTTTAAAACTAGGAATCACCTGATTCCCGCAGGCAATGGGTTGATTAATGATTTAGTGATTGGTATGTTGCTATTTGTTAGCTCCAGTTACCAAATAACATGTATGTATATTGTATTGACTATAAATGAATGTACATGTCAGTGATTTAGTAATAAAATAAAAACTTAGAACTTCAATTCGATTATTACCAGAGAAGTCTTCGATTGTACTTAGAGCAATAACAAAACCCATGTCTCTGGATGTATAATCAGTCTCGAAGCTGACCCAAGACAGGTTGCTGACCAGGAGGATTGAGTCGAGGCTGCTGTCGTACCCTGAGATGATCCGAACAATATTCTCACTGACTGATGGGTCATGTCCTATTCCGACGACCAGAAGGTCAAACACAGGCTCGATATGTAGGAGATCAAAAACGACTCGAGTTCCAGACTCTTCAGGAGCGGTGATCAACCAGGTTTGGTCGAACAAATTTGGATAGGGTTCAGGGAAGTTCGGAGAGAGCAGGTGGAAAATACTATCGGGCTCAAGGAAGATGTCATACTCTCCATCTTCTGTAAATATATCATAATTACCTTCGTTAAATTATGGTTTATTTAAGTATCAAAGTCGACAAGCCCACACGAATTACCCCAAAATCTGCAACTCTTATCAAAAATATCCTAACCAATGTACACGTTTCTCCTATTCAGTCTGGGATTTTCTAAAGTGATATTACAGATCATCTGCCCATATTTCAAATAACTAACTTATACTGTGAACAATCAACCCCACAAATCTCCTATTTTACAAAAGACCGATTTATCATCTTTTAATTCTATGACGAAAGATCTATCCGTTATTTTGTGGGATGAAGTTTTAGCGTGTGAGGATATTGATAATGCTTATAGTAAATTCATCCACAGTTTGAAGAATGCATATGAAAATAATTGTATATCAAAAAGAAGAATTAATAAAAAATATCAAGTACGTAAGCCATTTTTGTATATATTATAATATTGTTTATATGCTTGAGAAAAATTAATAAACTGAACTGAACTGAATTGGAAAAAAAAAAAGTATCAAAATAACATTAAACGATCATCACGTGGAATAAGTACACTCAATAAAGTGGTGAAGTGTGACGTCATCAAAAAAACTATTTTTAGAATTTCTCAATTTGAACTGCATTTTCCGAAAGAGCATCAAAATTAATGTCCAAGTGTCTAAAATCATTGAATATATTAAGTATAAGCCGGATATGACCATCTGAATAAACAGATTTCCTATAGGAACTCAGTGTTATTTTGCTCTGGATCATAACATTACGAGTTCCTATAAGAACTCTTTTTTATTCAGATGGTCATATCTCAGCCAATATTGAACATATTCAATTGGTTTTAGACATTTGTACATTATTTTTTATGCTCTTTCGGAAAATGAAGTTCGAATTGAGAAATTCTAAAAATTGATTTTTATGACATCACAGCTTCGGTACTCTATTAGGTATGATATAAAAAGCACTCTGGTACCATATCAATCATTATCTGCAGACGCAGAATTTTTGAGAATGTATCACATTATTTTATCCATCATGTAAAATGCTCCACAAGCATAAAATATACAACTTAGACCGTCATATCCTGCACACAGGGAGTCTGCTTCTGTGTTTTATACAGATTTTGCATACTTTTGAAAGTTAAAATGACAACAGAGCCAACAATCATCAATTCATTACATGTGACCTTCTTAACAGTCTTGTCTTGTCTTGTTTGGTTCTATCCCCAAGCTAAAATACAATTTTCACGCGAGTTAAAAATTTGCTACTTTTCCATGAAAACGAGGACACTCCTAGCTAAACACGTATAATTGAATATGAACCTACAATAAAAAGACTTACGGTATGCGGGAAGATGAGTTTTAGTAGTCTCATAGTAGAAAATTATGTGAACAATTGTTTGAACAATTTTTACCTGACGTCCGACAACTAGACAGGCGAACCTGGTTGATCGCTATACCGGTATAAAAGGATTCACCCAAGATTGCTTCTAGCACCAGCCATCCGGATCCCTCGGGAGTGAGGTCCACCTGCCCAAACCTCCATTGCTCACTGCCCGTGTCAAGCTCACGCGACCATAGTTCTTGTTTCGTACGGGTATCCTGTGGAATAAAGCTGACCTTGAGTGCCCCCTCTGAAACGTCAATCCAATAAGAAAACGTAAAACACAGGGGCTCATCACTGCCATCTCCCGACCGGATAAGTAGTGGGCTGATGAGACCTGCAGAGTTGACAGCTCCAGTTCTACATGTGGAAGCTTTTATGTAGGAATTGCCTGTAAACATTGCAAAAGAAAAGCAATGAAAGTGAAGTAATTATGCAAATTGATAGATACATATTTTGAAAGAAAGCAGTAGTTAATACGAAAAATTGAGCATCCTGTTCAACAGATTCTAAAACATAAATCCTCCTTATGAGGATGACTTATCAAAATGTTTTTACATGACTGGAACCCCCTGCAAATAGGATATATATCATGTTTCCCATAATTAGGGGAATATAAAGGGGCCAGGAAGGAGACGGGTACGTTAAATGCAAAAGCCTCTTCATCTTCTATCTTCTTTCACAGTTTAAACTCTCTAGAAAATTCACATGCTACACGTAATGAACATTACAGGGTCATTCAGTGACATTAGTTTTTTTGTTCTTTAAAATATTATTCAGTCATTTATTAAGAAATGAAGGCCCTAGGGAAAGAAGTCTTAGTAGAAATTCAGTTCAAAACATACCATAATACAGATACCAATCACAATCATCCTGTGGTTCTTTGACCTGCTCCCATCCACAAAAGTCATCTTTGAAGTCGCAATACACGCCAGGTGAAACATCGATGTGACGTTCAGCAATTTCTAAATTGTGTCAAAAGAAACGTTCTATAATTAATCTAAATCAACTGTTAGTGATAAGATAGAAAAAGCACAAAATATAATTTTCAATGAAGGATGCACTAAATGAATGCACTAAAATGTGTATCTTTCTTAAAACAGTGTATTTATATATATACTCTTTACAATGATTAAAACATGCATTCATAGAGGGGGTTGGAAAACATAACTGGAGATGCAAAGGTCATTGGGTCGATCCCACCAACGGACTTTTTCCTCTTCTCTCCACCAAAGATTTAAGTGCGTAAGGATGCAAAATTAAGTGTTGTTTGCTTAATTAACACCATTAGCATGTGTAAAAATATTTTTAAAAAGTGGAGCTTGTGCATACATTGTGCGCGGATAAGCCTGAATCAATAATTGGCATAGTCATATATCCCTACAGCACTTTAGAGATATCATTGATGTATGAAGTGCTATACACGTAGAACACAGCTAGAGGAATTATAAAAATATTATTTACATTTTGTGTAATTTGATTAATTATCTATAGGTATAAAACATGAATACTTGATGGGGAAAAAAATATATTTGTTAACTCTAACTAAAAAGAGTATTTAACATATCAAGACAACAATCTTACCATTGCAAGGAGGGAGAGGCGATTGCTCCATGCAGACACATGAGTAACCAGAGGCAATATCATTGCAAATATTGGAATCACCACACGTTTGGTTTGTACATGTTGATGCATCTACGAAACAATGAAGAATTCAATGGTAATTGGTATAGGTAGGCTCATGTATAAACACCAAATGCAGAAGTACTATTAAAGATAAACTTGAGTTCTGGTAATGCGATTGCATTGTGAAAGAAAAGGTGTGGAATGGATCAGAAAAGTTGATCATATAGCATGTAAGTAATGGTGTGTAATGCAAGGTTCTGGAGTCATCAAAATCATCATAAATTTGGCAGAGTCTTGGTAAAGTAACAATCACTTACACAGAAAGATGTATATGGGAGAACACACATGGTGTCCGGGCTAGTACTACCCTGATTTCCTTATTTTTCTATGCTCATTACTCAGCCAATATACATTTTCTTCCAAAATTATTTGGCACATGACATTTATTTGTAATCTTGAACATTTAGGGTACATTTCGTTAGATTCTGTGAGAATTCATTTTCTTTTTTTTTACCAGAACTCAAGTTTATCTTTAATACTAGTATTCCCATGATACTGTTTACCATAAGCTGTAAATTCTTACTTCATGATGATAATGATTACAATTACACCCATTAATTTAATAGTGGTCATAATGTATTATATTTAGAATGATACACCTTCATAAAAAAAGATATATCATGCCATCGATGCTGCATTCTTTACACTGACTAATAATACCTTCTGGAAAATGGAATAGGCCAATGCCTGTTTCACAAGTTGCGTTAATTCACCTTGACATTGGACTATGTCAGTGACTGGCATAGTTGTTAGAGTCCAACATAAAAGTGATATCAAATAAAAAGGTGAAATGAACAATAAACTGTGTAATCATTGCTATAAATGTAACACATGTAGTGCAAGCTTTACAGTGCAGAAAACTTCCAGAGACTACTCCTGAGGCATTTAATGCTCTTATCCTATCAAACCTCATTTGTCTTCCTCACATCACTTGCAATCTTTAGTTCATTATCGTGTTAGGCTGCATAGCCCATTTACGATTACTAATACACCTAACTAGAAGATGAAGAATCACTGTCATATGCAGTAATGCAATTCACTGGTTGTTCACACAGGTAAAGATGCACTCAAAAGGACGCCTTATGTCTATTAAACCAGGCATAATCTAACCTTGAATAGATTTTGCTTCAATGGTTGCGCTGAAACCATGACCTTCAACAACTTGCACCGCCTCTGATGTATACTTGAACCAGACACTCTGTCTGCGGACATGGTAGAAATGAGCAAAGAATGTGTCCGAGTCTGCGATGATGGAAGACACATCACTAGAGTCCTTGCCAAAGCCCATGACCAGGTGATCAAATACTCTCTCGAGATCAAGGTATCTAATGAATATGTCCAGTGCATCACCGTCAGGTGTCGTTATATACCAAATCTTCTCAGGCGTATAGATTACATTGGCCACAATGTCCTGGGATTCCCCTAATGGAATTTGAACTGGTGGAGGACCTGAAATTTAAAATAGAAAAAAAATAGAATAGACTGAATGTTTATTACATTAGGAAATCTACCCAAACATAATGTGTTACAAGGGGAAATCTACTATGTACTAATGATTGAATGAACATCCAATGTTTCTATTGTCAAGTGATGAATTGGCAAATAATAAGGCATACAATTAATATAGCCAGTTGTGCACCAATCCCCACTTAAAAATCTCCTGACAATCCATTCTTATAAAATAATAAATAATAGTGGGTTCTTGTATAGCGCTCATGTCAGTCAGATTTGACCCTCCTGGCGCTCCCGATTATCACCCTGGCTTTAGCACGGCTGCCATACTGCGCTCTAGCATTTCAAGAAATAAATTCCTACCAGGTACCCATTTACTTCACCTGGGTGGAGTGTGGCAAATGTAGATCAATGTCTTGCCAAAGAACATTAGTGCAGCGGCGGGACTCGAACCGCGGACCTTGTGATCGACAGTCCGGCGACGTATCCACTCGACCACAACACCTCTACACAAATCGAGGCATAAACAACACATCAACTCTTTTTTTTTTATTACACAAGTTTAAAATTACCTTCTTCCCCTTCCTCTTCCTCTTCTGGTCCTCCATTTTCAATGAAGTCCAGGTACTCAAAGACCCGGGTGTACACCCCTGGATAGTTTGGTCTCCCACAGCCATATCCAAAGCTTGTGATGCCCACCAAATACATACGACCTTCGTCGTCTTCACACTGGAGCGGTCCACCGGTATCCCCCTGTGAAATGAAGAGAATAAGAGGACAGTTACCCGTCAGTATACAGTATATAATACTGCTCTTCCTGTGCATGGGCACTGCTATTATTATCCCAGCATTGCCAGTTATCCATTTAATACATCTGGGTTGAGAGGGAAGTATGTGGGCAATACACATTGTCCAAGATTTAGCAAGGATCGAACCCGGTACCTCTCATATGAGAGTTAAGAGTCTAATATACCATTGCTTCCACTAGTAAGGGTAAACAGACAAAAAAGTTCATCTGTTAGTGTTATCTTTTGCCCCTACCCTATTTCCTCTTGCTCATACACACACGCTACTTTAGTGTATGTATCGTGCATTGTTTATGCTCTAACAGAGAAATAGTTATCTGCCCGTGGATTTTGAGTCTATTTGTGTGTGCTTTTTTATTTTTATTGGTCTGCGGTTGTTTTTTAAAGTGCACACTTTAGTATCTTTATTCAATGTTCACGACTCAATCGGGAGTATGAAGAAAACAAAAAATACTGCCTAGAAAGAATGTTATAAAATCTATGAAAGTTGATATTCTAAGACAATCCCAAATATTGAGATAATTACAACACTGGAAAGCTTTTAACCCCCAGAATAACACTAAATGATTTTATCCCAAATCAATTGGTAGCATTTTTGTGTGGTGTGTGTTCACGCTTGGATGAACAGGAGGCATTGTTTGCAAGAGTGCAAAAATCGACTTGCACCAAAGTTGCTTATGTGATGCTTGAATAAGACGATTGGGATTTGGGTATTAATTCGGTCTTTGCATATATCGAAATAACATCCCTAACAAAATTAATTATGCCACACATATCAAATATTGATTATCAAATATCAACAAACATTTATGCGTGTGTGTGCGAATTTGCTTCTGCAAAAAGCATATGCAATGCATTTCATTTGATACATTCAATTCACTCTCTCACTCTGCTAATCCTAATGTAATACATGCTGTAGGCATCCCTTTGGCGCAAGTCGATTCTTAAATTTGATATTATGCAAGCCAAAAATTGGTACGTAATGGTGACCAGCAGTAACGTAATGCGTTTCATTAAATCATTAGAGAAGAAGACGATTCGTTGTACCATTCTCGAAAATAATCCTCGTCTGAATTCAGTTCCCCCCTCCCTTTTACGTTTCTTTAACCCTTACTGTACTGTACTGTACCCCCTCGACATTTTCAGAGATCGCGCCGCAACCGCTTGGAATTTTGAATTGTCGTTTCATGACTTTTTTCCCTCAAGTCTTGCGCACATTTTGATACCATTTTCGTCAAAATCGGATATACCTGTAAGGTGTTACATAACAATTAGTATGCGCATGTCATCGAAAAAGTGATATAATTGCATATATTCATGTACAAGCAGAAATGTGAAGATATGAATTGATATCAAATTGCTTTTATATGTTTCTCAGAGTAACTTGATGTATTCCAGAACAAAAGAATACATTAGAAATAAAACAATATAACAAGGAATAAAAAACAATAAAATACATAAGAAAATAAATAGTTGAAAATCGCATCAAATTTGCATAAATTATCATTATTAATTACATCAAATAACTATTTTGTGTTAGAAAAGAAGTTTCATATGAATAATGAGTTTCAACATTCAAAAAGTGGAGTCTGACAATTTTTGTAATGATTCTAGTTCCCTAAATATAGTTCCAGATTTGATATTCATGAATGCGTAATTTGCGTATTCATAATTTATGCAAATTAACCTATGCATTTTCAAATTTCATAAAAATAATGAAACCTCATGAATTTGAGATGAAGGAAACATTTATTCAAAACATTTTCAAGATTCTTCACAAGTCTACGGACAAATATGTAGAGTTTTCTGTATAAAACTGCATAAAATTAGCATTTTACATAATTAATTAGGCCATAACGACAAAAATTTGCATATATTAGGAAAAAACTAAGTATACAATCTTGTTCCTTACGTAAATATCTACAAATATGCAAATTTTCGTGTTCATCGGACATTCGACGGCAGAGATCATAGGGGGGGGGGCCTCCCAGGCCCCCCCCCCCCCCCAGTCAGAGGGTGCTCAAAATAGCCCAGTACAGTAAGGGTTAAATCATTAGAGAAAGACGATTCGTTGTACCGTTCCTCAAAAATAATCCTCGTCTGAATTCAGTTCCCCCCTCCCTTTTACGTTTCTTTAAATCATTAGAGAAAGACGATTCATTGTACCGTTCTCGAAAATAATCCTCGTCTGAATTCGATTCCCCCCCCCCTCCCGCGCGGAAGCTTTTTTTTTACGTTTTATTAAATCATTAGAGAAAGAAGATGATTCTTTGTACCGTTTTCTACTATTAATCCTTGTCAAGTTCAGTCCCCCCCCCCACCTGCGCAAAGCGCGGAAGCTTTTACGATCCATTAAATCATTAGAGAAAGAAGACGATTCGTTGTACAGTTCTCAACTCTTAATCCTCGTCTGGATTCAGGTTCTCCCTCCCTTTTAGGTTTCATTAAATCATTGGAGAAAGAAGACGATTCGTTGTACCGTTCTCGAAAATAATCCTCGTCTGAATTCAGTTCCCCCCTCCCTTTTATGTTTCTTTAAATCTTTAGAGAAAGAAGACGATTCGTTGAACCATTCTCGAAAATAATCCTCGTCTGAATTCAGTTCCCCCCCCTCCCGCGTGGAAGCTTTTACGTTTTATTAAATCATTAAAGAAAGAAGACAACTCGTACCGTTCTTGACTCTTAATCCTTGTCTGAATTTCATAGATGTTCTTTGTCTGCTCCTTTTTCTTCCTACGTCCTTTCCCTTTTCTCTCTTCCCTTTTATTTATTTTTTTGCCAGTGAATTTTTTGGGGACCGCCCCCACCCGCCCCCTGGCTTCGCGCCTGCGGTCAGATAAACACATTTTGATACCTTGTCCGACCCCGGAAGGCAATAAATTACGGTCAGATAAGCATTCAGGGGCCCACCTTAGGGCCTCTGATGGGGTCGAGGCCGTGGAGCCCCGGAAGCTCAGGGGTTTTAGGCATTTAATTAAGGTCAGATTAGCATTTTTTGGATACCTTATTATTTTAATTGTGACACTGGCAAGACACTATTTGACGTGGGGTCCAGGGGCGGAGCTCCCCAAAATCAGGGGTTTCAGGCATTAAATTACTGTCAGATGAGCATCTAAGGGCCCACCGTAGGGCCCTAGGTGGAATCCAGGGGGCAGAGCCCCTGGATGCTAAGGGGTTTTAGGCATTTAATCACGGTCAGTCAGATGAGCATATTTTGATGCCTCATTATTTGTTGACACTGGCAGTTAACTATTCTTTCTTGCTTGCTCTCTTTCTTTTTTATTTCTCTTTAATACGTTTTTTTTTAAAGTGAAGGGGTGGGGGGTGATCCCGAGGCTCCCGATCCCCGCCGTTCATCGGGCCCTGAGATTTTATAGGAATTTTAAGAATCATATTTCTGGCTGTAAGTTTAGAATTTGTCATTTTCCAACAAACGCATACAAAAGTATCATTTACTAAAAAGTGAGGAAAAATTTCCGAAATTATGTCATTTCAGCATAGGATCTATTTGTAATCCACATATGAACAAATTTTGGGCATCTGCTCACGCGGTCTCGCTCCGCGGTCTACAACACGTGAAATTGTCTTTGAAAACGCGCCAAGTATGCAAAGAAATGCTCCTACAAGGAAAACAAACTTTGAATTCACACCATCTCGGGTGGAAATCACATATTCAAATACTGTTCTTTCCACTGATACCAATTTCGAACTGATTAGTAGACTGGAAAATAGGGCCTTTTCGTCTTCAATAATGGACAACAATCATTCAATTTGTGTTTTCTCTATGGAGGTCACAGGAAAATTTGGCTTATTCACTGGGGTTGTGTACTTCAACGAGATAATGCTCGTAACTGCGACTTGTTATTGGGCCATCTTGGGCGCCAAAACAGAGGATATGTAATCCCCTACCGTCTGATGTAACACATAATTTGATTGGTTGTCGAGAAAGTAGGGCCAATTTCAATCCAATAAAAAATAGCTTTTACAAACTTACACATCGACCTCTATAATATATGCAAGCTAGTGCGTAAACGAAGTTTTTACACAGCGGACAATGAGGCTTACACACCGTGCTCGCAGCCGTGCCTATTTCTACCACCAGATTTGACTCGGCTCCGGCGATGGAAAAGACACATTTTACGTTGATTTCAGCAATTTAATGAAGGGAATTTAGATATTATGGATGATCTTTTACAAAACAGGTGTGTAGGGATTAGATTATATCTCTCACGAGACATTGGACTCTTTAATTTTCCTGAAATTTAGCAAATTAATGGCACTCAGAACTCACTGCATGAGCAGATATAAATATTCATGGTTGATCTGCTAGAGAAGGAATCGCGTATTCATATTGCAGGGTGATCCCGCCCATCTTAGACAGAGGGATGACAATGGACTTATGCATTGTGATGTGCATCTATATCTACTAGTAGACATACATATATATTTTCCTGATTTGTTTTCCTTTTTTGGGAGAAGAGGGGAGAGAGAAACAGAAAGAAGGAGAGGGAGAGTGTTGACAAGTCACGCACGCACAGCGGTGTTGACATTCACACTCTCACCAGTTTTATACGATAAACCCCTATTTCATAAAAATCGACGAGTCCGGTACCTTGGTGTTACGCTCTAGTGCACTCGAATGTTCGTCGTCTGTGTGGGAGGTACACAAAATGACTCATTGATCTTTTGGCTGAATGTGGGTCAAATTTGTTCATATGTCCCTGGTAGTTTTGTGAGTTGTGAAAATATATTTTTCTCTATTTTTTTCCTATTTTTCCCCTATTTTCTGGAAATTCAGACTATTTTTTTCCTATTTCCTTCAAGAAAATAGGAAAAAAATAGGGCTATTTTTTTCCTATTTTCTAGTACAAACTATTTTTCCCCTATTTTTTTCACCTAGACCATATTTTTTTTTTTTGGCCTATTTTTTTCCTATTTTCAAGCACAAACTATTTTTTCCCTATTTTTATCACCTTCAACTTTTGTGGACTATTTTTTCCTATTTTCGAGTAGAGGGGTCTACCAAACTATTTTTTCACCTTCATCTTTTTCAGACTAAAAAATAGAAGAAGAAGGGGGGGGGGGAGGGGGCCAAGGTTCGCACGGCCCCCCCCCCCCCCCCCCGGATCCGCTCCTGCCCGCGACAGCCAACTCCGAATACAGCATTAGATGACAGTAGGGACTGCGATATAAAAATGCGCCGCACAAGCCCGGGCGCTGCACGCAGTTTCCACTTCTCGGCTCGTGAGTACTGCAAGCGCATGATTTGAAGTTGGTCAATCATCCGCACACTTCATATTATAATCAATCTTTCTTCAACCGCTGAATAAGTATTCAAATATATAAAATCCCATAGATGTCGAGTTATGAATTTAATTCTTCGTATTAGGGAATAAATATGACTTGTACTTACGGGATTTCTACGAATAACCATTTCAAGCGCTAAAGTTGGGTTCGAGCATTGGCAGATGATCTGATGGCAGACGACGTCGAAGCAAAATAGAGCTTATGCGCATGCGCGAATTCGTCATTTAATATCGTCGTTATTTAGTTTTAGATGAAACGAATTTCACTCGTCAATTGTTATAGATGTCAAATCTGTTATTTCCGTCAGTCAAAATTTTATGAAACGGGTCCCAGGTGCATAAAATAGGCACATGATGGTAATGTTGGGGAATAATTTGCCAAAACTCATATGAAGAACACTATTTATGCTGATGAGGATATACCGGGTAAATAAAAAATATTATCAAATATCATATTAGTACAATAGAAAGATAGAATAGAAAGGTCAAAAGTTGTAAAAGCAATGCAGATACATCTGTATATGCCAATTGACACAATCTCTAACATGATGCACTGTATATAAGAAACTGCAACAATATATGTCAACGGATCAGCACATATATCATTCAGACAGATATAATTCATGACCATAATGGTCGATCGTGCTGTTTGAGGCTTAATTATTATTCAGATGATATAGGCTAATCATAATATTTCGTTGATATTTTTGTACCTGTACCCCCTGGACATCCACCCCCGGATAACCACCCCTAGGATATAACCACCCTCTACTATACCAGCCCCTTGGACAACCACACCTCAGGGACAAATAGGGCAACCATGCACCGGCCTCTAGGCCGACTATGGCTACGCCCGGACCCGCCCCCCCCCCACCCCACTCAGAGGTCGGAATGACCGCAAGCGTTTTGCCAAAATGTCCGGTAAAGGGGTACTTTTCGTGCGACAAAGTCCGGCCCGAGAATTGTAAAAAAAGGGGTGTATTTGACTTTTCACCCGGAGATTTCTTTAAAAAGGGGGTGTTTTTCTTTTTTTCTCTCATCTCTTTGGACTCCTGAGAAATTATTCCGAATTTAGGGGGGTATATTGAACATTTTTCCTGATTTAGAGGGTCTCCAAGGCAGGAAAAGCCCGCGAAAAGCCCGCGAAAGGGGGGTTCGGAAATGTTGGCAGTCCTCAGGTAGGGGGTGCTTTCAAAAAGAGGGTACGAGCATATGCGTTCCCTAAATAACACTGAGTGGGGGGGACCGGGCGCCCGGACAACTACCCCCTCGGACAACTACCCCGGACAACTACCCCCCCCCCCCCGACAACTACCCCCTAGATTAGTTGTCCGGGGGTAGTTGTCCTAGAGGATGGTTGTCGTAGGGGGTACTTGTCTGGGGGAAGTTGTCCGGGGATAGTTGTCCTAGAGGGTAGTTATCCTAGGGGTGGTTGTCCAGGGGGTAGGTGTCCTATAATTACCCTTTTTGATATCACGTATGATACTGTGTAACAAATCATTCTTTGTATTTTTTTCGTATAGGGTTGTAACTTTTAATATCCTACCAGCTGCTTTTGTATATTTTTTGTATACTGATAATATTATCGTCAACAAGCATTAATATATTGTATATTTGATTTGATTTGATTTATTGATTAATTGATTCTTTGTCAACTGTTTCATCCTGTGCTGCTGGTAATCTTTTATACATTAATAAAATAAAGTAAATAACATAAGATTCAGGAGTGCTATAGAGCTGGTAAAAGTGGGGGAGATCCCCGAGATCACGAGGCCCATGCAATTCAATTTGTCGTTTATCTCTACCTGACAAGTATCCATATCTCCTGATTGGTGACCTGCGCAGATCATGCCGGATGTGATTTCTCGATCATGGTAAAAGCGTGCACACTCCTCCTGGCTGAAGATTCGTACTGTGGCCTCTTGCATGGTGTCTGACACGTGCCCTCCTACGAGTCGATCATAGACAAAAATATAACTGTTTAAATCAATGTCTCCTTTGCTTTGGATGTGCAAAAGATATTGTCTGTCTCTTTTTTCGGGGTGGGGGATTTTAGTCAAGCTGACGATACAATGAACAATACGTTGTTTGCTCAGTTCTACATAGCGGTATTCATATATAGTGTAACAAATTATATCCTAGATAAAGGTCATTCTAATGGTTGAATTGTCACTTGTGCACGTGTATATATTCTAGAATACTGTAAAATTATAATCTTAAAGTGTCGAAGAGAATTGTGACCTCCAAATCTCTTCCATTTTTAAAGTAGATCTTAAGTAGATATGTGCTATTTGCTCATTGAGCGACCTTCAGCACCTGAACTATTCAAAAGCACCAGCTGCTCGGGCACAATGTCAGTTGACGACATTGATGGTGGTAAATAATGATGTTAACATTCTGAACTCAATAGCGTTAACAGAGATCTAGCAAATGTTTTTAGTTTTGTTGTTGTTGCTTAATTTAACTGCCAAGATTCCGTTGTACAATCAATGCATGTAATCTTCAAGATATCGAAGATATCACAATGAGTGAAAAAGATCACTCGAGATTATGAGCAACATAAATATTACAAAAAATATTACAAAAATGAATATACCTCACCTTCTTCAGTTAATCCCCAACCAGAGACATAACACCTTGTGTAGGTAGAAGGATCTTCTTGTGGAGACAAGCATATCGGTCTTGTGTAATCATTATTAAATTCGAGGGGTTTATCAAACACAATCAGTGCAATATCGTTATCTATTAGCTGGCTGTCGTAGTTTGGATGGGAAATGGACTGCACTCCAATTTCCAAATGATACGGTGAAGGCCTTGACAGTTTCAGGTCACCAAGCACAGCAGTTTCAAAGATATCCCTGAAAAAGTTTGAAAGAAACAAATATATTCAATTCCGCTCTAAATCATATGTAATATATTCTTACCAATGTTAATTATCCTTCGTACGCATAAACATAAAAACATACCATGGCGTACAATGCAGACGAAAACCTTAGTTTTTCTTTGCTGGCAAATCACGGAGGTATATACGCGCTAGTTGTCACAATCATTTTAACCTTTACGTAGGTCTTACCAAAAGATATTAATATTGTGGCAGGGATTTGAACCCTATAACACGTGGTTCATAGTCCCATATTCACTAGACCCCGACAACCTCTACAAATTATGCATGTAATTATAGATGGATCAAACAGAAGACCTTATGATTCATAAGCTTTTTCGCTTTGTTCATATTAAGCTGCCTGAGGACAGCGAGTGAAGCAAGGCCTGAACTGAACACAAAATGTTAATACAATGCGTTGAATGTAAATCTTGTCTGCTGAAATCCACAAGGACATTAACTTGCATCATTTTCCACAGAATTAAATTGAATGCCCTTCCTACTCTCACTAGACAATTTTTGTTCAGAACGTAACAATTATTGTTCACTGGAGTTATACCAACTGCCTGCAATAACTTTGTATCACACAATCATGTTCCGCTATAATACTCCTTTTTTTTCTAACAAAAAATAGTTTCGGTGCTCATCTTGCCTTGCCTCTAAACAGTTCGAGGCATTGGATTATATTACTGTCAACAAAGCAGAGTCAACTGTTCTTACCAGCAGTGGGCTGAGGTAACATCTAATGTACATCTACTGTTCTGTTTAATAACAACCAAAAAGTTCGAGGTAATAGGATATTACTGTCAACAAAACAAATTCAACAAGCAAAGTCAACCAAGCAAACTATTCTTACACGCAATGGGCTGCGGTAACAGCTACTGTTCTGTTGACGACCACGGCTGCACATCGATGAACATTGTTGCTGTCTCGAAGAGAAACCATCCAAGGCCAGTCTCCCAGCTGGGTCAATGATCCACCGATGATTCTTGAACTCGTTGTTGGACTTGCCGGCCGGTAACCACATTCAACATTTTCTTAATTATGGGAAATGCAAAACAAATTATCCATGTTTAATTCTGGCATATATATATATGAGAAAAACATTTATCTAATCATCTTAGCCATAATTCAGGCACATAATGAGAAAACATGTTTCTGGCATTAAATCTTCTGCAAAAAAAAATTATTGTAGAATTGCAGAAATCCTCACTGTGGCCTTTTAACCATTGTAAAGCATTTCCCGAATCATCTTGAGGTCAACGGATGCCTACGCG
Source organism: Strongylocentrotus purpuratus (assembly GCF_000002235.5). Taxonomy (NCBI): domain Eukaryota; kingdom Metazoa; phylum Echinodermata; class Echinoidea; order Camarodonta; family Strongylocentrotidae; genus Strongylocentrotus; species Strongylocentrotus purpuratus. The sequence continues at coordinate 28,661,522 of NW_022145599.1, read as the reverse complement.
TTCATTCAATAAACCTACTAGTAATTAGTCTATGGTTTATGATGCATGTGTCACACAAGTGGACGGCCTTTAAACATTATGCGGCAATCCCCGCAGTTAATTGCTCAGCGGTCAATTAATTTCTACACTAGCAAAATTCCTAGGTTTAATTAACCCAGGACCCAAAACTATAGCTGACTATAACCCTTTACTAAAAAAACTGAGAACCCTAACCCTAACCTTGTATCTTCGACAAAGAAACCCCACAGAATGCCCGTATACTCCATAACTCCATATAAACAAGTAAATAGCCCGTACAAGCATTTTTTAAGTGGGGGTTCTTAGGGTTGCAACTTTGAGCCAGAGGTGAGAGTGAGACATTGCGAAGGAGCGACCAAGCCCGAGGAATATTTAGTGGCGAATAAGAGTGGGGGGGGGGGGGGGGGGGGGGGGGGAGGGAGGTTGTGAGTAAAAAAAAAAATTAATTGCTCAACGGCAAAAAATTAACACCCCCCCCCCCCCCACACACACACACACTTAAGCAAAAAATGAAGAAGAACAAATCCTTTTTTTAAAGGGGGCGGGGGTTCGCGTGAACCCCCCGAACCCCTATAGTTTGTACGGGCCTGCATGAAAGGAACTCAGCAATCTTGTGATTTTGAAGAGGTCCATAGAGAATTGCAATTTTTGGTTTTGGTAGTGAGATTAAAGTCAGATAGCTATGATGTAATTTCAATTTCAAAATGAGTGTTTCAAAAACAGGTATAGAACAAAATCGCAAAGACGTCCGAAAAATCAACCTTTAGCAATGTCAATAGCCATGTCCAGGCATATCTATTGAAATGTACCAACATGGTAATAATATACCTGTAAAGCGCTTAGGCACATCGTTGGATCGATGCATTGAGCGCTTATAAACACGGAATATTATTAAATTAAAATTAAATTGACAGATAATGTCATCCGACATCCGAACATGATGTTAATATCCAATATGGTGTTGATATTGTCCTTGAATCGATTGGTTGGTTGGGAGTCTTTACGACTGTGTTATGTATATCTTCATGAAATTATTGTCAATGGCAAAATCAATTAACATACCTAACGAAACACTGAATACAGCCATAGCTATGAATACATCGTTCGTGTCGATACCAGAGCGAAGTAGAGCCACAATGGAACCAGGTGATACAACGACAGTTGGGTCAAACAGAAGATCAACAAACGCAATCAGACTGCCTACGCTGTGAAGTGAATAAAGAAACAGATGTTTGCTACATGTATTTCACTAACTCCTTTATACTTTAACGTACCATAAAATAAACTTTCCTCTTTTTTTATTGTAATATAATATAGACACATTGCATAAAACGCAACAACATAAAATGAATATAAAGAGAACACCAATAGTTTCATGATATATTGTTCCTTTTCATGATATATGACACTTTTGTATTTACGAAGCATATTATAAGTGTATTAGATAATTTGATTTATAGGTGTCTGCGTCATCTAGAGCTACACATTGTATCTATCTCCTGTAATTACAAACCAATCTCAAGGTACAGGTATCTGTTCTTTCTAACTATTAAAATATAAAGACTCATCCACATAATTTGGATGAGTTTGGTTGAAAAGACATGCCATTATCATTCTCTGATAAAGATTGATTCAGTTATATTTTGTTTATTGCATGACGGTGGTCATTTCGAGTTGCTTCACATACCAATTCAGAAAGGAAAATATGGCTAAGAGAAGAATTTTTCGCTTAAAAAAATAATTGCATCCATTTGGGTTTGGTTCCAGAAAATGTTACATCCATAACATTCATGAGACAGACTAGTTACAGAGCATAATGACATGGAATATGAAATATTGCGCACTATTCCAACTTCGGTTGCCATAACATGGAAGATGCTTAGGTATACTGTACACTGAATTTGTGGGGTCATCAAAATATCAGTCAGCTTAATGAATGTAGTTAAACCAAAAAATTGAGTCCCTGATATCAATGGTTGTTCTGCTGAGACTACGCCTGGCTCCCTTGACCATCTCTATACAGAATGTTGACAAATGTCAGTTTTATAAAAGAATTCCTACACCAGACATTTATTTCTGTTTAGGTTGGAGAATGTTTTGGAACCAAAAGTATGCATGCAATCATGTCGTTTTCTATACCATAACCGATAAATGAATAGAAAATGTCAATTTAAGTAAGAATGATACCTTAACGTATTCACATTTGCTCCAACAAATCCGTGGGATGTCCCTTCTCCTGCTAAAACGGAATTCATCTAAACAAAACAAAAAAGAATTGAAGCATCAATCAGCATTACATTCACACACATTGTGGCCATCCAGGTAAAACTTAGGCTTGGCAAGCATTCAAAATATGAGACAAAGGGAAATTGTGAAAAAAAAAATTTTAGGGGGTGCAATCGCCAAACCATATTTGTACATGATTGTATGATTACCTATTCAAATTGCAGGTATTATGATGGTTTTGTGAAAACGTATCCCAGATACAGATGACCTAGACACTGTTTCATAAAATTGAATACCAGTACCATGTGTCAAAGTTAAGTGAAAATTTGCTCAGAGTCAATCGGATGCACTTCTTTCAGTAGTTTATAACAGTTACTGTAACTTGTTGTTGATATTTGATAGTGATACCAAGCTTTATGGAACAGCGCCCTGGTTTTGAGTTCAATTCATAAATAGAGGCCTGGCATTCTTTGTCCAGACATCTGTAAATTGTCACTTCTACAGAGGTGTGCTAAATTGACAGTCTGATAAAAATGTAATCCTTACATCTTATACTTGGCAGCTTCATAAAGCCTACAATGTTAAAATAAGCCCCTTAAAATTCCTTGCGACTGATAAAAATATATACTAATTATGCCGTTTGCGCGCTTTCATTTTAAAACTATCGATTTGAGAACATCTCTGGATAAGATGTGACTTACAGCTGTTGTAATGTTTGTTTTCATTTCCATATTTTCTGGGGTGCCTTCTTGAATGAACTCAGGACCGTATTTTCCATGCATCTTTACTATAACAGCGATGGTTTGGGCATCTAAAGCTAGAAAGAAAACCAAATGAAGAATTAGAAGTATATGAGCTAAATCATTTCCTACTTAACATAGGTTCTCGAATAACTTTTACGCCAATTCATATTTACTTAAAACATTAACATTTTGTTTTGCAATGGGGCAGATATTGTATCTTCGGAATTCAATTCCACTTATAATATGCTTTTCTCTTCTTTAAGTCTAACAATATATTGAATTCAAGTGTTGTAATTATTTCTTTATTAAAAAAGTAGGATTCTATGTACAGAAGTAAACAAAATAGTACACCAAGCATTGTTTTTACAACAGCAACAGAAACAACGAAATCTCTATAGAAAAAAACAAAAACATGAGCGATTTGTATTGTACCAGGCCAAAACATTTTAATAAAAGACCAGTTACTAAGTTTAAATACCCATCATGTCATGATCAAATGAATTTCGAAGGTGAGGGAAAGGGTCCTCTCGTTTTTTCTCGTCTTTCCCCCTTCCCCTTTTCCCCTTTTTTCTCTTTGCAATTAGAAAGCAGGTGAGTCACGTGCTCACTCGCCACCTACCCCATTCAACAAGGATAAATCCCTATGACAATCATTTGCGGATCATGTACTAAATTGGCACATTGCTACGAAAGCAAATTATATTTAAACGTCTTTGTACAAAAGCCCCCTCCCCAACCCCTGAAACAATGAAAACAATTTGCAGGGGGGGTGGGGGGTCAACAGCAGCATGCTTCGATCTTCTTGTTTTTGTTTTTCTTCTTCTTCTTCATCTTCTTTTTGTCCGATCTCCTCCTTCTCCCTCTTCTCCTTGTCATCCCCTCCTCATTTCAGGTAGTGAATTTACGAAACCATCAAGAGTGCAAGATCAACAACATCTCAATGCTGTTACGTGTCCGCTAGCCAGTGTTTCACAAAATTCTCTTTGCCAAGACCAGTGACAACTTCTGTGACAAGTCTCTGGTCGCAACATTAAATCTGTCATATCTTTTTATAACGCCATCACAAGTGAACTATCGCAGTTTCTATATGGTAAATTTATGGACAATCTAATTCTAAATCCCTAAGCTCTCATTACAATGAACAATTCTTATCGATGTTACGGTAAAAAGAAATATACATGCGCATATGTTTTAATGCCTTAACAAGTAAATGAGGTTAACATAATTTGTCAGCACATTTGCCTTCCGTAGAAACGACACTGAAGATAGGACAGTCTGTGTTACTGATTTCAGACAAATGAGAATGACAATTTATCATAATTATACATTTTTCACTACGTTTTTTTTCCTTCTTATTTCAAGCATAGGCTTGAAACAAATCCTTTTAAATTTTTGCTTTAAAATATGAATGTTTAAACCTTGATAGATACAATTTTCCATTAATATTTCTTAACATAAATAGAAACAGGGCCTTCTTTAGATTGGATATGAATTATGGTATCCTAAAATTTCAAATCACTCGCCGCGTAAGTAACCTCGAGTTTTCTTAACTTTATTCATTCTTATTTGTCATCGGTAACACATACTTTCATATCAATCAGATGTTTACATCATTTGTGCTAATAACCTCTTCTGTTTTTATATTTTCGAACAGTTTCAGTGAAAATTAGCCTAAAAATTAATGTGGGTAATTGAGAATAAATCTGAATTGTGATAAAGACTTCACTTGTTAGCCGATAGTAGCGATGTCATTACTTTGTAGCTTAAATGGCTTTAACTTTGTAAAAAAAAGTTTGTCCGCTTGATGACTAATTCACACCCATTCGCATTTTTATTTGTATTTGAAATCCAAATTGTTGAATGGTTGTAATAAATAAACAGATAACAACGATGCAGAGTAATCTAAGGTGCCTACATCCATAAAAAAGCGCCTACGGTGATATGAGTTATTTAATCAAGAAATTTCCTTTTATATTTTATCTTAAAAAATGATCAAGGACGACATAGTTCAGAGTACACAAATATGACCATGTAATACATACCATTTCCACAATTGATGCCCTGATATCCTGCTGCACAATTGCATTCATATGTTCCATTATGGTTGATACAATTCGCTCCATTCATGCAAGGGTTATCTGAGGGGCATTCGTTTACATCTATGAAAAGAAGAATCAACAGTGAAAAAGATTTATTTCATTGCGAAATTACTTTCAGGGTTATCCCTTTAGAAGACAAAGACAAAAAAATATGGTGACAAATATGGCATCATAGAATAACATACGTACCATTTTCACAAATGTTCCTCTGGTAAAGGATTTATTTTATTGAGAAATTACTTTCATGTGTCATCGCTATAGAAGACAAAGAAAAAAATATGGTGACAGATACGGCATCATATAAATAACATTTTCGCAATTGTTTCCTTGGTATCCTGCTGCACAGGTGCATACATAGGTTCCATTTTGGTTGATACAAGTCAAAGTTGCTGACAGGCAATAACGGTTTATAACCACATGGCATACACGGAACCTTTATCCTTGGTAGTACCATAATGTGTCTAGCTTTAAACCCCAAACAAAACTTGACCTAACCTGGTATTGTGCCTGGTGTAATACCAGGTGTGGTTCCCGGAGTTGTTCCAGGTGTTGTGCCAGGGGTTGTTCCCAGTGTTGTTCCTAAGGGGAAATAATGAAATGTTATACACCTATATTCAAGATTTCTGCGCTTAATTTGACATGGTTATCATTTGCTGTTTGGCATTGGAAATGACATATGTCTGGTGTGACAAATGTTTAACGCTGCTGGCGGAGGCAATAACGGTTTATAATCACATAAAATTCAGAGAACACAAATCCTTGGAAGTACCATAGTATGTCTAGCTTTAAAGCCCAAACAAAATTGACCTAACCTGGTGTTGCGCCTGGTCTAGTACCTGGAGTGGTTCCCGAAGTTGTTCCAGGGGTTGTTCCGGGTGTTGTTCCAGGCGTTGTTCCAGGTGTTGTTCCGGGGGTTGTTCCAAGTGTTGTTCCTAAGGGAAAAAAAATAAATGTTACACGTTTAACTAAAGAACTATACACCTTTATTCAAGATATCTGAGCTTAATTTGTTACGGTTATCAGTTGCTGTTTGGCATTGGAAATGACATATATCACGTTTGACAATTGTTCAAAGCTGCTCACAGAGGCAATAACGGTTTATAACCACATGACATACATGGAACCTTTATCCTTTTAAGTAATAGTACCATAATGTGTCTAGCTTTAAACCCCAAACAAAACTTGAACTAACCTGTTGTTGTGCCTGGTGCAGTACCTGTTGTTGTGCTTGGTGTAGTACCTGGTGTGGTTCCCGGTGTTGTTCCAGGGGTTGTTCCGGGTGTTGTTACAGGCGTTGTTCTAGGTGTTGTTCCGGAGGTTGTTCCAAGTGTTGTTCCTAAGGGAAACAAATAAATGTTACACGTATTACTAAAGAACTATACACCTTTATTCAAGATTTCTGAGCTTAACTTGACAAGGTTATCAGTTGCTGTTTGGCATTGGAAATGACATTATCAGGTGTGACATATGTTTAACGCTACTGGCGGAGGCAATAACGGTTTATAATCACATGAAATTCAGAAAACACAAATCCTTGGAAGTACCATAGTGTGTCTAGCTTTAAAGCCCAAACAAAATTGACCTTACCTGGTGTTGTGCCTGGTGTAGTACCTGGTGTGGTTCCCGGAGTTGTTCCTGGTGTTGTTCCAGATGATGTAGCTGGCGTTGTTACAGCAGTTGTTCCAGGGGTTGTTCCGGGTGTTGTTCCTGGCGTTGTTCCAGGCGTCGTTCCGGGGGTTGTTCCAAGTGTTGTTCCTAAGAGAAACAAATAAATGTTACACGTATGACTAAAGAACTATACACCTTTATTCAAGATTTCTGCGCTTAATTTGACATGGTTATCGGTTGCTATTTGGCATTGGAAATGATATATATCACGTGTGACAAATGTTCCAAGATGCTGACAGAGGCAATAACGGATTATAACCACATGACATACAGAGAACCCTTATCCTTAAAAGTACTATAATGTGTCTAGCTTTAAACCCCAAACAACACTTGACCTAACCTGGTGTTGTGCCTGGTGTAGTACCTGGTGTGGTTCCCGAAGTTGTTCCAGGGGTTGTTCCGGGTGTTGTTCCAGGCGTTGTTCCAGGTGTTGTTCCGGGGGTTGTTCCAAGTGTTGTTCCTAAGGGAAACAAATAAATGTTACATGCATTACTAAAGAACTATACACCTTTATTCAAGATATTTGCGCTTAATTTGACATGGTTATCAGTTGCTGTTTGGCATTAGAAATGACATATATCAAGTGTGACAAATGTTCAAATTTGCTGACAGAGGTAATAACGGTTTATAACCACATGACATACAGAAAATCTTATCCTTGGTAGTAATAGTACCATAATGTGCTAGCTGTAAACCCCAAACAAAACTTGAACTAACCTGGTGTTGTGCCTGGTGTAGTTACTGGTGTGGTTCCCGGAGTTGTTCCAGGTGTTGTGCCAGGGGTTGTTCCCGGTGTTGTTCCTGAGAAGAAATAATTAAATGTTATATACACCTTTTTTCCCTAGATTTCTGCGCTTATTTTTACATGGTTATCAGTTGTTGTTTGGCATTGAAAATGACATATATCAGGTGTGACAAATGTTTAAAGCTGCTGACAGAGGCAATAACAGTTTTTAATATATGTATTAATATGGAACTAAATACCTATATTCAAATGTCTGCGCTTTATTTAATTGATTATCAGTTGCTGTGTGGCATTGGAAATAACATATATTAGGTGTGACAAATACTCAAATACAGAGGCAATATTGGCAATTACTGCAGTAACAATTATCTTTGTTCGACCTAAATCTTCTAACTGTATAGTATAGGCCAAATTTCCATGATCCTAACATCATTTTCTACTTGGTTTATCTTCTTCTTATCTCAATTCCAGTCAAACTGTTATTGGAGTTCTGGTCATCAAATTACATTTCGCAATAAACAGTTTCAAAGTATTGTGAAATTAGATTAGGTGTACATAAATAAGATTTAGGGATTATCGAATCGATTTTTTTTTTTTAAAACATTGGATAACTAGAATTTATTTCAATTCGGTATGATATACAGTGTAAAGGTAACATTTTTGCAATTTGGCATAAAAATAATGATTTTTTTTTTTAATGTTATGTTAGCACGAAAATACGAAAAAATTGACATTGCTTAATTTTGCTTCATGTGACCTGAAATAAGATGTAAAACAGTAAATTGCAGTTAATTGTAGTCGTATATCATATTCATTCATTTCTCAGCAACTTCTTTTGTTTGCCTTTGTAATATGTGAATGCATGTTTGTATCTGAATAATTTGTCAGATAAATTAAAGATTGAGTTCTGGGAAAGATGAAAAATTATTTGTGGGATTCCTCATGTCAGTTTTGAAATAAATCACAATAGAAATGTGCCCTAAAAAGATCGCTCTTCGAATGTGCTATTTGAAATGCTCTTCAATACTCAATGACAATACACAGCTGATGAGCTTGGACCAAACAGTCATTCTAAATGTGTATGTAGTCACATACACCGATTTCCAAGTGTAGCCAATGTGATTTTATTGAAATGGAGTCAATCTTCTTATCAATTTGATGAACCCAAATCCACTTCCAACACCAATCCATATGAACTACATAATCAACATTTTCCAAATGATTTCAAGACAGTTTCTCTTATAATCTTCTTGCATGACCAGAACTCAAGTATATCTTAAAACACGCAATCTCATTTGTAGTTTGAGCTCTTACGAAATCGTTACTATGCTTCTAAAGTATAAGACATCATGTTAGCACGTCCAGTAATATACAGATTCAACATATGTATTCATGTTTACATGAACGGCTGGACTTGAAAGTGAGTTCACATGTAGAATGCATTGGCGCGTTTAGTGTAATGGTGGGGTAGGGGGTTGTCCGGACGCAAAACAAACTAATGCTGTCACTTCCTCCTTTTAAATCTATCGTTATATACGGATCAGATAGCTCGAGCCATCATGAGTAATTTTCCTTCATATGAAATATTGCATGCAGGCGCGGATCCAGGGGGGGGGCCGAGCGGGCCTTGGCCCCCCCCCCCCCCGGCAAAAAAAAAAAAAAAAAAAAAAAAGAGAAGAAAGGAAAAGAAGGGAAAGGGAAAGAGGAGAGAAAGGGAAAGAAAGAAGAGGAAGAAGAAAAGAAAAGGGGGAAGAAGGAGATCGGGGGGGGGGGCGAAAGGGCCTTTCCACCCAGGCTGTTGCCCCCCCCCCCCCCAATCAAAAAAATAATAGAGAAGGAAGGAAAGGGAAAGAAAAAAGGAAAATAGGAGATACTGGCGTACTGATAGAGGGGGGAGGGGGGGGGGGGCTTGGGGGAAATCAAATTCAAACGTGTTTTATTTCTAATTCCATAATTGTGGATTACAAATAATGCTGAAATTACATAATTTCGGAGATTTTTCCTCACTTTTTAGTAAATTATACTTTTGTATGCGTTTGTTGGAAAATGACAAATTCCTAAATTTACAGCCAGGCAAGAAATACGATTCTTGAGATTCCTACATGTCAGGGACCGAGGAACGGCGGGAATCGGGAGCCTCAAGCCCCCCCCCCACACTTTAACAAAAAAAGTATATTAAAGAGAAATAAAAAATAAAAAAAGAGAGCAAGAAAGAAAAAATAGTTAACTGCCAGTGTTAACAAATAAAGAGGCATCAAAATATGATCATCTGACCGTGATTAAATGCCTAAAACCCATAAGCTTCCGGGGCATCTACCCCCTGGATTCCACCTAGGGCCCTAAGGTGGGCCCTTCGATGCTCATCTGACGGTTATTTAATGCCTAAAACCCCTGATTTGGGGGGGGGGGGCTTTGTCCCCTTGACCCCACGCCTAAGTGTCCTGCCAGTGTGACAAAATAAGGATTATAAAAAATGCTCATCTGACCGTAATTAAACGCCTAAAAACCCCGAGCTTCCGGGGGCTCCACCGCCTCGACCCCACCAGGGGCCCTAAGGCGGGCCCCTGAATGCTTGTCTGACCGTAATTATTGCCTTAAACGTCTGAGCTTCCGGGGTCGGACAAGGTATCAAAATGTGTTAATCTGACCGCAGGCGCGTAGCCAGGGGGGCGGTGGGGGCGGTACCCAAACAATCACCGCCCACCCCCCCCCCCTAAAAAAAAGAGGAGAGAAAAGGAAGAGGACGTAGAAAGAAAAAGGAGCAGACAAAGAACATCAAAGAACATAAAATTCAGACAAAGATTAGTGTAGAGAACGATACAACGCATCGTCTTCTTTCTCTAATAATTTCATGAAACGTAAAAGCCCCCGCGCTTTGCGCAGGAGGGGGGAAACTGAACTCAGACGAGGATTAAGCATGGAGAACGGTACAACGAATCGTCTTGTTTCTCTAATGATTTAATGAATCGTAAAAGCTTCCGCGCTTCGCGCAGGAGGGGCCGGGAGGGGGGCGGTGAAAATGAATTCAGACGAGGATTATTTTCGAGAACGGTACAACGAATAGTCTTCTTTCTCTAATGATTTAATGAATCGTAAAAGCTTCCGCGCTTCGCGCGGGAGGGGAAAACTGAATTCAGACGAGGATTAAGAGTCGAGAAATGTACAACGAATCGTCTTGTTTCTCTAATGATTTAATGAATCGTAAAAGCTACCGCGCTTCGCGCGGGAGGGGGAAAACTGAATTCAGACGAGGATTAAGAGTCGAGAAATGTACAACGAATCGTCTTGTTTCTCTAATGATTTAATGAATCGTAAAAGCTACCGCGCTTCGCGCGGGAGGGGGAAAACTGAATTCAGACGAGGATTAAGAGTCGAGAAATTTACAACGAATCGTCTTGTTTCTCTAATGATTTATTGAAACGTAAAAGCTTCCGCCCTTCGCGCGGGAGGGGGTAACCCGTATTCAGACGAGGATTAAGAGTCGAGAACTGTACAACGAATCGTCTTCTTTCTCTAATGATTTAATGAATCGTAAAAGCTTCCGCGCTTTGCGCGGGAGGGGGGAAAACTGAATTCAGACGAGGATTAAGAGTCGAGAAAATATGTACAACGAATCGTCTTGTTTCTCTAATGATTTAATGAATCGTAAAAGCTTCCGCGCTTCGCGCGGGAGGGGAAAACTGAATTCAGACGAGGATTAAGAGTCGAGAAATGTACAACGAATCGTCTTGTTTCTCTAATGATTTAATGAAACGTAAAAGCTTCTGCGCTTCGCGCGGGAGGGGGTAACCCGTATTCAGACGAGGATTAAGAGTCGAGAACTGTACAACGAATCGTCTTCTTTCTCTAATGATTTAATGAATCGTAAAAGCTTCCGCGCTTCGCGCAGGAGGGGCCGGGGGGCGGTGAAAATGAATTCAGACGAGGATTATTTTCGAGAACGGTACTATGAATCGTCTTCTTTTTCTAATAATTCAATGAAACGTCAAAGCTATCGCGTTTCGAGGAGGGGGAGGGGGAAACTCGCCCCTCCCTGCACCCCCCCCCCCGCATTACGTCACTGCTGGTCACCATTACGTTCCAATTTTTGGCTCGCATAATTTCAAATTTGGGCCCCCCCCCCTAAGAAATCCTGGATCCGCGCCTGATTGCATGTAAACTTCTCAGAATAACTGCCTGACGTCAATTACCGTCCGGATAACCAACCTATCCGGACATAGGCGGTGATAGGAGGGGGATGAATCCGAACTAAACTAAAGCTGTCAGATTTTGCAAAGAAGATGGCACTAATTGATGTGAATATTGTTTTCATGTACAGGTTAGTCAGCATACAGATTTCATGAGGCTTGTATCCAGAAGAATTATATTTACTTTCTGGATTGATATATCGAGATATTTAACCAACCTGTCCGGACACAGGATCGTGTGGGTAAACATACCTGTATCACATAGATCTCCTCCCCATCCGGGTGGACAGACGCAAGTGAACTCATTAATCCCGTCCTGGCATGTGCCATCGTTAGCACACGTCACTCCTTCGCATTCGTCAATATCTGCCAAAAAAGGGCAAACAAAATGGATAACGATTCCTATGAAAATTAGACAGTGACGAATTTCAGAAAGAGAATAGGCTATTAAAAGAAAAGTTGTTGAAGGTTCAATTTAGGTAATTGAACTGAGACCTCATTCCTCCACACTCATAAATATCTGCAAAAATATTGTGAAAAGAATTTGTATTCAATTGAATTCAATTAAACTCAATGTATTCGTCCATCTTTAAAAAAGTACAAGTATAACATAATATTAACACATTGTATTAACATAATAATATGAACATAAAAATAGAGGGATTCCCTTAGTAAGCAAGTAAGCGAGTTGCTTGTAAACAGGGTCTCGGTATACAATACAATATCTGGTTCTATAATTACATTTGAGAAAATTATAAAACAGCAAAATTATATATTTAAATTAAAAAATTGCAAAAGAAGATGATATTTATGGTATAAACAAAAGAATAGGTATCTGATCTAAGTCGAACCGGGTAAACAAAAATCCCTTTCTTTTTTAAAAAGCCAAAAAAAAAAAAGGCAGACATTGTGACAGAATTGTCTTTCATGCCAAATAATAATAATAGCCTAATAGTCCACTCCAAATTTTATTAAACCGAAACGGAAATTCTTTTTGCCCAATTGATCGTGAGCCCGGCAGCCACTGAGCAGCGCCAGATCGACGTTGCTCTATCCCTTATTGTTGAACGCCAAACAAGGTAGCAACAACTCCCATCTTTTAACGTCTTTTGGTATGATGCTCAACATGCAATATGTTATTTCGTTCATTGTTTGTTCATTTGGTTATCTCATTGGTTTAAATTGGCGTTATGGCACAAAACGGGTAGAGGGCACCATAAACAAGCTTATACTGACGCCCTACTAAATGTTAATAGAAACCTCACCCCAAGGAATAATTAAGGTATTCTAAAAAATTAGATGTATTCCTGCTCTTTGATATACAATATTCCTTACGACAATGTACAAGAGATATATAAATAAAGATGTTCTTGGCATGATGTGATACCTTTTAGCATAACATGGGTACAGCCATTTTATTGAAAATGTGACGTACCAGATGAAGATGGACATGTATCATGGAAATATTTTTAAAATCAATAACAAAACCTTTACTTTTCAATGAGGAAGAATTATGGCTGAGAAGATGGAAATTATATTTGGAGAAAAACATATAGCAGGGGAAGAATTGTAACTAATTCATTTAGAAATCCTAAAATGTAGCAGTAGACAAAGCAATTTCACTTATAAGAAACCTTTAACCCAGAATAGCACCACTTATTTATGCAATTTGCGTTCTAGCAGATGTTATATAATAGCAGGTGAATGAAATGCTTCATCACCACACACACCTGAAAAAGGAAGGATCCATAAATTTGAACACATTTACTTGATAAACGACTTCACATATTACGTCACGTTATCAGAAACTGGCGATGCCCACGTCGTGCTGAGAAACTGTACATTGTTCCTGCTGTATGCCTCTCTCAAACACTTTGTAAATTAATGGGCAAGAATATAATAAATACAAATAACAAGTTATTTCTTGGAGTGCGGTTTTGAGGTTGGTAGAAGCTTAAACTACATGTTGAAATTATCTCAACCAATGATGTATTGAGTCTGCTTATCACATTAAGGTTACACCGGAAAATAAAATATAAAAATCGGTAATCTTGAGTACTTGGGTGCGTTTATCGTCATTGGCAGAATGTTTAAAACCATGTAAACCTTATGACACATATCTATAACGACAACTGAAATAATTATGATTAAAAAAACGATTCGAATGTCTTGTCTGCATATGAAATGTGAAGAATCGGGTAATCTCTTCCTATACACCCCTAGTAGCAGTACTATGATATACTGGTGGAGACTCTTGACTGTTATAAGAGAGGTCACGAGTTTGAACAAGCTCGGTACTTTGATTTTTGGAGACTGAAGATATTTGACCCAGATCCCCCTTCTCATTGATCGAGTGAATTGGTGCAATGCTTTGGTAATGAAAACTTTGAGGTCCGAGAGAAGAGCAGGATAAATTTTTTTCCTACCCTGGGTAAATAAAACTGAATTATTGATGATCATTCTTACCATTTTCACAGATGGGCCCTTCATGTCCCGTGAGCCTACAGTCACATGTGAAAGAACCGTCGTTGTTGATACAGAAACCTGAATTCTGGCAAGGAGTTGTTTCACATTCATTGATATCTATTGAAAAAAAATATATATAGATATTTCGTTCAGTTAGGGGGGGGGGGTAAGGTTACTTTTTTGTTTACAAACAAAGTTTGAGGGGAGTTTCTTCCAAAACACACACATAAAACAAATTGAGGGGGTTCGACACCCCCCCCCCCACCCCTGTCTACGCTTCTGGGTAAGTGTATAATTGTGATCTCATGCCTTGTTCCTTTGGAGTCCGATTTTCTCGATTACTTGATTACTTTCAGATTGCCTTCGCGTCAGACACGCGCAACTAAGACAATGAAAACAATGGATACGTGCAGGGAAGACGTTTCCCATTACCACAATGTTCCCTCTCTCTCTTTCTTTCCCTCTTCCTTTGTATAATTTTATACATGTATATTTTCATACTTTACCATCTTTCTGTTATGGTATCATCACCTCTGGAATTTATTTCATTTTCTACTTAGCTGTGTGTTCTTCATCGCAACGAAGAGTGCGGATAAAAAGGAAATGATGCAAGAAAAAAAAAGTTGTTTCAAGTCAGAATGAAGTTACAGGAAAAGAAATAAATAATATATTGCAAAAGGAATTAGGTAATCTCTGTAATACGTACCTTACGATTGCCAAGATAAAATGTACACAAGTAAGAGTAAAAATCCAAATAGATTCAAGTGAACTATATACATTGTAATTGTGTTTTTTATAAACCATGATCAGTCAGCCTAACTTTTGTAATATACGTCACTGAAAAAAATTAGAAAGTATTACCAATTTCACAATTCTGGCCTTCCCTTCCTCTAATACACTGGCATGTATATGAGCCTTCCCCGTTCTGACAGGTTCCCTCATTTTCACAAGGATTAGTTGCACATTCGTCCACATCTGTTTATTAAGAGAAAACTTTATCACTTTTTGAAGGAAAGATTGACTCGTATTCAAAAACTTAAGGTTGACTAGATGTACGTTAAACCCGTCTCTGCCAGACTCTTTATTTTGTATAAACCACTGTAACAGTAACTCTGATTAAATTATGAGTATGTATGTATTTGTGAATATGTAATTTTGGTTTGTATCACTGTATCTTTGAATGTAAACGATCTATACCTAATAAATCCTCTGATGAGGCAAATAAAAGAAAACACAAAAAACTCTGAATTAATTATTTCAAAGCTTATTTTCATTTTCAAAATTCCTGGCCTCAAACGCAATGCAGTCATTATACAAATTGATATGGTTAATTTTGTAGAATAAGGTGATTGAAACTTGATCATACATACATTAGTGGATTCAAATTAATCGACTTGCATTTTTATTTTGTAGTACAATGTGTAGTCTAGATCAATCTGGATTTATAAACAAAACAAAAAGCAAAAAAATTCGTCACTAAAATGTAACACAAAAATGCTATGGCTTACAAAATCCTTACAGATTTTTTTTTTTTTGCTTACACATTCAATGTTCAGAAAATTAGGTAAATTTAATTTTTGTCTACATGCCCGAGGTGATATAAATACATAACAATAGCACCCAACTCTCTAGATCATTAGTAGAAAGAAACACTCACCGATGTCGCACAAAAAACCTTCGTAACCCGGCGCACAGTTGCATGAGAAGGAGCCCTCATTATTGGCACATGTTCCTTGGTTACCACAGGGGTCGTTCAGGCATTCGTCCGTATCTACCAAAAGTAATTAGAAAATTACTTTCTCTTTGATTTCTGGCTTTAAAAACTGTTCATTTTTTTCTCGAAATCTGCGAAGAATTTACTATATCAAATTAGGATCTTTGCTTACAAGTCTACAATTTAGGTTGCCGTCAACATCAGCAAAATATATAAATGTTTAAGCTATATCATATGCAAAGGTATTCTCTCTGTGGTATATTTATTCCCAAAATATTGCTATGAAATAGTGGGTTTGAAAATAATTATCTGACATTTTTTTTGTAAACATTTGATATCTAGTAAGAATATATTTCAATTCGGTTTGATATACAGTGTTAAGGTAACATTTTTGCAATTTGGCATAAAAATAATATATATATATTTTTTTAATGTTATGTTAGCAGGAAAATACGAACAAAATTGACATTGCTTATTTTTGCTTCATGTGACCTGAAATAAGATGTAAAACAGTAAATTGCAGTTAATTGTAGTCGTATATCATATTCATTCATTTCTCAGCAACTTCTTTTGTGTGCCTATGTAACATGTGAATGTATGTTTGTATCTGAATAATTTGTCAGATAAATTAAAGGTTGAGTTCTGGGAAAGGTGAAAAATCATTTTTGGGATTCCTCATTCTTTAAATGTCAGTTTTGAAACAAATCACAATAGAAATGTGCCCTCAAAAAGACCGCTCTTCGAATGTGCTATTTGAAATGCTCTTCAATACGCTATGACAATACATAGCTGATGCGCTTGGACCAAAAAGTCATTCTAAATGTGTATGTAGTTACATACACCGATTTCCAAGTGTAGTCCATGTGATTTTAGTGAAATGGAGTCAATCTTCTTATCAATTTGATGAACCCAAATCCACTTTTTCCAAATGATATCAAGACAGTTTCCCTTATAATCTTCTTGCATGACCAGAACTCAAGTTTATCTTAAAAAACTCAATTTCATTTATAGTTTGAGCTCTTACGAAATCGCTAATATGCTTATACAGTAAAAGACATCATGTTATTAAACACGTCCACTAATATACAGATTCAACATATGTATTCATGTTATATGAATGACTTGACTTAAAAGTGAGTTCACATGCACGTTTAGTGTAATGGTGGGGTAGGGGGTTGTCCGGACGCAAAACAAACTAATGCTGTTACTTTCTCTTTTTAAATTTATCGTTATATACGGATCAGATAGCTCGAGCCATCATGAGTAATTTTCCTTCATAATATTGTCCTACATGAGTTTTAAGAGATTTATGAAATATTGCATGTAAACTTCTCAGAATAACTGCCTGACGTCAATTACCGTCCGGATAACCAACCTATCCGGACATAGGCGGTAATATAGGAGGGGGATGAATCCGAACTAACTTAAAGCTGGTAGATTTTGCAAAGAGGATGGCACTAATTGATGTGAATATTTATTTTCATGTATAAGTTAGTCAGCATACAGATTTCTTAAATCTTGTATCCAGAAGAATTATATTTACTTTCTGGAATGATCTAATGAGATATTAAACCAACCTGTCCGGACACAGGATCGTGTGGGTTTACATACCTGTATCACACAGATCTCCTCCCCATCCAGGTGGACAGACGCAAGTGAAATCATTAATCCCGTCCAGGCATGTGCCATCGTTAGCACACGTCACTCCTTCGCATTCATCAATATCTGCAAAAATAGGGGCAAACAAAATGGATAACGACTCCTATGAAAATTAGACAGTGACGAATTTCAGAAAGAGAATAGGCTATTAAAAGAAAAGTTGTTGAAGGTTCAATTTAGGTAATTGAACTGAGACCCCATTCCTCCACACTCATAAATATCTGCAAAAATATTGTGAAAAAAAAATTGTATTCAATTAAATTCAATTAAATTCAATGTATTTGTCCATCTTTAAAAAAGTACATGTATAACATAATATTAACACATTGTATTAACATAATAATATGAAAATACAAATAGAGGGATTCCCTTAGTAAGCAAGTTGCTTGTAAGCAGGGTCCCGTTATACAATATCAAATTTACACCTTTTTTTTATAATTACATTTGAGAAAATTATAAAACAGCAAAATTATATACTTAAATTAAATAATTGCAAAAGAAGATGATATTTCCCTTGGGTACTAGGAATTAATGGCATAAAAAAAAAAATAGATATCTGATCTAAGTCGAACCGGGTAAACAAAAATCCCTTCCTTTTTTAAAAGACAAAATAAGGCCTACATTGAGCGGAATTGTATTTCATGCCAAATGCTCAACATGCTATGTTATTTCGTTCATAGTTTGTTCATTTGGTTATCTCATTGGTTTAAATTCGCGTTATGGCACAAAACGGTTATAGGGCACCTTAAACAAGCTTATACTGACACCCTCTGGTAGCACTTCAAGCTCCAGAAGCATGGATAATGCTTTATCCCAAATCATAAACAGTACTGTATGTATATATATATATATATATATATATATATATATATATAATGTCTTGCCAAACGACGTTAGTGCCTGACCGGGATTCGAACCTTCAATCATTGGATTGAGAGTGAAGTGAATGAACTTCTATACCACGACACCTTAACCTCCACGTAATATGATTAAATGATTAAAGAGTTAATCTCTTGCCATATTTGCCAGGCATCACTTACTTCTTAAACATGATCTGCCCGTGAATCCGGCGGTACAGGAGCACGTGAAGTCTGAAAAGTCTTCGGCATCGATGCACATAGCTCCGTTCTGACATGGCTCGTTCTCACAGAAGCCTGTGTGATTCAAATATAATGATGATGATGATGATGATGATGGTGATGATTAGGGTAATAATAATATTAATGGCAAAAATAATAATTTAAAAAATAACAATAATGATAATATTAATATAATGATATGATTCAAATCATTCAAATGATTTTATTTCGCATGCAAAACATAATACAATGAATAATTATATTACAAAAATATGCAATGAAACGAAAAATATAAAAGAAAAAGCCCGAAAAAAAAGTGGAACTATCTCGAAGCAGAGCTTGTTGAAGTTTTAGTTCCTCAGATGCTGTTTTACAATATAACGTGAACAAAGTATGCTTAGAAAATCAATAAGTAGACAAAATATGTAGCTAAGAAATTATAGATTTTATGGGGAAAAAATTAAAGAGAGGAAAAAATAGTAGAAAGCAAAAAGAAAGATATTACAAAAAGGGAAAATGAATGATTGCAAAAGCTCTAGAAGAAGGAGGTTGGATCAGTAGAAAGAGGGAGAACGATACTGAGCCGAGAGTCAAACAAACCGAGATATATAAGACTAATAATACGTTTGTTTATCCAGAGAAGCCCCACACCCCAAAAGATTTTTTTTTTATTTTTTAGAAATCCCTGTTATCCAGACTCTTCATACTTAACTGTATAAAACATAAATTTTTCTGTTTCGGAATTTAAAAAAGTGTGAATCGAAGTGGCTATTTTCCTTCGATCTTGTACCTCTTGGGATTTTGTTGTCATGTTTGCATGTTGTATTTTTTGTTGAAATTTGAATATCACTGTGATGTAGCCTTGCTCTCTGTTCTCTATCCCAAGTTTCCAGGCGGAGGATCCACGGGCCGATTCTACCAGCCCGCCCCCCCCCCTACTCAAACGGTAAAAAAATAGGATAGAAATGTAAATTATACTCTTTTTTTTACTGAGTCGGGGCAAAATTTATCCTCAAAAACTGGACAAAAAAAAATGTGCTCTTACCCACCCACCCCTCCCCCCCCCCCCGCTTAGTCACCGGCCGGCTGAGTCGGCGCAAAATAGTTTCTCAAGATTTGGTCGTTTAAAAAAAAGTAGAAAGTTATGAACTATGTAATGACATGATAAGCTATGGAAAACTGTGAACATTACAAGACAAATTGCCAACGTGATGGCATCATTCCCTTTCAACCCACCAATTATTTTTTCCTACATTGATAATACGAATTCTCTTTTTGACCAAGAATATGATTTCCCCGCAACATGAAAAAGTTAAGTTTGTAATGATATTTTTGTTTTGCATATAGACATTAAAGGTAAAGACCAGTTATGGTCATGCGATTGCATTGTGAAAGAAACGTTGTGGAATCGATCAGAAAAGGTTGATCATCTAGCATCTAGCATCTGCAAGGTTCTGGAATCATCAAAATGATAAGAAATTTGGCCCTTTCTTTGTAAAGTTACAAGCACTATACACAGAAAGATGTTTATGGGACTACCCTATATCTCTCACAGACCATGAGAGAAACAAATTTACCAAATATATGAATTAGTAGGCGGTTTCCCGGCAATTTTTTTATCATCATGTATTAGTCAAAACATATTCTTTCACATGATTGGTAATGAGAGCTTCCATTTCATTTCTTGAAATTGGGGCGTTTCCAATACTGGTCCTTACCTTTAATACGGAGTAATACTGTTAAAATCATGAACATTTCGATATATTTTTTTTAATATGATAAAAGAGTGATTATGAGAAATTAATTTTTTTTGTGTAATGATATATTTTTAAAATCATGAATACAAATGTTGTGAAGATGTAAATGGAAAACATATTGCTTCACTATGACTTAGTTTAGTTCAATCATATTCTTGGAAGAAAAAAAATAGAATTTGTATTGTAATTTGACAAACATTGTAAAAGTCTAACCTGAAGTCATTGTTACCGGTCCAACATCGTTTGAAATCGTACTCAAGGCTTCTAGAACACTGTTCAGAACATCGTCGAATATATCCAGCAGTTGTTCAGGTTCTCCAGAAAAGACAATGTAAATAATTATGAAGTCAACGTGCCAGCTGCCTTCCCTTTAAAAGGATAGAATAAAAAAGAGGGAAAAAAGAAGAAATGTTGTCAAAACCTTGATTAGACATTGATCTTTATGTCCCTCAACGACTAAAACTATTCTTTTAGCTAACTCTGCCCTATATATTGTGTAAAAGTTATGAATGAGATATTATTATACATTATGCAATTTGCTCTATTTTGATCGAGAGTGACCATGGCAGTGCAGAGTAACATGTTTTCCGTACCTGTTTGCAATAGATATGGTGTTGCACAAATGACAATTGTAATTTATATCTACATTTGCAATACTCTGGCCATCTCTCGACATGACACACAGATTATTTCGCGGAGTAATGTATTTAAATTGTGTACACGCGATGAGCTATATACATTCAACTTTTATACATTCTTGCATTTCAGTAGTCAGAATGCATATTTGATACTTTTCGTGTTTTTATGTGGGGAAATGTGGAGAAATGTTTTGCTTGCTAGTAACATCTCCCCTTCCAATGTGTACAATTAGGTCAAATGCTCTGTTTTATATCTTTGTATTCTAACTCTTATTGCAATAATATTATACAACAAGTGAATGTAATAGCTCGTCGCTAGGTAGACGTGTATAAATTTGAATAGATTTTGAATTACACAACAGTTCTACAAAACGTCTTCATATTTTTGATGACTGTCGGAGCTTCCTCGTCTCAGCATCAACGAACGTATGCCATATCATGAGGTTTCTTAATAAAATAAACTGCTCAACGATGGACAAATATGGCTGTCACTATTAGTAATGATAGCGACAAAATATCTATCTTTAACAAAGGCAAAGGGTACGAGAGCTCACAATGAGCAATTTGCATTGCAACGGATGAATGATGAAATCATATTAGCCTTTCATTAGCCACCAATACCGATTGGCACGACCACTATAGACTTGCCTAGTCTGTCGATCAGCACAAAAAATAGGCCCCAAGTAACAATAGGATTGCATCGTGCTATACAAAAGATTTGCATCCTATAAAGGCTTGTTCAGATATTGCGCAGTAAAGAGCGATTTTTTTTTTATTTAGTGTAACTGAATGGCAATCGCGCGCAACAAAGGACTCTGGACACTACTGCACATGTCTGTATATATCATCTTTTTCCTGAACATTATGAAATAAATCAGATTCCTTTGGCTGAAGTATTCCGTGAGAAATACAATGTGGTATATAAATAACATGTGTGTGGTAGGTAAGAGGGTGCCGTCTGTTAATTCGTTCCCATCACCTTACCGAATCTCGAGGATCTGAGCACCGGCATAGGTAGGATCATTTGCGTACTGGGCATCAATCTGTTTAAGGAGAATATCAAATAATGTAGTATTATTTACGGGTTTTAGATATTTCTTTTGAGATGTAGCATCAGGGTGAAATATTTATGAGTAGTTTTGGATTCAATTTAATGCAAAAGTATTTATGAATTAATGACAAGAACATAACTCCATCCCCAAAAATAAATAAATAACATTGGCGCCAGGTGAACATTATGTATGCGGTTCTAGAAATATAAAATACAACTTAGGTAATCCCGATATCTACCCCCATGAATTAATGTACCTTTCATTTGCCACCAGTGTCGATTGACATGTATAGGATATGGGTGGACATTTAACAGCTAAATTATTCACACCCTTACCAAGATTTTTAATCATTCATATGTGAAAATTGATTTATCCTGATTTATGTTTTTTGAGAATGTGACAAATCAAAGCTTACATATAAGATTATTCACCAAAGGCCATAATTCAACTAGTCCACCTTTCATTCTTAAGTTACAAAAACAAAAAAACATCGAATTACATGGAGTATGACAAATGCAGTTGGTAACTTATGTATATGTATGTAACACTCACACGCACACGCAGACACATACGCGCACACACACAATGCGTATATACCTAAATGAAATTGATTCCTTTACATGTGACAGACAACGATAACATAAAGAAAAAATAGGACATGAGACAAGGTTGAACACTTGCATCAAGTAAATGAGAATGGGTATAACCAAGACAGACACGATATGTGTAAGACGAGATAATATATATACAAGCATTATAAAAGCATAGTACTTAAATTCTGTTTCCACATGTTGTAAATGATGGCGCTCCCCTATATGATCATTTCCATAAAATTAATTATTTACGGAATATGTTTTGCATATTCCTTCTTTAAAACGCATAAAACTTTTCTAAGTAAATACTTCCTTAAATGAATTGGAGAAGGAATTTGACATAATAATCACTATATAAGCCGTGGGGGCGCAATTGGACGGGTACAGGTAGGTGTTTTTTGTGAGGTGAAGCTACGGTCACAAAGGTTCGTACGAACGACAATTTCGTACGAATCTCCCTGCTTTTCCATTGTCTTCCCGATTTTCCATTGTCTGAAAATCGACCGTACGGCGTTCAAAGCAGTTCGTAATGGCATTTGGGACCGAGGCTTTAATGTACTATATCTGAAGAAATTTCGCTATTATGTTCAAAAGGAGTGTCACGTTGGAAAACGCAATCAACGGTTTTATCAAAATATCCTTTTTTCTTTCATTAAACTAGGAACTAAATAAAACAAATTATAGCGTGTACTTGTGACAGAGAGAGAGATAGAGAGGAAGAGAGAGAGAGAGATAGGGAGCGAGAGTGAATGTGCCATCGGTGGATGTAATTAGTATAGAAATTATACAGTGTCCCGCGAAGCATTGAATGTGTTGTCACGGGTTACTGTCTGAAAAGGTTGAGCCTACCATTGAAAGGAAAGTGGAATGGCATTACACCTGTTGTAGATGGGAAGTTTTTTTGTTTGTAGTTGACTGTATATAATGTACTGGAGTAACAGTGGCTAGGGACACACCCAAAGAAGTTGGCTTGGTGTACGGAGGTCTTAGTGTACGTAGCAGCTTGCTTTAAAGCAATATAGCTAGCTGCTTGTCAACACATTGTAGAAGACAGGTTGAGAAAGATGTGGCTTCGTGCTTTATAAGTTTTGATACATGAGAATTTGCAGCTTTAAGTAGAACCGATACTTCCCATCGGTAAGTGAAATCATGATATTGTATTATTTATTTTACTACATTGATGATTGTATAATCTTGTACTCTAATGAAGGGTGGCTTATTTAAAATGACAAATTTGAAGTACGAGAAAGGTATAACATGTTGTTTCACCTTTTGTTATCAATTAATTTTTGGGCAAAGAACTTAATGATTAAGAAGAGGAAAATATTTACAATTTGTATTGATGCATGTTTCACCTAGAAGAAGAATCTATAGTAGAGAAATGTTTGTGCCTGAACTCTTTACATTTTAGATGGCACAGGGGCTTGGGAGACAAGCTGAGATTTCTACGACTACGAGAGTTGATGCGAGACGGGACATTCGGACACGTGACCGACAGATCACCAAGAACATGGCGTCTTCAGTAGAGAACGCAATATGAACATTACGGTGAGCGATAATGGTGCCGATTATGTTGACGAGACTATTATGGAACTTGAGATAAATAGTTCGTTGAACTTGAAAGTCACATCTAAAAAGATGTCATAGGCTTAGCAGAGCCAATTGGACTATTTCGTGTTTGAGTGTGTATTGTTGATGCATGCATTGTATAAAGACGACTTTGAAAGATGTAATCAAGGGTGAAGTTAGCGGACAATACAGGTCTGGAGTTAACCGTTCACGTGACAAGAAGTCAGTTTTTGATTATTTTGAGAAGAGATCATGATATTTGTGAAGGTATAATTTGTTAAAGTTGATAACTAAATAAACGACAATATACTGGTCTGTTTATTGATGTTAAGGTAAAGTATCTCAAGAACGAGATGTGTATGAGTTAATTGTTTAAGCTACAGATGTGCTATATATATATTTAGACAATTCAGGTCTGTTTATATATAACATTATTGGTGTAGAATTCATGTATAACAAATTATAGAAAGATTTAATACATGTTACAAAGGTGTTGATCATATATTTGATTGATAAGGTTGATTTTATTTTGATGGGACCAAGTGTTTTTGGAACGAGATTGTAAGAGGATATATATTTCGTTCGTACCATTCTCTTTTTGTCGGAGAATGGTACTATTCTTTGCTTTATAATAAAGCTTGATTATAATTACGAGTATCGTAAATGGCATGTGTTTAGGCTTTTTTTATTTTGAGTGTACCATGTGACAAGGAGACTACCTGAAAAAAGAACAAAGGAGACAAATCACTTACGGCGCTTGTGATTTCGACCACAGCTTCCATATACGCCATAGACTTGTTGTCTCTCAGCTCTTCAGTGAACTGTTTATCATCAAGGATCACATTGAGATTCACGGTAGCCATTGTGGTATTCTGTTGCATATCTATAAAAAAAAAATGGACGTCATTCAAATCCTGAGAATAATGCTTAAGTGCAACGAAAATATTATGCATTGATAATTACATTAACATTATAAGGTCACAAAGCAAAAGATAGTAGAACTTTTGATTCGGCAAAAGATATGTAGAACACGAAGGATCTTGATGAGAGAGAGTGAAGAAAAAAAAACACCTAGTTGGTTAATCGTAAAGATATTGTGAAAGAAGAGATATTTCCTTCTGTTTGCATTAATTTCATGTTGGACAGCAATTCGATGAATGTTCAAAAAAATTGTATAAATATTGGAATTTCTTAAGGTCTTATCCGTATGATAACATGATTGCTTAGCATAACGTTATGCATAACTTAATGATGAAGTAATGCAGAATATATAAGAGAACAAAAAGACAGGATATATTTTCCATTAACTCTTCTCCTTTTGAAGGTCTAACTTATTATTTTAGTTATTAAATGAACCAGGCTAAAGCCATGCATGTGAAAAACGGAAAAACTCAAACGTGCAATCTCACCAACTTTTATCTATTATATATTCATGATAATACAAAGGCAAACTGTGCTAACTGCTGTTTAGGTTCGTCAAATTGACAAAGATTCTTTTAGTAGAAAAACAGCACTTGATTAAACGAAGGGATACATGAACTGCAAGAATAATTATATTTAAGGTATATTCTACCCAAATGCTATATCCAACAATTTAGAAACTTCGTCATCATGATTATGTTCATTAAATCTGTTATGTACCAAAACCAGGCCTTGTAGCACAAAGGTTTTCGATCAATTTGCAAGTTTAAAACAACGATTCTGATTTGTTAGTTGTCAGCCTTTTGAGCAATAACTATGTACATGCAACGAAACTGTAGATTGGCCATTTCGTGGTTGTTTTGTAATTGATTGCAAATCATTGTGTTACATTTCCTAGGCCTAAAATTACTAAGAATGCCATATGATCCGTATTTTACTAAAGATCTAAACCAGGCGATGGGATCAATTAAGCTTGCTCTCAAGTCGAGTTATTTTTGTTTAAGTTTGAGGTCTCAGTGTTTTCTCTTCGTTTTAATCTTATCCTTGCGTCGGGTGTAACTGAAGCCAGTAGTGAAATACGGGCCAAATGCTTTTCTAACCACATTCTAAAAACATTCATAATATCAATTGTGATATAAAAAAATGAGTACATCTGTAGTGATCACCAAGGATACTTTTAGCCTTAAAATTATCAATTCCAAACTGCCTTTATACGAGCAATAGATTGTTGAATACCTGTAGTCGATTGTGTTGTAATTGTTGTTGGCATTGGCGCTGTCTCTGATGGTCCTGCTGTCCCCGTGTCAACTGTCACATCTATAGATTAAATTAGAATTTAGTTTAATAATGATATGAATAATAATCATAATAATAAATGATAGTAGGAGTAATAACACTTATAATAATAACAATAACAATAATAATAACAATAACAATAATAATAACAATAACAATAATAATAACAATAATAATGATAATACAAATAATAATGATAACAATAATAATAATAATAATAATAATAATGATAATAATAATAATAATAATAATAATAATAATGATAATATTAAACGTTTTAAAGGCGGCAAATCTACTTGACATCAAATGATCAAGGCGCACTAATGCAAAAGATAAATAACACAGCTGGATCTGCATTATGAACTCCTGAACAACAGGAGTAAGAGAGCACATTAAACAAATGAAAGAAAAAGATTTATTGTTCACCAAATCGCGAAGATACATTTTTTGAATTGATCCGCTATTACGAATCTCTAAAAAGGACAGCATTCCACAGCGAAGGCATATCATGTGGAAAGGTTCTCTCCAAACTTAGAATTCAGTTTAGGAACAAAAAGTAATCAAGAGTTTTTAGAGCGTAGAGATCACGACGTAAACTAATGATTTATCAAATTAGTTTATCATTATGAAATGATCACATGTTGTCGGTCTTTAAACATATATGGCATCCAGTGGCGTACGCAGGATTTTTTTTAAGGGGGGGGGGGGTGTCTTAAAATTTGAAAATCGCGCCGACCGATAAATCGTTCAATGTGGAGGGGGTAAGGAGCACCCCCCCCCTTGACACCCCCCCCCCCCGGGTACGCGCCTGATGGCATCAAATACATTTTGGTGAAACCCTGAAGAAGGCCCTCTATCGGCTTTTGTCTTCTATTTTCCTCAGGTAAGTCTATTCTTCTGCTTCTTCTTTTCATTTTCTCTTTTTCTTCTTAAGTATTTCTTTCCTCTTATTTCTGTCTATCCATAGGCTTACTCATGTCTTTCCTTCTTCATTTATGTTTTGTTCTTCTATCCTCAAAAATGTCTCTTTGTTTCGATCTATCCTTATGACTTTTGTTGTAATTTTTTCCTTCTTTCATCCTTTTTTACCTATAAAACCCTTAGGTTGTCGTTTTAATGGCATGTTCTCTGTCAACAATGTTATTGATTAGATTTCAAACATGCAAAAGATAAAAAAAATGATAGTGTAACACAAATCATTGAATGCAAGTTACATGTTCTTCGGGATTTCTTTTTGAGGGGGAGAGGGGAATGTTGAAACCATCTAGACCCGCTACTGCTTTTTGTCTCTCTATGAGATGAGAAGAAGTAATCAGTTTCGCTATTCCCCCTGGATCAATCATATTTAATAAAATATATTCCTTTTATTTCCTCTTCTGCATTCGCATTTAACGAAATATCCTTTTCTGTAACTTGCTTCCTTTCAGCGCATATCTCCCTACGCTTTTACTTCTTTGATAAAACTGGGTGTTTTTCAACGCCATTGTTTACTAGTAAATCCCCTTTAGTGACATCTCATGTCAGCTAAATTAGTGTGGTCTGTAACTTTGTTGATTTTGTCCTCTGTCTGCGAAACAAAAAAAAAAGGTATCGGGTTACGCACTGTTGGTTGTTGACCATGAAAAACCGCTGTGCAATAAACGCTAGAGCAGAAGTTCATCACTTCACTATCGCTTAAAATCAAGTAATTGATAAGACCTTACCGTCCGATGTCAGAATGCCTACAATCATTCCCACCAGGCCGCCTACGACAATGATACATAGCAGGGCGATGAGACCGTATATGACAAACGCTTTTCTTTGTGTTTTCTCATCCCTCTCCTTTATACCCACGTCGGAAAAATCTGATGATTCGGTTCCATCCACGATGTATCTCCCGTGCAACCCGCGAGGAGTGGCGACAGAAGCCACATGCGAGTAATAGCGTCCCTCACCACTTGGATCAAAGCCGCGGTTATGGTGGGTAGCCTGAAATATTTGATACACAGTGCAGAATGGAAGTTACGATGTACAACAGTGAAAATAAAATTATTTTCCTCTTTACCTTTATCTCGTATTTTTGGAGCCGCAAGGGCGTTAAATCATATCCAATCCAATCCAATTTAATCCAAAAGGCATTCTATGTTATTGACGTTTATAGTGCGTTTCCCTTGCACAAATGGCTCCACATGTTTTGGCTACTTGAATACCCTGTCGGAAGTGAAACATAAAATAGATGAATTTTATATCAACGTAAGGCTTATAAGCAATAGACTAAGAGGAAAAAAATATAAAATTGAATGAAAAGGTGTTAAAAATGGACAGGAAAACCTAAATATACATAATCGTTAATCGCTGGGCAAGGTGTTTTGCCTAAAGATTATACCATGAGACATAGGTAAAGCATGGAACTTTTAATGGTATCACATCCTAGTAATAATGAGGTGTCATAGCAACTGCTCTATCAGACATGATTATTACCTGAAAACAATCTTCCGTTTTTTTTGGTGTTGAATCAGTTAAACAGTTGGACATGCTTCTACACAGACTCGACAATTTCTCTTTTATATTAGTCAGTTACATCGATTGTTTTCCAAAATAATTAATTTCTTATTATTTGATTTTCAGTATTAATAATGTTTTTCGTCTACCTTATCGTGACCTCAAATGGCTCTGGCTCAGATTGGATTGCAATCAAACTAGAATCTAAAGTTACACAAACTTAGATCCTTATATTTTGTTGGGTATTTTTCATTCATATCCATTTAAACAAATCATCTATGAACAGTAAATGATCATACATCTAATGAAAGAGCATTTTATCCCAAATCTTTCGGTATCATTTTTGTGTGGTATGTGTTCACGCTTGGACGAACAGGAGGCATTGTTTGCGAGAGTGCAAAAATCGACTTGCGCCAAAGTGATGCATACAGTATGTGATATGTTGGGTGCCAGGTAAAAATGTCAGAGGAAAAAATGTCAGAGGTAAAAATGTCAGAGGTAAAAATGTCAGAGGAAAAAATGTCAGAGGTAAAAATGTCAGAGGTAAAAATGTCAGCGGTAAAAATGTCAGAGGAAAAAATGTCAGAGGTAAAAATGTCAGAGGTAAAAATGTTAGAGCTACAAGCAAAAAGAATGAGTGCCGTCATAATATCTCAGCATTTTTATCACACAGAATGTCGAGACGTAGAGCTACTGCATGGGCTAGTCTTATATATTTCTTTCTTCCATAATGTAAATTTTATAAATGGCTATGTGTTGTATTTCGTACATGTCCTGAGGATAATACAATGTGGAAAACAAATTTTGAAATTGATTTTTTTTTTTTGTGATCAGGCTTGCATATATATTATATATGAATGTCTAACATTTTTTTATATTTTGAATTGGTTGATGTGTTAATGTTTGTGACTCGGACCGGTTTGGCCGGTGGCAGCCTACAACTAGCTAGCCCGTGTAACGTTCCAGAGACGAACAAAGTCCAAACGAAGAAATGAAAGTTCTCGACAAAAGTCAAGTGTTAAAGTGAGTAGTGCATTTAGTACAAATAATTACATATAATCACGAGGAATCACGAAAAGTTACATATATAGGCTGGGCGCCCCGAACTCTGCTAAAGCTTTAGCACCTCATGGCGGCAAAGGAAGTGGAGTAAGAATGAGAAAAAACAAGAAGTCGCCCGAAAAAAGGAAACTCGCTCCGAAAACTAAAAACACGCTCCAAAAAGTAAAAGACCGTCTCGATTCAGAAGCTCATCCCTATTTTAAACCCTCCGACACGTGTGACCCCTTATGAGGGCGTGTCACTACGACGCATTGCGTAAAAATAATCCACTCCTCTGTGGCGAAGGCAATTATTCTACTCCGAGCTTGGGGACCGTTGTCGTAGAGGAGGAACTGCGTTGGGTTGGGCCCATCCGTCATCGTTTGTTCGGGATCCATGTTAAATTCTGCTAGAGTTGCAGGCTCCAGAGGTCCTCTGCGTTGATTCAGAATTGTCCTTCTGATAACGGTGCGGCTTGGCAGATTTCCCTGTACTTCTCTAGGCAGATTTCTCACCGTATCCGTATATATTTGTTTGGGCGTGTCCGAAGTTGGTGGTCGAGGCCCGTGCCTTCATTTTCTGCCGCGCTTTTGCTATCTCCGCTCCTACTAGGTCAACGTCATGGTTGTGTGGGTTGGCTGTGTGCGGTTGGGCCCGATTGAGATCTGTTTTTAAGGTTCCTTTGCACCCACATGTACGCCTCACACACTTCCGAAGAATGGACACCTTGCCCTCAAATAGGAGGATTAAACGAGAACTTACAGTTTGAAGTTTGATCCTTATTTTATGAGTATTGGGAGGTTAGAGAATACATGAGAGCCCGCCCGCAACGCTACAATCAATCTTCAAAGCAACTGTGACTACTGATGAACAAATAAAATAAATAAAATAGGACTGATGAGAACATACTAATGATCCTGAGCAAGGGAGGGAGAGGTAGGGCATGTATTCTCTAACCTCCCAATACTCATAAAATAAGGATCAAACTTCAAACTGTAAGTTCTCGTTTAATCCTCCTATTTTATTTCATATTTCTCGGTAACGAGAATACATGAGACTTCAAAGCTCAGTAGTCACATATGCGACAATAATTTGTCAACAAATATCAGGAATAGCTAACCTGGTCCTGGTAGAAATCAGAATCAGTGATGTAGGACTGCTTGAGTGAAAGTAGAATGTCCCGTATTCACTGGTTTGTTGTAGTATTTTTCAAAAGTTTTCTCATTGGCCCAACCGGCATGCTTGAGAATCACATCCATTGGGATGTGCATCTTCTTGGCTAATGAAGTAGATGCTGCCCTTGTAGAGTGAGACTTGTACTAGTCCGTATCGATGCCAGAAATTTTCCTCACAACTCTGATCCATCTCGAAATTGTTTGCGAGGATGCCCTTTTGTGTGGCTTCCGAAACGAGATGAACAGGTGTCTCTCTGACTTCCTTATTTCTTTTGTCAGTTTTATATATTGTTCAATGCAATGTACGGCACAAAGCCGTTCATCCTCTGGGAATGCTGATATCTTCACCATTATACCAACATTTCCTGGTTTACTCTGCTTAAGCAGGCTATCAACGTGGAATTCCACCGAGTCCGTCTTCAAACACATCTTGTCCAAATTAAGGTTCCAAAGAGTTTGTACTCTTTGTGCTGAAGTAAGCGCAAGTAACATGCTCAATTTTTGAGTCAATTTACACAAAGGAAGCTTATCATTAGCTGGTTGAAGACGAAGGTAATCCAATACAATACTGACGTCCCAAACCTGAGCATAGCGTGGGGTTGGAGTTCTTAGCTGGAAAACACCTTTCATGTACTTGCTTATGATAGGATGTGAACCAATCGTATAGTTGCTATCATCCAAACTCATGACTGATGCCAGGGCACTCCTTGCTGTATTGATAGCACTATAGCTAGCATTATGTCTGTAAAAAAGGTCACTGAAAAACTCTAAAATATCCTTAGCTTTAGCCTGCATCCATGGAAGTTTGTGCTGTTCGCAGAAAATTTTCCACTTGGAGATGTAATGTTGTATTGTTTCTTTGTTGATTCTCTCCATGATGCACCAATAATGTCTGTAGTTCTCTCTGTTAATCCATGTAGGTCACAGTGTGCACGCCAAGCCTGCAACAAAGGAGATCAAGATTAGTGAGAGGGTGAGGACTGCCAGACACTGGCTGAGTGAGAAGTGAAATGTTCCATGGCAAAAGCATGGGCTCTTCAAGCAACATTTCTTCAAGAATGGGGAACCAGGCTTGTGTAGGCCAGTTTGGTACCACCAATAAGCCTCGTGCATTGTCTACTTTAATCTTCTGTAGGCACCTTGGAATTATGTTGAAAGGTGGGAAGGCATAAAAATTGAGAGTACCCCAGTCTACGGTGAATGCATCCACACCCCAAGCATTAGGGTCTGGCATCCACGAAATATACTTTGGTAGCTGAGCGTTGAGTCTAGTTGCAAACAAATCTACCTCTGGCAGACCATATCTACCCACTATTGACTTGAACATAGCCCTATCGAGCATCCATTCAATGTTGTCATTAAATTTCCTAGACATGCGGTCTGCTTCGACGTTTAGAGTACCTGGGAGATGAGCAGCCGTTAACCAAATATTTCTATCCTTACACCACTCCCAATTTGACTGGCAATTTCATTGCAGGAGTGTGATCTAATACCTCCCATATTATTGAGGTACGCAGTTGCTGTCATATTATCAAGCCTAATCAGAACATGTGTATTTCTCATGTTAGAACAGTAAGCTTTCAACCCGAGGCCTGCTGCAAGGGTCTCAAGATAATTTATTTCATTATTGTGAGCCCTAGCTAATTCTTGGCTGTTCCATCTGCCCCCCGTTTGTGATTTTAGATCTGTAGCACCCCAGCCTTTTCCACTGGCATCGGTGCGCAATTCCATCATGAATTTCCCATGATGCATAGGGCACTTAACTGAAGTAACATTTGAAACCCACCAGTTTATTTCATCTTTAGATTTAGGTGAAAGTACCATGGGCCTGTCAAAGTGCCCTTTATTGCACCTTAATGCTGCTATTTTCTTTTTCTCTAGTGCCCTGTAATGCAGTGGCCCATACTGAGAAGCTGGAAATGTTGCTACTATTTTCCCAATTATCTTCGCAACTTCCCTTATGGAGGGGGCTTTCTTCTCTAGCAACCCAATGCATGCCTCTCTTACGTCTTTGCCTTTGTTAACAGGCAGTGTAATTTCCATTCTAATTGTATTAAGTCTGAATCCAAGAAATTCAATTTCTTGAGTCGGTTCAAGCACCGACTTTATTGGATGAATTATGAATCCCAGTCTACTCAGTAACATTGTAGTGGCTGTCACGGATTCTAGTGTTCTAGACTTGGTTTTACCAATAATTATAGTGTCATCCAAATATCCAACAACTTTGTGTTTGGATCGTCTAAGACAGGCAAACACAGGTTTGAGAAGCTTAGTAAATAGCCTGGGGGCAGAGCTAAGCCCATTTGGCAGGGTTTTAAATTGCCATAATTGTCCCTGCCACACAAAGCGAAGGTACTTTCTAGATTCTGTATGAATGGGTACCGTGTAGTATGGATCGCGAAGGTCGACTGAAGCCATGAAGTCTCCCTCAGACAAGAGGGAGACAGCAGTGAAAATGTTGTCCATTTTGAAATGGTAATAAGTAATGTATTTATTAAGTTTGGACAAATCCAGAATTAGTCTAACTCCTCCATTCTTTTTTGGTCTTGTGAAAATGTGTGAAATGAATTCACCATTGACGTGTGAGCAACGCTCAATGACGTTTTTATTTTCTAGAGTATTCAACTCCTCATGGATCTTAGCCATCTCCATAGCATTTCGCTTGTAAGTGTGGAGGGGCTTGTCTTGTATGGGGGGGAATTTGTCTGGATCAAATTCCAATTTGTAGCCTTGAATAGCTTGAAGTAAGAATGGATCTGAAGTAATTTTGCACCAATTTTCATAAAATGGCTTCAGTCGACCTCCGACCATATCAGACACGGCTTCATTACAAACACTAATTACCTCTTGAGTGCTTGAGCCTGAAGGGGAATTTCCCTCGACTACTTCTTGCGATGGTACGATTGTTTGCCCCTGTTGGCTGCTGTTGGGGTGTAGGTGTGTGATGCCTGCTGTTTTGAATTCCCTTTCTTGAAGTTGGAATTCTGGCGCTGCCCTAAAAAAGGGCGCTCTGAGTTCCCATACATACGGGATGACGAATTGCCTTGATCTCGATTGGGGAACCAGCCAGCTCGTTTCATGGTGTGCTTGGCATAGTCTGTAACCTTGCGATAAGGATGATATGAGCGTTGATGCCTGTCTTGAGGCTGGTTTCTCGTGTTCATAACACCTGCCGTGGCTTTTTGCTGTTCTTGCAGTTCTTTAACCTGGCGCCCCAGATCCTCGCCAAACAAGTGTTTGGTAACTGGGTAAGTTGGCCGGCACAGATGATGAAAAAGAGGGTTGAGATCCGGTTTGATCAAATTCTTCCTCATGGAATTTAGGCCGTAATTGGCATTACATAGCAGCGCCAATGCATCATGCTGCTCCTCGGTCATCGTAGCCGGGTTCAGAGATCGTGCGAAAGCACACAAGCCTTTGGTTAATGACTTCTGGATGTACTGAATTTTCAGATCTTTATTTCTAGTTGCTGAACGCAAGTTTTCCCAAATAATTGTGTTCACTCTTGGAGTGTCAAGCAATTCACAGTTTTCGGGGGAAAGATATTTCTCAGCCGCCTCATCCAGAGATTTTTCTTCCAGTTTGTTGCTCATCAAATAAGTCATAGATTGAGCTATGTCGTCATGTAAGGGGGCACCAATCCCCGAGGGCATGGCAAATTTTGCGGCGATCATGGGAATTGTATCTTGTCCCTTGCCGGCAGTAGTAGGCACACTACCAACAGCTCTGCCCATGCTTCCGACATCGTCGGTATCATAAAGAAGTTCGCTACCTGGCGATTCACTTCCATCATAAAAATCATCGGCCAAAAGGCCTTCCCCCGAGGTCAATCTTCCTACCGAGAGGGGCTCCGTGTTTTTATCAACCGGAGAGGAGAATGTCTGTGGGGCCAGAGCCGGCTGTGCCGGGGCAGGGATTCTCTCCATTAACACAGAAAGCATGTCTTCCAGCTTATCAATGCGTGAATCCACAGACTTCGATTTTGAGTCCGAGCGCGGCTTAGCCTTGCTCGTGTTGTCAACCTCGCGGTTCGGCTTAGCCTTACCAACATATTTATTGTCAGAGGATTTGACTTTCGTCTTAGACGATTTAGTATTTTCTTGCTCGCTCGGCTTTGCCTTGCTACTAATTTTGCATTTGGGAGTACCCACAGCGATGCCCGAGCTCGGCTTTGCCTTACTCGTCGGGGGAGAAGCACCGGGTAAGGTAGGCATTATAGTCCCGGCTGCCTGCGGGTTAGTACCCGTCCCCGTGATTGCAGATTCCGATGGTGACTTGCTCGTGCCCGGCAGGCACCGAGCAGAAGATGGGATTTCAAAATTTTTTAGAGTCCCAAGATTTGTCCATTTTAGAACAAAACCCGTTTCAAAAGTGTCAGAAACTTTTCTACGAGTGGATTTCGGCAAAAAACTCTGCCGGAAACGAAGGATTGCAAAAATATAAACAGATTTTTGCAGCTCGAAGATTTCGTATATCATACGATGTAAGCGCGACGAACGTATTGATTGTAGCGTTGCGGGCGGGCTCTCATGTATTCTCGTTACCGAGAAATATGAAATAAAATACTTTTGTGTACATATGCCCCTCATTATATGACCTTCATTCCACCCTTATTTGATGCAGTTACCTCCATCGCATGTCGTTTGTCCTTTTTTTTTTTTTTATATCTATACGTTTATGTCGAGGGAATAAATGATGCCCATTGCTGTTCTCCCAGACTATTTATACCACAATAGTAATCCACAATCAACTTTTTTGCACATCATTATATAAATAACGATGTAACTTAAACCGAACCTCTGCAAAGCGTGCGCTTCTCTGGAATGTGATGGTGCGGTTGGCATTTTTAAAGATAAAGTTGAGTTCTGGTCTTGCGATTGCATTGTGAGAGAAACGGTGTGGAAGCAATCAGAAAAGGTTGATCATCTAGCATAAACATGTAAGTATTGGTGTGTAGTGCAAGG
The DNA here is from genome assembly GCF_000002235.5 of Strongylocentrotus purpuratus. Lineage (NCBI taxonomy): Eukaryota > Metazoa > Echinodermata > Echinoidea > Camarodonta > Strongylocentrotidae > Strongylocentrotus > Strongylocentrotus purpuratus. The sequence goes on along the minus strand of NW_022145599.1, from coordinate 28,625,431 downwards.
CTTTGGAGTCATCAAAATAATAAAAACTTTGGCCCAGTCTTGGTAAAGTAACAAGCACTGTACACAGAAAGATATTGATATGGGACTACACAAACATATGGCATTCAAATCGGGCCTCATTTTAAAATTGTTACTTGTCATATCTTGGATATGAATTCATTTGAAATAGATTTTCAGGGAATAAATTTTTTCTTTGATGTTCTTCCACACTTGCATAATAAGAATGATAACAAACGCTCACAAATTATTGTTCACCTTTAACTCAACCTTCTCTTTAATTGATGTAACATAGGCGGCTTTCTGCTTTGTATCGGAGTAACAAAGCTGCTTATTGATTTTCTCCGAGACTATTTCATACCGCAATAGTAATCGACAATATTTTATTGCAACGCGCGCACTTCGGGAATGTGATGGGTTAGCATTGATAACATGGCTTTCTGCTTTGTTTCAGAGTATCAAAATACCAAGCCCACAAGAAAGTGGAATTGTCGGAAATATGCATTTTTTGGAAATTACATATAATAGTAGTCATTGCCATGCAATAAAATGTCCAACAATCTTCAAAAGTGAAGGAGAAGTGGAGGGGGGGGGGGGTTCATAGATATCTGATCCTATTTTGGGGCTGTACTGACTTTTCTTTTTATTTAATAATTACACCATGCATGGAGCGACAACTCAGCCTATAAAACATGGCCAAACTTCTCGATTTTAGAAATCCCCAGAAGTTTGCTCAGTGTACCAGTACCATTTGCTTTAACAAAAGCATAATATACCGGTATATAAATATTGAATTAGGCAGACTAATGGGACATGCATGGTTGCTACTCCGAGTTTCACGCCTTGCAAGCGATCATCAGACAACTGATAGCATTCTTACATGATTCGTCTGCAACCTTGGTACAAATACGCTCCAAATAACACTTAACTTATACAATACATGAATACAATATAATAAGAATTACTCATGAGTAATTCTAATTGTATTTTATTAGTTAAGTCTTATTTTAGGGGTATTTGTACCAAGGTTGTAGGATAATCATGTTTAAGAATGCTATCAATTGCCTGATGATTGCTTGCAAGGCGCGAAACTCGGAGTAGAAACCATGTCCCATTAGTCTGCCTGCTCTGCCTAGGCATTGACCACTGTTCGGAAGGATTTATTAGCAAAGCTTAATATAAGAGGAAGGGGGAGAGCAGCCGGATCACCGTGCCCCAGAAGAAAAATACCCCCCCCCCCCGTCCTCGTCTTCCTTCGGCAATAATCGGGCAAAAAGTCACCATTAGGGGCCGAAAGGTAAATAAATTTAAACTGGGAAAGTGAAAAATAAAGCAGCTGTGAAATAACAACTGCAGAATATCCCTCGCTGCTCTTTTTCGATAAGCCTAATATATAACCCGGGTGTAACCATAACAAACTTGCCACATGATTTTGTTTTTATTTTATACCTCTAATATTTATACCTCTGACTTTTTTACCTCTGACATTTTTTCCTCTGACATTTTTACCTCTGACATTTTTACCTCTGACATTTTTACCTCTGACATTTTTACCTCTGACATTTTTTCCTCTGACATTTTTTCCTCTGACATTTTTACCTCTCATATTTTTACCTCTGACATTTTTACCTCTGACATTTTTACCTCTGACATTTTTTCCCCTGACATTTTTACCTTTGACATTTTTACCTCTCACATTTTTACCTCTCACATTTTTTCCTCTGACATTTTTTCCTCTGACATTTTTACCTCTCACATTTTTACCTCTCACATTTTTACCTCTGACATTTTTTCCTCTGACATTTTTACCTCTGACATTTTTACCTATGACATTTTTACCTCTGACATTTTTACCTCTGACATTTTTACCTCTGACATTTTTACCTCTGACACTTTTACCTCTGACATTTTTTCCTCTGACATTTTTACACCGAGCCATATGTTGGGATTAAAGTGAGAGAATGAATTGAATGTACCAAATGAGATGCATTGCATATGCTTTGTGCAGAAGCGAAGTCACAAACACACACACACGCACACAAATGTTCTTTGATATTTAATATTATATATTGGACATGTTATTTTTTGCCTCAATGACCGAATTAATACCCAAATCCCAACTGTTTTATTTAAACATCACATACGCAAGTCAATGCAACACGTAACGTAACAGAAAATATACATGGTCCTTGATGTCGTGGTGGAAATCCCCAGGTTTTTTGACGACGCACTTAATTACTGACAATAGCATGATTATTCTCCTAACAATAGTTAGTATATATTCAAATTGGGCACGTTGCGAAGTTTGTGTTGGAAAAAGGAAAGGTATGGAAGGTGTGGAGACTTGCGTCGTCATTATTTTTGTTATCACTCTCCTGAGCATGAATTAGAATTGTGACTTTGGAGTATTTTTCTACTGGCCTGTCTACAAAAGCAAGTTAGTAAGCCTAGTAAGCTTGTTATAAATTATGTTAAGTTTAAGAACGTTAAACTACACTGCAATGAACAGATTACCTACATTTTTATCTACACAATATAAGATAAGACAAAGAGTTTATAGATGTATCATTATAAATGCTCGATACTACTTAGACAAATTAATACTGGACCAAATTAATGGTTATTACAAATGTACCCAAGCAATGAGAAATTATAATGGTTTATTTATTCAAAAATCACAAATCTTTGACATAAAAACAGATTATAATGAACATTGTAATAAGCATTACACAAAATAATAACTGCATACAAAATTAGTAACGCAATAATATTCAACTAATATTCTTTTACATTTTAAACCGAAATAACTAGGATTATCAGATGGTATAAGGGCACATATATTAATAGATGATCAGATTGAGAGAGGGAGAGAGATAATCAAGAAGGGAGAGAAAAAGGTGGGAGTCAGAGAGGAAGAACTAGTGTTGGAAGAAAAAATACCATAAGGTAAAAACTAAGAATCAGGAGTAACGAAAGCGAGAAATAAGGCTCTAGGTATGTGTTTTTGAATGCTTCATCGTCAGATGAGAGAGCAAACCAGGTACAAGGAATACATGATATATTGATATGTGAATATTGTTAAATTAAAATACAATTCATCATTTAAAAAGGTTGTATGCTTAAAATAATACTTAAAAGTTAAATTAGATAAATTATACTTGTACACTATACAGAGTCCAAATAGATACAATTAGGCTATTATTTACATTTAAGAAATAAGAATAAACCAAAACAAGTCTGAGAAAATGATGGAGATGGTTGTGAAAATCCCAATGAAATTATGCGAGATACTAACTGACAATAAAATGATCATTCTCATAACAATAGCCAGTATTCGAATTGGGCAGCTAGAGAAGTTCGGGTTGAAAAAAAAACGGACTGGAATGTGTGGAGAAATTCGTCGTCATTATTTTGTTTTCACTCTAGTGAACTTGAATTAGACTTGTGATTTTGGAGCATTTTTATTCCAGCATATCTACAAAAGCAACACAAAATTCATTGTTTGAAAATGAATGGATATTTTAGTAGGCCTAGTAGGCTTGTTATAGATTATATTAATTTCGAGGACTTTAAACCAGGGAGATGAAAAAAGGGAGTGGAATCGAGCCGCTTTCCTTTGACCCCACGCTCCAAGCCGCCGAAAAGTTATGCGCTAATTTGCAACTGTTGACCAGGTGGTGAGATAAAAGAGCGCATGAAATTCAAGGATTTAGAATTCCTACATCAGCAAATGGTATCCCAGCAACTGTTCGCTGTCCCTTTCAATGATTTCTCATCAATTGCTGAATGTGTAATGAGTAGAACAAGCGAACACAAACTTGTGTAATTTTATCCCCTTTTTCTAACTGCAAAAATACCCCCTAAACGTGAAAACACGCATTAGCAAACTTAAAGTTATCGAAGATTATAAATCATGGATTAAATAACGGGACATTAAAACATGCACAAATTAGCGCATTATCCTAAAATATTGAGTTTTGTTAGGTTCTAATTTTTCTTTTACCAACTCTGGCACACAAATTATTGGATATATAATTATATTATACTAAATTTGAAAAATTGTTTGATGCTCTATTCTCAATACAAACCCGACATAAAGTTTATAATTTACACTGAAATTTTGCTTGTAATTTAATATTTTGTAATGAATGTGAAACTGGTACCTGGCCTCCGAAATTCCCCGCAGTGGAAGCGCGGCTCGGCGCAACCCACGAATCCGTTTGAATAAGTTACAAGAGTGTCCACTCCTCTCTTTCACCTCCCTGGTTAAACTACACCACAATGAACAATTCAGGAAGAAAAAAAAAGATCAATAGTCGCGTATGCGCTGCTCTGGTGGTTCGTGTCCTGGTCTGGTGCCTGACGTATAGGGGAGGGTTCGCGGTGCATGATGGTGCGACTTAATGGTATTATCACGTGGCTTAAATTGGTCTTCCTGCAGTGCTCTAGTTCCGCGATATTGGGCGGTGGTTCGTCGGAGTTGCGTAGATCGGCATGTTATACGTTAAATCGTGTTTTTATTCTAATTTAGTTACTTCTTATTTTTCCCGGCCAATTTTGTCAAAGCAGCAATCAATTTCATTAACGTGCATTCATGTTCGAGCAAATTTTTCTCTACTCGTTGCTACCCTGTTTCATTGTTAAACTTGATGCATTCAATTTCGTTTCTAGTCACCGTATTTTCTAAACATGCACATTCAAATCATTTCAATGATTTTCAAATTTATTCTTGTTTCCAACAAAATATTACAAATCAATTATAAGCCTTTAAAACAAATTTAAGAAATACATGTTGAAAACAGAGGGGTCCACTAAAAAGCAATGCTTGTACAAATGTGAACACCTCAAATGAAACTTAGGAATAATGAGTAATTAAATTAACTAATATGTAACTACAAAAGGAACTACAAAAAATAGGGGAAAGAAAAATTAAACCTTGGTTCAGGTAATGCGTAAGGGTCATTCAATTTCACCAAAGTTGAGTGGAAGGAGAATTCTTTGGCAATTTGCGGTTTCATTTTCGCCTGAGGGCAACCTCTTTCGCAATCGGGTCATTCAAATTAAAATAGTATGATGTTCGATGTTTATTCGGATATTCAGTATTTCATGTTCATTTATTTATTCTTTTTCTTTATGATCTTTTCTGACGTGATTTCACATTATACAATCTTCTTATTTGTCTGATATATTTATATTGCATTTTATGTTTTCTTTTTCTTTCGACATTCTTTATTTTTGTTGAAACATCTTTATATTCATATCTTCATATTTTCATTATACATGTCTTCGAGGTTGTTTTTTGAATGGTTTGTTTTTATCATTCTTGATTGAGTAGGTGATCTTTCTATCTTTTCATTTAACATCTTTTTCTTTATTCATCATCGTATCTTGTTTCCATCATGTCCATGTCTATTAAAGCTGAACTCTGTCCAAGATCTTTTTATATATAGCTTGTGCTTAGAAGAGAAGTCACAAATTGTGCACCTTCTCTGGGGACAGTTATACCTGTGTAATGACAGATATCTACAAACGAATACGCATATCATTCCTCCAAGTAAACTTTGCATAAAATTATTCAAACAGAAGTATATGAAGTGACAAATTAACATCAAATGAAAAGCAATGCACAAATGTCACATATGTATACCTAATCACGACATTGAATGCTCGAATACATACCACCCTCTGCCCGGAGCGAATTTAAATGTTCTTCGCACGCTTTTCTACATTGAATGCTCGTTTTGCACGTCTCCGTGACAAGAGTATGAAATCGCATGCTACTAAACCAAATGGCACGACGCTATTAGCTAAGTTAAATGTTGATCTACATAGTCATTCAATTTCACACGAACTTGAATGAACGTAACGCTAATTCGAATGCTAAGTTTACGAAGTTGGGCGGGAAAACCTATACTTGAGTTAAAGCAAAGTTATTTCACATCCCCCCACTTTTGAATCCCTAACCCTCTTTAAATCATAAGCCAGTCATTGATGCTGAACATTAATTGTTCTTTTTTCTACCCCATATATATAGTACAAAGGCTTACTCATCTTCCTTTGTAACTTAAAATTAATTTGAAGGAATAGAGACATTATATTTTAGAAATTATTGATAAAAAACATAAGCATAAAATCGTTTGGCTAATGTAAAGACCACGTAATATGTAGCCGACATTATATCAGATAAATTAGAATCATGTGTCAAATTCATGAATAATAAAAAAAAATTATATCATGGGAGACCTTAACATAGATTTGTCCTTATCTTATATTGTTTGGGGCCGACACTTTACAAATGTGTATCTTCATTTTCTGTTAAACCTCTTATCAATGAACCAAAAAGGATTACACACGTAACGCATACTATTACTAAAAATATTTTTTCAAAACTATTAGACAACAAACAGAATGGAATAATATACTACGATATTTCAGACCATTTATATACCAATATTTACGATATGTCCGAATGATAAACACTTATTAAAAGAGTTCCCACTAAAGAACATTCAACAAGACGTAAAGAAACAAAGTGTAATAGAGAATCCTTAAAGATAGACTTGAGTCAAGAAGGTTGGTATGATATTTATTATGAAAAAGATGTGAAAAATTATTTTAAAAATTTATTAAAAAAAAAAAAATTATCATTATGATAAAAATGTACTCCTAGCAAGAATTAAATCAGGCAAAATCGAAATGAAAACAAACAAACATGGATTACTCTATACACAGTCTATAACTAAATAAAAAGAATTGTTTATTGAAATACACAGTACCTTAATGATAACGTTTAATCAATTATTGTTTTTAATCCAACAAGTATTCATGAGATTTAAGAAATTGTTCGTTCATTAAAATCTAGTAAATGTAGCGGTTACGATGAATTGATAAGTGTATCTTTATTAAAACAAATTATTCACCTCATAGCTTTCCCATAATCACATACCTTTAATCTATTTCTTTCCAAAGGTATTTCCCCCGACCCGCTAAAAATTTTGAACATAATTTTGATTCGAAAATAATATCGCTAATGATATTCGTTTGTCTCGCAATGTATGGTCAATAAGGGATCTAAAAGATCACGACGTTTCGTTCGCCGGTGCAACACTTCGTCAGGTGATAAAATCTAATGTCAGCAAGCGTGTTTATACTCTACGGGAGGTCGCCATTGTTTCCGCCCAGCAGGCGAGCCGAGCCAGCGGCCTGCTGAGTGGTTGAGCGATTGGTTGTGCGTCGGCCAATATGCAAGTGCGTTATTGTTCCAATTATTGATCGAATTAATTGACCGCCGGTCCTCGTTTTTATATCAACCCTCAATTTAGAATTAAGTAAATTATCATCTTGGTTCAAATCCAATAAAAATTATCTCTAAACATCAATAAGGCTTATTCACTTTATTTTAAAAACGTCGCTCGAAACGTGTACTTCATAATAACATTCTTATAGATGACATGCCCATGTTGAAAAAGAAGTAACAAATTTCTTTTTGATGTCCAAATATTGTAAACATTATATGGGTCTTAACAAATTTATTCAATCGTTTCTTTTATTAAGATGACAAGTTCATGGACAAAACAAATAGAACACTTATCTCACCTGCACACACCCAGAATAAGACACTTGCATTTCTTTCTTCAACTTTATGTTTATATACTTTTTGACTAAAAAAATTGCTATCGGCTCAAGCATTTATGCTTATGATAGTTGACCTCTGTATTTATATTGATCATTTGATTTAACTTCATTCTTGCAAGTTTTCAATTACAGCTATGTATTTTTTGTTTTTGTATTTCAGTTGTCATACTTTTATGTTAATCTATTGTAATACATAATATTGTTATGATTTGAATATTTTGTATTTTATTTTCCAATAAATGCAGAAATATCTGCTAAATCATAAGTTATAGTAATGGTTATTTTGCACATATTCCATGAGGTTATAAGAAATGTTTTACTTTCCGAGAGCAGGAAAGAGATTTTTCTTTGTTAAATGTATGTACAAATCGGACAGAGGAAAGTGAGGGAGTGAAATAATCAACTCACTTAATTGCATCCCGCATGTATGATATATATCACTGTTACATTAAATTGTGCGAAACTTTAAAATTCACCAACTTTCTTATTTTTCGTCCGTTTTTAAAAGAAACTTTCACGGCTTTGATTCACTTTTCTATATTAATTCAATTCAACATGCAAATGGGCCAGACTTTAAACCCTGTAAAATGTATTATATTATTGAATGTTGTATTGTATATCTTTTTTTTTCGTCAAAATTAGTGTTCTGTTGGAAATGAAAAATAAAAACTGAAACTGAAACTGAAACTGAAACTGAAACTGAAACTGAAGGTAAGGTTGAGTATAATAGTCGTGCGGCATTGTGACAAAAACTCAAGTGGGAAAGGTTGATTATACATAATACATAAGGTTCGGAACACACAAAGAAATTGAATCATTGAATCTTGCTCAATATCACATGGACATGCACGCCGAGGACAAAAATAAAATATGGGACAAGACATATATTTGGTCTAAAATTTCAGCTATATCTTGTCATATTTCAAAGATGAAGTTATTTGAAGTGCAATCCTTTACAGGGGACATTTATATTACGATATTCGTTTAAACGGACTTACAGCGTGAAAAGACTCGCAACACAATTATCATCTTTACCATTCAGAGCTCGACATTCTTTCTAAACATCCCCTCTTACGGAAAAGCAAGTAGACTTCTCATAATTATATTATTTTTTATCCAGATCAGTTGATAATTTTTCTGAAAATCCCTTCCAAAGACGTAAAATCAAAAGAAATATGTTAATTGGGAACGCCCCTAGAGTTCAGGCATAAGCTCCGTGCCCCCATTCCCCGCGAACTTATCGACTTTGCACGATCCCTGAAGTGTGTGAAAACCAATAGACTTGGAATGAATAGTATTGTGACTTTTTCAAATACCATCATGAAATACCGAAAAATATTTAATAGCAATTCCACAGAAAGAAACTTTTAAAGCAAAAGCTATTAGAAGTCAATCATTTAACTGCACTCTGGAGCTAAAATTTCATTCAATGGCTGGATGCAGTTGACAATTGATTAAGCAAACATCGATTTTGAATACAAGGTGTTAACTTTGACCAAGCTCAAATAATGATATCATAACGTGATGACTGGTGGACTCGGAGAGTCTGGACCCTGGAGGTGGTGACGCGGACTAATTTTGGCCTTGGAGGGTGGTGACTTGGACTAAAGACCTTTAATAGTATAAACACAATTTAATCCGACCTACGTCCCTAGTTTGCTCGGCCAGCGGAGAATTACCATGTGAATGATTCGGGTTCGCAGAGTAACGTTCGTGAAACAAGTCTCCTCTTCTTTGATATTTCATACCTCAATCTATCTTTTCCCCGGCACCCCCACTCAGTGTTATTTAGGGTACGCATATGCTCGTACCCTTTTTTTTTAAAGCACCCCCTATCTGAGGACTGCCAACATTTCCGAACCCCCCTTTCGCGGGCTTTTCGCGTGCTTTTCCTGCCTTGGAGACCCCCCTAAATCAGGAAAAATGCTCAATGTACCCTCCTAAATTCAGAATAATTTCTCAGGAGTCCAAAGAGATGAGAGAAAAAAAAGAAAAACACCCCCTTTTTAAAGAAATCTCCGGGTGAAAAGTCAAATACACCCCATTTTTTACAATTCTCGGGCCGGACTTTGTCGCACGAAAAGTACCCCTTTACCGGACATTTTGGCAACACGCATGCGGTCATTCCGACCTCTGAGTGGCGGCGCCGGGATCTTTTCAAATTTTAATGTTTGCACAAGAGAAAGCATGAAGAGTTCTAAAAGTATTTTTACAACTTTTTTGCCAATAAATGCCACCCTCAATATCAGGGACTAAGTATGCTTTTGATAAAGTCGTCTGCCATAGGTTAACACGTGAAAACGAGGATTTTAAGATTTTAAACTTAAATTTTAAATTTCCCCTAACATTTCATCAAAATGATGTAATTAAAAATATAAATGACATAAAATCTAAGTATGTGGAAAAGATCAATGAGTGCTAAAAATTTGAAAGAGATACCGCTTGAGTCACAGGGGATATACCTCCTTTTGGTCTTTAAAGGTAAAGACCAGTTATGGCCATGCGATTGCATTGTGAAAGAAACGTTGTGGAATCGATCAGAAAAGGTTGATCATCCAGCATCTAGCATCTGCAAGGTTCTGGAATCATCAAAATGATAAGAAATTTGGCCCATTCTTTGTAAAGTTACAAGCACTATACACAAAAAGATGTATATGGGACTACCCTATATCTCTCACAGACCAAATTAACCAAATATATGAATTAGTAGGCGGTTTCCCGGCAAATTTGTTATCATCATGTATTAGTCAAAACATATTCTTTCACATGATTGGTAATGAGAGCTTCCATTTCATTTTTGAAATTGGGGCGTTTCCAATACTGGTATTTACCTTTAACAAATTCAACTACAGTATGTTAACGCGTGAAAACAAAGACTTCAAAAGTGTTTAGTATTCTCCTTGAAATTATGTAAAATGCGACTCACATATTTGGGAAAAGTAAAAGAAGGATCAAAATGTTTAAAAGATCCCCCCCCCCCTTATTAACCCCAAGGACTATGCACGTTTTAAACCTGCAGCCGATATGGGTTTACGCGGGAAATAAGTCTTTTAAAATCGATTATAATTCACACAGAAATATTTGATTTTTTTTTGAAAATGTGATTCACATAAAATGTCTATATCCTATCTTTATTGAGGCTCAACAATTCAAATAGATCCTTCCTAAATCCCCGGGACTATGCGAGCTGTCGACCCCAAAAGAGGCCAACAGATATGCCGATTGTGAAAATGTTTGTTGTTATTCATGACGTAATGTGAGCCTTTCCGAAAATACACCTTAGTCATAATAAAATAGTCGGAAACTGGTCGAATAATAGTGGAGGGGGAGATGTCGAGACCAGAAAAATAAGTTTTTTTTTTTACTCTGAATATATTTTTCATCACTTTTTATTTCAAATACTTAACCTAAATACGTGTCTTTATGAGGTCCAATTTCCATGAGAGAAAATAATCTCCAAACGTAGAAAACCAACTGAATATGTACAGTACTGGTTGAGATATGACCATCTGAATAAATATATTTCCTATAGGAACTCGGTGTTATTTGCCCTGGTTCGTAATGGTTAGGAGCCAGAGCAAATAAAACTGAGTTCCTGTAGGAAATATATTTATTCAGATGGTCATATCTCAGCCAATACTTAACATATTCAATTGGTTTTCGACATTTGGACATTATTTTTGATGCTCTTTCGGAAAATGAAGAAAAAAGTGAGAAATTCCAAAAATAGATTTTTTGATGAAGTCACACGTCACCACCCTATAGGGGATGATTCAAAGTAAGCCATGTTGCTTGAACTTGGAAGGCACACCGGTAAAATGTCAACAACGAAAAAAACAACTTAAGGTAACCTTGGTAAAGCTTACCCAATCATCCTCTCGTTGAGGCATCGCAATTTAGTGTGTGAGGTCCCTCTTGATGATGGAAGATTTATATGATATCAAGTAAATCCAGAAAGAAAATAATCTAGGACAGGTACGTACGAAGAGTTCAACCGGTACCTCCCTATGCTATCAGCAGGAAAGGTATGATTAATATTCCAATTGAATCCAACTACATATAAAGCAGTGTGGTTAGACGTTCACACAGATTATCAAATTCATCCATGCATGGCCCTGCTATCACTTTTTAAATAACTAGACAATTGCAGAAAGAATTGCGGCCTAGCTTTATATATTATCCTGCGTAACAAAGCCATGAACACGGCAAGGTTAAATCACGGTTGGTTCCTCGTAGGAAGTACAGAGGGAAAATTTCCCTGCCCCCCCCCCAATAAAATTCAAATGTGGTTTTTTTCCAGTTCGATACCAGTGATTTACAAATGTTGCTGAAATGACATGGTTTTCCACGGGGGGGGGGGGGGGGTTCTGCCCCCAAAAGTAGTGTCAGTTGGTAGGTTGTAAAAGAGAAGAAAAAATCCCATTAAGGCGTTCTGGGTTTTACGTTGCGCTTCTTCTATCTTCACTACTCGTATATCATGCATCTACGTGTGCCAAATATGTTTATAGGTCGACCTATTTCTTTGTGAACCGTTTTTTCCGCATGACTTTAAATTTTTAATATGAGGAATGCCATATCGTTACACATTATGCTGTCCCTCTAGACTCACTTTGGGTATCTTTATCTGCGTTTTACGAAACTGTGATAAGTACAAATTCACCAACAACCCATTAAAACGCGTGTATTGAATATGATAACAAGTGTTTCAATGGGATGTCGATAAACTAATGCTTATGACGTTTTCGTGAAACGACCCCCATAAATCTATGAAGATGTCAAGAGGATGACATCTATGCATTTAGTCACTAGTGTTTTTTTGTGTTACAGTCTTCACTGTTTCGCCAATCAAACTAAGATTTAGCTAGACCTTTTTTCTTCTTCTTCATTTTACTTAATATCCAGGAGCATAAAGGAGTCTAACAATAACAAATACTTTAACAAATCAAAATAAAGAAACCATCAAATAATGCCATTGTAAAAGACTGTCCTCCTTAGACTTATTAGCTGATAGTATAATACATAAATAATTAAATGTTAAGAAGACGAATATATATATATATATATATATATATATATATATATAAAAGCGCTTATGGGAAAATATGAACCATGCTTCTACCTGTGGTTCACGGACTTTTTTGATAAATTTGCGACCCTTTTCTCCACTTGACGTAACACAACACACAATAAGCTTATAAATGTGATTTTTATGATTTTATTAGATTCATTTCCGTTACATTATGAGCATGTACAAGATACATACAGATATAATAATTGGATTAATAATAATAATGAAAATAATTTTCTATTCTTATATAGCGCATGTTACATAATTGTCTCTATGCGCTTAGATATTAGTGAGGAAGAAAGAGAGAGAGAGAGAGAGAGAGAGAAAAGAGGAGATATTGACCTTTCACCGGTTATCACTTACTATTATCAAATCAATTACAAAACTTACATGATTACTTTATGATTTAAGACTGGCATGATCAAAACAGATATATTTTAAAGTCGGATTTAAACTGATCTACTGAAGGACAACATTTTAGAGACTCTGGGAGATTGTTCTATAGTTTTTAGTATGGCATACTGGAAAGCACGGTGCCCATGTGCTTTGGTTGTGTAACTAAGGGCGTGAATGAATGTTTAGAAGATGAACGGAGATTGCAAGTTGGTCGATGACTTGAAATATTATTTTGCAAATACTTGAAAAACGATTATATCTCTTACATATTAAAACAACATAATAAACTCGTTTTAGAGACACAGTGGAAATATTGAAAAACGGAACAAGAACAGAACGGAATTTTTTCCCCGATTACTCACGTTGGCTTGAACATTATTCGTTATTGTTATTGTGTATCGATGCATGATGCTTATATTGGGTTCCATGACACATGCTCCGCCGACGATTGCTCCGCCGACAAATGCTCCGCAAAAAGCGACAATTGCTCTGCCGACATTTGCTCCGCCGACATTTGCTCCGCCGACAATTGCTCCGCCGACATTTTCTCCGACGACAATTGCTCCGCCGACAATTGCTCCGCCGACATTTGCTCCGCCGACAATTGCTCCGCCGACAATTGCTCCGCCGACAATTGCTCCGCCGACATTTGCTCCGCCGACAATTGCTCCGCCGAAATTTGCTCCGCCGACATTTGCTCCGCCCCCAAAGTACCCTGTTGAAGACACATGCTCCCTTTTGAAGGGAAAAAGGGAGAGGAAGAAAGGAAAAGAAAAGAAAAGGACAAGAAAACATGGAAAAGAAAAGGTCAAGAAAAGAGAAAAGAAAAGGCTTAAGACAAGGGAAAAGGGACACAAAATAGAATATAGGAAGATTACGGTAAATCTTGCCGGTGCGGCGTCGGGACACGTCGGGGAAAAACTAGGAATAAAATAGAGTATGAAATATATGATGCTCGTGAAATAATCATTAGTGATTAAGGCAGATGGTTTTCAGTTATTTTATGAAAAGGATGAAAATTCGCTTGGTCGCTACGCTTTATATGTTCGTAATACATTTTTTACATCAGTGATTAACAAGCGATGCTGGTCACGCAGATGCTTTTTAATATGAAATGGCAAGCCAAATAATTTCGACCATTCGTTAACCTCGCTTGCCAACGATGAATAAACAATAGATCCTGGAATAATACCTGCCCATTTGATTCAAATTAAGGGGCGTACTGTAGAAAAATTCTATTCAAGATTATAACCTATGATTTTTACCTTCCTTGTTCGCCAAATTAACAAATAAAAAAAAACAAAAAAAAAACATCCCCTTTAAGATACTTTTCCCCTTTTGCAGCCAACATCAAATTCTGTAGAAATTTGCAGGAATTATAAATATGTCATGTATGTGAAAGTTAAACGTTAGCAGTGTCCTAATATCCAATTATGAAGGAAACCTGTTTATTTGCTAGACTTGGCTAGACAAACTGGATTTTTTTTCTTCTTTGGTAATAACATACATAAAATGAGCTGTAAAGGGTACATGAGCATTATTTTTCTACATCAATAACCCACTTCTTGTAAAATTAAACTGATTGAAACTTTGCGCAGCATAAAACATACGACCATTCGATACAATGGTCTGAAAACCAGACTATTACTTACTGGCTCTATAGATCTAGCTCTTAAGTCGATTCGACAACTAATAGTCGTTATTTTCCCACTTAAAGACATTTTCAAGCCCCCTCCCCCCCCTTTTTTTTTAGGGAAGTTCTAAATTAGTATTTACTTTCAAATGCCGTTGGAATTTAACCTTTTAAATTTTGGGGGCCTGCAAATGGGACATAGTACATTTAAATGTGTTTGTGCCCTCCCTTTCAAGAGACAAGAAGACACATTTACTTAATATGTAAACAAAATATGCCTATAATTATCATCAAAAGAGAAGTGCAAAAAACTCGCTCACATGCTACGCTTACTCGCGATTATAATTTTCAACATATTCATTTGACGAATGTGCAGCTCCTAAACGTCAAACTAAGAATGGCGGAAGGCAGGTAGTTGCTTAAAACCGCCCGCTCGCTAAAAATGAAATTGACATCGCCTTAACTATAAATGTGCCCGATCCGTCCTGCAGCACGAAAACTCTGTTTGATACTCATTATTGTTGACAATAATTCTTTGGTTGAACGCTCGCTCTTCAGTTTATGGTATAAACGTGCCCATTTAATCAAGGAGGGAAATTAAACAGGAAGATGCTATTCGATATTAATGATGAGTACATTTTAGCTCTCTCTCTCTCTCTCTCGCTTTATACCATCGCTTACCAAAAGGGAATAAGTATAACCTTAAATGATATTGTGCCCAAGGAAAGAAAAAGAATCACTACTTGTTGAAAGAAGGTCTACTAAAGGTTGAACAAAGTTTATCTGTTACTTAAAAGTTTCTGCACCTGCTCCCCACCCCCCCCCCTTTCCCAGAAAAAGGATTGCGTCTTTCGCAAAGGTTTATCACTTTTTCCCCCATCGGTGTCATCTGAGCGGGGAATTAAAACGCATCCCCCTTCTCAGAATGCTGGCTACGGCCCTGAATAACAGCAACAAAACAAATCACACAAAACATAAAAATGACCCATTAAAGAAATATTGACAGGCGGAGCAAATGTCGGCGGAGCAATTGTCGGCGGAGCAAATGTCGGCGGAGCAATTGTCGGCGGAGCAATTGTCGGCGGAGCAATTGTCGTCGGAGCAAATGTCGGCGGAGCAATTGTCGGCGGAGCAAATGTCGGCGGAGCAAATGTTTGCGGAGCAACTGTCGGCGGAGCAACTGTCGGCGGAGCATTTGACTTCGGAGCAAATGTCGCGGAGCAAATGTCGCGGAGCAATTGACGCTTTTTGAGGAGCATTTGTCACCGGAGTAATCGTCGCCGGAGCATGTGTCGGGTTACCTTATATTGACATATCATAGATGGATAGATATAATTGCATACAAAATTACTGTATGTAATCTGTAATGTCGGCATGATGCAGCATAAAATAAGTCGATTGCAGAAGAATAACATGAAATTTTCTTCAACACGTAATAAACCTCAGGAAAAGATATCAAATTTAGATCGCAAATGCAAACGAACTTCTCATCAAGTTTTCGAAGTAACCCCTTGGAAGGACCTCTGTAGCTAGACAAGAAATATGGTATATTACTGCTTGGAAGACATCTTAATACAAAGCATGATGAAAATCCTAAAGCTATTTCCAGCTGTCGAAGCAATTAAATGTACCTAGCTCTCGGACACCATTTTTGTATTAGGGTCTAGTAACGAAAGTACAGCTTATAAGCCTGAACGTGTTTTGCCTTTTTTTCCTTAAAAATTTAAAAAGATCAGCTGCACGAATGTCTGGGGGGTAGGTGTCCTGATACGATGATGATATTCTTGCACCCCACTGACCAAATATCAGGACATTCGGGCACCTTTCTGAATTTAAGGTGAATATACACTGTTGGTCATAATGGTGGAATAATTATTTTTACCCCAGTTTAGGGAAGAATTTAAAAAAATTATTTATTCTTAATAGATCTAGATAATGACATACATTCTCAGATTTTATTGAATATTAATTTGCGAGTGTGTGTTTTGCGTGACTGCTAAATCTTATGTGTGCTACTATGCTAATCAGCTAAGGGACCTACGTCCTTAAGACATAATTGACAGTAATGAGGATTAAAGCCTCACAAAAGGGCACTTATATAGCTGATCGACACGATTTTTATCCTGGGGCCTCACAGTAACGAGGCCATTGCTTAGCCCCTGAATCATGACTGTACGCAGTGTTTGCTAGGGTACGCGGCCGCCCCCACAAATCCCCCAAAACGAAGAAAATGCAATAAATTGTCAAAAATTCATTGCATTTTCCCCCTGGCCCCCAACAGGAAAAATTCCTCTGTAGGGCCATGCATTATGGTTCAAGGCATGGCCACACATAGGAACTTTTCCTGTTGGGGGTCAGGGGGAAATGCAATGAATTTTTGACAATTTATTGCATTTTCTTCGTTTTGGGGGATTTGTGGGGGCGGCCGCGTACCCTAGCAAACACTGCGTACAGTCATGATTCAGGGGCTAAGCAATGGCCTCGTTGCTATGAGGCCCCAGGATAAAAATCGTGTCGATCAGCTATATTAGTGCCCTTTTGTGAGGCATTAATCCTCATTACTGTCAATTATGACTTAAGGACGTAGGTTCCCTAGCTGATTAGCATAGTAGCACACATATGATTTAGCAGTCACGCAAAACAAACACTCGCAAACTAATATTCAATAAAATCTGAGAATGTATGCCATTATCTAGATCTATTAGAAATAATTTTTTTTTTTAAATCCTTCCCTGAACTGGGGTAAAAATAATTATTCCACCATTATGACCAACAGTGTACATCCAAATTTTCCGAATCTTTCATTTTAATTTTCTAGATTTATATATTCAAAAATATAATCTTATCCGAAATTGTATGTGACGAGGAGAGGAAAAGAAACAATGAACGGATGATTACTTGAAACAGATGGCACTGCAAAAGTTCTCAGACACGTGATGTAACAATGCCTTGATCGTACGGATACTCATTTTTGGTGTACAATTTTTAGTACAGTTAACGAATTTTAGAATTGTGAAGCGCACCACACCGCTTAGGGGAACAAACTTTCTGATTATTAGTGGGCTTGTGTTCTTCCGCCAATTGCAGCTGGGTGCAAAGCTTACTCATGATTTACTCCTGGCGTTTTTCGCTCGATTATAAACAATTCAGTTAATACTCATTTGCCCTTTGTTCGTACATCATAGACGAAATAAAAGCTGGAGCATTTTTTTCGCAGGAGCAAATAACAGATCACCACAATAGTGTATTGAAATTGCCTTTGGTTGATTTTTAAAGTTCAAAGAAACGATGCATGCACGCTGAGCTTATTTAGCACAATTGGTGCAAGTCAGTACCATCATAATTTCAATCCTAGCAGTTCCTGTTCTTTTGTCGTCTCACTCACATTCATTTGGTTCACAGCGGTGGGTCCAGTGGCGTACGCAGGATATTTTCAAGGGAAGGGGGGGGGGGGGGTTAACATTTTGAAATCGGGCCAAAAATTCGCAACGACTAAGCCAGCCGCTGAATAAGCAGGGGGAGGGGGGGGGGGGAAGAATAAGAGGACACTATTTTTTTTTAATCGCAACGACTCAGCCAGCCGCTGAATAAGGGGGGAGGGGGTGGGTGGTGTAAGAGGACTTTTTTTTTTGTCTCGAAATTTGTAAATTTGACATTTTGCTCCGTAAGGTCATCTCTTTTAGGTCAGCCATTGGCATAATTTTTTTTTTTTTGGTTAAATTTAACGAACGAAAACAAAACAATACAAATCACAAAAGGGGGGGGGGGTTGGTCCAAAATACACACATAACAAAAACTGAAGGAAGGGGAAATAAATAGACGAAATAAAAGCTGGAGCATTTTTTTTCGCAGGAGCAAATAACAGATCACCTCAATAGTGTATTGAAATTGCTTTTGGTTGATTTTTAAAGTCCAAAGAAACGATGCATGCACGCTGAGCTTATTTAGCACAATTGGTGCAAGTCAGTACCATCATAATTTCAATCCTAGCAGTTCCTGTTCTTTTGTCGTCTCACTCACATTCATTTGGTTCACAGCGGTGGGTCCAGTGGCGTACGCAGGATATTTTCAAGGGAAGGGGGGGGGGTTAACATTTTGAAATCGGACCAAAAATTTCGCAACGACTCAGCCAGCCGCTGAATAAGCAGGGGGAGGGGGGGGGGGGGGGAGGGTAATAGGACACTATTTTTTTTTTAAATCGCAACGACTCAGCCAGCCGCTGAATAAGGGGGGAGGGGATGGGTGGTGTAAGAGGACTTTTTTTTTTTGTCTCGAAATTTGTAAATTTGACATTTTGCTCCGTAAGGTCATCTCTTTTAGGTCAGCCATTGGCATAATTTTTTTTTTTTTTTTGTTAAATTTAACGAACGAAAACAAAACAAAACAAATCACAAAAGGGGGGGGGGGGGTTGGTCCAAAATACACACATAACAAAAACTGAAGGAAGGGGAAATAAATAGACGAAATAAAAGCTGGAGCATTTTTTTTCGCAGGAGCAAATAACAGATCACCACAATAGTGTATTGAAATTGCTTTTGGTTGATTTTTAAAGTCCAAAGAAACGATGCATGCACGCTGAGCTTATTTAGCACAATTGGTGCAAGTCAGTACCATCATAATTTCAATCCTAGCAGTTCCTGTTCTTTTGTCGTCTCACTCACATTCATTTGGTTCACAGCGGTGGGTCCAGTGGCGTACGCAGGATATTTTCAAGGGAAGGGGGGGGGGGGGTTAACATTTTGAAATCGGGCCAAAAATTTCGCAACGACTCAGCCAGCCGCTGAATAAGCAGGGGGAGGGGGGGGGGGGGGAGAGTAAGAGGACACTATTTTTTTTAAAATCGCAACGACTCAGCCAGCCGCTGAATAAGGGGGGAGGGGATGGGTGGTGTAAGAGGACTTTTTTTTTTTGTCTCGAAATTTGTAAATTTGACATTTTGCTCTGTAAGGTCATCTCTTTTAGGTCAGCCATTGGCATAATTTTTTTTTTTTTTTTAATTTAACGAACGAAAACAAAACAAAACAAATCACAAAAGGGGGGTTGGTCCAAAATACACACATAACAAAAACTGAAGGAAGGGGGTTTCACCAAATCCCCCCCCCCCCTGCGTACGCGCTTGGGTGGGTCCCCTTTTCGATCGCTACCGCTTCCACATTCTTCATCGTCTATTTATTTGTTTCTTTCTTTTTATTCATGGTACGATCACATGATCGCAACTATTTTCGAATATCAACTCAGCTCAGGGACAATTTCCCTATTCTATATCCGTTAGACATCATCTTAGGACGTCATAGTCATGTTTAACACATAATATGTTGGGAAATAGTAGGTTAGTTTTCCAAAATGTTGCGATCGTGCTGGAAATTAACCAGCGGCGAAAGGTGGAAGGGGGCAAAATGAAGAAACGTGTCTTGCATGCGACCCTCCTGTGAGAGAAGTGTTCTAGAGGTTTTGTTTTCCTCGTCAACTGCCCTTAGACTTTATCCACCCATTACACAACGGGCCTTTATCTGTTTCCCGTGCTTTATTCCATTACTGCAGTTCCCCCGAAGACTCAAACTCAAACAACCAGTAAACTCTCTATCGTGTAGCCACTGGCGTACCTATGGGGGGAGGGGGGCAGAGTGCCCCCCTGACGGGCTCCAGGTGAAAAAAAGAAAAAGGGGGAAAGAAAAGAAAAGAAAGGAAAGGAAAGAAAAAGAAAAAAGGAAAAGGGAAGAAAAAAGGAAAGAAAGAGAAAAAAGGAAAAAAGGAAAGAAAAAAGAAAGAAGAAGAGAAAAGGAATAAAAAGGGAAAAGGAAAGGAATAAAAATGGGGAAATTAAAAAAAAGACCATTGCCGTACGCACCAGGGGGGGGGGGGGGGGACAGTTGACCCCAGATATTTGAAAACGTACAGTTTTTTTTCCTGAAAATGTAGTGTAGGCCTATACCAAATCCTTCAATTCTACTTTTGAAAATGCAAAAGTACCCTCATGACCAGTTCGGTCGCTCGAACTCCCTTCACTCCTTTTGCTTTTGAGATTCTTCGAAAACTTTTAACGCATCTTTCCCCCTCCCCCACCAGAAAAATATTCCGCATACGGCCCTGAAAAATTAAAACAAATGAAAATAGGAAAATATAAGTGATATAACAAATTCGAAACTCTTCGCTGGCGCGAACTGCTTGCTAGCCTATTTTGTATTAAATGTTTTCACTTGCTCGTCCCCCTGAAAAAAGAAAAGGATTAGTATTGCCTAGAATACAATTGTGCCTGCCCCGACGGGCCCCGACCTGCAACCATGGCAACAATAACACACAATATATGTACCAAATGTTACTAAAAGAGACTAATTCATTTTTCTCGCTCGCTACACTCGCTCGCGAATAAAATGAATAGACATTGCTTTGGAAACAATTGTGCCCACCCTTGACCTGCAACAATATCATTAAAAATGGAAGAGTTTTTTTCGCCCTCTCGCCAAAAAGGAATTGAATCGCGTTAAACGCGATTGCGTCCATCCTGACCTGCACCAATAAAAACAAGTTTATTTATTAATTTCTATTAAAAGAGAATTTTTTTTTTTGCTTACTCGCTATGCTCGCTCGCCAAAATGGAATTGACACCGCTAACGTGCCCGCCCCAACCTGCAACAACCAGTTAATAATTACACAGTAAAAACGCTGTTTAAAAAAGTGATGTTCACTTACAGTTGTACACTATCTTAAACAACAGTTGATCAAATTGTAAACAATGTTGCTCGAAACAGAAGTAATTTTGTTAAACATTCGTTGTTTAAAATTTAATGACTGCTATATTTACTATACGAGAGCTTTTAGACAGTGTTGTTTACATATGACGTCATGTGTCTCGTGCCAGTTAAGTGCGTGTTGGCTAAAGGCTTTATTCACATTGTTATGTTTAGAAACAGGTTCCTTGAAACTAACATGCAATTGAAATTGACATGCCACTTAGAAATGCAGTGCAGCTGTTAAGGCACAGCTCATTGTTATTCATATTAGATGCATACACACAATGCAAGTGTATGCAAGGGTCTTTGCTGACTACACAGATTGATACATATGTAAAAGCACATGGACATTGAGTCTGGATTAAACTACCAAAGCAACCACACGTGTTTCTGCAGGCTCCATTTTGTTTGTCTCTATACTTACATTTATTTAGCTTAATAGTTATTACTTTCCAACCCACAACACAACATCATGGCGACCAAGCTACCGACGCGCTTCTAAGTGACTGGGGATTCAATGGCTTAATTGAAATCACTTTTCTATTAACTACTTTGAAGTTTTTAGCGTAAGTTCACAGTTAAAATTTTCGGTATCTGTACGCAAATGTCAGAATACAGGTAGACTTAAAATCGTCGCGTCATGCAGTGCGGCACTGATCGCGCACTCGGTTATAACGTGTGCTAAATTCCTTGCCATAGGGATTGCATGCATCCCTATATATATGCAGTTTGTACGTGCGTGCATGCGCGCTCATGTTTTGGCGCTAATTCATGAATTGCAGAATTACCCTAGTCTTCATATACCTATATAGAGACCCAGAAGTAGTGGTGCACTTATTCAGAGTATCAAACCCAAATTATACCCCATTATACAACCCTTTTGTTGTAAACAACCCCCACTGAACAACAGCTCCTTTTTAAACAACTTTCTTTAAACAACCCAGTTGGTTTAAACAACCCCAACTGAACAACAGCTCCATTTTAAACAACTTTCTTAAGCAACCCAGTTGGTGTAAACAACCCCCACTGAACAACAGCTTCTTTTTAAACAACTTTCCTTAAACAACCCAGTTGGTGTAAACAACCCCACTGAACAACAGCTCCGTTTTAAACAACTTTCTTTAAACAACCCAGTTGGTGTAAACAACCCCCACTGAACAACAGCTCCTTTTAAACAACTTTCTTTAAACAACCCAGTTGGTGTAAACAACCTCCACTGAACAACAGCTCCGTTTTAAACAACCGTCTTTAAACAACACCGGTTGTTTAAATTGTGATTTTAAACAAGTTGTTCAAAATGTTGATCAACTAAGTGTTTAAACTTTAAACAACTCGAGTGCTTAACATTTTAAACAACTCTTAGATCAGGTCACCCGTTAATCAAGAGTTGTTTAAACTTTTAAAACAACTTGTTCACAAAATTTTAACTGTGTATGTACCAAACGTTATTCAAAGAAGTTTTGGTGTGCTCGTGCTCGCCAAAACGGAATTAACATCACCTTAGACATGATTGTGTAAGCCCTGCCCTGCAACAAAAAAAATCTGAAATTTATGAACCAATTATCATTACAAAAATTTTACTCGTTCGCTATGCTCGCTCGCCAAAATAGAAATAACACCGCTTTTAATAATCACGTCCCTGACATGGAACAATGAACCCAAATTTATATACCATATTTTACCTATAAAAGAGAAGTGATTTTTTTGCTCGCTCGCTACGTTCGCTCGCCAAAATAGAAATAACACCGCTTTTAATAATCACGTCCCTGACATGGAACAATGAACCCAAGTTTTATGTACCATATTTTCTCTATAAAAGAGAAGTGATTTTTTTTTCGCTCGCTACGCTCGCTAGCTCGTGGAATTATGTGCCCACCACTAACCTGCTACAATATCATTAAAAAGAGAAATGTAGGGGGTTGCCTGCCCGCCAAAATGGGATTGACATTGCCTTAAACACGGTTGTGCCCGCCCCCTACCTGCAACAATGAAACAAATTTTATATAGCAATTCATTGAGAGAAAGATGTATTTTCGCTCGCTAGCTAAAATGGGTATAAAACCACCCTAAACACAATATTGTTCCCGCGCCCTGCATGGGACAATTGAACCAAGTTTAAGTGGCAATTATTAAAAAAGAAATGATTTTTTTCTTGCTCACTACACTCGTTTGCAAAAAAAATGAAATTAACGTCGCTAACAAGTGAATGTTCCCACCCCCAACTTGCAACAATACCAGTTTAGATACCAAACGTTACTTAAAGATTTGTTTTTGCTCGCTCGCTCGCCAGAAGTGAAAATTAGCATCGCCTTTTTTGTTTGTTTCGGTCGCTTGCCCCCCCCCCCCCCTCTGACGGAGTACCCCAGGTACGCCACTGCATGTAGCCCAGGTAGGCATTATAAGGTTAACATACATGTATTACTCATCAATAAATCCATCACATTTAAGATAATCATGCGGATTTTAAAGATGGAAGATAGCCACGTGGGTTTACCATGAAGACACACATTATCATATTGTTAAAGACCCTGTCGGAAGTGAAAAATGAAATAGATAAATTATATTATCAAAAAAAGCAATTCAAACTCTCAGATTATCTGCAATTGGATCTAGCATTGAAGTCCCTACCTAAGCACCACTTAAGTTCTCTCATCTGAACAATTTACCAAGTCCCTTTAAAGGTGAAATTCAAAGAAGATCACAAATATGTCAAATAATGTATCACTGGAAACTTGTAAGCTAACAGATGGCCATCGGACAAGTTTTAGGTCAACTACATATCGGGTGATTTATAAAAATACAAATACAACCACCTCCATAGCAGCTGGGATATACGAGAGATTCGCCGGAAAAATAACGATGTTTTCATGACGTCACTATATGGACCAACACTGCCCAAGCAGACGACATCCCATAAAGAATGAACATAATTGCAAAGCTATTATTTTTCAAATTATAATGAGTTTGGTGTATATAAATGTAATGGCATGTCAAACCATTCAAAAGGGGATACGACCCGATTCTGATGACTAAAATCTTTTGCTTGTATAAATACACAGGATAGGGGTTAATTAACAATCAAAGAAACCAGACTTTCAAATTAAACACCCCCCCCCCCCGCAATGATATTAAGGACGGCATTTGTTCCCTCTTGAAACGCCGAACATACTCCGGTGTGTGCAGCTGAATATACATTGGCGTCTTATTTTGTTTACTAGCGACAGATTCCTTTATTTTTGTATCGCTACCTTTGTCATCAAAATAAAACCACGCGCGGGGTTTAGAGTGAGGGAATAGATTATACATTTAGCCTGACAGTAGTGAAGTAAGAGAAATAACTCAAGAGAGATGAAAACACAGGCACTGAAAATGTGTGAGATGTCATGGGATATCGTCTGCTTGTGCAAGTCATGTCCATACTGTGATCTCACACATCTCAGCAGCGTTCGGAGAGCTCTTCAGGTGCTATGCCGGGGCTGTATTTAAGTGTTTTGTAATTCATAATAATCAGTACTTCGAATGTTTCCAAGCATTGAATTTTGATAACCTTGTTGAATCAAAGTTTCAACTTTGCAATAATGAAAATAAATTTAGTTTTTAAAAATCAATGAATATCTACTTTAAGATGTTGTCTTAATGCAATAATATTAATAATGGTAAGTGCTTAAATAGCGCGTAATAATTCATAGAATACTCTGTGCGCTTTACATTTTTTAAACAATTATCCTTCAACATATATTGTTATGTGAACATAATATAGAATACATGGATGTATAAGAGCAATTCTGCCAGATAATAATAACATAATGAAAGCAATAATTACGTATGTGTAAAAATAGCCAATACATTGCATGTGGAATGCATCCACCTTGTGGAACACGTTCCCAACAAACCCGGAGAAAACAATAAGTAGAACAGCCTCATGAAGTCCTTGACAACACATAAGTTTTCAAGGCCCTCGCGAAAGCCTCCGTGCTCGTGATCTCCCGAAGTCGCTCGGGTAGCCCATTCCACAAAATAGGTGCTGAGGCTGATAAGGCCTAAAATAAAAACTTGTTGTATTGCCCTTTGGGTGCCAAAACATGGGTCGGTCGGTCGGAAAAGTTTTTTTTTTTAACCTTTTTTTTGTCGCCCTCTTTGGGCCGATATTTTCAGATTTGAATGTTTTTTTCTTTTTCTCGCCCTCTTTTAGCTGATATTTCTTAGTTTTTATTGCTTTAAAACATGTGCTTCAGCGTCATCATTCCATTAATATCTTTTCACCTCATAATTATCCATGGTTTGCACGAGTGAGAATTTTGAAATAATTTGATTTTATGCATTTATATCCCATTTAAACAAAGAAAATCAATTTATTTTTATTAATTTATATAATTAAGCAAATCTAAAAAACGGTTAAAAAACCCGTAGATTTTCAGATTTTTGGGTCGGTCGCAAAGGGCAATACAACAAGTTTTTATTTTAGGCCTAAGGCCCGATCGCCATATATATATGTTTGGGTACATGCATGTGGTCGGAACAGAAACTATTTTTTCTTGAGGAACGTCGATTTCTACTAGGTACATAGGGATTAATAATATCAAAGAGATAAGAAGGGTTTGGTGAATGATTAGTTTGTGGCACAACATTATTACTGTATAAAGAATTCTAATATGGGTAACCTGCAGTGAAGGCGTGACAACATGGGTGTAATGGGATCCCACCCTTTAGCACGTGCTACAAGTCTTGCAGCACTGTTCTGCACTATTTGCTATGTTCTAATATCTTTCTCAGGTGAGCCAGAAAGAGAGAGAATTGTTGGAATCGATCCTTTATTTCCAATAAATGCCACCCTAACTCTCAGGGACTAAGTATGTTTTGACAAAGTCTTCTGCCATAGGCTAACGCGTGTAAACGAGGGTTTTAAGATTGATTAAATCGCCCCTGTTACCATTTCCTCGAAATTATGTTAAATATGACTTATATAAAATGTAATGAATCAGATGTGGAAAAGATTAATAAATGCTCAATAAGTTTAAAAGATTACGCATGAATCACAGGAAAATATACCTCCGTTTGGCCTGCTGTATGTTACACGTGAAAAACAAAGACTTTAAAAGTGTTCAATATTCTATTTGAAATTATGTAAAATGCGACTTACATTAAATTTTAGAGTTTTTGAATGGTTAATGAAGGATCAAAATGCTTAAAAGACTCCCTCCCCATGAACCCTAAGGACTATGAATGCTTTTGAAATTCCAGCCGCTGAGGGTTAACGCGGGAAATAGGGTTTTTAAAATTGATTATAATTCCTACAGTAAATGTTTAACATTTTGAAAATGTGACTCACATAAACTTCTATACCCTACTATTATTGAGACTCAACAGGTCAAATAGATCTCCCATAAATTCCCGGGACTATGCATGCTTTTGATCCCTAAAGAGGCCATATGATATACTGCATGTGAAAACGTTTGTTCTTATTCATGACGTCATGTAAGCCTGTACGAGAGTACACCTAAGTCAAGATAAAATAGTCGAAAACTGGGGGGGGGGGGGGGAGACCAGAAGAAATAAATATGTTTTGTTTTATTTTTTACTATTTTACCTTTTTAAACTCTGAATATATTTTTTATCAATTTTAGTTTCAAATACTTAGTCGAAATATGTGTGTAGTTGGGGGTCAATCTGTTTTCATTTGTTTTTCTC
Organism: Strongylocentrotus purpuratus; assembly: GCF_000002235.5. Classification (NCBI taxonomy): domain Eukaryota; kingdom Metazoa; phylum Echinodermata; class Echinoidea; order Camarodonta; family Strongylocentrotidae; genus Strongylocentrotus; species Strongylocentrotus purpuratus. The sequence goes on along the minus strand of NW_022145599.1, from coordinate 28,598,283 downwards.
CATAAGAGAATAGAAGAAAAATGGTCTAGTTTTGTAGGAAATACCATAAAGATATAGAGAAAATAACAAAATATATATAAATATATTTCGAGCCTGTGAAAAACGACCAGGACATGCTTGCATACCACAATGTTCACGTGTGCTTAGTTTCGTGACTGCATGATCATCCTTTGTTAAGTTATGTTATTTCCTTAATTAGACTCAGTCTAGGCCTGATACGGCTACAACACCATTTGAAATCTACGCTTTTCTTCACTTTTGCTCATTTCTGGTTGCAAAAATTGTCCTCAGACAATGGCGTATCATCTTTGCACCCTTACTCGCGTTTGCAACACACCTGAATACCCCAAAATGACCCTTAAAAATGGGTAGGGGTTTCGAGGCTTGAGCGGCACACCCCCTTCCAAACCAAATCTGAGTCACCCCGGGGCAACACACCACTCCAAAGGCGGCTGACGACGAACTAAGAACCAAGTTTCACTATTCTTCTTAACATAAATATTTTGATTCGATACCCGATAATTCAAAGTAGGCCATGTCGCTTGAACTTGGAAGGGACAGAGGTAACATTTCAACAACGAAAAAACAACAATTCATTAAACTTTTATTTGATAAATCCTAAATTATTGATCTTGCATACATCGATAAGACATCATGGTCCAGATCTAAGAAATTCACCACAGACTCAATAAAATAAATTAAATTAAATAAAAAAAAAGCATTTCTGTCGGAGAACATTGTTTGATTAAATATTCAATGTTATTCCAGATATCTATAAATATCCATCACTTTATTTTATATATCCTGTATACCATAAGTTTCTGTGTGACGAGACATATTAGCATCAACACATTTTTATTTACATTTTTATCATCATCATCATCACCATTATCATTTTCTTTTATTCTTTTAATCACCCACACCGCCCGCCCCGGGCTTTCACGCTACCAAGCAAACGCTCATCGTAATAGTCCTTCTTCTTCTGCAAATTTAAAAATGAATGATTCTTGATAGTGTGTTATCTATTACATTTTGTTTTAAATCAACATTTCCAATATTATTATACTGTGTATACTTTAAAAAAAATTGTATATGTTGTATCGTTGAAATGTAATTTGATTTGTATGTTTTGCAGAGGAAAATAAATTCAATTCAAATTCAAACAGAAGGTACCCTTGGTAAAGCTTACCCATTCATCCTCTCGTTGAGGCATCGCAATTTAGTGTGTTAAGTCCCTCTTGGTGATGAAAGATGTCTATGATATCAAGTAAATTCAGAAATAAGATAATCTAGAACAGGGTACAAAGCGGTCAACTGGTACCTCCATGTGCTTACACCGGGAAACGTATGATAATATTCCAATTAATCCAACTACATATAAAGCGGTGTGTTTACAGATTACCAAATGCGTTCATGCATGGCCCTGCTTTCATCTTTACTAGATGACTCAGCCAACCGCTGAATAAGCGGGGGGCAAGAGGTAACTTTTTTTTTTGGTCCCAAAAAGATCGCAACGACTCAGCCAGCCGCTGAATAAGCGGGGGGGGGGGGGGGGGGGTTAACTCCCTCACCCCCCCCCCTGCGTACGTGCCTGCTATGACTAGACAACGGCAGAAAAAAAGGCCTAGCTGTATATTTTTTGCCCGAGCAACAAAGCCATTATCAGTGCAATGCGTTTTGGGTTTTACGCTGCGCTTCTCTATGTCCACTACTCGTAGAGCATGCTTCTACAGTTACACGCCAAATATGTTCAGATCCAGGCGCGGATCCAGGATTTTCCAATAGGGGGGGGGGGCGGAAATTTGAACATTGCGCAGACCGTTTTTTCAACTCAACATACCAATACTGACAAGGTCATATTAGAAGCACCATACCAGTACAATTTGACATTTTCATTGGGGGGGGGGGGGGGGGGAAGGGCTATAGCCTCTTGCCCGAAAAGTAATTTTCTGGTTGTACAATTCGACTCGTGAGCGATCGAGCGAAAATTTTGAGCATATGTATTCTGTGAAAGTGTTATTTATCACTAAAATAAACGAGAAAAGATATAAAAAATTCATATTCGGGCAGCTCGCTGTTCCATCCCCCCCCCCCCCATTACGCGAGAAACGCAGAAGCTTTGACCTTTCATTAATTATTATAGAAAGAAGACGATTTTTTGGTACCATTCTCGACTCTTATTCCTTGTCTGAATTACGTTCCTCCCTCCCCCCTCCCGCGCAAAGCGCGGAAACTTTGACCTTTCTTAGTTTAATAAAATTATGAGAGAAAGAAGATGATTCGTTGTTCCATTCTTTACTCTGAATTCAGTTTCCCCCCTCCCGCGTAGACGCTTAACGTTTCATTAAATTATGAGAGAAAGAAGAGTATTCGTTGTACCATTCTTGACTCTTAATCTTCGTTTGAATGCAGTTTTCCCCCTCGCGCGCGAAGCGCGAGGAAGCATTGATGTTTCATTAAATTATAAGAGAAGGAAGAGGATTCGTTGTTCCATTCTCGACTCTTAATCCTTGTTTGAATTTGGTTACCCCCCCCCTCTCGCGCGAAGCGCAAAGCTTTGACCTTTCATTCATTATTAGAGAAAGAAACTTTGACCTTTCATAGTTTAATAAAATTATTAGAGAAACAAGCTGATTCGTTGTTCCATTCTCGACTCTGAATTCAGTTTCCCCCCTCCCGCGCAAACGCTTAACGTTTCATTAAATTATTATTGAGAAAGTAGACGGTTCGTTGTACCGTTTTCGACTTTTTGTCCTTGTCTGAATTGAGTTCCTCCCCCCCCCCCCTTCCCGCGCGAAGCGGCTGAAGCTTTGACGTTTCATTAAATTATTAGAAAAAGAAGACGATTCGTTGTACCATTCTCCACTCTTAATCCTTGCCTGAATTTAGTTGCGGCCCCCCCCCCTCTCGAGCGAAGCGCGGAAGCTTTGACATTTCAATTAATTATTAGAGAAAGAAGACGATTCGTTGTACCGTTCTAGACTTGTCAGAATTTTCAAAAATGTTTCCTTGTCTGCCCCGTTTTCGTCCTACATGTATGTCCTCTTACTGCCCCTACCACCCTTGGCTACGCGCCTGCTTTAAAGGGAAAATGAAACGATCATGGTTGTGATAGCACACAATTAGGTTAGTAGAAATGAAAGGGGAAAAAAAGAAAGATCTATTACACCAACCATGGATAAATCACGGCCGGGAGTGTCATATCATAGTTTTGTGTTATCGGGCGAGGGCCGGGGCGTAGCGGCCAATCGAGATTTTACAATGTTGAATGCTGAAATTATGCATTCTAGAAAATACCTATGCCCAATATGTACCTCCTTTCCGCTATATTTCTTTCTAGCTATATTTCTAAATTTCCTGGGGGACGTGTCCCCCTATATCGGGCCCAGGATTGCCGCCCCTGTCCATGATGACTACGAACAGTTCAAATACAACAACAAGCGAGTCGGTATGAGCTGAATTTAAATGAAGGGCAAAATAAGAGCTGTGAAGCGGCCCTACCGTTAATTAAAAATTATATGAGTATAAAGCTTCTATTTAAAAGACATCCAAAATATGGTGCCCTTTTCCAATTTCTCACTGAAGAGTGATGACCTTTGTAGCGCAGGGGCTGTTTTTAACGTTTAACTTTGAATGCGGCCAGCCCGGCCCCTTCAAATCTCCCGATTACAGTTTTTCCCTTATTCGTCGTTACTGTCAATTAGCGCCATTTCCTTGTCTTTCCCCCTTTCTCACCCGACTTTTCTCTTCCCCTATTTTTTTGTATTACGGACCGGACTTTGTTGCGTGAAAAGTAACCCTTTTTTTGGAGATTTTGGGAACACAAATTCGGTCCCTCCGACCCCGGAGTGGGAGGGAAGGGGGGAGGGGGGCGCGGCCGTTTCGCCCCCCCCTGGATCCGCCACTGAGATCGCCCTATTCATTTGAAAATCGTCGATCCGCATGACTTCAAACTTTGAATATGAGGAATGTCATATCGTTACAAATCATGCTTTACATCTCACTGAGCGGCGAATGCTTGCGAACTTAGCTAATTTAGGGTTTCGCCAAGGTTCGTAAAAGTTGCAAAAGGTTGCAAGAAAGTTTGCAAACGGTTTTTCTTGTCGCAAAATTTGTTTTTTCCGCAAACAGTTGCAGGCGTTTTCAAAACAGTTGTAAACTGTCATAAGTACAACATTTTTGATATTCTAAATTGGTTCATGTTTTGAATGTTAATTTGGTTTTGAGGAAGTAAGTACATATAATATTGAGATTGAATGAGATAAAACAGAGTATCAGTTATAAAGATCGCACAGAAATTCAAAAATTCAGTCATCAGACCCATCTTCATGTTTATCCCAGCAAAGACTGCTATGACAAGAAAACATTAAGAAAAAAGACACGAATGCTTTTCCCTCCTCATCAATACTTTTTTACAAAAGTTTAACAAACAATATTAATGCTTCGCTTGAATAATGTCAGATAGTAGGCATACATGCAGTAAACCTTGAGACATATCCAGCCAGGAATTTTTTCATGTGCTTTCGACTTTTATGCAGTACGTTTCGAAAGGCAGAAATTATTGTATTGTTCGGGTTAACCATAACACAGTGTAACTTTATATAATAACATCATTTTGGGGGATTAAGAAACATAAAAAAATACAGTTTAAGTCCCTCAAACTCATCCGTTTTTTCTGCCATATTCATGAAACATTTTGTTTAATGTGTAGACTTGTACGAATATGTACCTGCTGGAAACTGTCGTATACAGTGTATGCCGGCACACCTTTTATAAATCTTGCACCAAATATCCTTCAAACAATATTATCATGTACAGGGCGGCGATTACTTTCCATGCCCGGGGGGTCCAGGAGGGCGTAGCCCCCGGGAGCTCAGAGGTTTTAGGCATTTAATTACGGTCAGATAAACATAACCTCCCCCAAACGAACCTATACAACACACTTCAGACTCTGCTTATATAGAGTCAGTCAGTGGATATGGTGGAGCCAGAAGAAGTTATAGCAGAACATACGTACAACCGTCGATACCAGACTTTTCAGAGGCCGAAGCTTTCGGTATAATATCAGTCGATCCACATGCAGGGCTAGGTCCAATCTCGTCCATTGAATAGTACCACAACGTTATCCGATACACGAGGTTGTCAAGATTGGAATCAATCAATGCTAATAGCGGCTGTACATACTGCGGGCAGAATCACACAGTTTCAACTAATAAAGCTATGATTTTAAAAAGTGACTGCTCTTGCAGCCACACTGTACTACGTGTAGCTAATTGCTCCCCCTATATAAAAAACAATGACTAATCGGTGACCATTGGTCCCTCATCATCCTCTTTTTCTTATGTTAATTGAGAGCTGGGTTGATGAGATAACAACCTGTCTAGTGACCTTGCAGGGTGTCTAATCCCTCCTATAAACTACAGATAAGCTTTAAAGGAAGAACAAAAACAAACCTTACTTTAAAACTTCTCGGAAAACTGAAGATATGAGTGTCGGAACTCCCCGGTGGGTGGTTGTGTTGCCAATAATGCAACTAGCTTTGAATGCGAATAATTAAATGCCAGAAAGGGAAATAATAAATAAATATATACAATGCACTGAGGCTCTAGTTGAAATTATGGATCGAGGTGGCAGGAATATCACCATTTCTGCCGCCGAGGAATCCATAATTTCACTAGTGGTTTAAAATTATGTTTTATATCTTTAAAACCTACCTTCATTAATATAAATATGAAAATAATTATAATAATTTCTGTCACCGAGGAATCCACAAATTCAAGACTGACAGCTGGCGCTACACAAGTAATGTAGTAGTGTAGTGCAGTTACTGCGGCTCAGCGGAAATTGCACAGCGTGAGCCCCGTGACACCTCCAGAGTTGCCCGCTGGAGGCATTCGAACGCTCGCTGAATGCACAGTAGTGCCTTGGAAGAAAATATCCATGACGTCATCCATGGTATAGTGCAATATCCCTTATAAAACAGTACCAGGTAACCATGGTTGTTTGTCCAAATAACCATCCACTGTTCGAACCATGGTAACCATGTTCTATTGTTTTATACCATGGTTACCATGGTTCGAATGGTGGATGGCATTGTTTTATACCATGGTTACCATGGTTAAATGGTGGATGGCATTGTTTGATAGCATGGTTACCATGGTTCGAATGGTGGATGGCATTGTTTGATAGCATGGTTACCATGGTTCGAATGGTGGATGGCATTGTTTGATACCATGGTTACCATGGTTCGAATGGTGGATGGCATTGTTTGATGCCATGGTTACCATGGTTCAAATGGTGGATGGCATTGTTTGATACCATGGTTCGAATGGTGGATGGCATTGTTTGATACCATGGTTACCATGGTTCGAATGGTGGATGACATTGTTTGATACCATGGTTATCATGGTTCGAATGGTGGATGGTAATTTGGACAAAGAACCATGGATAATGATAATAAAAACGGGGCTCATAAAGCGCTGACCACCGAAGTCTCTAAGCGCTATAACAAATACAATGATAAACAATGATATATTTAAACAAAACAATGAAAATAAACCTATAAATTAAAATCATATGAAATATACATCAATGTGAACAGAGTAAGCTAATCATAAAAAAGGCAATTTTTAATAAATGTGTCTTGAATTGGCATACAGTTTGAATTTTTTTGACATTTAAAGGTATCGTAGTTTGTTCCAAACTTCAGCAGAAGCTTTGCAAAAAGAGCGATGACCATAAAAAAGAGTTGACACCGAAGTAGACACGAGGTTTACCATTTTATTTTGTTTACCTTTTTTTTTCCAGGGGGGGGGGGATAATTGTTTTTAAAAAATATATAAATCGCATAGAGAGTTCTACGAATCACGCACTATTTAAGCTCTTACCATTATTAATATTATTGCATTAAGAAGGAAAATATCTTGAAGGGACTTGATAACATTGTTCAGATGAGAGAAAGTGGTGCTCAGGTAGTGACTTTAATGCTAGATACAGTTGAAGACAATCTGAGAGTTTGAATTGCTTCCTTTGATGATATAATTTATTTTTTTCATTTTTCACTCCCGACAGGGTCTTTAACAATATGATAATGTGTGTCTTCATGGTTAACCCACGTGGCTATCTTCCATCTTTGAAATCCGCATGATTATCATAAATGTGATGAATTTACTGATGAGTAATACATGCATTTTAACCTTGTAGTGCATTCCTGGGCTATACCACAACAAAAAGTGAGTCATTTGACACATTTAAGCATAATTTTCGTGAGTCAGGTGTAAATTGACTCATTAGTAACAACCAATGAGTCTCTATTGACTCATTTATATTTCACCAGTGTGTCAATCATGAGCTGACGCATTTGCAAAATGCTTCGACTGACTCACATGGTCGTAAAAAATGAGTCAAGATCGACATAAGAGCATTTTAGAAGAAAAAAGTGAGTCAATTTGAAAGTGAGGCTGTATGCATGCGCGCGCATGCTTTCGTGACGTCATCCAAAATGCGCATTCTCGAGCCATATTTGAATTCCCGATCGACGACGCGACGTCGCCATCTTATATCTTGGATTCAGAAGAGTTTTGACTGCAGCTAGTGAAAAATTGGTACGCATAATTATTCATATGGTTTTAAACGATGATTTTTATGACTGGATTCGTGGGCTGAATCTTCTGATTAGTATACAAATGATGCATGCGTTCATTTTACGATATCCGCACTCGAGTTGATGAGGCTGTGTGTAACTTAACTATAGATTCTCACTATGAACATGACAGACAATGAAAGCGGACAAAATATACAGTTCCTCAGGAAAACAAAGGAACATCCCTTCACTGCTATTATGTAAAAATGTGTAGAACGGGTGAATATGCATGTGACACCTGTTCTACACATTTTTACATAATAGCAGTGAAGGGATGTCCCTTTGTCTACCTGAGGAACTGTATATTTTGTCCGCTTTCATTGTCTGTCATGTTCATAGTGTCTACTGTATCGCACGAAGCCGTGTCGAATGAAAACATGCATGATCTTGCATCATTGTTTTATACAACGAAACTCCTAGATCCTTGTTATTTGATGTAAAACGAATTAATTCAAGATTGTTTCGTGACAGTATGGGTGACAAATAAATCTCAAGTTAAGGCTTAATTTAGTGCGTACAAAGTAGATTTTTCAGATTCGGGTAGCGGGACCACCGATTACATCGCTAAAATGTGATATTTTAGGATATATTTTCCATTGCAAATGTGGACAGTGACTCTGGCATGGTATGGTATGTGTGTGATAGGCCTAGGGAGTAGGGGGGTCTATTTATCTAAGACTCACTTGTATCGAGTCATAATGACTCACATGATCCTTCAAGTGTTTCGCTGTACGGACAAACCAGTGACTCATCAATTTGAGTAAGGGTGACTCACTTTTTGTTGTGGGTGTACACGATAGAGAGTTTACTGATTGTTTGAGTTTTTTGTTGTCAAATGAAACCCAGAAATATTAACAAAATTTCTTATCAGCTAATTCACTGGATTTCATTTTGGCAAATGAAATTAAAAAAATATTCAAGCAAAACAATTAAGTCTCGCGAAGACCCACAAGATCTACGAGACCCAAAGGGTAGACCTACTGCGTGAGCCCTCCCGGTCTGGTGGAAGTGAAACTTTTGTCCACTATGATATGTCAATTTTAATATTTGGATTATTTTTCAAGACGTGGATACAAATTATTTTTGTTTTGCACTGTATTTTATCATGTCACTTAACATGTACGAGAACCAATAATGATCAAACGGATCAAATACCACTATGTGCTACTTTTTCGTGTGATTTTCTTATTATTCATATATTGTATTTTCAATTTTTGATATGCTCTTTTTGATATGTTTTTCGACCGTTGCATGTACAATCTGCGCGTCAAATACCCCATGAAAAGGGGAATAAGTACGTGCCCTTTATACATTTCTCCCCCTTAAATGTAATCGACTTTGGCTTGGTTTTACTTCGGGAGAACGGCAGTAATGGAAAAAGGCACGCAAAACAGATATTGGCATGTTTTTGTAATGAATGTATACAATCTAAGGGCAGATGACGAAAAAAAAACCTCTGAAAGAGCACTATCACCTCACAGGAGGGTCGCATGCAGTGCACTTTTCTTCATTTTGCCAAAACCCTCCCCCCAGGCGCACCCCTTCAACCTTTAGCTGCTGGTTTATTTCCGACACGATCGTAACTATACTTTCGAAAAATTAACCTATATTTTCAACAGACTTGTGCGTCACCTATTATAATTTGTAAACAAGAACATGACATATCACATAGTAGTAATCCTAACACGGATTTCTATCGGATATACAACAGGGCATTGACATTGCCCCTGAGCTGAGTTGATTTTGAAAAAAGTTGTGATCATGTTTGTCGTACCATGAACGAAACAAAGTCTGAACAAATAAAATAGACCACAAAAAATGAGGGAGAGATAGCGATTAAAAAGGGGACCCATCGCTTTGAACCACAGGAATGTGAGACAACAATAGAAAAGGAACTGCTCTGATCGAAATCATGATTTCTATGAATCTCACCCAGTGGCGTAATGAGCATGAGTAATGGGGGGTACAAAATATGCATCAACAGTAGTTGGCATGATGGAGAAAATAGAGGGGAAAAAACCCTGCAAATTTGTTAGAGGGGGGATGTTTAGAGGAGAGAGACCCCCCCCCCTCATCAGTACGTCAGCGCTTTAAATTATAATAATCGGGTAATCATCACCTTAAAGGGCTCATGACATCGAAATAAATGTGTATTCCTGTTGGTGTGCAGTCCTGCATACATCTGTAAACTTCTGAATTTGTTTCATAGATTTTTAAACATTTTCTTTAAATATTTGTTTCTCAAACTTGCTAACTTCTACCCCAAAAACCTCCAGATCTCATTTCCCTTGTGACATCATCTGTCAGTCATCAATGAGCTAACTTGAGAAAGTGGTATGTATCTTTGCCGCAGTCGACCACCTGTTAAAATACGTAATACAATCTTCCCCTTCTAATAAAGTGCCCTTTCTCTGGTAAGTGACCAGGTAAGTTACTCCTTTTCACTTCAAATAAGTGCCCCCTTCACCTCTGATAAATGCCCCTTTAAAATCTGATCGGTGCTATTTTCTTTCAACTAATGCACATTTTCCTTTATTATAAGTGCCCCTTTTTCATTCACATAAGTGCCTCTTTTCATTATGGTCAAGACATTGCCCCTTTTCAGGCGCGATAAGTGCCTCTTTTCACCTCTGATAATTTTCCCTTTAACAATGATACGTGCCCTTTTTTGTTTCTTATACGGGACCTATTCCCTTTTCATAAATGCCCCTTTTTACCTCTTATAAATGCCCCTATCAAAATCTGAAGGGGCACCTTTTCCGTCGACAAATGCCCATTTTCTATTCTCATGACTGACGTTTTCACCCCATTTTTTATATGGTGAGTGCCTCTTTTTGAGGGTGTAAAAAATGCCCCATTTTCACCTCGGATAATTACTCTTTGTACTTTGACAAATGCTCCTTTTTTTCTTCTGATAAGTGTCCCCTTTTCCTCTCATAATTAAACGCGCCCCCACTTTAAAGCGACTAAGAGCAATTTCCGCCTAAGCTCGCTCGCTACGCTCGCACGCATCTATAGATGATATACTTATGTTACTTATCAAAGGTCTTTTCAGTCTTCCGTTATGAGATTGTGCTTATAACCCCATCAGGATTGGGTGTTTCTCTTTATAAGATGTAATTTTTTGCACTGCGACCTCACAAATCTTAACATTTTTCTTTTTCTTTAAAAGTACCAAATCATCTTTCGCTTTGCCTGTTCCTAAGCATGCACCATACAAGCATCGATTTTTAATGTAATATTCCGTTATCTTGTTCTGTTCTTCAATATTTCCACTGGGTTTAGTTACATCTACCAAAACACATGGGCACCGTGCCCAGGGGTCTCGGTGAAATATAAATACTGTTAGCATACGTGACCATGAAAACGCGTATAAAGGGGTGTTTTGTAATAGATTGGACGCGGTCCGCGCGGTGCCGCATTAAGGGGTTCAAAAACGTCCATTTTGGGCCATTTTCAAGAAAAAGGGTACTTTTTCAAAATGGTTCAAAGACCAACCCAAACCTATAGCTGGTCCCTTATATTTTGTTTGCATAGTAGAATAGTAATACTTCCCTGTACATTGTGTACTTTGGTTAAAACACTACATGTACTTTATATAAAATAGAGCAAATTTGAAATGTAATACCTTTTTTTTCAAAGAAAGGACTTATGATTGCTGTGCATAAAACCCATTTGGAAGTGTACAGGTTGATGTTATTGCTATAATTTGATATATTTAACATGTCAACAACTAAAATGGTAATCCCAATCGCAATTCAAAATGCTCAAGGGGTTACAATTTTACAGTAATTGTTAAGGAGTACAATTTTTTTAAATACCCGTTTAGGGTGTGAATTTGGGAAAAAAACCACGCGAAATCCTCATTTATGGTGTATTTAGGTTTCAGAAGAAATCCTCGTTTTGGGGGTTTCTTGAAATCCTGTTGTCACGCATGCTTACAGTATTTCTACATGACTGAGACCCCCGGCCACCGTGCTTTCCAGTATTCCATACTAAAATTATGAAACATTCTCCCAGAGTCTCTCAAATGTTGTCCTTCACTAAAATCCGACTTTAAAACATATCTGTTTTGATCATGCCAGTCTTAAATCATAAAGTAAACATAAGTTTTGTAATTAATTTGATAATATTGAGTAATAAACGGTGAAAGCTAGATATATGTTATGTCTTTTCTCTTTTCTCTCTCTCTCTCTCTCTATCTCTCTCTCTCTCTCTCTCATATATAAACACATTGAGACAATAATTGTTATATGCGCTATATAAGAATTGGACATTATTATTATTATTTAAAAATATTATTAATCCAATTATTATATCTGTTTGTATCTTGAACATGCTCATACTGTGACCATATTGCTCCGATTGTCTCATTTTCGCTCGCGTGAACATTGCCAGCACAAACCACTGACCTCTACCTCCTACACGGATCATCGCACATTCCCATTCACTATACGTTATGTACTAAAAGGCTGTATTGTCTGACCGTTCATGAATATTCATGTTTTTGCTAAACTCGGCAAAATGTTTGCTTTTACTAAATTGAAAAATTACGGTGGGGGGTTGGATGAAATGGACAAAACGAAATGGGCAGAAGTGATCTATGGTAATTCATGCTTTTTATGTTTCGTGTGCTCGACCTATAATCTTCAAATCGCTTGGTAAACTGAGTCCAAAGTTAGACTTGTTTCACATATGTATTATAGGCAATGACGAGCTTGCAACCTATTTTGAAAAATTACGGTGGGTGAACTTTCAAAAGTCAATGAGACATGAGGGCTCCAATGAAAGAGCTAGTGATAACGTACGTCGGGGTGGATGTGCTTTTCGTTTAAACAAAAAATGAATTTTTAACGATTTAAAAAAAAAACGTCCATAGGCTAACATGTTAGGCTGCTGAATCTGACCATGCTCTGACGATAGGGGGCGTTGTGAAATGAGACTAAACGGAGCCATATGGGAAATAAATAAAATAATAAAATAAAAAAAATCATATGCATTTGCTTTACGTCTAGTGGAGAAGAGAAGAGCAAATTTATGCAAAAAGGTCCGTGAACGAGGAAGAAGCATAGTTCATACTTCCCCATAAGCGCCTAATTTATATATTTTCGTCTTCCTAACATTGAATTATATATGTATTATACTATCAGCTAATAAGTCAAAGGAGGACAGTCTATACAGAGGCATTATTTGATGGTATCTTTACTTTAATTTGTTATTGTTAGACTCCTTTATGTTCCTGGAAATTAAGTATTAAAAGGAAATAGAATAAGATATAGCTAAATCTTAGTTTGGTTGACAAAACAGTGAAGACTGAAAAAAGCGGTAGGGACTAAATGCATAGATGTCATATAGATCCTCTTGACATCTTCACAGATTTATGGGGATCATTTCACGAAAACTTCATAAGCATAAGTTCATCGACATCCAATTGAAACACTTGTTATATTCAATACACGCGTTTCAATGGGTTGTTGGTGAACTTAATTGTTGACAGTTTCGTGAAACGCTATCATGATCCCCAAAGTGAGCCTAGAGGGGACAGCATGGTGTGTAACGATATGGCATTCCTCATATTCAAAGTTTGAAGTCATGCGGAAAGACGGTTCACAAATAAATGAGTCGACCTAAACATATTTGGCACACCGTAGATGCATGATATACGAGTATTGGAAAAAGAAGAAGCGTAGCGTAAAACCCAGAACGCCTTAATGGGAGTTTTTTCTCTTTTACAGCCGACAAACTGACACTACTTTGGAGGGCAGAACCCCCCCCCCCGGAAAATCAAGTCATTTCAGCAACATTTGTAAATCACTGGTATCGAATTAGAAATAAACCACATTTGAATTTTATTGGGGGGGGGGGGGAAATTTCCCCTCTGTACTACCAACGAGAAACCAACCGTGATTTAACCTTGCCGTGTTCATTGCTTTGTTACGCAGGATTATATAAAGCTGGGCCGCAATTCTTTCTGCAATTTTTATTGTAAAAATGAAAGCAGGACCATGCATGGATGAATTGGATAATCTATGTGAACGTCTAACCACACTGCTTTATATGTAGTTAGATTCAATTGGAATATCATCATACCTTTCCTGGTGATAGTATAGGGAGGTACCAGTTGAACCCTTCGTATCCTGTCCTAGATTATTTTCTTTCTGGATTTACTTGATATCATATCAATCTTCCATCATCAAGAGGGACCTCACACACTGAATTGCGATGCCTCAACGAGAGGATGATTGGGTAAGCTTTACCAAGGATACCTTAAGTTGTTTTTTTCGTTGTTGACATTTTACCGGTGTGCCTTCCAAGTTCAAGCAACATGGTTTACTTTGAATCATTGGGTATCAAATCACATTCTTTCTGTTAGGAAGAATAGTAAAATTTGGTTCTGTTCAATGCGGCGTACGTCTTCAGCCGCCTTTTGGGCGTGGTGTGTTGCAAACGCGAGTAAGGGGGCAAAGATGATACCTAATTGTCTGAGGACAATTTTTGGAACCTGAAATAAGCAAAAGTGAAGAAAAGCGTAAATTTCAAACAGTGTTGTAGCCGTTTCAGGCCAAGACTGAGTCCAAGCAAAGATCCAAACTTAACAAAGATGATCACGTAGTTACGAACTTGCCCGTGCATACTGTGGTATGCAAGCATGCCCTGTTCGTTTTTCACAGGCGCGAAATACCCCCAAAATACATTACAAAACACATAAACATAAACACGGGACCGTGTCACAACGTTGCGAAGGCAAGGCCGGAACAAAGGATGGAAACCAAGGCCTGATGTTGGCCTCGAGTCATCCAACACTTTTTTCAAAGCATTTAGGGATATGAAATTGCATCCAGCCATTGAATGACATTTTAGCTCCAGAGTGCAATTAAATGATTGATTTCTTCTTTATCTTTTGCTTTAAAAGTTTCTTTCTGTCGAATTGCAATTAGTTTTTGGTATTTCATGATGGTATTTGAAAAAGTCCCCATATTATTCACACCAAGTTCATTGGTTTTCACACACTTCAGGAATCGTGCAAAGTCGATAAGTTCGGAGGAAGGACCTTAGGCCTGAACTCTTAGGGGCGTTCCCAACAACATGTTGACGTTAATTACGAAAACATTCTTCAAACCGAGAAAGTATAGTCCCTCTGAATCCATATTCCTTTAGTTTACGGAATAATATATATTCGATGATCCATGGTTTCGAATGCCTTCGATAAACTCAGTGTGTTTTTTTTTTTTTTATAGAGGAAATCAGTTGATTTGTAACATAAGTATAGTATAGCATAATCAGTGGAGCGATTCTCTCTAAATCTATATTGATAATAATGATTATAATATAGAGTATTTGTAATGCGCCAACTCCACATGACTAATGTGCTCGAGGCGCAATGGAGAAGAAAAACTAAAAGTTAATGAAAATACACAAAAATGGAACGACAGCATTGTGAAAGTAAATCTACTGAAAAGCCGCTTTGAACAAATGAGTTTTGACGGCATTTTTAAAGGAATCTACACTTGAAATATAACGAATATCTTGTGGCAATTGATTCCATAGGTAAGTTCCAGCGTTAGCAAATGACCGATTCCCCATGATTTCTTATTTCTCGGAACAACAAGCAATTTAGAATCGGATGATCTTCAGCGTCTGGGAGGATTGTGAATTATTAATATATTCATATTGAATAAAAAATATAATCCTTTAACATTTGTGATGGATCATCTTTTTTATGAATCAAAATTATGTTCACAATTTTTAGCGGGTCGGGGAAAATACCTTGGGAAAGAGGTAAATTAAAGATATGTGATTATGGGAAAGCTATGAGGTGAATACTTTGTTTTAATAAAGTTACACTTATTGATTCATCATAACCACAGTGTATTTCAATAAACAATTCAGTTTATTTAATTAGAGACTGTTTCTTGAGTAATCCATGTTTTTTTTCTTTTCGATTTGACCTGATTTAATTCTTGCGAGGGGCACAGTTTTATCATAATGAAAAAGATTTTTTTTAAACAAATTTTATCTTCTTGACTCAAGTCTACTTATAAGGATTCTCTATTACGCTTTGTTTATTTACGGCTTGTTGAATGTTCTTTTGTGTGAACTTTTTAAATAAGTGTTTATCATTCGGACATATCGTAAATATTGGTATATAAATTGTCTGAAATATCGTAGTATATTTTTCCATTCTGTTTATTGTCTAATACGTTGAGAAAATATTATTAATTATACTATGCGTTACGTGTGTAATCCTAGTTGGTTCATTGATAAGAGGTTTAACAGAAAATGATGATAATACATTTGTAAAGTATCGGCGCCAAACAGTATAAGATAAGGGCAGATCTATATTAAAGTCTTCCATGATAAAATATATCTTTATTATTTATGAATTCGACACATGATTCTAATTTATCTGAAAAAGTGTCGGCTACAAATTAAGTGGTCTATACATTAGCCAAACAATTTTATTCTGATGTATATCATCAATAATTTCTGAAATTAATGTCTCTACTCCTTCAAATTTGATATCATGTCTTAATGTTCAATGTAAATCGTTGCAAGTATAAAGAGCGACACTTCCTCCCTTTCCATTTTTTTCTCGATCTGTACGAACTAATTCATAATTCTCAATATCGAATATTGGAGAAGTTGAGTGTAGCCAAGTTTCGGCAATTCCTATCGAGGAAAATAGAAATGTGTTTAGGGTAGATTAAGATTCTTTAAATTATCAAAAGTTTGATATGTTTGTTATATAGCCTCGAATCATCATCAATAGTGATCTGTCAGTTCATGACAGGTTCAGTGGCCCATTAAAAATTCCATATCAAGTGTCTCTCCAAGCCCCTCTCCAAGTTCCTCGGTCTTGAGCAAACCGTTTCATCGTCTCATACCCCGTCGCTTCGAATATTAATGTTTAATCAACTAATACTGTGAAGATTATTGTTCGGTACCGTCGAATGAAAAGTTGAATTAAATACACTATTGATACAATATTTACGCTGGGGTGTAAAAACTTGATCATTCAAAATATTATCTAAATCCATAGAAATGTCAGATTTGGTGTGACGACCAGTATAAATGAATATTATGTGTTTGGTGGGTATAATGTGTGCGTGTAGGACTGCATGTGCATTCAGTTTGGGTGTCGGGTAGAACAAATATAGAACCGGGGGTGTGACTGTCAGGCAGACACGGGGCTCTCGACAGTGTTTAAACGTGGGATGTAAGATTTAAAAAAAAGTATTGTTATCATGTAAAATTACAGGGATCGTTTTCGATATTAATACATTTTTCAAGGACTCATGGTAAATTTGTTTAACAGTTAATTACCCTCGGTTGATTTTTTTGTTCGGATTCTTTGGCGGGGAGAGATGGAATGGAACGGTCTCACGCTTAACGACGTTGTATCATTATTCTTATTTGTTCGTCGTCTCTACGATGCTCTTTGAATCAAAAACAGCTTTTATTTTTAGGCTTCCTGAAAGATATTTCAATTGTTGTTAAGAATTTGTTGGTTGCACTCTGTAGATTATGATGATGTGTTTGATCTTTTTTTCAATAAAAAGATCAAACACATGATGAAAATCTACTGGGTGCATGCCAATAAGTTCTTTACAACAATAAACAAATGTGAGGTGATATTCGGTGTGGCGTACACATGGCAATCACATGGTAGTTAAAATTATGATCATCAGTACTGGTTCAAATAAATTAAAGAGAACTGACTTCGAACCCAGCCATAGGCTCCCTCCTCTCGTTCTCTCTCCCTCTCTCTCCCTCTTCATCGCCTTACTTTTCCCTCTTTTACCTTCCTGTGCATTTGTATGCCTCGATAATACAGAAAATAAACAATAAGATTCTTCCTCTTCCCCTCCTTCTTCCTAGTATATACATGTAGTAGGAGTAGTATTAGCAGCATTATCTCAATAATAATGACAACAATTATTAATATAACTATTATTATGGTTGGTGGTGTGTTTTTTTGGTGTTTTTTCAGAGAAAAATATATTCAATCATTCTTGATCAAGAACCAAACAATACATTTGAACAAAGTACATGTATTGCCATATCGGTAAAACAAACATTATTACAACAGTGGCACATGTCCCTTTTTATCAAGTAATACAACGAATTTGTTGCGTTTGATAGAAAGAACCCACTTAACCTCATAACAACTTTAAGCATCTTCTTAAAATAATTTAAAGATAGCCGTTCCCTTTTGTATTTCGCAGAGAATATATAGTGTTTTGCATATAAAATGACAAAATTAAAGATACATTGCGTACCATCTGGGAAACCAAACAAAAAGCAATTTTTATTCAAAAGCACTTCATTGTTTAGAATAGAGCTTTGGAAGTCTTGTATGAATTGATACGTAACAGAGCATTCCCAAAACAAGTGTGAAATACTTTCAACAGAGGATAAGAAAAATGTACATAAATGAATTAGCTATGCCCATAATGTGAAGATATTTGTTGACACCTAATGTTCGATGTAAAATTCTGAACTGAAAATAACGATGTTTCGTAGAAAGGCAACATTTTAAAGGTAATACAAAGTGTTGGTATGGGGTCATGGATCTTGTTCAAATGAACATATTGGAAGCATATGCGATCCTACAATATTAAGTTATGGTTGTCGCTGTCGAAATCGAGTCTGAAGTTATGAAATTGTAAATAATAAACTCTTTATGTTGTATAGCGCTCTCTCAAGGTCAAGATATTAATTAAGCTATAAAACAATGTTTCTTGACTAAAATCGACCGATTAGCTATTCCCGTTTGAAAATTATATATCACAACTACATATTCTGAGATTTTCATGGTCGCAGCTACCATTGTACAGCCGTAAGCGCCATTTCAAATCTATCAAAATTTACCAGGAGCACCGGTAAATTTTTAGATTAAAATTGTCTCCAAAGCAGAAGTGTTTTAGGGGCTAAATTTTCTAGTGCTTATAATACATCCACAGGGGCATCCAAATATATCAAAATTGTAAAGAATCACTATCCACCCAATTTTCAAAATTTACCAAAACTTTGTAGTACCTTTAAAGGAATAGTGTAAAGTTCTTTCTAGTCTTGAACAGGTTCAGTCAAAATTGTAGCGCATTTCATTTCCGAAATCGGAACTTTAAAGACCTTTTCAACAGAAATTTGATGAACATATTTGCATACTACCCTTATTTCCGATAATAACAGTGTCTCTCAGGGTGCAGCATTGAACCTTTCAGATTTCAACTCTTACCTATTATACCCAGAGGTGCACTGTTGCACCCCAGCTTTTAATATTGCTCCCTTGTTTGGTCTCTCTTCAGGGTGTTTCTCTTTTTTTAAGTGTTAGAAGAGAGTTCACTGTACGATACTTCCGTTGTGCTTCCTTGGTATGCATTGTTATATAATCACATTCATAATCATAATAATAATAATTAAGTAACATTGACTGCCTTCTGGGCAATACGACATATATCGCCCAAACCGAAGGTGAGGGTGATATATGACAAGTCGTATTGCCCTGAATTAGGCAGTCAATATTACTATTATTAACCACATCAGACATCTAGAGAAAACAAGAAACTCTTACTATCCCAATAAACAAAATCACGTGAAAATCACGTCAATATCAAGGTATCGACTTGAGGAGAGTTACGTTCTTCAAACACCTGACATTTACGTAAATGTGTTAATACGTTTATTGCACTAGGTAACTTAAAACACACGTACACTAAATCACGCAATTGTCACTGCAATATCACCATTATAATAACGTGATTATCCCTACCTTGGAGACCATGGTTTGTAAACCTAATACTCTCGTGTTTGTTTGGTTATGAAATTACATCTTCATAAACGAAATTATCGCGTCACAGAAACACGTGAAGCGTTAGTAATAGTTTTAGTCAAAATATCTGCGTGAAATTCACGTGAATATTACGAGGCTGACTTGAGATGAATCATGTTCTTCATTCACGTGAAATTTACGTCGAAGAGGAAGTATGTTACTGTAACCCGCGTTCAACCCAATAATTACGCAAATGTTACAATAAATGAACCAAAATAATAATAATCATCCCGTTTCTGAACATCGTGTCTTGGATCTTCCATAATTACGTCCAGGCGCGCCGGAAGCAGTTTGGGGTTAGAGGGGGTTGGGGAGGGGGGGGGGGTGCAAACATCCCAGAAGAGAAAGCTAGTTGCAACTGGTCCAGTTGATGAACCATTTAATGCCAACTGGTAACCCTGGAAATTGAAATGGGCTAAATGATCCAGGCCAGTTATAATTCAACTGGTCTAGCTGAGCCATTAGAACCATTTGGTTAACTTCCAACCAGTTGAACAGCAACAATACTTCAATACTGGTACGTCTGTATTTCCAATGTAGAGGCATTGGTAATAAGTAGACTTACATAATTGAATTGATCGAACAAATTTCGTATACTTGTACTTTATTGAAATTATTTTAGTTCATAGTTAATGTTTCCCTTATTCATGTTTAACTAAATGTAATTTATACGAAGTAGCGAAATGTCCTAATAACTGGTAATTTATATTTGTAGTATTTTCGAAATGAATTGCATATAACTAAATCATCAGTAGTTAAGAAATATGCTGTAAATTCAGATAAATTGTTTAAAAACATAGATCTGCACGCACCCCACATTCAATATGCAAATTAATGGGTGTCAGCTGGTTCAACTCGAAATATGCCGACACTCAGTCATCAACCGGTGCAACTGGAAATATGCACACTCCAGTTATCAACTGGTGCAATGGAAATATGCCAACAGTCAGTTATCAACTGGTGAACATAGAAATATGCCAACAGTAACGGTATTATCACCACGGAACTTAAATGGGAACTGTGAAACCATCAAGACACCCAAGAATAACTCATTTTCACACCTGGAAAACACGGAATACCCAGCTTATATAAATAATCCGTTTGAGTCACGAGATCATCAACGCGGAACTGCTGGCTACGTTGACTACCATTTAAATAGGTGTTTTAAGACACCTAATTATGACTAATTATTCACACCTAAAAGTCACGTATGCCCAGCTTAGATTAATATTCCGTTTGAGTCACGAGATCATCACCGCGGAACTTATGGCAACTTTGACTACCATTTAAATAGGTGCTTTAAGACACCTAATCATGACTTATTTTTCACACCTAAAAGTCACGTATGCCCAGCTTAGATTAATATTCCGTTTGAGTCACGAGATCATCACCGCGGAACTGCTGGCAACGTTGACTACCATTTAAATAGGTGTTTTAAGACACCTAATCATGACTAATTATTCACACCTAAAAGTCACGTATGCCCAGCATAGATTAATATTCCGTTTGAGTCACGAGATCATCACCGCGGAACTTATGGCAACGTTGACTACCATTTAAATAGGTGTTTTAAGACACCTAATCATGACTAATTATTCACACCTAAAAGTCACGTATGCCCAGCATAGATTAATATTCCGTTTGAGTCACGAGATCATCACCGCGGAACTTATGGCAACTTTGACTACCATTTAAATAGGTGTTTTAAGACACCTAATAATTACAAATTTTTCACACCTACATATCACGGATTCACAGCTTAGATAAGTAATCAGCTTGAGCCACGCGATCATAACCAAGAAATTTATGGTAACTTTGAAACCATTTAAAGAGGTGTGTAAGACACCTCCGAATTACTAATTTAATATAACCAGAGATTCACGGACAGAACAATAAGACGATTAGCCGGTGTAAGTAACGTGATTATTACCATCAACCTTGGATAACCTGTGAAACCAATCGATAAAGGTGCTTACAAGACCAAATAATAACGTATTTATCGCCACCATCGGTTAACGGACAAAAAACTCGTTGCTTGGTCAAGTAGTTATTTGGTCATAAACACTTGATTTACAGAGGTAAGTGGAATCACGTTACTCCAGTCGCGTGATAAACTGGTGGTTTTTAGGTTAGATAAAAACGTGAACAGGAGTACCTTTTTTGTTTAAATGAAGGCACGTGTCGATAACGTTTAAATCTAGTTCAAAAGGCACTATACTTTAAAATCACTTAAAATACACTCCCAAAAGAGGTTACTTTTTAGTGTTCTGTTTATTGGGATCTTATACTCTTGAATTATGTAGGCTATGCAGGGTTTCCTAGCATTAGAAGTTGCAAAAACATTGTCAAACCAGCACTGTTCATCCAGTGTTTGACAGATTTTCGATACACTGCAAACAGTTTGCCTAGGGTGTGATTGTTACGTCACAATAGAGTCCGCGCAAAGTGCGCATTTTCTTATACACGATGCGTGATGTAAATTACAGTAGCTGATGCGCGATGTAAATTACAACTGGCTCTATATTATTGCTCTCTAGTTTAACACGCATTTTGCCATTTCGCGTGTTTCTATTAGTTATATTGAATTATCCGGTTGAAGAAATAAGCGTATTAAGCCAGGGAAGGGCAGTTAATATCTACGCGCATTACCAGGATAAAATACACCGCTCCGATCTAGCCAGAAAAAAAGGCCGTGAAAAAGTTCGTCGAACTCTGGCTAAGGTCACCGCAAAGTATTGTGGGACTGCTAGGTCAACCCGGGATTGTAGTGTCGCGTCGCGCGCGTCGCGGTAAAACATTCCGATCACGTGATCACTCCTACTTCCGGTTTCTCCCCGGTATGTGCACTCAATCGGAACGGGGTGTGTTTCTACTTACGTTATCCGGTTAGCCTCCCCTGCATTATCCTTCTAAAAGAAGGATAATTTTGCAGGTGAACGCGTAAAAGTTTTCCCCGGCATTATCCGGATAATGCCGGAAAAAGTGTGTTTCTATTATGTAAACTGTTATCCCTTACCGGCCATTAACCGGATAATGGCGGATAATGGCTTTAGATAGAAACACGCCGATAGACTTTTCAGAGCGGGCTAAAATATTTGTTCATTGGTTTACTGTATAACCATAGTGCCCGGCAAATTGCACACAAATCCCATTGACTTTTCTGAGCGGGCTAAAATATTTGCTCATTGGTTTACTGTATAACCATATTGCCCGGCAAATTACACACAAATCCCATTGACTTTTCTGAGCGGGCTAAAATATTTGTTCATTGGTTTACTGTATGACCGGCAAATTACACACAAAATCCCATTGACTTTTCTGAGCGGGCTAAAATATTGTAATTTTGTTGGCTTATCCATCAAACCTTGAGGGCAATAACATTTGAAAATTGCCCTGCTCAGATGTCTGATACGGTTAATAATAAGTTACATTTATACAGCGCATTTCATGATGTGTGAGAGCATGTCTCCTTTTATGCCTCCATTATGAGGTAGCCGGAGGCATTATGTTTCCGGGTTGTCCGTCCATACGTCCCGTTCTTGTGATCGCGTCTTCTCAAGAACAAACTGATGGATTCCAGCCAAACTTTGGTCATGCACAATGTAACTTGCAGAGCTAATGAACTGATTAGATTTTGGGTTCACGAGATCCAAGGTCAGAGGTCACAGGGCTTATTATGTTTGCAAAAATAGCTCATGATCGTGTTATCTCAAGAACTGATTAATGGATTCCTACCCTACTTAGGTCTTGTATGTATCTAGCCTATAATCTAGGCGGAGTGCCGAGCTTTTTTCTTTGCTGCTAGACTAACCCTAAGCAGAACGTCTGATACGGCGAGACTACGAACCGTGAGTCGCGAAGCGGCTCACCGCCTATAATCACTGGTCTAGCTTTAGTCGTTGTTTTTTTTTATTATCGACCATGAATCCGTGGCAGTTTTTCGTACGAAAAAACCTCATGAATACGAAATGAACTCAACCAATCAGAAACACGTATGGAGAAGAGTCTATGCATATGCATATTATAAATCACGTGACATTACGTCATTTTCTTCATCCAAGATGGCGGGTAGTTCAAGGGACAACGATCTTCAGCGAGAAAGTTTATCATATGCGGCCAACAAACTAGGCATTCCTAATGGAAAATTCAGAGAACTGCAGGAATCCGCTATTCGTAGCGTTATTGAAGCCGGCAGGGATATTTTTGTTGCATTACCTACTGGTTTTCGAACGTAACATAGGTGTACCTTATTTGGTAGGGCTGTTGAATGATTCATAGATCCGCCATTTTGAATATATATGAATATTGATTAGCTAGACCAGTGATTATAGGCGGTGAGCCGCTTGGCGGCTCACGGTTCGTAGTCTCGCCGTATCAGACGTTCTGCTTAAGGTTAGTCTAGCAGCAAAGAAAAAAGCTCGGCACTCCGCCTAGATTATAGGCTAGTATGTATCTTGCAGAGCCAACGAATTGATTCGATTTTGGGTTTACGAGATCCAAGGTCAGAGGTCACAGGGCTCATTATGTTTGATAAAATTTATTATCATTAGAATAGATTAACAGATTACCATCAAACTCAGGACATGTATGTATCTTGCTGAACCAATAAACTGATTAGAATTTTGTGGGTCATTAGGTCAAGGTCAAAGGTCATGGGGCTCATTATGTATGCAAACATAGCTTGTGATCGCATTATAATTAGAACAGACGGATATTTTACCATCAAACTCAAAACATGTATGTATCTTGCAGAGCCAATGAACTGAGTAGATTTTAGGATCATGAGGTCAAAGGTCAAAGGTCACACAGCTCATGTATGCAAAACTAGCTTGTTTTCATATCATTAGAACAGATAGACAGATTTCAATCAAACTTAGGAGATATATATCTTGCAAAGCCAATTAATTGATTAGATTTTAGGGTCATGAGGTCAAAGATCAAAGGGTCATACATGTATATGAGAAATGGCTTGTAATCACGATATTCTGAGAACCTGTTAATGGATTACAATCAAACTTGACTTTGAAAAATTCCTTCTGTTTTGGATTGTAAAATTGCTCTAAAACGGAGGCATCATTTTCAACTGCGCGCAGTGGAAGTTCCATCCAATTTCTTGATATTTCATGTCTCATTCATCTTAAAAGTCTAATCTTTCCACAAGAGCAAGTATGGATAGTTTGAAAACTTTCTAGATCTCACTATGTTTGCCTTTTCTGTGATGTAAGCTCTATGGCTATATCTAATACGCAAAGTATGCCTTTCAGTGTTCAACCCATACATAACTTGCACGTAAATATTCACATTAGAACTGTGATGTAAGCTCTATGGCTATATATATATTACACAAAGTATGCTCTTCAGTGTACAACCCGTAAATAATTGCTTGAAATATTCTAATTGGTTACTGATGTTCACAATGTAAATTTCATCTTTTAGTGTGACAAATAGCTAGTCATCAAGTGGTTCTTGCACTTCATAACCCGTTTGGAATCTATTCCTAACTCATGTCCTTGTAATTTTACTCAAATATTTGTCTGTCTGTATGTGGGGGTGATTTAGGGTGCACCATTGTGTGTAATATAAAGCTTAACATTGATAAAAATTTGTTCATTTGGGGTAAATCTTGGATCTCTGTATGTATTTTTTTTAAACTTTTCCTGGAAATTAAATGAATAAATGAATATATTGTTCCACACAGTACATGAGCTGGTCAATGGAGAACATCTACACCTGTACTCACCAAATTATCCAAATAGCTACTATGGCAACACCTCCATCCTTTGGCTCTTCCAGGCGAATTCATCAGCTGGAGGCAACTTCTCTTTCGTTGTGACCATCGACGAGTTGCACCTCGACAGCTATGATACTTTGAAGATAGGACAAGGCCATGATGCCGATGGCTTCACTGTAGTCAATTTCACTGGCGTTACATCCCTGTCCAATACACATTTTACCGTCGTTGAAGGAGATCAGCTCTTTATTGAATTCGTGACCGATGACTTTTACGATTCAGGAGCTTTTAGCATCAATATTGGACTCTACTTGCGAGATGGTAAAGTTATTACACAAAATAACAAATTTAATTCTATTTAAAGGGAAAGTCCACCCCCAAAATAAGTTTGTTTCGATAGAGGCAGAATAATAAGAAAATCAGGTGAGTGAAAGTTTGAGCAAATTCTGAATGAAAATAAGAAAGTTATGAATTATTGAAGTTGTGATCAATCAAATACAAATTGGCAACTCTGTGACTTATTATACGAGCTCTCCTTCATTTGCTTTGTGCATAATATTCCATAAAATCATGTTTTCATCGTTATTGATGACGGAATATATATTTGTTCCTTGCAGGGGGAGTATAGAAACATATTTGCAATTATTATATTTAGGGTGCATGTATGGTTGAAATTTTTCTTGAGGGAAAATGAAAATTTTAGATTTTTTTAGTACTGAGCAAATGAAAGTTGAGCTCGCATGATACGTCATAGAGTTGCCAATTTGTGTTTGATTGATCACAACTTCAAAAATCCTAACTTCCTTATTTTTAATCGGAATTTGCTCAAACTTTCACTGACTTGTTTCTCTCATTTTTCTACTCCTATTAAAACTAACTTAATTTCAGGGTGGACTTCCCCTTTAAAAAAAGATCAGATCGCATCTAAGCTAAATTGAAAAAAAATGCTGTGATAAAAATAAATGTGCATTGTTTTCTTTCAAGATATTAGGGAGAGGGTTGGTTGCAGCAAGACAGCTGTGCACAGGATTATAGTTCATTTCTTGACCAGAAAATGTGCAATTCAACAAAATCTGCCCTACCCCCTTTGGAGATAACCAATGGTTTGAAAGAGCCATCTTTTTTTGGTGAAATTTTATGGCAGCTCTGACAAATGTAGCCATTAAAGCAATGAATAAGTTCATATAATGGAATGGTTTAAGTTGAGTTTTTCTTCAGGTTATTGCATTTGCATGCATTTGGTTCACTTTCCAAATTACATGTTACATTTCGGCTGGATTAAAAGTATCGGTATATTAATAATTTGAATCAGATGTACATATAGAAATGCATATGTAGATTTGTGACTTGACACATTCATCCGTATTTTACTAATTCAATTAAACCCAACCTTAGGTCTAAAATCATATATAACGAAAGGAAGACTTTGACGTGACTCTAACATCCTTTGTTAAACCCTTTGTGAGCAAAATCCAAAACCGACCAAAGTTTTAAATGTTCCAGTTTATCGATCCTGCCTAACCTTTGGTTTAAATCAACTTGTCACATTATATAGTGAGAGATATAGTGAGAGATATATTTTCTCCTGTTTGTGGGATTGTGTTGATCACCTTTGGGTTTTGTATATGATAAACTGGAGTATGCCATTCATATTAACTCACTTTGTTCTTCTATCTTGTCCTTTGTAGGGAAATTTATATGCAATGCTGGCATTGGCAAAGGCCTCATTAGCATTAACAAAGTATGTGATGGGAGGGTTGATTGTATTGATGGTACAGACGAGACAAATTGTTGTAAGTATTTTATTGTACATGATTCGAAATCCGTTTTTAGAAGGAGTTATATTAGAGATAACTTTGTTTGGCTTAGAAAAACAACGCTCAAAACAGCGGAATCCCCCTTCAAAAGGGTCATTCAACTACTACTTTGGAGTGGATTAAAGTCCAAAGTATTTTAAAGTGATCTGTAATATCACTCCTTAGATAGTGGATTTCCTCTCCTCTGCATTAAAAAAAAGTTATAGAGCAGAAAATGGTACTTCACATCATTTAATTTACATTTCACGTATATCTTCTGCTTCAGGTCATATTGTGAGCAGTCTATTTTTAACACGTTCAATATTAAACCTGATTTGAAAAGCATATGTTTATTCTAAACAGTAATAGAATAGATTGTCCCAAGAATATTTGCTTGAGTTTGATCACCTTTGTAAATGATGATTCGGGACATACAAAAGGAGAATTATAACGCAGTGGATTAATAGACAAGATATTCTTCACTTACTTTTATCTTTCTTGACATTTTAATTAGCTATCCTGACAACTGACGAAAAGGTTTTCCTTGCCTCCTACACTTATCCTTCTTATGTGAACTATGGAAATGAATACATCTATTCAAGCTGGATTGTTTCATCAGCAGACAGGGCAAATGCTCTGATAGTCCAAGTTGAATATATTAAACTTTATTTTGGTGACTCACTTATCATACGTAACGTTGGTGCAATTACAAGCTGGAGAGAGACCACGTGGTCATTTGCAGATGATACAACCTTTACTTGGAGCGATATTGCAGATAAAGTATTCCCAGAGGGAGAGCTGTGGGTGGAATTCAAGAGCCTGTATCATGGAGGTTTTGGTCTTGAAATACTTGCACTTCCGCTGGAAGGTATTTCTTCCTTTTCTACATACAGTCAAACCTGTCTATAGCGACCGCCCAAGGGAAACACAAAATGGTCTTTGTAGACAGGCGGTCTTTGTAGACAGGTTTCTTTAGTACATGTTTCAATGAGAAACCATTTTCAAGGGAAACAGAAAATGTGCTTGTTGTAGACAGGTGGTCTTTGTAGACAGGTGGTCACTAAAGCAGGTTGGACTTTAGTATCTAATTTTGTTTTTCACAAGCCAGACTGCAGCTCATCCATAGACCTAAACACAAGCACTTCTTGGGTGTAGCTCATAAAAGCACTTGTGGAAATGCTTTTTTTAAAGAAAAAGATTGGAAGGGCTTGCTTTGCTTTATACATGTACTTGATAGCACTTAATGGGTAGTGGGTCCATGATGGTAAAAATGCTTACCAGTAATATTTTGGCATAGCCACGATAATGTTCAATAGTGCTTTAAGATGACAGTTGTGTTAATATATATAGTCATTTAGGTTGAACACTTAATTAGTCAACGAGCTGGGACCATGGGGAATAAATGTTATTGGAGGGAAGATACCATAAAAGCTTGTGTTGAGAATGTCATGAACAAATAGAAAATAAGTTTACTGTAAAAAGAACGTCAAAAACATAGGATGGTCAGATGAAGAAAAGGAACGAAAAGAGAAAATGAATAAGGACAAAATACACTGTTGGTCGATCATAAAGGTGGAATAATTTTTTTTACCCCAATTTATGTGCCCTTTTGTGAGGCATTAATCCTCATTACTGTCAGTTACGACTTAAGGACGTAGGTCCCCTAGTCGATTAGCATAGTTAGTAGCACACACATGCTTTAGCAGTCATAAAAAAAACAACACTCAAATCATCATTCAATAAAATCTGAGAATGTACACTTGTATTTAGATCTAATAGGAATAAATCATTGTCAAAATCATTCCATAAATATGGGTAAAAATAATTATTCCACCATCATGACCAACAGTGTACTTTGTCCTTATTTGTTTTCTCTTTCGCCTTCTTTTCTTAATCTGACTATCCTATGTTTTTGACGTTCTTTTTACAGTAAACTTGTTTTCTATTCGTTCATGACATTCTCAACACAAGCTTTTATGGTATTTTCCCTCCTTCCTGAATAGTATTGTTTGATGTAGTGAACAGAACAACAAGACCAAGCTCTATAATTATTAGGATCTCTGTCCAGTAGTGCCATGTTTGTGCCAACAAACTGGATCGACCAAATCAATTGATTCATAATATTTTCCCATAACATGAGAGTAATTTTAATAGTTTCATTCTTTTAATTTAATGTAATGTTAGTTGTTATTGCATAATTGTTTTAAATGGGGGCACGCTACAAGAGTCCTCTCTCGCATCCCGGGGCAACGTGTCTGACACGGCCGGTTGTAGCAACTACTCCGAAGATCAAGATAAATTAATCTTGATCTAAGGGGAAACAAACGAACGAACAGATGTAGTGATCACTCTTTTACACATTACTGTACTTTGCCAGAAGGAAATATATGTGAATGTTTTCTTGGCAAGGCATGCAATCTAACTTTGTTATGCTTCATGCTTTCTTTAGATATCATAACATGTGATGCCGGAGATAAGATCGCTGCACCTGGAAACACATGTGATGGAACTGTGGACTGTACTAATTTACGTGATGAGCTTGATTGCCGTAAGATTTGTTGGATTTTCTACTATGTCACTTTGGTTCCCTATGAAAACTGCAAATTATGATAAAGACTAAAGAATGTTTAGATTTTGAAATTATTTCGAAACAGGATCTAGTATCGTGTGACTGGCAAATGTAAATTCTCTTTAAATGCAAATTCACTTTTTATGAGTCATCTTAAAGATCACTTTCTTTCAGTTGAATCAACTCCAAATTATAGTGGAATCCACTCCAAAAGTATTGGTTGCATGAGACTTTTGAGGATGAATTCTACAGTTTTGAGTTGGGTGTTCCACTCCAAATGAATTGATCCCTAAAATGATTCCCCCAAAGTGCCTCTCCACTCCTATTCATTTAGACAATAAAGAAGATGTCATTGAACATCTGCAAGAACTAATTCATTTGCTGTACTCTTCATAATCAAAATAATAGAATAATAATGACAGGGTGTATAGATCGGATGATTCTGTATTCATGTAATGCCTATCATATTACAGCTCCTATCTCAAGCTTTAATCTGAGTCTTGGCGAAAATGTTACCATCCAGTCCCGTGGATATCCAGTTTACTTACCTATCACCAGACCACTGTTGAAGACGTGGACATTCAGTGCAGTGGATGGGACAAGGCTACGTTTGGATATCGTCCATCTGCAGATGGAAAGTGTAGACCATTTTTAGCTAGGAACTGGTCTTGACATACACAATGCTTCAACGATTGTGTTTGAGGTACTGTATGTGTAAATTAGATTTTTCGCACGTCCAACAAGCCTTCAAATAGAATGTTCAGATGCACTTGTTAGTTGAATTGAGTCTTTTCGTAATGTAACCCATTAGACCAGTTCAGAGACGACACATGTACAAATAGGCTCAATTGGGATCAAGTGCAATTCTTCATGAGGATAAATAGATCTTTCTAGATTGGTGTACAAAAAAATAAAACGAGCACAGAAGACGTTATTACTGACATGAGGCATGATACTGTACAGGCACATTATTGGGAAATCCATTCCTAAGAATAAACCACTCTAAAAGAAAAAAAAGAGAAGCAGTCCGACGAAAGTTTGAATAAAATCATACAAAAAATGAGAAAGCAATGCTTTTTTAAAAGTTGTTACCATTATATATATGGGTTCTTCAAATTGGCTGAATTCGCAAAGGCAGTAAGCAATTTTAAGTACGTTCATTGGTGTTGGTGTTGAGAGCGTGAAAAGGCTGCTGAACCGAGCCCCAACACCGGTGATCAGTTTAATCAGAAGAACTATACCGATCACTTTATCAATAGCTCAACATGAGACGTCACACCTTCACACAAAAAATCTTGATGATAAAGTGAGATCAGTGCTAAATAACGTTCAAATTTCATCTTAAAGAAAATATAATGCTCCCATCAGTTACAGTTATTTTGACTGTACAATGGATTTTACCTTGGGGTGATCGTGAGACTCGTGAAAGATGCCCGCATAGCTACCTGCTGTATGCTGCAACACCAACACCGAACTTGAAATCATGAATTTCCCAATTTATATCAAACTTTCACCATTCTTTTACTCTCATTTTTCCACTTTGATACACCTTGGTGCATTTCCATCCAAAGTACAATTTATATGTACCGGTATGCTAAAACTAAGTGTTTAAAGGCTATTTTTTGTGTAGTCCTGCATATGTTGATTTATGTACAGTTTCAGATTCCCCATGCAGGGGGGCACGCATGAACATTAATGGTAGAAAATAATTCTATTATTCTATCTAGACATATCCCAATTTCAAACATTTGAGCATAAAAGATGGAAGAAATACTGATTTAAAAATTGTTTGTCATGTACATCTCATAATTCATGGAATTGCCCCTACATGCATTTTTTCAATATCATTTTAAACCTGGGCAGCCTGTCTTATAACAAGGTGATCGATTTTGATTAATCACAAGTCCACTCAACCACAAATACATCTGTGATCAATTTGAATCAGTTGCAACTGTTTGTGAGATCATTTTAAACCTGGGCGGCCTGTCTTATAACAAGCTGATCGATTTTGATTAATCACAAGTCCACTCAACCACAAATACATCTGTGATCAATTTGAATCAGTTGCAACTGTTTGTGAGATCGGACCCAGGGCATCGTTTTCACGTAACCTTCATCATACTTGATTACCAACATGCGATTGAAAAGCCTGTTCATTTTAACTTGTACTTTTGATGGTTTTGTGAAACAATTTGGATGTCAGGCCCACACACAAGTGTGCATGCATGTGTGTCATTTTTACTTATGAGTATCCCCATTTTATAATATGCATTGGTCCCATAAATCAAAAAGCCACAAAAGTGTATTGTCATCTTTTAATAAAAAATAAGAAATCATTGCTATCACCTTACATGTTATATACTTTTCAATTCAGAGAAAACCCTTAACTCTGATAATTACTTTAAATCCACTTTGTAATTTATATTCTGGAATCTAAAAGGGTGAAATTCACCTCTAATTTCTAGTCTTGATTATACATAAACACATTTATCAATGAATTTTTTGTATTTCATTATTTTTTGTTGTTGCTGTAATATGAACATTACTTTGTTACTCATCACATGCTTTTTATTTTTAATATGATTGCCTCTTATAAGAATATTTGTTTGTTCATATTTTTCTTTTGTTTTCTTTTGTCTTAAACCCCTATGAAAAACAGCTATTTGCTAATAAGGGCAATCCTACCCATAAGCAGTGAATAAATAAATCAAATCAAATATTATTATTTGGCAGAATTACATGCAAGTATCTCCAAGAGGGAAAAAAGTACACTCCAATTAAAAAAGGAATATTTCTGTCGCTTTACATCATAGACATTTTTAAGAAGATTAAAAAATCTTTTGTATTTTTTTAGTTATTTATTTTATACTCTTTATTCTAAATTCAGGGTAGGTACATTCAGTAAGAATGAAATGTCTGAATATTTCCTCACATTTATTTCTAGCTATCACATGACGTTTACACAGGAATTGAAGGAAACAGTCTACTACCTATCATACCGCCGGGATCTGAATTTTGGATTGCATACTTCAGAACTCAAGGGAGTTTTTTTCACACATCTTCCTTTGCATTTGAAGTTACCGCTGTCCAAGAAACAGAAAGAAATATATTTTATCCCTTTATTTTCCCCCCATTTCCCCCCCCCCCTCCCTCCATCTCTTCTCGTTTAGTCTTCTTCTTTCAGTTATTTTATAATGTGAATTTAACATGATCACAAAGACTATCAAAAACGGACTCAAGAGTAATTTCAATGCAGTTCTTTTTTTCCTATAGAAATCGAATTCTGATTTTGTAATATGGCGTTATTTGTCATTGTAATTTGTTTGCATTTTCAAGGATGATGGATCTGGCTATTGAAATTTGCTTAAGGTTAATTGTGTTTTTAGGAAAGTAAATAACCAATATTTATATATTCATTCATTCATTCAATTTATTCATTTGTCCAATGTCATGCAACATGGATATGTGGTTTGCTCACATGTAAAATAAAGGCTCAGACAAGGTTTACAAAGAACAGAAATGTGATACAAAACATGGATACATTTTGGTGACGAAAAATAATAGTCGTACATAATAATTACCGTGTTTACACAGTGACTCGGCTCGAGGGTTGAATTCGCGAGCCGCGCTCAACCCGGAAATTTTATGTCATGTAAACGGGATCTCAGTGATCCGCAAGCCTTGTCGAACTCGCCTTTTTGGATCCACCAGAATGGTAGGTTTCAACCCGCGAGCCGTGCTCAATCCGACAATTTTATGTCGTGTAAACGGTATATAAGAATTGATTGATGGATCACCGCCAAACTTGGGTCATAAATGAATCTTGCATAGCCAATGAACTGATTAGATTTCGGGTTCATGAGGTCAAAGGTCATGGGGCTCATCATGCATGCCAAAATAGCTGGTGAACGCATTGTCAATAGAACCAATGGATGGATTACTATAATACTCAGGACATGAATGTATCTTGTAGAGCCAATTAAATAATTAGATTTTAGGGTCATGGGGTCAAAGATCAAAGGGTCATACATGTACCGTATATGAAAAATAGCTTGTAATCATAATATTCTGAGAACCTGTTCAAAGGTAATACAAAGTTTTGGTATGGGGTCATGAATTTGGTTCAAATGAACATATTGGAAGCATATGCGATCCTACAATATTCAGTGATCGTTGTCCCGGTTAAAAATCGAGTCTAAAGTGATGATATTGTAAATAATAAACTCTATATGTTGTATAGTGCCCTCTCAAGGTCAATATATTGATTTAGCTATGAAACAATGTTATCTGACTAAAATCGACCGATTTGCTATTACTGTTAGGAATATAAATATCACTGCATATTCTGAGATTTTCATGGTCGCAGCTGCCATTGTATGGGAGCACCGGTAAATTTTTACATTCACTTTTTCTCGAAAACAGAAGTGTTTTAGAGGCTAACTTTTTGGTGCTTGTAATACATCCATAGGGGCATTATTATGTAGCAATATTGTAAAGAATCACTATCCAGCCAATTTTCAAAATTTACCAAAACTTTGTAATACCTTTAATGGATTACAATCAAATTTGAATTTTTAAAATTGCTTCTGCTTTGGTTTGTAAAATGGCTCCATGGCGGAGGCATCATTTTCGACAGCGAATATATCTAGTTTTTGCACAAATGATACGGGTAGGTTGTCAAGACAAAAGTTGCAATCCTTAGAAAAGTGTAAAGAGCCAATGGCAGAAAGAGAGAGAGAGAGAGAGATTGATAGAAATTTTGCTCCCGAAGAAGATATCAGAAGACATAACTAACATTCATAGAAATTTCACTGGACCTAGTACATTGTATTAGGGACTTGATATTGTATATATAAGCACACATTTTTCAAATGTTTTATTTATTTACACCAAAATTATACATTAGGTCTAATGATATCAAAGAAAGTACACATAACAAATCTATACCACATTAACATAATTAATTCTCATATAAGTAGACACATTTACAATGTACATTGATATATAATGGATTAAAGGATATTGAGAGAAGCTTCACTTTTCATTTGTATGTTAATATACTCTACAGTTCAATGTCCTGCTGGAGAGACAATTTGTGGAGACGTCTTCTTTGAATGTGTTAACTCTACCATGTTCTGTGATGGAGTGAATGACTGCATAAATGGAGCTGATGAAGAGTGTGGTATGTATGCTCAATTCATCATCAGTATTTCAACCCTTTGTGCACAGAGTTTTTGGAAATGCTAGACTGGTCAGCTTCTTTCCTTCCAAACTGTAACATCTTATCTAGTACATTTATTTCAATTTTAGTATTGTATCTGAAAAAAGAATATGCAAACCTAAGTTAGGCTATAAAGTTATGAGAATGTAATGTGGTATGGTAAATCAGAGCTAGCACAAAGGGTGATCAGCGTTTTTTTCTTCCGTAAATAGAATACATCTATAGAAACTATTCTGTATATTTGTGTAGAATATAATTTGTATGGTAGTCACTTCAAACGTTGCTAATTTCAAGATCTAAATGCTTTTTCTTCTTTTTCTTAAATGATGTCTTATGATATGTTACAACACGACAGAAAAAGGCAGAGGTCGTACACAATATTTAACCCTTATTGCGATGTACTTTCAATAAATGTTTGTGAACATTGATACCAAATTATTTAAATTGATACAAATAACAAAGAGATTCTAAAAATAAAATTGAGGCACTATAAAAAAAATTAAGAATAATTCATGTATAATTTTTAAAGTAAGTTTGTACTTGAGTCGTTGTAATAAGATCTTTCAGATGTTGCTAGAAGTCCTCGATCCTTTGATAATAAATTGCACATCATGGCAATACAGGTATCTGTCATATAACAATTTTGGACCATATAAGCATATTCTTTCTTTTAATGATTGTCCAATACAAGAGGTATGTACATGCCATTTCATCAACGTCAGACCAAGTGGATTGTTTCCCAAAAGCAAAATTTATTCCATTTTCACTGTTTATCTTAATTTTGCGTATCAATGTGAAATAAGTGTATAGATTCAATGTGTTCAGGAACAAAGCCACAAGAAGAAATATATTCAACGAAAGGATTTTCGATACTATCCATAAAAATGATGTCCCTTGTAAACACCTATTTAGAATGACTTTAGATTCTTTTTTAATGTTTTAGGGATTCTACTGATCGGATCCTCAGTGGAAGAGCATTCCAAAGAGATGGCATTTACTGAATGTCATTTATGTCAACAATACTATGTGATTTCCATTGACTTGATGATTGTTTATATGTCTCATACAGAATGTCCTAGTCTTTGGGAAGTGCGATGTGGTCCATATAGAGCATGTGTCAACCGCAATACCTTCTGCACCAGTTACCATTCCTGTGAAACAGACTGCAGTGAGTTGCCTATGTTTTCAATATTATACAAATATATAAGAATGGAATAATATATACTCTAGTTTGCAATATTAAAGGCCAATTCCAGTCGAGAATAAGAGTTTTTCAGCAGCTTATAAATAAATCAATAGGTCAAGCAATGCATGAATCACACCATAAATAATATATTTTTTTTTGTCGGATATTCTAAATGGAAATTTTTAAATTTGCCACACAAAATCCAGATAGACCATGTGACCGTGTGACCTAGCATCCTCAAATTATGCTGCACGAGCCGCTAATGCAGCTTCATACAGCCCAGACATCATAGGTTGTATAGGCTGGCTCTCTGACAGCACTTTAGCATTATGTCACACAAAATGTCACACACATTGCTAGGCATTGAATGGTGGGGGAAACCGACCTGCTGTAATGATTTATTTATAGAATTAAAAAATCATTTAAAATACTTCCAAGCATCATTTCTCAAAATTAAAAGTATTTTTAGGCATCTGAACTGGTTGTCTCTCCGATGGGCTAAGCTAAATACTCGACAGAAGCACTTCTTTAAAGAATGTTATATCTTATATCTACAAATCAAGAGATTATCTCTTGATTTGTATATCATATCAGATATTATCTGCACTCCAAATGCCATAGTATTCCATTTCCGATCATCTATCTTCACAAATTTCAATAGTTATTGGTCTTTGGTTTTCTGTTCAAACAATTTTAAAAAAAAATTGTTTGTTTATGTTGTTGCTGTTGCTAACTTTTTACAGCATACCAAGGTCGACATTCTTCCCTTATCTCAAATTCAATATGGTGATATAGATATATGGATGATAACACAAAAATG
The DNA here is from genome assembly GCF_000002235.5 of Strongylocentrotus purpuratus. NCBI lineage: Eukaryota > Metazoa > Echinodermata > Echinoidea > Camarodonta > Strongylocentrotidae > Strongylocentrotus > Strongylocentrotus purpuratus. The sequence goes on along the minus strand of NW_022145599.1, from coordinate 28,561,485 downwards.
ATCAAACAGTAGTTTCATGCTTTTCATGCTTTTATTTAGCTCACAAATTTGTTACAATACCAGCTTACTTCTTTCTCAAGTGAATACGAGACAGATTAAGAATAATAATCTTTAGCATTTTTAAGACAATGCAGAAATACTTTAAATAAGTTACAAGGCACATTACCTTGGAACACTCTACAGAACAGAACAGGAGCAGGACACACACATATATATATATATATATAAGCAAGTTTAGTAAAACTGCAATTTCTGACAGTGCTCAACTGTGGGAGCAAATGTAGATGTAGAAGTTGGAAAGGTTATACTTTATTGGTGAGAGTTATACTCTTACCTCTTACCTCTTAACTCTTACCAATAAAGTTTAACCTTTCCAACTTCTACATATATATCTATATAAGTAATACGCTAAGGCTCCGCGGGGGGGGGGGGGGGGGGCGACGTCTCCGCGAGCCTTTGTATTTTATTGTTTTTTAATGAGATCGCCGACCGAAGTTGGTGCAGCTATCTCCTCCTAAACCCTCCCCTCGGGGTACCCGTGCCCAGTGCCATCGTCCGCGGGAGAGTCTACTCTGTGGAATTGGCTATACTACGCCCAAGGTCCTCCGTGTCGACGTCCAGGGCGAAAACAGACGCGACATGCATAATGCAGGATATGGGTGACGACAGAGATACCTCATGGATATTCAACATTACATCCGTAGACACACGACCGATGACTATCCACTCACATTAAGTTGCGTATTAAATGCACGATACACAGGGTCGGGATTACCCGAGTAAAGCATCTTTCTATAGGATATCCTTTGTAGTAGCTGCACAAGCACAAAGCCAGAGAGATACACGGGCTTCCCGTCCACGTCCAAACTTAGAGACCTATTTCCATCATGATTGCCGCGATTTGTATATAGTTCTCGTGAATGGAGGTATGAAATCAAAGCTTATTTTGTGATTATTACGGCCATGTTTAATGAATTTTAATCATCATTTCTTAAAGGAAAGTTTCACAAGAAAATCATTGGACTGACAGTTCAGTCGCAAGCTGCCTTCAGTCAACACACATACATTATGTAACTCCGGGAAGCTCCAACACCGGCGCCGCACGCTTGCGGCGCCGGTGGAGCTTTCCGGAGTTAAGTGCAGTGCTGCTGCTGTCGCGCGGCGTGGACTTTGACTGAGTGTAGAGTCGAAAAGTATGGGGGGCCAAGCAGGCCAATATTTCGTCCTTGTTTTCACGAAGTGACGGTAGTGAGGAAAATCGTAACGCAAAGTGAATGCAATTTTTTTTCACTACCGTCACTTCGTGAAAACAGCGACGATTTGTACAACTATACAACTACACATACGTCTATCCATCCATCGAAGAACCCGTCAACACAACAGCGTGCGGGCCGAAGTGCCATAATTTTGTCCACCTATACAGCTACAAAACTATGCGACTTTACGTCTACTCAGCCATCGGAGACTATTATTGTCTTATATCTACAGTAAATTACAAGAAAGCATTAATTTTAAATAAGGTTATGAATTGTACTCAACCAGACAGAAGTATGTGAATTCATGCATTGCAAAACAGTTACGTAATGAGTAAAATTGTTTTTTTTTTTTTTTTTTTTTTTTTTGGGGGGGGGGGGGGGGGTTGCAGAAAGAAAATCTGCATCACCATGCACCATTCTTGCATGTTACATGCAGGCTACAAGAAACATTCTTCAAAGTGGGGGGAGGGGGGGATCAGATCGCAGCGAGTTGAGTGTATATATAATATAGGCGTGGGGTCCACGGGTTTCAAGGGGCCATAACCCCCTGATAGCTCAGGGGTTTTAGGCATTTAATTAGGGTCAGATGAGCATATTTTTTATTTGTGACACTGGCAGGTCACTAATTGGCGTGGGGTCAATACGTAGTGTTGCGTACCATCTACGCTTGTCTACGTTACTTATGCTGAGGGACAGAAAGGGGTAAGCAAGATGAACGAAAACAATTCAACATGTTTAATTTTTTTTGCGTACTTTCGGCGTAGAAACTTGACGCAGAAAGTACGCCTTTTTACGCAACACTACGCTACATGCCTACCCAACAGTACGCTACCCTACGCCAGATCGACAAAGCAGTAAAAGCTTTCCACACAGTAAGCAACCATAAGCAAACATGTACGCCAGCCTATGCATAACCTACGCAGGGACTATTTTCCCATTAATACGCAGCCTAATTTCTTCGTAGTCGGTACGCCACACTACGGAACTCTACGCAGTTCCAGTTGCTTATAGAATAACTACTGGTACAGTTGGATCATTTTTTTTTTTTTTTATATAAGGCCAAATAAAAAAAAAATATGTTTAGCGTCCTGTTTTTTTGAAAAATAGGAAGGAGACCCTTTTTTTTTTTTTTTTTTTCTTTCAAAATGGCCGCTCAAAATGGCCGCTCCGTACATTTTTCCTGACATTCGGGCTATTTTTCAAGATGGCGGCCGACAATCTTTTTTTTTTTAAATCAGAAATACATCCATTTTAGCAGTGTTTTTTTTTTTTAAATTAAAAAAAATTAAATAGGAGGCAGCCCCCAAAAACGAAGCGGGGGGGACGCTAAACATGTATTTTTTTTTTAATGGCCTAAATGGCAAATAAAGTTCTCGGTGGTTTTAATTTAGACAGTTTCTATATATCTATTTACACCCCCGCCCCCCTCTAGAATCCCGCGGATTTCCGCGGGTCCTGCTAGTATATATATATATATATGCATACACCAGTCCTGTTCTCTCTCTCTCTCTCTACTTCTTTTTTATATAGAGTGGAATGCATTCAACTGCAGGTTTTCTTTCTGCCTTAAGGGTCGTTCAGATATGACGCAGTCAGTAAACAGCCGCTATTTTCTTATGTGTATTATTTATGAATGGCAACTGCGCACAGCAAAGGTCCTGCAAGTATTCTCTGAGCCCTGTGTTATGATACGTATGATACTTTGCGTCATCATAGAAAAAAAATTCTGCGTTTTGCGCCATCATATCTGACAAGGCCTTGATTGATATTGTTAATCTTTCTCAAATGCAGCATTTGCTTGCAACAATGGGCAGTTCATTCACCGAGGATTTGTGTGTGACGGATTCAATGACTGTGGAGATTTTACAGATGAGCGTCAAGACTGTGGTAATTATAAATTAGTTAACATCATAGCTGCTCATAAGAGATAGTAACGTCAACAGAAGTATTTTCCCGAGTGGTTATGTCATTTCATGGAGCTTCTGATAGTTCCCTCCCATAGAAATTGTAGGTAGGCGTGAACTATTTGGAGCTCTATAATTTGACCTATGACATCACTTGCCAACACATAATGCATGTGTGTCAACTATACTTCAATACGCTATGATTATCATGTCATCACTAATCAGCTAATGTTATATAATAATGTATTGGTGAAGAGGTTGTGCCCTCTGGGTGAGAGCAAAAAGAAGGTAGAGGGGAGGGGAGAGACAAAGAAAAATGAAGAGGAAGAGAGGAGTAATAAATTAAATGTATCATAATCAGAGAATGCTGAAAAGCCAACATACATGTATGTACCTGCCCATTGTAGCTGGGGTAATTTAGAAGCACAATGATCATATCTCCTCTCTCACTCTGTCTGTCTCTCCCTTTCCTCTCTATTTCTCTCTCCTCTCCCTCTCTTTCTCTTTTCTTTTCTCTCTTCCTTTCTATTTATTTCTGCTCATCCCCCTCACTCTAACTCTCATCCAGAGGACATGACCTCTAATAGCATTAGCCAATACATTACTAATGTTGTAATTTAATTTTCATTAAGATATTTGCTTTGATTATACCTTATTTCTATTATGAAGGACGTAGGAAGGGGGTTAATTTTGATTTTATTTAAAGGTGATAAATCAGAAAAGTGAGAATGATTTGGATTTCAGATATTTTTATTCCTTTTTTTCTTCTTCAATGGGGTTATTTTAAAGAAAAAGGGTGTGTATCATACTACGGGGTTTATTGTCTTTAGCTGTCAAACAGAAACTATATCAAGCTTTCATATCAAATAATTTTTGGAGCAAATTAGATTATACCAACAGTATTTAACATGGAACAATTATCTTCATATTTCAGAATGTGCAGCCCATCAGTATGATTGTGGTGAGAAATGCATTTACAAAAACAGCGTTTGCGATAGCTTCGTAGACTGTGCTGATGGAAGTGATGAAAAGAACTGTTGTAAGTGAAACTCATCTTTCAAGGATTATTTATAGAAGGATAAATCATAGTGAATTGAAACCTCTGAAGGATCTTTCTTTCAACTGTTTTAATTACTATATATACTGTGTATACATATTTGTGTGTATAATAGTATTGTGTGCGTGTGTGGGTGTGTGTGTTTAGTACCAAGTGGGCGCTATTCTATGATGTGTTTTCAATCACACATGAACATGAAGACCATGGAGGTTAAGGGGACAACTATTTGTTTGAAATCCATAAAAAAAAAGTTTCAGACTAATGGGAGTATTCAGTCTTGACAGGTGGCATGTATTTTTAAAAAGTACATCTGAATGATAGAGTAGGTTATAAGTACCGCACATATGTATTCAAATTGTGTGCGAAACTGAAGACTGACACAAAGTAAAGATTTGAGACATTTCACTTTCTTCCAAATTTTCTGGTGTGTCCCTCACATTATGGAACTATAGTAATTCTTGTATATTTCTTTTCTTCAGCATGCCAAAGCTTTCAGTTTGAGTGTGCCAGTGGAGAATGTGTTAATTTCTGGCAACTTGGTGATGGAGCATCTCAGTGTAGTGACAGCTCCGATGAAATTACAGAAAACAGTCAATGTAAGTCTCTTTTATTCAAAAAAATGATGTACATGTATGTACAATGTTCATTTTAATCTGTAGAACTCAATTTAGATTACAGACACTTGTCAAGTCAACATATATCCTTCACGCACTTGGTATTGCTAAAGATAAACTAGGAGTGGACATCAGTAGTAACGATCTTGATAGAAGTCATCGGACGGGCCCAATGGAGAGACCAAAACGGAACTCATCACAACATGTGAAAGGATCATCGTCGTTGATTTCGTCCGAATCATTGCCGATAAATTCTCAGTCTCGTCATCGCCCGATCCTCGTCAAGTTTGCAACGTACCGCGCTCGCCAGGCCGTGTTGAGAGCAAGACGGAAACTGAAAAATTCTGGAATCTCAACTAGCGGAAGATCTTACTTTTTCGAACTACAAGATATTGAGGGCAGCCAGGGAAGCAAATAAAGCCACTGCAGCTTGGTCACAAGACGGACGAATCTTCGTAGCCATACCAGCAAGTAATGGAAAAACTGCTAAAAAGCTAATCACGTCCGTCGAAGATTTGAAAAAATTGTAAAATGATGATTTGATGTACATCTCTAACATCTAACGATGTTGGCTAGTGATATATTTTATATGTCATCCTGGGAGGTGTATCGATTTAACGAACAACAAGCTCGCATTTTGTTTATATTTCTTATTTTAATGTATAACTTTAATGTTTGTGTTATTTTGTTGTTTGCTTTGAATGTTTAGCTTTAGCTTTTCAAGCTAGATTTTAAGCAGGATTGTAATGTTAAGAAAGTTTCCATGTGGGTTGTGTAGAAAGTCTGTAAAATCAAACCAAAAGGGCCTTTTATGTACACAATGTAAAAGTTGGATCCACATATCATGTGCTAGTGTACCTGTACAATTATATGATGATGACACGGAAGTGTTCTTGGATTGGGAATGTCCACAGTGTATGATGCAGCATTTACCTTTTTATGGAGAAAGTGCCAATTTGATCAATGTGCAATATAATTCAAAGAAAAAATTAGATGAACATATAGTTAATCAGCCCGGGTTGAAATACAATCAATTATCACTAAATGGATTAAAATGTCTACAGCTTAACGTTGTTAGTCTTTTGAAGCATTTTGATGAAATTAAATCAATTTTGTGCAGTAATGACATACACCTACTCGCACTAAATGAAACCAGATTAGACGTTAGTGTGCATGACACAGAAATCGCCATACCCCAATACTCTGTTATTCGAAATGACCGCAATAGAAAAGATGGAGGAGTAGCTATATATGTGCACAATAGTTTGAATTTTCATCAATTGACATTTGATTCCACCCTACATTTAGAAGCTTTATCATTACTGATTGATTTGAAAAAAGATAAACCTTTCATATTTGTTACATGGTATCGACCTCCAAGCTCCAAATGTGATATTCTCAATTATTATGAAACTATGTTAACATTTCTGGAGGGATTTAACAAACCAATCATTCTTATGGGAGACATCAATTTTGATATTTTAAAACAACCTCAAACAAGTGGATGTAAACGATATAACCAATTAAATCCTATTTATGGTTTGAAACATGTATATAAGTCAGAATATACAAGAGTTACTAAGGAATCTTCAACACTTGTTGATCATATTATTACAAACTGTAACGAGAATGTAAATTCTTTTGGTGTTATTCATAATGGTCTCAGTGATCACTCCATGACTTTTTTGATCTGGAACACTCGTCAATATGATAAGTGTTCTGATCCAAATTTCGTCACATTTCGTAAATCAAAAGGTGTAGATTTAAATGCTTTTAAAAGAGAAATCAATGAGCTTGATTGGTCTGATGTTAAAGAAATGAAGAGTATAGATGACGCCGTAGATGGATGGCAAGAGCTTTTGTTGGGTGTAGTTAATAGATACATGCCACTCAAAACTAAAAGAGTAAGAAAGAAACATTCACCGTGGTTGAATGAATGGATTTTTGAATTAATGAAAAAGCGTGACAAAATGAAACAGAAGGCAAAAATTGATAACAAAGATGTATATTGGAAAGAATATAGACAATTAAAAAACAAAGTTACATTTGAAAATAGAAAACTTAAAAGGAAATACTTTATCGAAAAATTAACTGAAACTATAGACAGAAATCAAACATGGCCAACTCTTAAATCTCTCCTACCCAACAAGAGCTCTAAATCACCTATTCCTGTGTCACATGATATTTTTGAAACTGCAAATTATTTTAATAATCATTTTGCCAATGTTGCCAATGTCTTACATGCATGTAATGGTGTTAACGTCTCGCATGTATGTAACGAGGCAGGTCTGGATAATGATATGCAAACCCCACTATTTCAGCTTTCTTTAGTTTCTGAAGCAGATGTGTTAAAAGAAATATACAGCCTAAAGAATAAGAAATCGGTTGGTTTTGATGGGATCAGTTCTTACATATTGAAAACTTGTGCAACAGAAATCTTTAGAATTATAGCATACCTTATTAATAAGTCAATAACTGATGGGGTAGTTCCTCGCCAGTGGAAGATTGCAAAAATTATACCATTGCACAAAAAAGGTGACAAATGTCAGCCAAATAATTACAGGCCAATATCATTACTGCCCTGTGTTTCGAAACTTTTGGAGAGGGTTGTTCAAAAACAATTACTTAATTACTTGAATGACAATGATGTATTAGTGAAGGAGCAATCGGGCTTTAGATCGAAACATTCCACAACTACTGCACTTATTAAAGTAACTGATGAATGGCTTGAAGCAATTGATCAAGGGAAATATACTGGATGTGTCTTTGTCGATTTACATAAGGCATTCGATACTGTCAATCACCAAATTCTAATTAAAAAACTTTATGATATTGGAGTACAAGGTACCTCATTAAGATGGTTTCAGGATTATCTAATGAAAAGACGTATTAGAACTTCCATAGGACAAACATTGTCAGAGGAATTATCCCTTGATTACGGCGTACCTCAGGGCTCAATACTGGGGCCACTGCTATTTTTAATTTTTATAAACGATCTGCCTAGGTCTTTCACGAAATGCAATTTGCACTTTTATGCCGACGACACGGTTATGTATTATTCCCACAAAGATGTAGATGTGATTCAATCAGTTTTAAACGAAGAGCTAGGACATCTACAATCTTGGATGAATGCAAATAGACTCTCTGTGAACTCCAGTAAAACAGTATGCATGCTTTTAGGGACAAAGTTTATGCTTTCTAAGCATGATATTCTCAATTTAGAGATAAATGCCACTAAGCTAATTCAAGTAAAATGTTTCAAATATCTTGGAGTAAATGTAGATTGTGAACTTAAGTGGAATATTCATATAGAGTAATTGAACAAAAAAATTGGGAAAATGATCGGTTTCTTGAGGAGATTGAGGTATTTTATTAATGAGTCAAATCTGAAACTAATTTATACATTTTATACTGTAATTATGCCTCACTTTGACTATGCAGATACTGTTTGGCAAACTGCAAATAATAATCATTTTGATCAACTTCAGAAACTTCAGAATCGAGCAGGAAGAATTATTCTTCAGGTTAAACCTGGTGAACATATATCTATTCAGCAGATTCACGATACCTTGGATTGGGAAACCCTAAAATCTCGACGTCGAAGACATATGTGTTCGTTACTGTTTAAAACATTTCATGAGCTAGCACCTAAATATATGACTGATAAATTTGTATTTAACGAAAAGTGTTACGGGCTAAGATATAATGACAATTTAATGCTTCCGAAACCAAGAACCAATCAGTGTAAACGTACATTCTTATATCGGGGATCCGTGTTATACAATGAACTACCTATTAAGCTCCGTCAGTTAGGCACACTAAATTTGTTTAATAAACATGTTCAAAAATACTTCAATTATGTTGATATTTAAATTTCGCAATCCCATTGGCTTTTGCCATAAACATAACCAATTTAATAACAGACTAAATTAGATAATGTGTAGAATATTTTAAAACTAATTAAGTTAATTGTTAGCAGGGTGGGTGATAAGGGTGGGGTCGTATTTTGTTACATTAGGGATGGTAGGGGATATTTGAATAGATTTTAATGCTTTTTGTTAGTGTTTTTTGTTTAATTTAATTTAATTTGATTTAGTTAAGTTAAATACAAGTACAATGTTGTTGTTGTTTTTTTTAAATATTTTTAATTACGACTTACTATTTTGTTATATCATTGCTTATTATAGTATCATTATATATATATTGGACTCCATGGAAGAACAGAGCCATTAGGTTAATGGCTCTGAAATGGACTATTCAACCGTTTTATCATTCTATCATTGTTATATAAGTCTTTGATTTTGTTATATTGTGTTATTGTTTTTTATAATGATTTTCGGAAATAAAACAAACAAACATAAGTTTTGTGAGGTTGAGATCCACCTTCTTTTTTTTATCTACGTAATAAGTCTCAATTATCTTCCATATATCAGCTTGAATGCAAAACGACATTCAGTAGCAATTAACGTTATTTGTTTACTTTGATGTGTGAATACAGGTTGTAGATTTTTACAAAAAGATAGATACACATCTGCATTTTAAAATGATGTGCTGAAATTGTATTGTGTAAAATTAGTATAACAATAAATGTATAATTTGTTTAGTAATGAACATGTCCAGTTTATAAGATGCCACAGAGAATGATAAAGAGTAGCCAGCTCTTCAGCTGGATGCTTTTTTTTCTTCCCTGATCTATTTGGTTAAATTCAGATAAAACATTTAATGGTAGGCTTAATAGCTTGCACTTTTAAAATATTGTTGCCCTTTGCTGCAAAAAAACTGCCAGGGCAAGATACACTGACAAACGTAATTGCTATCTTATAACACACAGATAAGTTAAATTTGTACTGTACGTGCTTTGGTCTGTGCAGATACTTTTTCACAACCCCACTTGCCATTCATTTACATGTAAAAAATAAAAATCCTGTACTGATTAAACCACGTCATATGTGAAGGAGTCTCGATGGTATTTGTGTAATTTATATGTTTTATTTGTCTTATATGCATAGACTGTCCTGGCAATTACTTCCAGTGTCATAACTTCGGCAGCTGTCTAGCCCGCAGTGACGTCTGTGATAACCAGCAAGACTGTACTGATGGAAGTGATGAATGGTTTTGCTCTAGTGACCCACCAGGTACATTAGTGTTTCATTACCCATTGCATTATTACCTCCATTAGTTGGGCCTGGAAAGGCAAGTAGCCAGTGCGCCATTTTTGTTAAAGCATTCTTCGCACTTTTTGCCTTGCAATCACGTTTTAGACAATGTCACCCTCACAAGCATGGTGCTTCAAAACCGGAACCACTAGCTGACGATATCCCCCGCTAGTCAAATTACGCCTCCTGTGCAATGGGATTCAGAATAGTATATTATGTTTAATGTGTAACGCTAAAGTTAGGGGCTCGATCTTGGTACATTTTATATGATGCTCCTAAGCTCCCAATCGAACAGGAGATGCATTCGGTCCAGCTTTGTATGACGGGGGTGTTATCATAAGCAGCATATATATGGTAACATGATCACAAAGAATTTCAAGAAATCAACTCAAGGGCAATTTTAATATCCCATTGTCTTGCCTTCAGAAATCATTTTCGGATTATGTTGCATGTCATTTTCATGTTACTACAAAAGTTAAGATGACACAAAAGGCTATTAGTCAGTTTGTACATGTAGATACTATTTCCACATGGGCTGAAATAGCTAGGTAGGTCATTTGTATAGATCTGTAATACCCACCAAGATGAATACAGGATCCATGTTCATGAAGTTATGTAATCATTATTCATTTATGCTCGTAATGTACACTGTATGATACACAGGTCGAATTATTCTTTTCAAGAGGGCAAACAGAAGTTATTCATGAAGAACTTTGGCAGTGGATATTCTTTTAAAAATACATTGATACTTCTCCATGTTTAAAAGACTCAGGATATTTTTACCATCCGCTATCTATAAACTGGTCTATTGACATTGCCTGAGGTTGATTTTCTTAAGTCTTCACAATTATTTTTAGTATTGATGGTGCGGATCATATTCTAATGCTGCCACCACTACATTACAACTACAATATTTGCCATCAATTGGGCCCTCATAATAGTCATGTCATCAATTCTATTATTTCACTATTTATCTCTTTTTGTGCAAGCCAGTCTAGTTTTTTTAAGGCTAACATCACATTATGTATTTCATTAAGGTGTATTTGCACTTTTCACTTTATGATATCTCATCCGGTCATCGACTATTTTCTTTTTTCTTTTTTCTTTTTCTTTTTCTTTTTTCATTTTGTGTATCTTTATCATGAATGTCTTTAAATCTTTCACAAATGGGCCACTGGCTGTAACAAAAAGAAAGATGATAAAACCTTCCTCTCGGTTCAATTCAATATCCAGGAAATGATGATAATATGACGTTGAGCATTCTTTAACACTAGTTGACACTTATTATATTTGTATAATTCATATGATATAATTAATTTAATTAATTAAATAATAGTTTTGTGTAACCAACAGGGTTTAGAGGGCAAACACATCGTCCTTAAATCGGAATACATGTCAGATTGCCTAAAATTCCAGCTATTATATTAATTTTAATGTAAATATAATGCCCTATCTATCAAGTGATAAATGATATGATTCAAGAAGGGAAAGGCAAGAAATGCAGACGAAAAAAGCATCACTAAATTATGAAATGATACACAGTATTTATGAGCCTCATTGTTTCATAAAAAAACATGAGCAGGATACCAACATATAAATTTATGTATTTTATTGTATTTCATCACAGATGAAGTAGTCCTTAACAAAGGAGAGTGTTTCAACCTGACATCACCTTCATATCCAAACGACTACTCTAACAATCTAAACTATATCTGGACTATAACTGGAGCAGTTGGGGACTCTGGTATACGCATGAAATTTGATGTCTTCTCTTTAGAATCGGGCTATGATTTCTTGGATATCGGGGTTGGTACTTATGATGGAAATTACCTTTACCATTTCACTGGGACGTACTCTATTAAAAATCATGGCATTGCGGAGTTTGCTGTGGGGGCCTCTAAATCACTTTCAGACACTATTCGAGAACCAGAGTCAGATGGTCGGAAGAAGCGATCAGTTACTTCTGATTTCTGCAGTGCCTCCACATCTTACTACGATTACGGAAGTTTCCCCTATGTTATCCATCTAAACAGTACAAAGATCTGGCTACGAATGACAACAGATGGAAGCTATGTCTATAAAGGCTTTGTCTTGCAGCTCATTTCTACAAGATTTGAAAGTAAGTCTGTCAATTAATTCTAGAGACCTTCATCATGCTGTATTTATATACAAAAATACAAGAAATGCATGTAATTGTTATACAATTTCTTCCTTACAGAGCATTATTATTTTTTGTATATTTCTCGTACTCTAAGCAGAACTCTAGCCTTCCTTTTTTCTATATATATATCTATCTATATATATATATATGTGTGTGTATGTGTGTGTGAGGGTATGATAATGGTCACAGAACAAAGGATTAAGCTTAAAAGCAATCAGCCCCTGCCCTCCTTCAGCTTTTATTTTGCTGAACAAGTTGTTTTGCTTCATGTTGCTTTTTTTTCTTGAGCAAAATTAAAAGCTGATGAAGGGCTGATAGCTTCTCAACTCAATTGTCGTGACCTGCTCTATCATGTGACCATAATCATACCCTCACATATTTATGTTAAAAATAGTACCGACCGGTAAAAGCATCCGTACCTACCCTGCTTTATATAATATACAAACATACCTCTCATTGTGGTGATATAAATTGGCAAATTAACAGAAATCACAAATTGACCAGACAAATGAATGTTTATAATCAAATTGAAAGATGAATAATTTCAATTGTACATGATTTGAGCCCCATTATTCTCAGTAAAACCATGTTAAACTTTGCTTAGGCAGAATGATTATAGATATGATGCTCCGTACAGAGGTCTAAATCAACACACTATTGCCTAAAGGGCTTTCTCAAGTAAATTATTTAAAAAATGATGAATAAATGTATATATTGCACACTTATCCATCCTAGAGGATGCAAATGCGAAGTACTATTATTATCCAGGCTTAATGCCTCAGTCACACCTTTGCGTATGTTGCTGCGTATTGCTGCGCTATGCGGGGTATATCAATACGCAGCCGTGCCTAGCAATACGCAGCAAATTTGAAGGTAGCAGTCACACTATTGCGTATCTAGCTCATAGGTAGCTCGTATGCCGCTGGTACAACGACTGCCTACGGTTGCCTATAGCCACATTATAGCTCGCTGTTGCTCATAGCAGTACGATTCAATACGCAGTTTGCTCGCCATGTTGCGTATGTAGCTCGTTTGCTGCTCGCTAGCCGCTCGCTCCAGTTGGTCTCGTCGCGTGTTCGCTCGCTCTAGCTCGTTTGTTCGTTATGATGCATGTCGGCTTGCGCTACAGCGTACCAGCTCAGCATATGTAAAAATACTTGTCATTTTTGGGAAAATATAATTTAATTATAGTAGCGCTTATATTAGAAATATACTCAAAATTTGAAAAAGTTGTCTCATTTTCCGTAAACAATTTTGTAACGTCCAAAACAATTTTCAATTTGAAGTAGCAGAAAATATATGAACAGCAGGACATATCTATCATAACATTTAGTTAACATCTCATGGCAGCTACCCACCAAAACAAAGAAATTTGCAATACATTACTACGATACTATTTTATAGTTAAAACCAATTTTCCGTTAACAGTTGTAACGTCCGAAACAAACATGACTTTATTTCGATTTAAGTATAAAAATGTGTTGAAATATGATGCCAAAAATCAAATAATCCGTAAATTTTTATAAAACATAAAACATTGAAGCCGCACTTTGTGATGCAAGGCATGGCTGGCTGCTTTAGTATGTCCTTAATTGTAATTTATCAGAAAAAATCTCAACAAAAGTGACTCATAACAAATATTCAGCCACTTTAACAGCACTTTCTGGTATGCTGTTAGCACGTTTCGGACGTTACATTAAACTGTTAACAGACATTTTCATACTTAAACTAGTTCAAATGAGGGGCAAAGATAGACGTGAGAATAGCAAATTTCAATTGTTCAACTTCTCCTTTTGCTATTTACATTGGTGTGTGTTTGCAAATCATGACGTTTTCATTTTTATAGAGGTTGTTCCAAATGATGTCATATAAACCAAAGATTTTATGGTCAATTTACACTATTTGGTAGGCTACAAAACTCAAAATCACCCACTTAAGCAATACCCAGTGTACATGGTCATGACATGTATATGATACAGGTATACATGTATGAAGTTGATAAGATCAAGCAAATTAAAATGTTTTTTCTAACAATTTATGGGAAATATGATATGTATTTTTATCTGAAAATACATGTAAAAAAGGGCACTCAGTACATGTAACTAATCTGTGTAGAAAGGATTACTACTGCCATTATCCAAAACTGGAATTGGCAATTACGCTTAATAATGATAACAATTTATCAAGCAATTCAATGAAATTGGCTTGCACACTACATGACGCACTCATTGGTTGCATACATGTACAATTGATGAGCACAAAGGCTTCCATTATAAAACACTAATCAGTAATAAGTATCCGATTCCTATTATAGAAACTTGTACAACATAATGTTAAAATGGCTGTAGATCTGCCAAATTTCCAAATGACAAGAAAATGGATTACCAATTTGTGGGGGTAATTAATAAGCATGAACATGGAAATAAGGTGTAGCCTCTTCAAAATTAATTAATTCATAATTTTTTCCTTTCATTTGATGAATTACCCTCAAATGTACTCGTCTTTTACAAATACTTTTCAAATGCTTGACCCTCCTAACAAATTTACATGTTAATGATCATTTCATGATCCTAAACATACATGTATATGTATAGTATCTTCCTCAAATTTATGCAAAAATATTGGGATGTACAATAAATTAGGATTCCCATATTTCTTATTACTTAAATGGCTGGGGATACTTTTGTATACTTTTATTATTTTGTTAAAAATTTTTTTTTTATAATGTTTTGCTTACACTGTACATACTGTACATGTATGTGATAGTGATATTATTGAATGACACACTACATGAATCTAGTTTAAGGCAAAGTACAAAGCAAGCCGATTAAACATCTATGTTGTAAAGTTTGTAGAAATTGATGATCTGATTGAAATGTTCACATCGTGTAACATCCGAAACAAACTATAGCATATATTGCACTGTTGTTCATAACCTGCAAAAGAGAGTATGTTTGTAAGTGATTTTTTCAGGAGTTGTGATGACTACAATTGCTATTAGCTTCATATTTCACTTTGTTAGATCACATAAGCATTTTTAACTACACGTTCCTGAAATGAACAGTATACCTTACATAAATTGAGTGGTCAATGAAGACAAACTAGGTATATGTGCAAAACTAATTAAAACTGCACAATTTTTTCAATAAATGTTAAAGAAATATTTTTCTGCAAACAATTAATGTAACTTAGGTCAATAATACCTAAAGAAAAGCAATTAACTTGAAAAAAGTTATGATGTTAACAGTGTGTAACGTCCAAAACACCAGTGGTGAAAATTATTAGGCAATGCACTGCTTCCCCAATTTTTTTGGATGTATTTAACTTATATCATCAGTTGTAATAGTAAAATAAGTTTGACCCAAGAAAAAAGCATTTTACCTATTGAAATAAAAACTTTTTATTGTCAAAACCCTAATTTGGAGCTATTTGTCACTTTCAAGGGACACAAAATCTGTATTTTTCGAGATAGAAACTCAAAAATTTGCATAAATAATCTCTGAAACATATTCTTAAAGACCAACATATTTGTTGGTGAAGTTAATAGCAAATGAGTTTTATATCACAGTTATTAGATATGCTATAGTTCACAATAAAATTGTAAAAACTCATACCTGGTGAATAAATAAGGAGATAGATTTAAGGTCCAAAATTTGCATTTCTCAAAAATATGAATAGTCCTGATCCTAAAAATACATGTTTGAAGTGAGTGAACATAATTTCATTTCGGACCCTATTGTGGACACATTTGGTATACCGGGTATGTTAAAAAAAACCAGTGCCATATGCAATCCTACAATATTCAGTAATCGTCGCTGTTGAAATGGAGTCTAAAGTGATGAAATTGTAAACAATAAAGTCTTCATGCTGTATAGCTCACTCTCAAGTGCAAGGTATTAATTTAGCTTTAAAACAATTTTTTTGGACTAAAATATACTAATTGGCTATTCCCGTTTGGAAATTATATATCACAACTCCATATTCTGAGATTTGCATTGTTGCAGCTACCATTGGATGGCCATTAGGCGCTATTTGAAATTTATCAAAATTTACCGGGAGCAGTGGTAAATTTTGATATTCAATTTTTCTCAAAAGCAGGAATGTTTTAGGGGCTAAATTTTCTATTGCTTAAAATACATCCTCAAGGGCATCCAAATATATCAAAATTGTGAAGAATTGCTATCCGGCCATTTTCAAAATTTCCCCAAACTTTGTATTACATTTAACAATTATGCTGATAAATCTTAAATCATTAGAACTATATCATTGAATTTAAATACGGGTGTTGCTTTCAGAATTCTTGTATATTTCTGTCACATTTTGAAATCTGGGCCCTGTTTCATACAACTTGATATCAATTACAAACGCTAAATTGTTATGACAAATTTGCTCTCAGCCAATCAAATGCCATGGTTTCAGTAGCTTATAAGAGTTATTGTAAATTTTTATTGATAGCAAGATTTATGAAACAGGGCCGTGGTACATTAAGACGTGCAACTTTTTTTTGAAATTAGAATAACCAAAATATTATTATTATTTTTTAAATTCATTTTCATTGATATCACTATTGAAATATTTCAGAGAATGGTAGCTTTTGGGAGTGAAGTTCTTTGGGAGGGCAATGCATGGCTCTAATACACTTTGTAATTTTGATAATTGTCTTTGATTGTGGGAATTATTTCATATCTAATAAGAAAGTCCATTAACCAATTGCTTCTTCTTTTTTTCTTTAGGTGAATCCTTTGAGTGTTCAGATTTGTCGGTTCTTCCAGCAGATAAAAAGTGCGATCACATAGCAGACTGCCCATTAAACGACGATGAACACGAGTGTGACATTGGTAAATTCCAAGTTTATATATTCGTTTTATTTTGTACAGAATTCTGGGATTTGCAAATGAATTTCTCAATGAATAAACCATTACCTTACTATTAAAACTATAATACAGTGCGTACGTCCCAGAAAAAACGAAACCAAGAATTATCGATGTTTTACCATAACTTTATCACATTTATAATTAATAAATGACACATATTTGGAAAGCTTAGATCCTCCTCATTCATTTTTCTTGAATGAGGTGTCATATAAAAGGTCAGAAACTCAACTTTCTAGAAATGTGATTTTCTCTTTGAAATTCTGATACCGCCCGCCAAACGACTTTTCGGTTTCCTCTCTTCAAATTGAGTTTAATCACTCATGCTTGAAATATGCATTATTATTATTATTTCCAAATATGTGTCATTTATCAATTATAATTGTGATTAAGTTATGATAAAACATCGATAATTCTCTGTTTCGTTTTATCTGGGACGCACTGTATTACCTTGATTCTAAGTTTTTTTTTCTCCATACATTTCTGACCATAACAAGTAGTCTCATGTACCAGGAGACTGTCCTAAGTTGATTGCCTTTACTGTAGTTGAGATCACATCAAATGTCAAGGAATTTTTTATTTCAATATTCTTTGGGGATTGATCACCTAAAATATAAGACATACATTGTCTCACAAGGTGATTAATTAGTAGTACTTCAAATATTGCACAGCACCTGTCGAAAGGATATATGTAAGACTATATACAAATTAATGTCGCTTCTTTGCGGATTAAGTAAAAAGGAAGAAACTCATACTCTCTATAAAGTAGTAAAGCCTTAGAACCGAGTAGAGAAACAAGCGAAGAAGTAGGACATGAATTAAGATGAAGCTGAATTAGCTTTGGTGCAGACTGAAGGCTCTCTCTAGAAGATGTGTGCTCTGTAAGAACAGCTCAGGAGAAGTGATGAATATAGGTGTGGCAAGCAAGTGTAATATACTGAACATGCTATACCAGTACCTTGGGTGGTTGCACATCCCAACACGTAGGCCCGAATTCACAACGGAGGTTTGTGGACAAAGGTTTGACAAACCTTGGTCTGTAATTCCCAAACCTCAGACCAAGGTTTGTAAAACTAGTCTCAGCCACAGGGTTCCTAACATATTCTCATGGGCTAGGGTTTAAATGTTAAGAATTTAAAAAACTGTTGAACTAAGCATTCTTAGTACGATCCGGACATCTTAATGAGCAATCTTGAAAAGATGATGGTTAGAACATCTCTGAAATAAACTTTTGAATTGCATTTTCATGAATTAATCGAACCAAACTGGCGCGCCGATGCAGAAAGTGTTATACCCACACTTGTGTGGTGCTGGTGAAGCACTCAATCTGACCCAGAACAAATTGAAATCGGCACCTGAAAACCTTTGTTAGATTAATACATCTAAGGTTGTGAAGGGCTCTTTTAAATCAACTGTAAGCGTCTTATTGTTTTGGGGGCTACAAATTCTTATCAATAAAATCGCCTAATAATAATAATGATTTAATATGAATTCAGTTTTTATTAATATATTTGATTAATATATTAATTCATTCGATTGCAAGTCGCACATCCTCCTTTCATGCCGTTTTAGTTTTGTCTTGTATATTGTTTTCTATATTTAAAATTCTTAAGTATATACTTGTTAATTACTATAGATCTATATAGTTAATTTGTTAGAATGGTCAATCAATTATGTTAACTAGTTCCCCATTTGTTTCCCTAACTTGCCATTTTTTTTCACATCAAAATTGTAACTGGTAAATGATTCGTTTCCATATAATAATAATTAAAAAAAAAATCCTCTATGGCCATCTTTTTTTTCTCTCTCCCTCCCTGTCACTTTCTCTGTTCCCGTCCCTCCTCTTTCTTTCTACCCATTTTTGTTCTCTCACTCTTTCTGTCTTCTTCTCTTTCGCAATGAAACACATAATGCAAAACCATGCGAACTCCCCCCCCCCCCCAAAAAAAGGGGGGGGGGGAGAGAGAGAGAATCTGACGCATATATTTTTCCGTTATCTTTGTAAATATATGAAAGCAAGAATATTGTATTTGTATTTTCATGTTTTACATAAAAAATTGAGCATGCAACACGATAGTAATTTACCGTTTGTTCAAACAATGCAGTTCACATTTGTACATTTTGTAGCATGCTTATATGAAATATAGCCCACTAGAGGATTAGAGCTCTGGAAGGACAATTACAAGTCTCACTGTACCGCTATTAGCAGAAAGAATATCACAAATACAACAAAATGGGTGACGAAAATTCAAATTTGCACATAATAGTTCTTTAATTCTGACTTCGCTTAGTACAGTAAATAATATTTGTTCGAATACTCTCCCCTAGCTGACAACCAAATAATTTATATTGACCCACCCCTCAACTCAGCAGTGTATACAATGCTTATTATAGTTAAATCGGGTGCATTTAATCTATAGAGAACACTTAATTACAAATACCGTCAGAGTGACAACAAATACTTATCAACTAAACATAACATCAAAAATATTCATAAATAATCAACAGTTCAACACCCAGGTTCTTGATGTAATGCTGCATAACTACGAAGTATTGTGGGAACGCCAGGGAGGGGCCGTATTTTGAAATACATTTTGAGGTAATTCCAGTTGCAATCGAGTTAAATCTGTATTTTATAACTTATTACCGTATACATTGAAATTTTTTGTGGAATCCTTAATTAAATAATGTATAGCTCACTAAATAGCTAGATAGTGGTGGTTATTTTACTTGACAGCTAAGAAAGCAATAAATGCTTGTTAGTAAGCTCCAGTGTCAGCTGTTTTAGGCTATACTTGGCCAAACCAATGCTATATTTGCACAACGTGAATTTCCCCAATATGGGCAACAGGAAAGCATAAAAATAATTAAGAAGTGTCGACCTTCTCTCTTAGATTGATGAGGCATGGAACGTCCTCATCCTTGCATTTAATAAATATGCGTTCAATCACACATCTCCCTTTTTTGTGTGTGAAGTGTTAAAGCCCCACTGTACTACTTGTAGCTACTTGCTCCCTCTATATAGAAAACTTCCCAATCTGTGCCTGTTAATCCCCCATGATCCTCTTTTTCTTATGTTAATTAAGAAACGAATTGATGAGATAGCCTCCCGTCAGTGACCTCGCTGGGTTGTCTAATCCTCTTTGGCTGAACTAGTACAGATGGCCTTTAAAGCACATCTGTGGTCGACCCTCTGAATGAAGAAATGGCTTCTGATGAGGCAGGGAAGGCATGGATACCTGCAAAATTGAATGGACAAAATAAACAATATCATAAACAATATTCTTAATTTCAACTTGTTCATTTTTTTTCTTGGAGGGGGTGGGGGGGGGGGGGTGATACTATAGAAAGGATACAATGTATTGTACACATAATCAGGAATTATTCAATCCTGTGTCACTAATACAAAAACTATGAGGTTCCACTTGACAACAAACTAATCAAGTTGCATCCAGATATCAAAAACATTAATTGTGATTTGTGAACTGAAATTTAAAAGCATATGAGCTCGTTTGAATTAATTACTTAATGCGAGTTGTTACTATATTACCAAATGAACATTCCTAACATGTCACATGTTGGCCAAATACAAAAAAGGAAACAAGATTGATTAAGAAAAAGAATAAACAAATGTTTTCATATAAAGAAATAATCTACCTACCCTATAGTCTATCTCCAAGAATCAACTGTTATTCATATGCCCTAGCATGAAGCTCTCAATTCAGTGCACACTCAGAAAAGATCCTGGCATCGTGGCTGCTACCAGTCCAGGCCACCTTGCAACGATACTAGTTATTTTCCCAGCATAATCACAGACAACCTGTCAATATAAAATAACATGTTGGCATTCATTAGTTATGAAAACTCACCCATTTCACACTTCAGATAGGCCGTGAAATGTATAAATTTCACCTGTTATTTATGGTAATTAATGCAAATGCAGTTGAATATGTGATCATTGCTTTTCAATATATATTTATACAACAAAAATTGGAAGAAAATGCTAATTACCCTATATTTATTGACTGATGAAATATTTCTTCATTTTTAACTCATTTTGTCATTGTTTATCTTGTAACAATGTAAAAATGTAAACAAAAATAATCTCACTTTTAACAAAACATTTTGAGCCTAAAACAACAAATGCTTTGTGTGTATGTGGGGGGGGGGGGGGGGGGGGGTACCCACTCTCGCATCTTTTTATTGGAAATGAACCTGTTTGTTTTTCTATAGTTTAAAATATATAGTAAAAACAGTGGCCCGATTGCCATGGCCATCAACAAAATATCAGAAATCTAGAGGTCATATCCGTATTGCCAATAGAAGGATGGAACAAGTTTTGATTTTTCAAATTTTCCTTTCGTTAAAAAGATATTAACGAGTGTAAGGATTTTTAAGTTTAACTATTCATTGGATATTCTTAACTGTGTACAAAGGCAGTGAAATGAGTACCTGTACGCGAATATTACTTTAATATCCATTTGGCCACTAGAAATCTTGCATTGGTCACCAATGAATTAGCATGGATGTACAACACACAAGACTGAAGAGTGTATATATCTAATGTGAAAATTTTGCAAGGTACAAAAAAAAGGTCTAAAGGGAAAGCCGTGCTGGATCCAGTCATGATGTATTCATTTATTCTCACCTGAACATCGATGGAGTACCTGTTCTTCCTATTAAAGTAGTACCTGGCTCTTGCCCCACCAGGGCTCCTGATGTAAACATGTGTCCCATCAACAGCAACTCCTGGAAATCTGCAGTACTGGAAAAACTGCTTCTGAATAGTAGTCACTTTTTGCCTTGTTGTAACTTGTACTTGTAGGAAACTTCATGACTTGTCCCTTTCTTCTGACAACAGCTTCGGAAACATCCCTCACTACTCTCCATTCGGCAAACAGATGAATATGACACGGCATGCCGCCTCCTCACGGTGCATCCTTTAGATCGAATTACCTTTTTAAAAAATTTTAAAAAACAAGCATTCAAATAAATCATTTTTTTGCTGGTTTATGCTATTATATTTTTACATCCCCAACTGTCACTGTCACTTAAAAAAAAAAAAAATACTGATTTCTAGATGTGGTGTAAATCAATTTAACGTAAAAGACAAAATTGTCTAGACCTATGCCTTTTCTAATCTCCTTCACGGCTTCACCTTTTGTGAAATTTAAGCAACAAATCACAAACTTGTTTCCAACACATAATCTGAATAATTTCCTCATGTATTAAAGCCAAATAACAGTATTGGGAAATGCCCCACACACAAATTATGAAAATTAATGCTTTCATAACCTACCATGTAAAAGAATAAATATCATAACTAATCTTTCAATGTATGGAATATGACAGAAATGCTTAGAAATTGAATAAATTTATGTAAACGCACATGTGCATGGCATTAGGGGCTCGCACGGTCGTAGGCAGACCAGCGGAGCGGGGCAAACGAACAGTGAATTTAGGCGGTCAACATGAATTGAAATATTTCTGGATTTTAATAACGACACTAGGGTTGGATTTTACAACAGAAGCCCTTTTTTATAGCTATGTTAACAATATTCATCAAGTAGTTTGGCCATGTTTTCGCGAACTTTCCCAATACAGAATTTGAATTCAAAGTACCTCAATCTAAAACAAAAGGCTCATCCAGCGGGTTTTCCCAATCTCAGAGGCCTCTGCCGAGTTGTGCTGCTATATATTGCTCCAGCTCCTCCTCCAGGTACACCAGCTCATCATGCTGAATCAGCTGCATTTCTACCATCTTTACTAGAGTGAAGATAAAATGAAACAAATGTTTAAACAATGTTTTTAAAATAAAGAAATGTTACTTGTGCTTGTGACTTAGTGGGTGATCCTGGCTCTGGAGACTAAGCCAGTTAATTAAGACAATTAGAACCAGATCTAAATTTAATAAAAGCTTTGCTTGTCATGACTTATAAACAGAAATAACCGTCTGATATGGGTCATTTCTTTAATAAAAATAATAAAACTGACATTTGTTGACATTCTATAATCGGAGGTCTAGTATGGAGCCAGATGTAGTCTCAGTGAACAACTGGCAATATAGAGAGACTGCATGAAGCTTTTGGTCTATGCTTGTCAGTGTGATTCATTTTGGGGAACATTGCATTGCTGATGCCACTTCAATTTCTATTTATTTATGTAGGTACCAGTGTGTCCAAGTCAAGTGATGCATGGACATCATTGCCAGGCCTAAGCTAGAGCCTGGTATTATTATCATTATTATGAATTTGTAATAACTAGTGTAGGTCTAGGCCTAGTCTAATTGGCATGTGTCATGGCATTGCTGACAACAAGACAAAATTAAACATGACAGTCATACTCAGTTATCTACTGTAGGCCCGGCTAGGCCCAACTCCAGCCCAGGGTCAGAGGGTGCGAGCTCCGCCGCCGCCTTGGGCGTTGGACTCGAGCTCCCTCAGACACAGTCCCTGAACTCTGGAATTGAGAGGCCGTCGGATATGAAAACACCGAACATTTCATGGAAAATGGAAAGTTATAAAGCATATCAAATAGTGAAATGTCAGTAACGTGAAGAGTATGAATTCGACTACATGTACAGCTTTTATACTTACGATTTTAAGGAAAGGATCAAGAGATTGAGAGATTTCAATTGCACTAAAATCGGGCTGACCAGATACTATCGCAGATTGTTTTGGCGGTGAATTATTTGGATAAAATCAATCGAGCATAAATTATCTCCACCCAGCGCTGCATCCTGATTGGTTGATAGCTCTCAAACCAGGTTTGAGAAATTACAAACCTCCTATCTGAGCAGTCTGTAAATTTCGGGTCTGATGACGTACATAAACCTGGTCTGAGGACAAACCTTGCTTTGTGAAATGTAATTTCAGACCAAGGTCTGAACTCAAACCTGAAACGCGTCATATGACGTACATAAACCTTGGTCTGAGGACAAACCGGCTTTGTGAAATGCATTTCAGACCAAGGTCTGAACTCAAACCTGAAACGCGTCATATGACGCACATACACCTTGGTCTGAGCTCAAACCTTGCTTTGTGAATTCGGGCCATATTGTCTTGTATTACAACCTGTAAGTAACACTTATTTGAATTGAACAATTCAGCCATTGTTCCTGCACAAAATGCATATCTACCTTTGGAAATCTAAACCTTTGGAAATCTAAACCTTTTTCCAAACTGATAATTCCAAATCTGAATCATATAAATTCTTTGCCTATGAAATCGAGGTGGCTGATCAAAACAAATAGTGTCACTGCACCACTTGTGATTTAATACCTGTCAAAATACAAAACATCATTTTGCAATTTTATCAAACGTTTAAAACATTGTTTAGCCTGACAAAATATCCATATAAAAAACTTATTCAATTTCACTGAATCTCAAATACTCAATTAATGCAAACATTTAATATAATGTCCTCCTGTCTTTGTTGCTATTCTCTGAAAGTCTGAATGCTTATGGACATCACAAATTGTTCTTCATATGTCTTGTTTTTTTTGTTCAAATGTTGCAGTTAGTGAAATTCTTCTGAAATTACTTTATCAGCTGATCATTTATCACGCTTCAAACACTTGAATCTGCGTCCAACTTGCTTATCCGATAAAATTAATTATTCTCCATCACAGAAGGAACATGACTCGCGATTTATAAATTGCTTTCAAAACATGTTGCTTTAAAGTTGCTGGAAATGCTCTTGATCCAATAAATTGACGTTGATCACAAAATAATTTTCATTGGCGGCGCTTGGCTCGCACCAATTTCACAAAGGTATTTTATCACTTCCACATGGCGGTTGCAAAAATTGACGTTGATCACAAAACAATTTTCATTGGCGGCGCTTGGCTCGCACCAATTTCACAAAGGTATTTTATCACTTCCACATGGCGGTTGCAAGAATTGACGTTGATCACAAAACAATTTTCATAGGCGGCGCTTGGCTCGCACCAATTTCACAAAGGTATTTTATCACATTCCACATGGCCGTTGCAAGGCTCCAATTTTCTTGATCCAAATTAAATTCACAGTGATCCAAACTTCACAAAAAACATGCTATCACATTCCAAATGATACGAGTTGAGCACTATTCTGCTTCCAGGAGCGAACACAGCTTTATATCACTGGCCTCGTGAGTGTTGTGGATTTTGTCTTTATCCTTGCACTGCGAACTAGACCATCTTTACCCGGATATACTTCCTCCACTCGTCCCATCTGCCAGCAACATCTAGGCGCGTCCTTATCAGCAATCAAGACGACGTCTCCCACTTGTAGACTGCGATTTGGTTGGGCCGACTTCTGCCGTTGCTGCAAGGTAGGAAGGTACTCACGCACCCATCTCCGCCAGAAGGTATCTGCTAGTAACTGCATCTGCCGCCATCTTTTCTTAGAGTATACATCCTTCTCTGAGAAGCGCCCTGGGGGTGGAATTGTAGTCATCTTGGCCTGTAGTAGATGATTAGGTGTAATGACATCCAGGTCATTGGGGTCCACTGAAGCTCTTGTTAGAGGCCGACTGTTTATAACTGCCTCTATCTCACACATTAAGGTGTGAAGCTGTTCATCACTCTGGGCAGTTTTCAAGTACTGTTCATGTAGTATGGCATGAAGGATTTTTCTGATAGTTCTTATTTGTCGTTCCCATATTCCTCCAAAATGTGATGCAGCAGGTGGATTGAAATTCCACTGAATTCCATGATTACAGCAAAAGTTCATGATCTGCTCCTGACTCCATTCTTGTAGAGCCTGCTTCAACGCACTACAGGCACCCACCAAATTTGTGCCATTGTCTGAATACATTGTCTTAACAGAACCTCTTCGACTAACAAATCGTCTTATGGCATCTATGGCAGAACTGATGTCCAAGCTACTTGCCACTTCTATGTGTATTGCTCGGCTGGTCATACAGGTGAACACAACACCATAACGTTTCTGCATGCTTCGACCACGCCTCGTCTCAAAAGGCCCGAAATAGTCCATGCCTGTATATGTGGAAGGAGGTTCACATGCTGCAACCCTAGGCCTTGGAAGATCTGCCATCGTGTGTGTGTTTGTTTTGGCTTGGTACCTTCTGCATGTAACACATTGTCTGATGATTGTCTTTGTCAGCACACCTGCTCCAATTATCCAGTACTTCTGAAGAAGTTCTGCTAGAACATGGTTTTGACCTTGGTGTGCTACACTTTGATGAACATGTCTTACTATCAAGGTAGACACATGGTGCTTTTTGGGCAAGATCACCTGATGTTTTGCATTTCCATCAATCTCGGCATTCCTTAGTCGTCCGCCAACCCTCAGTACATTGTCATGCATTTCTGGATCTAGCTTTATGATGCTGCTGCTCTTGCGTATGGCCTTTCCTGGCTGATTTCCTTTCTGATTCAAGGCTTCTACTTCTTCTTGGAAGGACTCAGATTGCACCCACCGAACGATAGCCAATTCTGCACCATTCACTTCTGCTACTGTAAGGGTGTCAGAACACACTTTATCCAAGGACAACTTGGCCCTTTCTTTCAGTTTTCCTTTGAGCCTTAGCCACCAAGCAACAGCCCTTCGTAACCTTGTTCAATCTGAGAAATATGTGATCAACTTGTGTACTGTTTAAACTTCTCCTCCAGGCCTTGTTAAACCCACCATGCAGGTTTTCTTGATCTCAAGCTGCTCATTCTTTCCATCACGAGACATGTCAGGTGTCTTAGGCCATTCTTCAGATTTCAGAAGAAACTCTGGGCCACTTTTCCATTCTTCATTCAACAGTTATTCTTGTACTTTCAACCCCCTTGAGCCTGCGTCTGCTGGATTGAGACTTGATTTGACATAATGCCACTGGTCCGGACTAGAGCCGTCTTGAATCACTGCTAGCCTATTAGCTACGAATGTCTGGAATCTTGCTGTTGTGTTGTGAATGTAGCGCAATACAGTCTGGCTGTCGGTCCAAAAATAGGTCCTCTTGACTGGTAACTCCCTTTTGATTACCTGATCTATCTTCACTGCCACGCTTGCTGCAGTCAATTCCATTCTCGGGATAGATACTTGCTTAAGGGGTGCTACTCTTGATTTACTCAGCAGGAATGAACACCTGGTCTCTCCTTCACTATTTTCCATTCTGAGGTAGGAGACTGTCCCATATCCAACCTCGCTGGCATCTGCAAAATGATGGAGGGAGATAGATTCTGCTTGCTCATATGAGGCTGGCCTCAGACATCTTTCTATCTTGTACTCTGACAACATCGGAAGTTCCTCTAACCAGCCTTGCCACAATTTCATCTGTTTGGCTGGTATCTCATCATCTCATCCTATCTTGAGTCTACATAGGTCTTGTAGTAGTTGTTTTGCTGTTAAGATCACAGGAGACACAAAACCCAATGGGTCATACACTGAGCTGATGATTGATAGCATGCCCCTTTTTGTTGGCGGCCGATCCTTGATCTTGATGCTGTAGCCGAATGAGTCGACTGTTTCAGCATTCCAAAGTATCCCAAGAGCTCTTTCCTGTGGAAGTTTGTCCTTTTCAAAGTTTAGCCGTTGAACGCTGCTGGCTCTCTCGTCCTTTGGTATTGCATGCAAAACTGCCCTATGGTTACTGTTCCTTTTGGTGAGGTGGAAACCTCCTCTTCCACATGTGGCTTGTAGCCCTTTTGAGAGCTATACAGCCTTTTCAACAGTAGAGGATGAGTATAGACAATCGTCTACATAGAAGTCGTGTTGTATGATATGTGCAACTTCTTCATGTTCACACTGTTCTGCTGTCTGTTTCAAAGCATAGTTGGCACATGCTGGTGAGGAGGTGGCCCCAAATACATGGACATTCATGCGATACTCCTTGATTGGTCGTTCGATATTGCCATCAGGCCACCACAAAAACCTGTGGAGATCCTTGTCTTCTTTCCGTAGTCTTAGTTGAGAAAACATCGCCTCAATATCTGCCATGACTGCAATGTGATCTTGACGGAATCTGGTCAGAAAACCCAACAGGCAATTTGTCAGGTCCGGCCCATGTAGAAGATTTTGGTTTAGGGACTGCCCCCTGTAGGCAGCTGCACAGTCATATACAACTCGTAGTTTCCTTTTCTGAGGATGGTAGACACCATGGTGTGGGATGTACCAGACTTGACCATTCTTTCTCTGAATTAAGTTCCTTGTCTAGCACCATTTCAGCATAGTTCTGATCTATTACCTTGTGCATGAAGTCCTTGTATTCTCTGTGAAATTGTAGCTGACGCATGAACTTCCTCTGTAGATGTGCTAAACGCTGTTCAGCCTGAGGTTTATTGTTAGGCATCTTCATACTTTGGCTTTTTAGAGGCAGACCAATCTCATAATGCCCATCTACATGCTGAATAGATCCTTCAACTGAGTCTATAAACTGCCTATCCTGTCTTGACTTCTCAGGTTCATCATTTATCACCCTTTCACTAAAGTCTTGGTTGAACATATCTACCAGCTGCTGATTAATATCTGCTTGGACCAAAACATGATGAGCTGAAATCCTTTGTGACTCGTCAGACTTGGATAAACCATACACTGCCCAACCTAACAAGGTTCTAAATGCAAAAGGACCATCATGTTCACTGTGGATAACTTCCAGCGGTTCTGACGCTTTTGGAATGTTATTTCCAATTAGTATGCCCACATCCTCGTCAATCTCTGGCAACTGAATATGGTGGAGGTATGGAAACTGCTTCAACTTGGCTTGTGTTGGAATTTCCTCTTTCCCAACTGGAATAGACTGCTGGACAAATGCTTCTCTGATTTGAAGGTTGTTCTCCTCTTTTAAGTCTAGAACCTCTATATCGTTGATTACTTCACAGTTTACGGTCTTACTCTCTGTCAAGGTTTGCAATTGTATGTTTTTCCTTTTTCCAGATAGCTGGAGTCTGTCCTTCATGTCTTGGCTAACAAAAACTGCATTGCGTCTACTGTCCAGAAATGCATATGTCTGTATTTGTTTTCCACTTTCCTTTGAGCGCACCACTACAGAAATCACAACAGGGAGGCTGCCGGATCCACTGCTGAAACTTGACAATGTGCGTTTTACACCATCCTCTGATTTGTCTGTAGCGGGACTTCCACTGTTAGTAGAAGTAGCATAAGTGTCCTCATGTACTGTGTCCTTATGTACTGGAACTTCTTTCTGAGACTTTGGAACACCATCTTGGTTTGGAATTGAGGTTCCCTTTTGAAATTGTCTGTGCAGTACTGATGGATGCGTCCTTTGGCACAATGTACACTTCAGCCTACTCCTGCACTCCTTTGCAAAATGTGATGCTTTCTTGAGACAGGAGAAACATAAGCCCTGTGATCTGCAAAACTCGATGCGTTCTTCATGTGGCTTGGCTCCCAAATTTCTACAAGTCTCCAAATCTCAAACCCTGCAATAAAGACAGTATTTGTCAGAACTTGACCTTTCTTGCCTTTGACTAGAAATGCTTGTAGCAAAGCCTTGTCTTTCATTCCTTTTTCCGGGTTGGCTTATATTGGAATGTGTAGTGTCGCTTCTTCTTTGTGGCCCTGTAATGTCTCCGTACACAGGGTTAGATAGCACACGAGCTGCCTTGGCCACAAACGTCACCACATCTTCAAACTGGATACACTTTCCCTTTTCTTCCTGAATGTAGTCAGCAGTATGACGCCATTTTCCCTTAGGCGATATGGCAACTTGGAGATAGCTATCTTGACATTGTTAGAATGATCAATTTCATTGCACTGTTTCAAATCCTTGGCAGTGTTCAGAAGCTCGGTCAAGCAATGCGAAAAGTTATTGAGCTTCTCTGCATCATCGGTCTTTATTTCTGGCCACTCCTCCATACGCTTGATTATGGCATTTGTAATCCTGTATTTGTTGCCATAATTCTTCTGAAGAACTTCCTTGGCCTGCTTGTAGGCTATCTCAGGATCTGCATTGTACATGCAACTTCGCACCATTGTGTTAGCTTCACCCCTCGTGAATTGTTCTAAATAACATAACTTGTCTCTAGGATTTGAATTCTTCTCCTCAACACTATGGTGAAATGCTCTCATAAAGGAATTGTATTGCAACGGGTCTCCATTGAATGGTGACAAAGTTCTCTGAGGCAATGATGCTCTTTGGTGGCATTCCACTAAAACCTTGGTGAGGTCATTTTGTCTTTGAATTACATCAGTTTGTTGCATTAAATATGCGGAAAGGTCAAACACTGGCTGATTCTCACCTTGTGCATTATCAGCACGTTGAGTTGTTCTCTCATGAGCTACAGATGAAGGAGGAATGTATCCTGGCTGTCTTTGTGAAGTTTCACTTGCAAACTGTCTTTGAACTTGACCTTAACCTTGGTATTGTGAAGCTTCCACCTGTTGAATAGCTGCCAATCTTGCACTTGCTGCAGCTACTTCTGCTTCTAATTCTAACTGCTCCTTCCTTCTCTGCAGTAATTGTATCTCACTTTCTAGTTAATATTTCTTTCTGAGAACTTCTGCCTTTACTTTAAGTTCTGCATGGCTTGCTGGTGCTTCGACTTTAGCCCGAGATGCAGCACTCCAGTTGCTTGCCCCACTGACAACCGAGTGTGACCCATAACTCTTCATCTTGGGTGCAAATCTTGGTGCACTAACATTTGAAATACTATCACTTGGTTCTATTAGTGGTACATTCCCAACATCATCTGTAGTACCTCTGGCTTCTTCCAGATCCAATCCAAATTCAAATAGTCCCTGGTCATCATCCAGATTACCACTAAATATTGGATCATAGGTCGCACTATTCATGACTGACTTAATTCAACTGAAGTGAAGCAATAACTCTAAATCTAGTATTCTTCATAAACTAAAGGCAAGCCTCAGTTTTCAACTAATGATATTGCCATATGGCCCAGTGGGAATACTTGTAGTTGGGTCCAAATAATATCTGACAGAGACAGTGACTAGTCTTCGTCCTAGACTACTACTGTAGTGTAACTGTGTAGGTTATGTCGTCTGCTACTGTGAAATTCATTTTACACCTTTCTATCACTAGTATCACCATAGACCTACCACCACTGGTGGTAGGTCTATGGTATCACTCATCACTTCAGTCTGACAGTGTCACTGCTTAACTTTGTTAGACTAGGCTACTCGTTCCAAACACTCCACATGCAGCTCTTCTTTGCTCTCTTCATCGCTCTTTCAAGTCTCTGCTCATTTAATGTGCACACATACTTAATGACATACCTATGCCATCCCTTGCAATGATCTTGATGCGATTGTCGTCACACATGTTCCACATACCGACATTCGTGTAGCACAAATTGACTCAGTCTGAAAATGTCCAATTGTTTCCATTATAGTTATAATATCATAATCACATGAAGACTTAATTCCGATGAACATATTCAAGCGATGATTAACAGAGGTCATAGTATAGAGTTCACTTTCTGCCTGTTATGGAGCTTATAAAGCTTATGAAGGAGGTTGAAAACTGGTAGGCCTTCCTACATTCTTCCAACAACTACAAATTTGTTTCCCTAGCTACCACCTTCTAACCTGCCGCAGAGGGCCTAAATTCAATTTCTGCCTATAACAAACTTGTTCATTTTTTTTTCTTGGAAGGGGGGAATACTATAGAAAAGGCTAACATGTATTGTACACATAATCAGGAATTATTCAATCCTGTGTCGCTAATACAAAAACTATGAGGTTCCACTTGACAACAAACTAATCAAGTTGCATCCAGATATCAAAAACATTAATTGTGATTTGTGAACTGAAATTTAAAAGCACATATGAGCTCGTTTGAATTAATAACTTAATAATTTACATATCACATGTTGGCCAAAATACAAAAAAAGGAAACAAGATTGAGTAAGAAAAAGAATAAACAAATGTTTTCATATGAAGAAATAAGCTACCTACCCTATATGCCATATGTATAAGCTGTCAATTTAGTGCACACTAAGAAAAGATTCTGGCATCGTGGCTGCTACCAGTCCAGGCCACCTTGCAACGATACTAGTTATTTTCCCAGCATAATCACAGACAACCTGTCAATATGAAATAACATGTTGGCATTCATTAGTTATGAAAACTCACTCATTTCACACTTCAGATTGGCTGTGAAATTAGGTATCACAGAAGAGCTGCGTCGAGTGGGGACACGCAGAGCTCAATTCTCTCTTTATCAAGGAAGATTTTCATATCATGGAAAAAAATAAATATTATAAAAAAGCTCAGGATTCTGTCTTTCATGTCATGTCATTTTCATCAAAATCCATCAATTACTTACGACACAGTTGCTTGAGATTTACCCTCTAATTCGTACCGTGTCACTTCGTTTGTCCCCATTTTTATTTGATTGCCGATTCGTATGGCTAGTTTTGGCTCAATGCGCTTTAACACCATTTGTCTTTGAGTTTTAAAAATCCACTGGTTGGAAAAAGCACATCTTAAAGGCCCACTACACTACTTGTAGCTACTTGCGCCCTCTATATAACAAACCATGCCTAATCGGTGACCATTGATCCCCCATGATCCTCTTTTTCTTATGTTAACTGAGAGCTGAGTTGATATGAGATAACCACCTGTCCAGTGACCTTGCAGGGCAGTCTAATCCCTCCTGTAAACTATGGCAGATACGCTTTAATCTTTATTTTCATAAAAAAAAAATGATGGGGGTATGTTTTAAAAAAGATCGTGAAAAATCAGAGTGAAAAGTTTGAAACAATTTGTCTATATCAGAAAAACATACTTTTAATTCAATTTTGATACGAGAAGAAAGAAAATTTACTTTTTATTTATTTATTTATTTATTGGAGAATACAATCATGTAAATAATAAGAATGACCGCGAGATGGTGCTTGGGCGCAAATCCCATGAATACAGCTGTACCCTGACACTATGAAAATGACGGACAAAGAAAGCGGACAAAATATACAGTTCCGAAGGTAGACAAAGGAACATCCCTTCACTGCTATTATGTAAAAATGTGTAGAACAGGTGAATATGCGTGTGACACCTGTTCTACACATTTTTACACAATAGCAGTGAAGGGATGTTCCTTTGTCTACCTGGACTTCTTGAAGAGTTTAGAGCCATTTTCAAATGCCATTTAAAATTAATTTAAATGGATTTGACGGTCCAAACTTACAGAAATAATTAATCTATATATATACCCCAGATATGTCGAAATTCAGCCCCTTTTAATAGACACTCTTAAATCTAGCCATGTTTCAAAACCCATGAAAACTTGTTCCGGCGACGCAAAAATAGCCATTTTGTCACATGCATCAAAATGGGCTTCATATAATTATTTGAAAAATTCCACCAAAAAAAAAAATTATCAAAAGAACCTGAAAAAAAATAGGCATGTAGAAATCCATACAGAGAACAGATTTCTTGGAAAAAAAAAGGTGATTCATCAATTAATTACAAAATTATATCACCTTAAAAATGGCTAATTGTCAGTTATAGCCTAATTACACAAAAAATTTGACCATTTCGTCTCTTATGTAATTGGCCGTATTTTTAAAAGTACTTATTCAAATTTGAGAAATGAGGTATCAAAATTCTTCTTTTCATGTGCTCAAAAAGGAAATGGGCAGGGGAAGTCAAGTGAAATTTAGAAACTTTTAAAATTTGACTGTGATACCTAGTGAAATGTATCAATTTCACTTCTTATTCATGGTAATTAATGCAAATGCAGTTCAATATTTGATAATTTCTTTTTCAATATTTATTTATAGAACAAAAATTGGAAGAAAATGCTAATTACCCTATATATATTGACTGATGAAGTATTTCCTCATTTTTAACTCATGTTTTTCATTGTTTATCTTATAACAATGTAAACAAAAATAATCTCACTGTTAACAAAACATTTCGAGCCTTAAACAACAACAAATGCTTTGTTTGTATGGGGGGGGGGGTACCCATGCACTCATCTTTTTAAATGAACCTGTTTGTTTTTCTATAGTTTAAAAAAAAAGTGGTAATTGCCATTGATCAATTTACATGCTTCTCTTTGTGTTTTGTTCTTTCATTGATCAATGGCAAAAACAGTGTCCCAATTGCCATGGCCATCCGATCAAAAAATTATCAGAAATCTAGAGGTCATTTCCGTATTGCCAATAGAAGGATGGAACAAGTTTTGAGTGTTAGGATTTTTAAGTTTAACTATTCATTGGATAATCTTAACTGCGTACAAAGGCAGTGAAATGAGTACCGGTACGGGAATATTACTTTAATATTCATTTGGCCACTAGAAATCTTGCATTGGTCACCAATGAATTAGCATGGATGTACAACACAAGACTGGAGAGTGTATATATATCTAATCTGAAAATTTTGCAACCTAAAAAATAAAGGCCTAAAGGGAAAGCCGTGCCGGATCCAGTCATGATGTATTCATTTATTCTTGCCTGAACATCGACGTAGTACCTGTTCTTCCTATTGAAGTAGTACCTGGCTATCTTGCCCCACCAGGGCTCCTGATGTAAACATGTGTCCCATCAACAGCACCCACAACTCCTGGAAATCTGCAGTACTGGAAAAACTGCTTCTGAATAGTAGTCACTTTTTGCCTTGTGGGTCATTCCATGTCAAATCACTCAATGGTTTTAACCCGACCATTTTTGATTTTGATGAAACTTAGTGTACTTGTTGAGTGTGATCTCACAGCACCAAATCCAAACTTTTAGGTCAATCGGATAAGGGGTTTGGGAGATACGGCCCACCAAATTTTGAGATTTTTTCAAAAATGGGGGTGGCGGGCCTACCTTTGAACCCTTGTATTTCAGGACCTAATGGGTCAATCTTCACAAAATGTGTATTGTTGGAAAGGGTATTCAATAAGGATTCCAAATCTACCGCCATTTTGAAAATTTGGACATGTTGGGGTACTTTGACCTCTTGACCTAAGATTTGACCTTGAAATTGACCTTGTGGATCACGTGACCTTGACAACATTTTTCATGAAATGTAATCTCTGACATGTTCACTTAAACATATAAAAGTTTCAGAGATATAATATTTTTTGTTTAGGAACAATAAGGATTGAAAGTATCCATACTTACAGATATTCACAATAAACCCTATTATAATGTATACAATACATGCAATATGCACAGTATAACATACATCTTCCACGTGCTTTTTTGTTCTAGGCATATCCATTCTAAATGTCAGCAGTACTTGAATAGAAAATCAAATGACAAGATCATATAGGCCTATTTGTTTTAATTTGGGTGGCTGTCACAAAAGTAAATTTTCCCCGAGACGAATTCAAAGAATTGTAGTCTGTTTTAAGGTCAGATAATAGATACAGCCCAAATGTTCATACATAGGACTGATTGGAGAACAAAATTGAGAGGCCATCGGATATGAAAACACTAAACATTTCATGGTTGGAAAGTTATAAAGCATATCACATATAGAAATGTCAATAAAGTAAAGCTATGGATTCGACTACATGTACAGGTTTTATATGATTTTAAGGAAAGGATCGAGAGATTGAGAGATTTCAATTGCACTAATCGGGCTGACCAGATATTATCGCAGATTGTTTAGGCGGTGAAATACTTGGATAAAATCAATTGAGCATAAATTATCTCCGTGCAGTGCTGCATCCTGATTGGTTGATAGCTCTCAGACCAGGTTTGAGAAATTACAAACCTCCCCTCTGAGCAGTCTGTAAATTTCGGGTCTGATGACGTTCATAAACCATGGTCTGAGGACAAACCTGCTGTGTGAAATGTAATTTCAGACCAAGGTCTGAACTCAAACCTGAAACGCGTCATATGACGTACGAAAACCATGGTCTGAGGACAAACCTTGCTTTGTGAATTCGGGCCATAGGGTGTGGAATGTGCTTGCCAGAATAACTGCACATCCCAATACAATACGGTTTAGAATGTGCTTGCCAGAGAAAGTATGTGTGGCACTCTGATAATGTAACAGTGTCACTAAAGAAATGAGTGACAATTGAATAAAAGGATAGACTTCAAGCCACACAATAAGCCAGTTTCGTAATGTAACCAAATTTAATGCATACGTCTTTGTGAAGTGCCTCAATACAAATTATTTCATTCACCTGATAAGAATAATAGTATTTCAATAGTCAGAATGCAACTGCATATATTAAGTTGTTGCCAGGTTGGACAAACATTATGGCTTGACCTACCTAGCAACACTTAATATATGCAGTTGCATTCTGACTATTGAAATACTATTATTCTTATCAGGTGAATGAAATAATTTGTATTGAGGCACTTCACAAAGACGTATGCATTAAATTTGGTTACATTACGAAACTGGCTTATAAAGACAAGATAATAATATTTACAAATGCAAAGTTCTTCTAAGGTCAAGTCACTGCAATTCATTACGTCATAATTCACGATTCTATGGGATGTATGGGACACCCAAAGATGAAATAGAATGAACTTTCCGATTAAAGGGGATGTAGCATGACAAGACTATTTGTCTTTCCTGTGGCCTGACTTTGGGCCAATCAGGTATAATAGGGACTTTTAGATTGAGTGGACGAGAACACGACGAACGCCGACTGATCATGCGTGTCAACGTACTCAACTGCCATGTTGACTACAATTAGAAATCTTTCAGATCGACGATATACATGCATGCAGGAAGTGACGAACAAAGAAAGAGGACAAAATATACAGTCCCTCATTCTATCCTCAACAATAGGCCACTTTCGTAATGTAACCAAATTTAAGGCATAAGTCTTTGTAAAGTGCCTCAATACAAATTATTTTATTCACCTCATAAGAATAATAGTATTTCAATAGACAGAATCTGAACTGCATACATTAGTTGTTGCCAGGTTGGACAAACGTTATGGCTTGACCTACCTAGCAACACTTAATGTATGCAGTTGCATTATGACTATTGAAATACTATTATTCTTATCAGGTGAATGAAATAATTTGTATTGAGGCACTTCACAAACACGTATGCATTAAATTTGGTTACATTACGAAACTGGCCTATTGCTGTGTAACATCCCTTCACTGCTATTATGTAAAAATATGTAGAACAGGTAATTATGCATGTGACATCTGTTCTACACATTTTTACATAATAGCAGGGAAGGGATGTTCCTTTGTCTACCTGAGTAACTGTATATTTTATGCACACGCGGTATATACTAGTACCGTACTAGATTTAGGAAAATCAAGGTTGACGCATTCTCGATCGCCGACTGAGACGACGTGATGCATGCGCGGTGCCTTAAAATGACATCACACGTTACAGTCAAAGCTGTCGACGTGCAAATCAAAAAGTCCCTAATACGACTAAGGACGACGTGAACACAGTATTCATGTGGGTGCAACATACGCAAAACCGAATCAAGTCCATTTCTTTATGTGCAGTTGTCCAAAAGACGTCATAGATGGCGTTTACCAGCATTTGCCCTGCTGCACCCCCTTTAACCCTTACTGTACTGGGGGGGGGGGGGGCCTGGGAAACCCCCCTCAACATTTTCGGATATTGCGCCACAACTGCTTGGAATTTTGAATTGTCATTTCTAATTATTTTCCCTCAAGTCTTACGCACATTTTGATACCATTTTCGTTGAAATCGATATACCTTTAAGGTGTTATGTAACAATTAGTATGCGCATGTCATCAAAAGTATGCTATAATTGCATATATTCATGTACAAGCAGAAATGTGAATACAGGTTTAGATGTGTTTCTTCCTAAGTGGGAGATATGAATTGATATCAAATTGATTTTGTAGGTTTTCTCAAAGTAACTTGATGTATTCCAGAACAAAAGAATACATTAGAAATAAAACAATAGATATAATAAGAAATAAAAAAAAAACAGTAAAATACAAAAGAAAATAAATATTTGAAAATCGCATCAAATTTGCATAAATTATCATTATTAATTACATCAAATTAACTATTTTGTGTTAGAAAAGTTTCATATGAATAATGAGTTTCCGATTAACATTCAAAAAGTGGAGTCTGACAATTTTTGTAATTCTAGTTCCCTGTATATTTCCAGATTTGATATTCAAGAATGCATATTCATAATTTATGCAAATTAACCTATGCATTTTCAAATTTCATGAAAATAATGTAATCATGAATTTGAGATGAAGGAAACATTTAGCAAATACATTTTTAACATTCTTCACAAATATGTAGAGTTTTCTGTAAAATGCATAAAATTAGCATTTTTTATGATGAATTACGCTATAATGAGAAAAATTTGCATATTAGGAAAAAACTAATTATACCATCTTGTTTCTTATGTAAATATCTACAAACATGCAAATTTCAAACTTTCTTCTTTTTAATCAATTTTTGCTCAAACTTTAACTGACCTGTTTCTCTCATTTTCCTCCTTCGATTAAAACCGACTTAATATCAGGGTAGACTCCCCCTTAAATTGTCTACCGGTATACTAATATCAAATCCTGACGTATACTGACCTACAATGGATAATGATCACTTATAATTCAATTGATTGGATTAGTACGTAAAATCAATATGTGATAATAGTTTTATAGGATATATTTCCACATTTTACAGCAAAAATCTGAAGTGAAAACTAGTATGTTTCCTAGCTGCCCTCAGGGGTGGATCCAGTTGGCGCGTGGGGGACACGCCCCTCCCCCTTCTACCTTCCAATTTATTTATTTTTAATACCTGAATAAATGTTCAGTTCATTCTTTCAGAATGCCTCAGAATGTACCGTAGAGCATCTTAATGTTCAAAATTTTCATGGACCCCATGACGTTAAAAAATCCTGGATCTGCCCCTGGTCCTCCTGTCAAAATTGTATGAGACAAGTCCCTCCCCCCATGGAGCCCATCACAAAATGTATGACTGTCTCTTATTTCTTCCATAGATATTAAATTCTCAATTGCGACTTCTATTACACTGACATACCCACTGGCCTACTCTATTTACACTCGTGATGTTACATGGCGGATCACAAAGGAAAAAGGCTTGTACAACGGTTACTTCGTCAATGTCCTCGTGCTTCTATTGGGCCAGATGAGCTCATTGGTTATAGGACTAGGAATGGATGATAGCCTTCCTGAAACACGGGCCATGATCTTTTACTCACCACAGTCGAATTTGTATTTTATATCAGAAGCATTGTGGGTTCGCCTACACTCATATGAATCCACGAATGCAACATTCGAACTCTCAGTTGCACCTTATGACTTTACTGGTAAGTATTTAGAGTAAGAATTAGCCTCAAAGTTATGCCATTGTATTCAAAATTGATATGATAGCAAAGACTTTCGAAAGTCAACTGAAGGTTTGATAATTTTAGTATATATAGTATATATCCCATAAATCGTCCTTGTTTTCACGAAGTGACGGTAGTGAGGAAAATCGTAACGCAAAGTGAATGCAATTTTTTTTCACTACCGTCACTTCGTGAAAACAGCGACGAAATGTCAAATGTGAATTATATATATATATATATATATATATATTCATAGTAAATGCTAAGACTCGGCATGGCTTTTGATTTTTCAAAAGTCTTTGTGATTGTGCTGATGAAATTTTTCATACAAGAAGCCATTATTATTTCATTCATACACAAAAAGGAAATTCAGCATTTGAAAGCGTGTAGTTTGCTGCTAAAGAGCCCTAATTTGTTTGTCAGTTCTACTATTTTTAGCTCATCCGGTCCGTCCACAGTTTTCAAAATGCTTCTTCGTTATTTTTCAACTGATTTTGATTCTGATTGTTTCATATGGTAGGGCTAGGAGGGGGATTTAAAACTTCTACACAGAATCGTGAAATTCATTATCTATGCTAATTTATGCAAATTTATTCGAAATCACAAAAAATGCTTCTTCATTTCTCGACCGATTTTGATTTGGTTTGCTTTATCTGGTAGAGCTAACTTTGGAACACTAAACTTCTACACAGAATTTTGAGATTTTGCTCCATTGATTATTTATGGTACTTTATGCAATTTTTTTCCAAAAAATGCTTCTTCTCCTTCATATTTCGATCGATTTTGATTTGATTTGCTTTATATCATAGAGCTAACTTTGGTACACTATACCTCTACGCATAATTTTGAAATTTTTCTCCATTAATTAAAATAATAAGCAATGTCCTTACATTATTCTTGTATGAAGTGTGAAGTCTTATTAGGAAACAAGAACTCCTGTGAATAATATGATTTGTGATCCGCCTCCATGTCGCGGGTGCCGGGCAACATTTTGCACTTGAAAGAATATTACAACTATATGTAAATACTCGGTGCAAAGTGGCTGAAGGGTCACAGTGTTTTGTGTTCTCTTCCACTTTATGCATGCTTTTTTATTGTTTCGGTTATAAAGAGTATTCAATTTGCCATAAAAGATTTTTACTCACTAACTCCTCTTCTTCAAAAAACTCTGTTCTCTTATTGTTTTCTCTCAAAGGGAGTAGCATTTCATCAAATAGCCCTTCTCAAATTGTATGGGATGTTACATTCTATGGCAGATATTTCGCAATGAGCTTTGGATACAATTCTTGTGAATAATAGGATGTGTGATCGGCCTCCAAGTTGCGGTGGTTGGCAACATCTTGCACTCAAGGCAAGCACAACATCCAACACACCTGAGTGCAAAATGGCTGAAAGATCACAATATTTAATTTTGTTTTAATTCATCAGTATTATGCATGCATTGTTTTCATTCTCTTGTTACCTCCTAATTCTTCAATTTGTTTAAATATTTTAACAATTTTCTCACACTAACTCATTTTTTCCCCTTACAAAATTGTTATTTTGCCATATTTTTCTGTTGACAATTTACTGACTATTTATACCTCTGTCCTTTTCTTATCATAATAAAAGGTGAGTATGTTTTATCTCTTACTAAGTTCGAGTCCTGCTTGTCATAAAACTATATATTTTTCAACCAATTTTCATTCCATTTCCTTTAGTTTCTATTTAATCTTGTACAGCTAAATGAAATTATGTCCCTTCCAGGGCATCAAATTTTTATTTTTTGACCAGTTCAAAAGTGTACCACATAAAATTTACGGTATTTGTTGTTGCGAGATGCGGATGAGCACTAGGTCATTGACGTTCTGGTTTAATGTTGTATACTGGTAGTTGTTAGTTTGTTATTATTACTATTATGACAATATATGTTTGTATTTTATACATGTTCAAAACGTATACACAGTTTTATTTATCTGCAAATATTATGGAAAACTATTTCCACATGTTGGAATGATAAAATGGAAAAAGAAATGAATAGGAAACAGTTTCATGCCTTTTATGCCTCCGTTACGAAGTAGCCAGAGGCATTATGTTTTCGGGTTGTCCGTCCGTCCGTACATTGTACGTCCCATTCTCGTGATCGCGTTATCTCAAGAACCGATTGCATGGCCAATGAACTGATTAGCGGAGGCATAATTTTTTACTTAAGCATAAGGACATAAGGAAAATAATCTTCTGTAAAGTTTGCTTGTATCTTTTTGCTTATGAACTTTAATGATAAGATGTGTATAGCAATTCTTTTCATGTTTCTATGATAATAGGAGGCCCACTTCTGTGCAGTGAGGGCCGTGTGAACATCAGCAGTAATGGTATTTGTGATGGAGAGAAACAGTGCATTGATGGAAATGATGAAAGTAATTGCCCTCGGCCTCGTAAGTCATAAAAATTCATGTTCTTTAAAATGCTATACTGAATACTAGTAATGCTGTTACACTTTTGAAGACAAATTTAGAAGGCATCCTGATTGGATGACTATGTAGTAAATGGTGTAATATGGGACTTTGGACATTTACAATTGTTTGTAGAATTGATGTGAACTTTTCATTGGAAATTTTTGAAGGGCATGGAGAGATATGCATGCATATGTGACAAAGTTATTTGATTCGAAAAGAGCTATATACCTTTTCCTTCGGGTACATTTGGAAAATGAGAACATACCCTTCTCATATGATCAATACTGCGATGTAATTCACAAAGAGTGAGATATCATTACAATTTTTCATAGTCCCGTGATACCGCATTAACAAGCATTATGCCCTTCACAAAACAGGCCCCTTCTGCAAAGTGGACCAAGAGAATGGTACTATATATGACCACTATATGAAGATTAATGTTCATATTCATTTGACATAAAGAAATTTCCATTAAATTCAATTTGTAATTGTAAACAACAAAAAACAGACGTGGCGAAAGTCTGAAGACAAATGTCATATTCACAGTAAAATCCAAGAAAACATGAAATAACTTTATGAAATGTACATTAACATAATTATAATAGTTCAATGATATTAAAGTGAAAAGGATAAAATGTCATAATGAGATCATGTTATAAATTAATAAAAAAAAATTGCTCAATATATTTTGATGGTGTGTGTAGGTCTTCTTTCCTGTATGTCATTCACAAAATAACCTCCTTTTGCATTGCTTTCTTTCAAAGTTTTCCCAGAAGAGTGTGGGTTGCGCCCTGCCCTGGACGTACATCGTGTCACACACGGATCAGAGGTTACCATCCTGGGAGAAGCCCCATGGCAAGTTGCCCTCTACGCGAACGGTGTTCGATTTATATGTGGTGCAAGTATCATTGCCAATGATTGGATCCTCACTGCAGCACACTGCGTGTAAGCTATAACAGCGTTTTTTTTTTTTACCGTTGCACTCTAGGCAACATTTGCTTTGTGCATGTTAACCACTTACCCCAAATGAGCTTACAAAGCCACTTTGTACATGCACCAGTTTAGATTCGAACATGGATCAGTAACTTGTTGCATTGTTTGCACTGTATTCGGCCAATTGACAATTATTGTACATGTTAGACAAGTGATCAGACAAATGATGCCTATATATAGATGCCATTTTGATTGTGTTAATACCTGCATTGATATTGAGCCTGTGAAAGCAATTAACCCAGAACAATGTTCGTACTTTTCAATTTCACTCTTACTTTTTGTACAACACTCTCACATATTCTATCTCCAAGATTTCTTGCCAGTCACTAGCTGACACAGTCGTGTTCAACGGGTATTATGGTTGTACAGTGTACATGATTTGTAGTGTCATCTGTAGTGATGGGTACAAAACCAGTGAGATCAAAACTCGCCCAGATAGTTCATAGGAAAAATAATTTAGCCTTTGGCCCGCCGGGCTTACAGCATCAAATTTGTAGACATTGGGACATTTGTCGGTAATTGGTGGCTAGTTTTGTTTGTAATTGGTGGCCTCCCACTGAAAAAGGTCTAGTGACGCCCCTGTGCAGAGTTGCACATAGTATATATTGAGACAGTACTCAGTTGTCTTCAGAATGACATCCTTTGTGCCCTTGATAACAGACAAGCTGTGTTCTTACTAATGCTTGTCGACCTTTCATCTGCGTTTGACATTGTGGACAACACAATTTTGTCAGGCTTGCCAACAAATTCAGTCTACACGATAATGTTCTTTCCGTGTTCCTAGCAACAGGTCAAAGCATAGGGTTCATATAAAGGGATCCTTTTCTAGTGACCGACTACTGGAATTTGGTCTATAATGGAGCCACAGTTATTTATATACCACATTCGATGCAAGCATTAAATCATAAGTCTGCATTCAGTTTATTATCATGTATATGCAGATAATATTTTACCATTATATTCGACCCTCGGAAAAAAACCATTTGAATTGGCTCAATGACCATCCCTTTTCCACTGATCCCCAATTCTTCTACAATTAGAGATCTGGGCCTAGTGTTCGACCACGTTACCTAATATGTTGTGACCTTCTTCTTAATTTGTTGATTGACTATTAATTAAGGGATAGCACCTTATATCCTCTGGAAAAGGTGCTATATAAATCCAATTATTATTATAATCAGAACATGATTTTTGAAAGGCACAATAATAGGTATACAGTTGCTCTTGAGAACATTTTTCCTTGAATCATGTTTGTTTTTCTTTGTGCAGGGAAGACTTCTACTGGGACTCTCCATTTCAAATTCAAGCAGGAACGCTTACTCATGATACAGCAGGGCAGGTCCATGAAGTATCTGAGATATTTAAACACCCGCTGTTTGACTCATTTTCACTTGGATATGATATTGCTCTCCTCAAGCTATCAACTCCGCTCAATTTCACGGATGCTGTCCAGCCCGTATGTCTGCCCCCTCCAGGGGATCATCTTCCTGAAGTGGGTTCCTATGTCACGTTTACAGGATGGGGAAGCTTTGGCGAGATGCGTGGTAGGATTATAATCACACTTTCTACAACTTACTTAGATATGTTGTTCATATCACAGATAAAAATGAAAACAGTTTAATGTAATTTTGGGAAGTTTTAATCACTACATATATGTGGGAACTTCAAATTG
Organism: Strongylocentrotus purpuratus; assembly: GCF_000002235.5. NCBI lineage: Eukaryota > Metazoa > Echinodermata > Echinoidea > Camarodonta > Strongylocentrotidae > Strongylocentrotus > Strongylocentrotus purpuratus. Next base: position 28,517,187 of record NW_022145599.1, on the reverse strand, counting down.
GCTGAATCTATAAGTCCCAGACAACTTTCCATTTTTGTTTCAACTCATAAAATGACTAACATGTCAATTTTTCAAAATATATGACTCATTACGGTCTTTTCTCTTCAGAGGACCTATAATAATATGCTATCCATAATATATGTTTAGTTTTGCCAAAGGGAGAACGCACTTCTCAATGATATTTGTGTACACTACAAATGGGAGGGTTTAGTTGTCCATGGCAACCTCAAAATGCACTGACCAATTCACATAGATTCACTTATCTCATTAATTAAGATTCATAACTCTTATTATTGGCCTCCATTTTGTTTCCATTATTTTTCGCTTTCATACAAATGAACATATTACAAATGTTGGATTGCCCTTCAAAGCCTGGAGGGATAAATGGGGGGATTGGAATATCATGGCACCTTTAATATGATGACAGTGTTAATAAAATGATTTAACTACGCCATATCTGAACAAGCCTTTAGAGGTATGAATTTCAAACTTGGTATATAGTGAGACAATATGATTGGATTTTGGGTTAACCATGCATTGGCTACTGGATCTGGGTTGGTGCTATATCAAACAAAACGGGATTTGAAAATTCAGAAGTCATGGGTTAAGAAGGTCAAGGTTATCAAGTCATCTAGTAAACATGCAATTAAATAACCTTGTTATCACCATGTAAGCTAATTCAAAGCTGTTTTAGCTGGGAACTTAACATTTGCATTGAAGTTGTCTGCATTACCGTATGGAGACAAGCAATCATATTTTGGGATTGTCAGGTCAAAAGTCATAAAGATTAATTAACATGTAAGTATAGGCTTTTTATTCTTATGATATTTCTAGAATAATTCAAACCATGATCATAACAGAGGCATATTGGAGACGAAATCGTACTCCATCTTGAGTTCTTCCATTATTTGATTTCTTTTATCTGTACAGTGCGTCCTAGAAAAAACGAAACCGAGATTTATCGATGTTTTATTATAATTTAATCACAATTATAATTGATAAATGACACATGTTTGGAAAGCTTAGATCCTCCTCTTTCATTTGACGCAACTCATATAATGCATATTTGAGGCATGAGTGATTAAAATGAATTTGAAGAGAGGAAACCAAAAAGCAATTTGGCGGACGATATCTGAATTTCAAAGAGGAAATCACATTTCTAGAAAGTTGAGTTTTTGCCCTTTCATATGACACCTTAGTTAGGAAAAATGAGCTAGGAATAACAAAGTTCTGTTTGTTTAAAGTAGTGCTTGCATTTCCATAATTTCATTTAACAAATTCGTTTTCACTGGCTGCCTGCCGTAGCAACCAATGGAATTAACAAAAGAATTAACTCCGTTTCGTTGACAATCATCCATGCATGAAGTATTTCGTCTACGGCTGATTGTGTACGAAGCGGAGTTAAGTCTTTTGTCCATTCTGCTTATTGCTACGGCAGGCAGCCAGTGAAAACGAATTTGTTTGATAAAATTATGGAAATGCAAGCACTACTTTAAACAAACAGAACTTTGTCATTCCTTGCTCATTTTTCCTGCTGGTTGAGGTGTCATATGAAAGGGCAAAAACTCAACTTTCTAGAAATGTGATTTTCTCTTTGAAATTCAGAAACCTTCCGCCAAATGACTTTTTGTTTTCCTTTCTTCAAATTCATTTTAATCACTCATGCGTGAAATATGCATCATATGAGTTGCCTCAAATGGAAGAGGAGGATCTAAGTTTTCCAAATATGTGTCATTTATTAATTATAAATGTGACTAAGTTATGATAAAACATTGATAATTCTCGGTTTCGTTTTTTCTGGGACGCACTGTATTACCATCTATGCTTCATTCAATTACATATTTCAACCAGTTTTCTTTCATTTGTTTGTGAAGGGCCCATAACTCGTAATCTGCAGAAGGCCAGAGCACCTGTGATACCAAACAACATATGTCAGAGATCTCTGACAGGTTTCCATGTTTTGCCATCAATGTTCTGTACTATGTACGATACTGGATACCAGGATACTTGCACTGTAAGTTATACTTTTTTTCATAAAACATATATGTTTTTTTTTCAATCTTTTCTTATGTTATTTTCAATAGTCTACATCCATTGTTATTAAAGCAGCATAGCTCTGGTGGATTGGCATGAAGTCGCTTTTCACTCCAGCCCGGTCTTATTTTCAGATAAAGATTAATATTTCTGACTTAAGTTATACTGAAAAATATTAGAGCATTTAAATAACAGCCCATGACAAATATGTAATACAAATTTATATCAAATGCAATTTATGGGGATCAGAACTTAGAGTTTGTGGTGTTAAAAGAAGAAAAAAAAATCTACATGACCGAACTGATGATTCGATCCATCCATGTTTCTTTAATATAAAATACATACCACGCCATGTCTGTAGTAGAATACAGCACCAAATGAAAGAATGCAGCATCGATATGGATATAGAACAAAAATCTTCCTTGTTGAGGCTCAAATTTATTTTCCTTTTGTATGCTCCTACCCCCACCCCTTCAGAAGAACCCAGTCTCCTGGCACCACTGAGATATGTAATCCCCTCACCATTTCAGGCCCATGTTATCATCATTTTGTAATTTGTGTGAACTTCTTCAAATGAAAGAGTTTCATTTGGTGGTCACTTTGCTGTACTCATAGCCAGTAACAAAAGCAAACCCAGAAGGCAAACAAATCTGCTGTGTAATGGTATATGGAACTATGATATAACTTCAAACAGGACATGTATTTGTCATCACTCATTCGCTTTTTGTCTCTATTTAGGGTGATGTTGGGGGTCCACAAGTACAGGAGGTAAACGGTCGCTGGACTATCTATGGCATCACTAGCTGGGAAACTGTCTGTGGCAAAGCATACTCGCCATCAGGCAAAACTCGAGTTTCAAGTTTTATTGATTTCATCTATAAGACAATTCGAGAGGATGATTAACCAGAATTATACTCATACTACCAATCACTATTAAGCCCATATCAAATTTACGTCAAAACAATTGTAAAGACAAAGTTATTTCTACTAATTCAGTTAAATCCGACCCTGTGTCTAAGATCACTTTTAACAAAGGAAAGCTTATACCTCAGTTGAACGAAAGCTAAAGCCCAATTTTAGTAGAATGTAGGCCTTATAGATTTGAGACTAAATGAATATTAAATTATTCTCTACAAATCGCTATAAAACACCCATGACAAATTTATGTCAAAACGATTATGAAAAATGTTTTATCGATTTAATTCTTAAGACCATTTGAGAGATTAATTTATCAAATTATTCTTTATGAATCATTTTAAAATCCCATGGAAAATTGATGTCAATTGATCACAGACAGGCGCGCCAGAAGCAGTTTGGGATGGGGGGGGGGGGCAAACACTCCAAGGGGGCTCACCTTCCAGGGGCAGTGACGTAATGAGCAAAAACGTTTGGGAGGGGGGGGAAAAGAAAAATCTGCTTCACCACCACTCTTCAGCAGCCCCCGCAGAACGTTTTTTAAAGTGGAGTATTAACGATCAGGTAGAGCATAAATTGGCGTGGGGTCCAGGGCCTGAGCCTCAGCAGGGGGGTCAAAGGGCTGAGCCCCCGGAAGCTCAGGGTTTTTAGGCATTAAATTACGGTCAGATAAGCATATTTAGATACCTCATTTGTGATACTGGCAGGTCACTAATTGGCGGAGAGTCCAGGGAGCAGGTCCCCATTGAAGCTCAGGGGTTTTAATATTTAACTACGGTGAGGTGAGCACCCAGGGGCCGCCTTAGGGCCCTTGGTGGGGTCCAGGGGGCAGAGCCCCCCGAAGCTTGGGGGTTTTAGGTATTACGGTCAGATGAGCATCCAGGGGCCGCCTTAGGGCCCTTATTGGGGTTCGGGGCGGACCCCCTGTAAGCTTTGGGGGTTTTAGGCATTTAATTACGGTCAGATGGGAATATTTTGATACCTCATTTGTAACATTGGCAGGTCACTTATTTTTTCTCTCTTTCTTTTTCTCTGTAACATACTTTTTCAAAAAGTGAGGGGGGGGGGGGTGCCCCAGCCCCGAGCCCAGCCGTTTTGCAGACCATAATATAAAGGCTTCTAAATAAGCATATTTTTCGCCCGACTGTAAATTTAGGAATTTCTGATTTTCCAACAAACACATAATAAGGTATGACTTACAAAAAAATTGAGAAAAAAATACCAAGAAATCATGTCAATTCAGCAACTTTTGTAAATTACTGGTATCGAATAAGAAATACCCCCCCCCCCATCAGTACGCTAGCGTTCAGGGGGCTCATGTCTTCTCACTCCCATAACAAAAAAACAGACATGCTTTCCCATTCTCTCACAATATGTCCACGATATGCGGGTATCGCTATTATAAAAACCTCCATTGATAAATATAGGTGGCATGCGCAATGTTTAGGAAATTTAATTCCTGTTAAATTTCCTTTTTTTTTAATGGAATTTTATATGTAATTTAATACAGGTTTTTATTAATGTTATGTTCTTTTGGTTAAAAATACAAATTATCTTTACTTCCTTGCTTTTTGCCCCCCCCCCCCCCCCCACTTCCGGCGCCTATGATCACAGAGGCTTAATTTTTCATAAAGACCATTCTAGATTAATCCAGTCATTCTTAACAGTTCACTTTCGATTTATGTGTATGATTATATACATGACATGAAGGATTAAATTCAATTCAGTGTTTTTTTTTTTATATATATGAAAATAATTTTTCTTTTTACATTATTTTAAGGGGAGGTTCTTAGGGATGCCAACTTTGAGCGAGAGGTGAGAGTGAGACATTGCGAAGGGTAATGAGCACTTAATTTCTTTGGCAAATAAGCGGGGGTACGGGAGGGGGGGGGGTAGTGAGTTTTTTTTTCAATGGGAGGGGGGGGGGGTTATGGAGCACCATTTAAAAAAAAAAATCAACTAACAACTAAGCAAATAATGGCCTTCATAAATGTGCGACTCTTGGCAAATTGATTGGGTTTTTTGCTTATTACCACATTGCCGACCTGTTTTATAAATGTGATTATTCTAGTTTTAAAGCTTGTGTATTTAAACTGTGATATAGACTGCACTCTGTTAGGTCAAAATGAGCCTGATAATGACTTTGACCAGTCTTGTCCATTTTCCGAAAGTAATTTAATATGTGTGCAGTGCATATTCACTAATGAACTCACAAACATGAATTATTTGTTTACTATAGATTAATTGGAAATTGGTTTTATTTACCTTACCTATGTATATCAAATAGTGTGATGAATTAAAGTTTATGGTGTATATTTTTGTTATTTCATATCAATTAAGATGTTGCTTAATAATTATTGCAGGGACCCAATTAAAGGGAGATGAATTTTTAGGTATTTTTGCTGTAAAAGCCATTTCTCATGGGTCCATAATATGCAAGTATGTGTTTATTATATGACAAGTAATCAATGTATGGTGGGGAGGCCTGTGTCTGTAATCTTTGAAATATGTCTAGAATTTGTATACTTTATATTAATGGGAAATTGGTTTTATGTACCAAACATATGTATATCAAATAGTGTAATGAATTATAGTTTATGGTGTATTTTGTTGTGTTATATCAATTGAGGTGTTGCTAAAAAATTAATCGCAGGACCCAATTAAAGGGAGATGAATTTTTAAAGATAAAGACAGTAATGGTGATGCGATTGCATTGTGATAGAAACGTTGTGGAATCAATCAGAAAAGGTTGACCATCTAGCATATAAGTATTGGTGTGTACTACAAGGTTCTGGAATCATCAAAATGATAAAAAAATTGGGCCCAGTCTTTGTAAAGTTACAAGCACTGTACACAGAAAGATGTATATGGGACTACGCACACGTGCGCGACACGTGCGTTTATTTTACCAGGGGCGGCCGAGCGACTTCCAAAGTGGGGGGGGGGGGGCACCAACAAAAAAGGGCACCTACATTGGGAAATCTCAAAGCGAAAATATACCATTTTTTAGACATTGGTTTATACCCCTACATTGTGATTACATTATCAGGGATGATTTCATTATTTGTTTCTCTTCATACGTCATACAAGATATTGCTTAAGCATCATACTGTACAGTTGGGTGTGATGTCTGAAAATGCATTTACGAGCGAGCGAAGCGAGCGAGAAATATTTTAAAGATCTGTGAGGTCGCAGTGCGAAAATTTACATCTCATAAAGAGGAAAAAAGCCAATCGTGATGGGGTTATATTTAAAGCACATTCTCATAACGGAAGACTGAAAAGACCTTTGATAAGTAACATAATTATATCATCTTTAAATGCTAGCGAGCGAACTTTGGGGGAAATTGCTCTTAGTCGCTTTAAAAAGGGGCACGTTTAATGATTACATGAAAAGGGGGCAATTATTCGAAAGGGATAAGACACTTATTAGAAAAGAAAAGGAGCATGTGTCAAAGTACAAAGGATAATTATAAGAGGTGAAATTAGGCATTTTTTCACCTTAAATGAGGCACTCACCAGTGATGAAAAAGAGCCGTTTACGAAAATGGGAAATAGGCATTTCTTGACGGAAAAGGGGCACCCATCAGATTTTGATAGGGGCATTTATAAGAGGTGAAAAGGGGATAGGTTCCTTATTAGAAAGGACAAGGGGCACGTATCATTATTAAAAAGGGGAATTATCAGAGGTGAAAAGGGACACTGACCAGATATGAAAAGGTGCACTTATGAAAATGTAAGAGGGCACTTATAATAAAGGAAAATGTGCATTTGTTGAATGAGAAGGGGGCACTTATTAGAAAGGGAAAGGGGTAGTTATGAGAAGGGGAAGGAGCTCTCTCTTTTTAATGGGGGCACTTATAAGGAAAAGGAGCACTTATTAGAAAATAAAAGGGGCATATGTTAGAATGAAAGGTGTGCTCATCCGAGTTTAAAAAAGGGGGAGTTATTAAAAGGAGAAGGGGCACTTCTTACAAAGGAAAAAAGGGGCAGTTGTCAAAGTAAAAGGAGCACCTCTCAGTTTTGAATAGGGCAATTATCAGAGGTGAAGGGGGCACTTGTCAGAAGTGAAAAGGGGCACTTCTCGTACCTGAAAAGAGGCACTTACTAGAGATTAAAAATGGCACTTATTCAAGATAATTTCAAGATTCATGAGAATGGAAAATGGACACTTATTGCAAAGGAAAATGACAACATGTCGAAGGAAAAGAGGCACGTGTCAAAAATAAAAAGGGCACTCGTCAGAGGTGAAAAGGGGGAAGGGGCACGTTTACTTAGTAATAGGGGCACTTGTCAAAGTAAAAGGGGGCACTTTTGGGGTAGAGTGGGGGGGGGGCACTGTGCTCCCCCCCGGGAGGGCCGCCTCTGTCTCTCACACACCAATAGATAAACTAATTTACCAAATATATCAATTAGTAGGCGGTTTCCCTGCAAAATTTTTATCATCGTGTATTAGTCAAAACATCTTCTTTCACATGATTGGTAATAAGAGCTTCCATTTTATTTTTTGAAATTGGGGCGTTTCCAATACTGGTCTTTACCTTTAAGTATTTTTGATGTAAAATCCATTTCTCATGGGTCCATAATATGCACATATGTGTTTATTATATGACAGTTAATCAATGTTGGGTGGGGAGGCCTGTGTCTGTAATCTTTGAAATATGTCTTGAATTTGTATACTTTATATTAATGGGAAATTGTTTTTTTGCACCAAACATATGTATATCGAATAGTGTAAAGAATTGTAGTTAATGGTGTATATTTGTGTTGTGTCATTGTCATATCAATTAAGATGTTGCTTAATAATTATTGCAGGGACCAAATTAAAGGGAGATGAATGTTTAGGTATTTTTGCTATAAAAGCTATTTCTTAGGGGTCCATAATATGCAAGTATATGTTTATTGTATGACAATTAATCAATATATGGTGGAGAGGCCTGAGTCTGTAATCTTTAAAATATGTCTAAAATTTGTATGCTATATATTGATGGGAAATTGGTTTTATTGAACCATTATGTATATCAATTATTGTAATGAATTATAGTTTATGGTGTATATGTTTGTTGTGTTATATCAATTAAGGTGTTGCTTAATAATTATTACAGGACCCAATTAAAGTAATTTGAATTTTTTGCTATTTTTCTGTAAAAGTCACTTCTTAAGGGCTCATTTTATATACAGGGTGTCCCATAAATAACGGACAAGCATAGTTCCAGTAGCATGGTGCAAATGGGAACAGAAGATGGGAAATATTTGGAGAAGAAAAATGTTACGAAATTTACCAAAATTGGTCGAGTATTTCTTTTCTAGATTCCTTTAACGAAACAATGTTGACTACCTCATCTGGCAGTCTTCCTTGCAGAACAACGTAGGACTGCGTTGTTTAAGAAATGGTATTATAACAGAGATTTGGTCAAGCTGTAATAAATGTCAGGTAGCACACAAACATAACATTCCACACACATTTTTATTTTTTCATGCATTTGTCAACGACACACAGACATGGAATTAAACAAATTGTTTAACAAATCAGTTTCATGGAAAACAAACAACTTAGAACTCATACATTGCATCACAAAATGCTCTCTAAAACGAAATCCCTTTTACCAAATTTTGTGAAAACTGGTATTTTTCATGTGAAAAGATTCTCCTTCTGGTGGTTTCCGTGAATGTGACTCCACATTATTGGAAGCATGCTAGTCCATTTTTAGTAGGCCACCATGTATTATTCCCCATATTTTGAAGAGGCCAAACCAAGATTAAAGATCTGAACAGAAAATAGTGCAGTTTTTTTATATTGAAAAAACAACTGTTCCTATGTGGGGGAAAGGGGTGGGTCACCTGGAGAGACTTTCTCTATTCAAGGATGCTAAGGTTTTCCTTTTCGCTTTAAAAATTGTCTGACAAGCAAAACTGAAGGAGGTTTCTCAAAAGAAATTGTTATATTGGCGGGGTCACTTGAATCCACGGAACCCCTAGGTACTTTTATTGGCCTTAAGTGTCTGTCATAGACCGGGACGCTACTAGCTATATCTTTTCCTTGATTGTTTCTTTTCACATTTTAATAAAGTATCGTTGTTTTCCTATTAACTGATTTCTGCTTCTGGTAAGAATGACGTCTCTTTGTAAGATCCATTTAGATTCTACACAATTTAGAAATAAAGATTCTAGTAATGTACTCAGAAATACACGTTTTCTTTCCGATTCTTTCTTGTAAAAGAGTGCTCTTCAATAAAATTGTGGTGACCGATCGCAAAGTGATGTTGTGGTCTTGCATGAAAAGCCTACACCATGTGAGTGTGTAACTTGTTGCTGGTACTTTATAATTTGGTTTAATAGGTTGACTACGTATAGGTCTAAAATGACGTACTTCGATTCAATATCATGATTGCAACGGAATGTATAGTATAAGGAATGTAATTATAATTGTGTAAATGTAAATTTATCTCAAATTAGACCGTTAACCCATCCTTCATAAGTTATATACATGTATACATACATATATTTATAATGTGATGTTTGTGTGTGTGTAGACAATAGATAATAACAAAATAATTAATTATAATGATTATTATGCTCATAACAACTATCATTACTATGAGTAGTAATAGTGGTAGTAGTAGAAGTAGTTGTAGCAGTGGCGGATTCAGGCGGGACACAGGGGGCACGTGCCCCCTCCCCCCCCCGTAAAAAAAGGGGAAGGGTGAAAAGGAGGGGAAAAGAAAAGGGAAGAGAGAAAGGAGGAGAAAGAGGGAGAGAAAAAGGAGGGGGAAAGGAAGAGAGAGGAGAGAAAAAAGGGGGTGGGAAAGAAAGAAATAGTGATGATATTAAAAGAAGGTGTTTTTTTACCGGGAAAAGGGCGGGGGACACGCAAGTTTGCAGTGTGCATAATATGGGGTCCCTCTTGCCAGGCGTGTTCCCCCCCCAAAGAGGAATTGGATTTCTTTTAAAGGGCTACCTTTTAAAAACACGAATACATCTCTACTTATTAATATTCTAGTTTCTGATTTTCAGAGAAACTCTCTAAATTGACCAAAAAAATATATTAACTATCCATTTTTTTTTTTTACAGATCTCATGCTTGCTGGGCTACGCCCCTCGTTAATACGGTCACGTTCGTGGCTTGATGACGCACTTCACGTTATTGCGGGCATGTCCGATTGGATAATTTGATCATTTCATAATTAGGAATGACGAAATTAGCAGAAACGTACTGGGAATGGCAAGTGCATATTATTTTTCGGATAAATATTTTTTTTTTCTTCAATTAATATCGTACTTTTTTCCTTTTAAAGACTTCTAAATGCCTAAATCACACTCCTTTTCACCGAAAAGTCTCCTGCAGTGACGTCGTATGTTTTTGCGCAATACAGCTCTGAAACTTGTTTTTTTTTCCTGAGCGTTTTGAGCTAGATTGCGGAATTATTGATGATTTCTAAGAATAATCATTGTCATGTTCAGAATCTCCGTCAAAAAATATTCTACATGTCTTTTTTTTCATTGTTTAGCCCGTTTTGGTTAGAGTGGCACTTTAAAAGAATAATGGGATAACAACCAGGGGCGTCGCTAAAGGCCCGGTCACACAGGGAGGACGCATGGTGAACGCACGGCCAGCGCATTGGAAATTTGCAATTTGGGCCAGTGCGTTGTCGTTCGCTAGGCGTGCGTCATCATTCGTTACTCGTTCGTCGAGCGCGCTGGACCAGCGCTATGCATGCGTCGTCATTCGCTGTGTGCGTCGGGATTTTTTGAGCATGCTCAAAAACGTGCGCCGAGCTCGACGCATGAATATACACGCCAAAGGCACGCCAGACATGCGCCGGAGCGCGCTAGACCAGCGCCAGACATGCGTGGAGCGCGCTAGACCAGCGCCAGACAAACGCGGAGCACACGCCCTGTATACGCACAGCGCGCTAGCTACACGCCGTGCATTTTGTGTCAGCTCGCTAGCTTTTCCAAAATTATGACACAAGTTAGGCACACGTTCTTTTCCGATTTCCAATGCGCTGGCCGTGCGTCGTAGAACGCGGTGCATGCGTGGACCATTCGTCCAGCGCGCTAGCAACACGCTGTGCATTCGTGGAATTTGTTTTGATGTGCGCTCTGTGTGCGCCCTGTGTGCGCCCTGTATACGCCCTGTATGCGTCCAGCGCGCTATGCATTTGGTGTCAGCTAGCTGTATAGCTTCGACAAAAGTTGGGCGCACGACAACGCACTGGCCAAAATTGCAAATTTTCCTTGCGCCGGCCGTGCGTCCCCCATGCGTCCCCTCTGTGTGACCGGGCCTTAAGGGAAACGGGTAGGGTGTAATATGTTATAGTAATTTTTTCTAGTTAATTCAGGAAAAATGTGGATTTTGATAAACTAATTATATAAAAGTCAATAATTATGAATATACAATATTCAGAAAATAGTATCAAGATTTTGTGAAATGTTAGGCACGCAATATGATACAAATCATATAACCTGGGCAAAAGCATGGGGAAATCAAGTTTTAGGGGATAAAAAGGGAAATTTATGGGGTTAAACTATATAAAGCTATTGATAAACTGATAACCATATTGGCAATTTGCGTTGTGATTCTCATTGTTCCATAGTTTAACATACTTTTTCAAAAATTCACAACTTTATTATTAGTTATCCGATTTTTCTCAAACTTGTTTTGATTGGTTTGTCTGATTTTTCTGCTTCTATTAAAAGGAAGTTAGTTTTGGAGTAGACTCGTCTTTAATATGATAATGATGAAATTGATGATGTGGTGAGACAGGTACGTACATAGGCCAGGGATGTTGAATATAACAGTGCAAACTATATGATCTGTCTATGTTTACCAAAGCCAGAACCATTGAGAGTACAAGCCCGACGTTGCTCAAGCTGGTGGCAGAATTCCTGGAAAAATCATATTATCCATGTGTTCAGGCTTTCTGATAATTTGAAATTTAGAGTCCGTTATGATATTAAATTTGAACAGACAGAAGTATTATTTATTGAAATTGATAATGATAAATTGAAAAATTGTGTTATTGGTTTGATTTATAGACCCCCTGACAGTAATTTTGATTTATTTTATAACATTTTTTAATCATGTCTTCATAAAATATCTGAGGAAAATAAACATGTTTATTTTCTGGGTGATTTTAATATAATTTTTCTTTCTTTACCCCATAATAGTAGAAACTCTGACAGGTTTATTCATTTCATGCGTTCATATGGATTTTGTTCATACATTAGTAAGCCCACTACAATTAATGTACACTCCTCATAACGCTTATTGATAATATTTTTTCTAATGCATTTACTGAAACAATTACTGGAGAATTATTATTCTCAAAAGTTTCTGACCATTTACCTATTTTTTTAATATGTGAACATGAAATTCCCCAATTGGAACCACTTAATAATATTATGTATCGAAAAGAAACCCCTCATAATATTGAATTATTAAAGCAGAATTTAGCTGTAGAGGAATGGGTTGACGTATATAATGTAAACGATGTTAATATTGCCTATGATAATTTTAATAATAAATTGCAAAATTATTATGATAGTAATATTCTTTTAGCGAAAGTTAAACGTAAAAATAATAAACCAAATAACCCTTGAATGACGAAAGGTATACTAAAATCAGTACAAACTAGAAATCGCATGTATAAAACATATATATATATGTAACAAAACTGATGTGAATTTAACAACTTATAAAAAATACCGTAATAAATTAACAAAATTAATTCGAATATCCCGGAAGCTACACTTTTCAAATATATTAAAGAGGGCTAGTTGTAACACATATGCAGCTACTTGGAAAGTTATTAAAGAAATAATGGGGAAAAAGTAGACCCTTTACCAAAAGATGAGCTCACCTTAAATAATGTTATAATTGAGGACTCCAGTAATTATGCTAATTATTTTAATTCATTTTTCACTAATATTGGGCTCCAACTTGCGAGTAAAAATGATAGTCCTCCTATCATTCATTATACTGACTTTTTATCAGATCGAATCCAACAATCATTTTTTTAAAGTCCAACAAACCCTAATGAAATTACCGTAACTAAAGCATTAAGCATGTCCAAAGCTCAAGGTTGTGATGGAATTAGTGCATCAATTTTACAACAAATAATACATGTTATTGCTAATCCACTAATCAATATTATTAATCAGTCTTTATTGCAAGGTGTTTTTCCAGCGAAGGTAATTCCGATCTTTAAAACAGATGATTCGCATGAAATTAGTAATTATCGTCCAATATCTATTCTTCCTAGTATATCTAAAGTTTTAGAGAAAATTGTATATAATATGTTAATCAATTTTTTAAATACTCACCAAATATTAAATCTAAATCAATATGGTTTTAGGAAAAATCACTCCACTGATCAGAATTGGCCTTAGTACAAATTTATGATAAGATTACTAATGCCATAGCAAATAAATAACACGTGATTTGTATTTTTTTAGATCTTAGTAAAGCGTTTGATACGCTCGATCATAATATTTTAATCCAAAAACTCTCTTTTTATGGTATTCGGAGCCAAGTCCTCTCATATCTTAAGGATTATTTAACAAATAGAAAATAATATGTTAATTTTAAATGTCTTAATTCGAATTTACTTTCCGTTAATTGTGGTGTTCCCCATGCAAAGGCTCCATTTTAGGCCCACTTTTATTTCTTTTATACCATGATAAATGATTTATCCAACACATATTCTTTATTGTCATTTATTATTTTTGCAGATGACACAAATATATTTTGCTCTCATAAGAAATTAGTGAGCAATAATTATTTTTTTTCGGCCCTCGAAAAATAGCACCCCCCTTGAAAAAAGGTAAAATTAATGTGTTTTTTAAACTTTTTTTTCCCAGGGCGAGGCCCTTAGAAGCTTAGGGGTTTTATACATTAAATTATCGTTAGATCAGCATATTTTATACCTTATTTGTGACACTGGCAGGTCACGAACTGGTGTGGGGTCCAGGGGGCGGAGCCCCCAGAAGCTCAGGGGTTTTGGGAAATAAATAACGGTCAGATGAGCACATTTTATACCTTATTTGTGACGCTGGCTGGACACAATTTGGTGTTGGGTCCAGGGGGTGGAGCCCCAGAAGCTCGGGTTTTTTTCTACATTAAATTATCGTTAGATCAGCATATTTTATACCTTATCTGTGACACTGGCAGGTCACGACTTGATGTGGGGTCCAGGGTGCAAAGCCCCCGGAAGCTCAGGGGTTTTGGGCAATAAATAACGGTCAGATAAGCATATTTTTATATCTATTTGTGACACTGACAAGACACAAATTGGTGTTGGGTTCAGGGGGTGGAGCCCAAGAATTTCAGGGGTTGTATACATTAAATTATCGTCAGATGAGCATATTTCTACTTTATTTGATACACTGGCAGGTCATGAATTAAGTGGCGTGGGGTCCAGGGGGCGGAGCCATCAGAAGCTCAGGGGTTTATACATCAATTTATCGTCAGATGAGCATGATTTTATACCTTATTTGTGCCACTGGCAAGTCATATTGGTGTGGGGTCCAGGGGGCGGAGCCCCGAAGGCTCAGGGGTTTTGGGCAATAATATAACGGTCAGATGAACATATTTTGATACTTTTTTTGTTACACTGGCAGTACACAAATTGGTGTTGGGTCCAGGGGCAAAGCCCTCCGAAGCTCAGGGGTTTATATATCAATTTATCGTCAGATAAGCATAATTTTATACCTTATTTGGCATGGGATCCAGGAGGCGGAACCCCCGGAGGCTCAGAGGTGTTAGGCAATAGATTACGGTCAGATGAGCATCCAGGGGCCCGCCTTAGGTCCATTGGTTGGGTTCGGAGGGCAGAGCCCCGGAAGCTCAGGGCTTTAGGCATTTAATTACGTCAGATGAGCATAATTATACCTTATTTGTGACACTGGCAGGTAACTAATTGGCGTGGGGTCCAGAAGCTCAGGGGTTTTAGGAATTTTATAACGGTCAGATGAGCATATTTTGATACTTTTGATATCTTTATATTTCTTTTTTTTTCCCCTTCTTTTTTTCCTTCTTTTTTTCCCCTCCCCCCCCCCCCCCCCCCCTTGGATCCGCCACTGCCATGCACCCACCCGCTTCACACTAATGACAATTACAATAGGTCAGCTAGGCTTTCGTGTGTGTGTGCCCAGGTCTGCACGAGTGAGAACTCGCCAATCATCCATATCAAACTCCATCCACATGTACAACGGAATGTCTCGAAGATCCAGTGTTGTAATTCCCAAATTGGTTTAAGACGCAAGTACATGACTTGGATACCCAACCCAACCTCCTCAGTATATTTATTTTTTATCTCACTTGTTAATTCGTTTGATCACCTGACACCTCCTCTTGCTCTGCTTTAATTACTATGTTAACTATTGTTCTGAATTAGTGTTTATAAAACAACATTCGATCCTCTGTTAATTTGTGCTAAATCATAATTATGTTAAACCTTGTTTATTGACTGTTAATGTCTACATTTTTGTCAATTCATTAGTAAATGTTGATCTGTAGGCCTATATGTTACACCAGCCAAAATAAAATATCCCGAAATGGACAATAAATACTAAATTGATTGCATGAATTGAATTGATTGATTGAAATTGAAATTATTTGTGTTTGTATGCATCTTATTAAATGTACTTAAAAATGTATAATGATGTAAAATGAAGAAATATTTGTTACTTTATTTATATGAGTATGTTCTATTTTGAAAATGTAGAAATAAAAACAATGTACAATGTATGGATTTCATTGTCATTGTTTATCTATAAAGCCTAAAAATGGTGCAATGCAACATTGTAAATCACTTTTCAAAGACTTTAATTCATGAGATGGATTGAGATTAGCAACATCATTACATATTGCACATATGCTAATTAGAGGATTATGCTAATAGGGCTATTAAAAAAGTTGCCCAGGGTTGCCTAGCTGGCAACCAGGCTGAATTTACTTTAATATCCATCTAGAACACAAATCAACAAAAAAAACCTTGTACTTATCAAGTTTTCCAGGTCTGAAAAACTTCTACAGGACTATACCTACGACCAACAGGAAAGAATTTCACTTTTGTGAATCTTTAAATGCTACTCGTACGTGTAATACTACTACTACTATATGCTATCACTTTTATTACTAATAATAATATTGATAGTTATTATAAGCATAATGATCATTATAATAATGTATTATTATTATTATCATTATTATTATCTATTGTCTACACACACCCATATATATAGCCTATATATACATATATATTTATATCAAAAATATGAATGTATGCATGTAGGTATGATGGGTTTATGGATGACCTTGATATTATACATTCATATTTATACAAATATAATTAGGTCCTCAATACTATACATTCCGTTACAACTAGTACTAGAACTTAAAATTTCCTATGCACTCTTTTACAAGAACAAATCGGAGAGAAAACGTGTATTTCTGCGTACTTTACTAGAATCTTTATTTTTATCAAATTGTGTAGAATCTAAATGGAACTTACAAAGAAACGTAATTCTTAAAAGAGGTAAAAATCAGTTAATAGGAACACACCGACACTTTATGTGAAGAGAAAGAATCAATAAAAAAGATATGGCTAGATGCCCTTTGTCTGTGTAGCGTCCCTGTCTATGACAGAGACTTACTAAAGGCCAATAAAAGTACCTAGGGGTTCCGTGGATTCAAGTGACCTCGCCAATTTAAACATTTTTTTGGAGAAACCTCCTTCAGTTTTGCTCGTCAGACAATTTTCAAAGCGAAAAGGGAAACCTTAGCATCCTTGAATAGAGAAAGTCTCTCCAGGTGACCCACTCCTTTCCCCACATAGGAACAGTTGTTTTTTTTCAATATAAAAAAAACTGCACTATTTTTTCATGTTCAGATCTTTAATCTTGATTTGGCCTCTTCAAAATTTGGGGAATAGTACATGGTGGCCTAATAAAAATGGACTAGCATGCTTCCAATAATGTGGAGTCACATTCACGGAAACCACCAGAAGGAGAATCTTTTCACATGAAAAATACCAGTTTTCACAAAATTTGGTAGAAGTGTTTTCGTTTTAGGGAGAAGTTCAAATTTGTTTGTTTTCAATGAAACTGCTTTCTTAAACAATTTGTTTAATTCTATGTCTGTGTGTCGTTGACAAATGCATGAAAAATAAAAATGTGTGTGGAATGTTATGTTTGTGTGCTACCTGACATTTATTACAGCTTGACCAAATCTCTGTTATAATACCATTTCTTAAACAACGCAGTCCTACGTTGTTTTCTGCAGGGAAGACTGCCAGATGAGGTAGTCAACATTGTTTTGTTAAAGGTATCTAGAAAAGAAATACTCGACCAATTTTGGTGGATTTGGTAACATTTTCCTTCTCCAAAGATTTCCCATCTCTTGTTGCCATTTGCACCATGCTACTGGAACTATGCTTGTCCGTTATTTATGGGACACCCTGTATATAAAATGAGTCCTTAAGAAGTGACTTTTACAGAAAAGTAATAAAAAATTCATCTTACCTTAATTGGGTCACTGCGATAATTATTAAGCAACACCTTAATTGATATAACACATCAAAAATATACACCATAAACTATAATTCATTACACTATTTGATATACATATGTTTGCTACATAAAACCAATTTCCCATTAATATATAGTATACAAATTGAAGACATATTTTTAAGATTACAGACCCAGGCCTCTCCACCATACATTGATTAATTGTCATATAATAAACATATACTTGCATATTATGGACCCCTATGAAATGGCTTTTACAGCCAAAATACTTAAACATTCATCTCCCTTTAATTGGGTTCCTGCAATAATTATGAAATAACAAAAATATACACCATAAACTATAATTCATTACACTATTTGATAAACATATGTTTGGTACATAAAACCAATTTCCCATTAAAATATAGTATACAAATTGAAGGCATATTTTAAAGATTACAGACTCAGGCCTCTCCACCATACATTGATTAATTGTCATATAATAAACATATACTTGCATATTATGGACCCCTATGAAATGGCTTTTACAGCAAAAATACTTTAAAAATTCATATCCGTTTAATTGGGTCCCTGCAATAATTATTAAGCAACATCTTAATTGATATACAGTAGGTTTGCGGTTGCACCATGTGTGTGAGAGAGAGAGAGAGGTTTGAGGAGTCCTGAAAAGGACTCTGACTTGGTAATCTTTCTTGGAGGAGTGTAGTCCTGAAAAGACTGTTTGTTATCTTTCTTAGCATATAGTTCTCAGGAGAACTATAGCGCTTGGAGAGGATGAGTGGCTCGACGTTTCGAACAGGTTGACTAGCTGTTCGAAACGTCGAGCCACTCATCCTCTCCAAGCGCTATAGTTCTCCTGAGAACTATATGCTAAGAAAGATAACAAACAGTCCTTTTCAGGACTACACTCCTCCAAGAAAGATTACCGAGTCAGAGTCCTTTTCAGGACTCCTCAAACCTCTCTCTCTCTCTCACACATGGTGCAACCGCAAACCTACAGTATATCTACATCACCATGCAAGCCGACACTTACAAGCAGCATCTTAATTGATATGACACAACAAAAATATACACCATAAACTATAATTCATTACACTATTTGATAAACATGTTTGGTACATAAAACCAATTTCCCATTAAAATATAGTCTACAAATTCAAGACATATTTCAAAGATTACAGACACAGGCCCCCCACCATACATTGATTAATTTTCATATAATAAACATATACTAGCATATTATGGACCCCTAAGAAATGGCTTTTACAGCAAAAATACTTAAAAATTAATCTCCCTTTAATTGGGTCCCTGCAATAATTATGAAATAACAAAAATATACGCCATTAACTATAATTCATTACACTTTTTGACATATGTATGTAAAAAAAACTAATTTCCAATTAATCTATAATATACAAATAATTTATGTTTGTGAGTTCATTAGTGAATATGCACTGCACACAAATTAAGTTACTTTCGGACAATGGACAAGACTTGTCAAAGTCATTATCAAGCTCATTGTGACTTAACAGATTAGAGTCTATATCACTGTTTGAATACACAAGCTCCAAAACTTGAATAATTACATTTATAAAACGGGTCGGCAATGTGGTTATAAAGTCAAGAAATAAGCAACATACCCAATCAAATTGCCAAGAGTTGTACAGTTATGAAGGCCATCATTTGCTTTATTGATTAATATCAAATAAGCGGGCAGACAAACAGTTTAATACGCGTCACAGTGCATGCATCAATGTCCTTCCATTCGAAACTGCGTGTATTTCGTCGCGTCTTAATAGTGTTCCCACCAGGAATACGCTTAGGCGCATCTCAGCCACTTTTTAATGGGAATTTTTGTTTGCACTGTAGGGGTGGTAGGAAAGTCTGATGCATGGTCATGTGTTGTCTTTTGACCAATTAAATTGCCTGCATTCTAGAACCCGTTTTATAATCATCATTATGTCATAATATCCTATTACATTCCTTGTATCGTTTGCTATCATAAAGTTATCTGTAAAATATGATTGTCTTTCAAACTGCATAATACAAATTATCCCTACAGAAAGTGGGATTTCATACCTTAACAAAGATATAATAAAGGACATTTAAACCAATAAATTCTTTTACACTTTTATCATTCTGTAACTATTAATGCAATAAACAAACATGGCATGAAAAGTACCATTAATCTTTTAAGATAAGTAAAATTGATTTAATTACATTAGCAAATTACACTAATAATTCTACACTGATCAAATTTACCCACATGATGTAAAGACATGTAATTTTCATATATAGAAAAGAAAAAACACTTAATAGAATTAAATTATTCATGTCATGTTTATAATCATACACATAAATCTAAAGTGAACTGCTAAGAATAATTGGATTACCGTAATCTAGAATGGTCTTAAAGATAAAATTTATTAAAAAAATAAGCCTCTGCGATCAATTCGACATCAATTTTCCATGAGCTTTTAAAATGATTCATAAAGAATAATTTAATTAATTTATCTCTCCTCATGATCGTATTTACAAAAATTTGCCATGTTTTATAGCAATTTGTAGAGAATAATTTGATAAAGCATCTAGTCTGAAATCCATAAGGCCCATATTCTACTAAAATTGGGCTTTAGCTTTCGTTCAACTTATTAAAGTATAAGCTTTGCTTTGTTAAAAGTGATCTTAGCCCTAGGGTTGGCTTTAACTGAATAAGTAGAAATGGACCTTTGTCTTTGCAATTGTTTTGACGTAAATTTGCTATGGGCTTTATAGTGATTGGACGTATGAGTATAATTTTGATTAATTCTCTCGAATTGTCTTATAGATGAAATCGATAAAACTTGAAACTCGAGTTTTGCCTGATGGCGAGTATGCTTCGCCACAGGTTATTCCCCAGCTAGTGATGCCATAGATAGTCCAGCGACCGTTCACCTCCTGTACCAGTGGACCCCCACTATCACCCTAAATGGGGAAAAAAGGGAATGAGTGATGACAAATATATATTCTGTTTGAAGTTATATCATAGCTATATAGGTACTGTTACACAACAGATTTGTTTGCCTTCTGAGTTCGCTTTCGTTACTGGCTATAAGTAGAGCAAAGTGACACACCAAATGAAACTCTTTCATTTGAAGAAGTTCAAAAAAATTACAAAATGATGATAACATTGGCCTGAAATGGTCTGACGATTACATATCTCAGTAGTGCCATGAGACTGGTTTCTTCTGAAGGGGTGGGGATAGGGGCATACAAAAGGAAAATAAATTGAGCCAAAACAAAAAGGCAGGTATTTGTTCTATATTAATATTGATGCTGTATTCTTTCATTTGGTGCCGTATTCCTTTTGGTTCTGTATTCTTCTACAGGCATGGCATGGTATCTATTTTTTTATCAAAGAAACGTGGGTGGACTCATCAGTTCGGTGATGTCATTTTTTTTTAAAACACCACAAACTCTAAGTTTTGATCCCCATAAATTGCATTAGATATTTGTCATGGACTGTTGGTCTGCTTCAAAACAAATGGATGTAGATTATTGAAAATAACATTAAAAAAAGTTTGAAAATACATGTATGTTGTATGAAGGACAGTATGACTTACAGTGCAAGAAGCCTGATATCCAGTATCGTACATTGTACAGAACATTGACGGCAAAACATGGAAGAAATTTCTCAGAGGTCTCTGACATATGTTGTTTGGTATCACAGGTGCTCTGGCCTTCTGCAGATTACGAGGTAAGGGCCCTTCAAAAATGTAAGAAAAACGGTTGAAATATATTTGAATTGAGCATAGATGGTAATGCAGATAAAAGAAACCAAATAATAGAAAAACTGAAGACAAAATGTGATTGCGTCTCCAATATGCCTCTGTTACGATCATGGTTTAAATTTTGAATAGCTTATAGGTATCTTCATGACCTTTGACCTGACTATACCAAAGTATGATCACTTGTCTCCATACGGCGATACAGATTAGTTTAATACAAATGTTAAGTTCCCAGCTAAAACAGCTTTGAAATAGTTGATATGGTGATGACAAGGTTATTTAATTACATGAATACTAGACAACTTGATGACCTTGACCTTCTTAACCCATTGACTACTGAATTCTCGAATCCCCTTTGTTTGATATAGGAGCAACCTTATTCCAGTAGGCAATGGATAATACCCGAAAGATCCAATCATATTGTCTCACTATATACCAAGTTTAAAGTTCATACCTCTAAAGGCTCGTTCAGATATGGCGCAGTTAAATCATTTTTTATTAACACTGTCATTATGTTAAAGGTGTCATGATTTTATCCACCCATTTATCCCTCCAGGCTTTAAAGACACTATGTCCCTTTTGCAGCCAACATCAAATTCTGTAGAACTTTGCAGGAATTATGAATATGTCATGTATGTCCTATCTGTGAAATTTAAACGTTAGCAGTGTTCTTATATTCAAATTATGGAAGGAAACCCGTTTACTTGCTAGACTTCACTGTCAGACACTATTGAGTGACTGACTGGCTTTTTTCTTATTTGGGAATAACATACATAAAATGAGCTGAAAAGGGTTCATGAGCATTTGTCTACATCAAACCCACTTCTTGTAATGGCCAAAATGTAACTGATTTAATCTTTGCGCAGCATAAAACGTACGACCATTCGGTACAATGGTCTCAAAATGAGACTGTCACTTACTGGCGCTATATCTCTTAAGTCGATTTGACAACTAATAGTCGTTGTTTTCCCACTTAAGACATTTTCAAGCCCCCCCTTTTTTTTAGGGAAGTTCTAAATTAGTATTATCTTTCAAATGCCGTTGGAATTTAAACTTTTGATTTTTTCGGCCTGCAAATGGGACATATAGTACCTTTAAAGGTAGTGTATCCCTTTTGCAGCCAACATCAAATTCCGTATAACTTTGCAGGAATTATGAATATGTCATGTATGTCCTATCTGTGAAATTTAAACGTTAGCAGTGTCCTAGTATTCAAATGATGCAAGGAAACCTGTTTACTTGCTAGACTTCACTGTCAGACACTATTGAGTGACTGACTGGCTTTTTTCTTATTTGGGAATAACATACATAAAATGAGCTGAAAAAGGTACATGAACATTTGTCTACATCAATTACCCACTTCTTGTAATGGCCAAAATTTAACTGATTGAATCTTTGCGCAGCATAAAACGTACGACCATTCGGTACAATGGTCTCAAAATGAGACTGTTACTTACTGGCGCTATAGCTCTTAAGTCGATTTGACAACTAATAGTCATTTTCTTCCCACTTAAGACATTTTCAAGCCCCCCCTTTTTTTTAAGGAAAGTTCTAAATTAGTATTATCTTTCATATGCTGTTGGAATTTAACCTTTTGATTTTTTTTGGCCTGCAAATTAGACATAGTACCTTTAAAGGTAGTGTATCCCTTTTGCAGCCAACATCGAATTCCGTATAACTTTGCAGGAATTGGGTTTAGGCAATGGGTTTACCCAAAATATCCAATCATATTGTCTCACTATATACCAAGTTTGAAGTTCATACCTCTAAAGGCTCGTTCAGATATGGCGCAGTTAAATCATTTTTATTAACACTGTCATTATGTTAAAGGTGTCATGATTTTATCCACCCATTTATCCCTCCAGGCTTTAAAGACACTATGTCCCTTTTGCAGCCAACATCAAATTCTGTAGAACTTTGCAGGAATAATGAATATGTCACGTATGTCCAATCTGTGAAATTTAAACGTTAGCAGTGTCCTAGTATTCAAATGATGCAAGGAAACCTGTTTACTTTCTAGACTTCACTGTCAGACTTCACTTTTGAGTGACAGACTGATTTCTCTTGTTCTTGTGTAATAACATACATAAAGTGAGCTGTAAAGGGTACATGAGCATTTGTCCACATCAATAATCCACTTCTTGTATTGGCCAAAATTAAGCTGATTGAATCTTTGCGCAGCACAAAACGTACGGTACAAGAGTCTGAAAATCAGACTTTTTAATGAAACAAGTGTTATTTTTCCACAAAAAGACATTTTTAAGCCCTTCTGTTTTGAGGGAAGTTCTAAATTAGTATTGTCTTTCAAATGCCATTGAAATTTGACCTTTTCATTTTTTTGGCCTCCAAATGGGACATTGTAGGCCTACCTTTAAAGGGCAATCCAACATTTGTAATATGTTCATTTGTTCGAAAGCAGAAAAATAAGAGAAACAAAATGGTGAAAGTTGAAAATATTTGGACCAATGATAAGAGTTATGAGTTTTAAATTATGAGATAACTGAATCTATGTGAATCTCAAATTGGCTATTTGGTCACAATGGTCAGTGCATTTTGAGGTTGCCATGGACAACTCTCACATTTGTAGTGTACACAAATATCATTGAGAAGTGCCTTCTCCCTTGGGCAGAACTTGGGACAGCATATTATTATAGGTCCTCTGAAAAGAAAAGACCCTCCTGGGTCATATATTTTGAAAAATTGACATTTCACCCATTTTATGTGTTGAAACAAATTGTCAAAAAATTGTCAGCCTGGACATATATAAATTCAGCCAACTTGAAGTGCACATATATGTAGTGATTTAAACTTCCAAAAATTACATTAGCCGGTATTCATTTTTATCTGTGATATTGTATGTTTTGTTTTATTTCCACTTTTTCATATCAATACAAAGAAACATACAAATAAATATGATGAAATAACATGTAAGTTTGACAAAATTTGTTTCTAGTTAAAATAAAAGTTTCATACAAAAGGAAAAAGCAGGAGACCACATGTCGTAAGCGTAAATGCTTGCAGATGACCGTGGCCTCTGCTGAGTTAACAAAATAAAAGAACAACCCATGCAATTGCATTGTATTCAATGTTAAATAAGATATAAGTGAAGTGATTAAAAGTGAGCATGGCTGAATTAATTTTGAGTGAAAATATGAACATATCTAAGAAAGCTGTAGAAAGTGTGATTATAATCCTACCTCCTCTCTCGCCAAAGCTTCCCCATCCTGTAAACGTGACATAGGAACCCACTTCAGGAAGATGATCCCCTGGAGGGGGCAGACACACGGGCTGGACAGCATCCGTGAAATTGAGCGGAGTTGATAGCTTGAGGAGAGCGATATCATTTTCAAGTGAATATGAGCCAAACAGCGGGTGTATAAATATCTCAGATACTTCATGGACCTGCCCTGCTGTATCATGAGTAAGCATTCCTGCTTGAATTTGGAATGGAGAGTACCGGTAGAAGTCTTCCCTGCACAAAGAAAAACAAACATGATTCAAGGAGAAATCTTCTCAAGGGCAACTTCATACCTTATTATTCTGCCTTTTAAAATTCTTTTTCTGATTATAATAATAATTGGATTTATATAGCACCTTTTCCAGAGGATAAAAAGGTGCTATCACTTATTAGTCAATCAACAAATTAAGAAGAATTGTTGAGGTGTGTTTCATATGTCTCCCAGAAGCAATAATATCACAGACATTCCGCTGAGATTTGATGTTCAGCCTGCGATCAACATCTGACTTCCTCTTGCATCAATGTCTCTCTGCAAATCATCAGCCACGTCGAGCTTCAATCACAAATATGAATACAGTGCAAACAATTAATGCACCAAGTTACTGATCCATGTTCAAATCTAAACTGGTGCATGTACAAAGTGGCATTGGAAGCTCATTTGGGGTAATTGGTAACATAACACAAATGTTGCATAGAGTGCAATAGTATAAAAAAATGCTGTTATAGCTTACACGCAGTGTGCTGCAGTGAGGATCCAATCATTGGCAATGATACTTGCACCACATATAAATCGAGCACCGTTCGCGTAGAGGGCAACTTGCCATGGGGCTTCTCCCAGGATGGTAACCTCTGATCCGTGAGTGACACGATGTACGTCCAGGGCAGGGCGCAACCCACACTCTTCTGGGAGAACTTTAAATAAAGCAACGCAAAAGGAGGATTTTTTGTGAATGACTTACAGGAAACTAGACCTACACACCATCAAAGTACATTAAGCAATTTTGTTATGCCTTTATGGCATGATTTCATGATGACAAGTTCTCCTTTTCACTTATCATTGAACTATTATAATTATGTCAATGAACATTTTATAACCTCATTTCACGTTTTCTTGTATTTTACTGTGAATATGACTTTTTTTAAAACAATTACAAATTGAATTGAATTGAATTAAATTGAACTGTTCTCTATGTCAAATGAATATGAACATTAATCTTCATATAGTGGACATACAGTACCATTCTCTTGGTCCACTTTGCAGAAGGGGCCTGTTTTGTGAAGGGCATAATGCTTGTTAATGCGGTATCATGGGACTATGAATAATGGTAATGATATCTCACTCTTTGTGAATTGCAGGGTATCTATATGCTCTCATATTCTAAATGTACCCAAAGGAAAAGGTAGCTCTATTTGTATCAAATAACTTAGTCACATGTGATGTTTGCATGCATATCTCTGCATGCCCTTCAACAATTTCCAATGAAAAGTTCACATCAATTGTGCAAAAATTGTAAATATCCAAAGTTCCAATTACACCATTTACTACATAGTCATCCATTCAGGATGCCTCCTAAATTTGTCTTCAAAAGTGTAACAACATTACTAGTATTCAGTGTAGCATTTTAAAGAACATGAATTTTTATGACTTACTAGGCTGCTTGCAATTTCTTTCATCATTTCCATCAATGCACTGTTTCTCTCCGTCACAAATAGCATTACTGCTGATGTTCACACGGCCCTCACTACACAGAAGTGGGCCTCCTATTATCATAGAAACATGAAAAGAATTGCCATGGAAACACTGTTATACACATCTTATTATTAGAGTTCATAGAAAAAATATACACACAAAATTTTCGGAAGACGATTGTTTTCATTAACTACCAAAACTTTGTGTAAATTCTTTTCCTTATAAATTGTTTAAAAAAAGCATGAAACTTTTTCGAATGCATTTCATTTTCCATTTTATCATTCCAACACGTGGACCTATAGTTTTCCATAATATTTGCAGATAGATAAAACTATGTATATGTATATAGTCTACATGTTGTACATGTATAAATACAAACATATAATGTCATAAAAGTACTAATAACAAGTACAACTTTACAACATTAAACAAATAGATGCTGCTTGTAAGTGTCGGCTTGCATGGTGATGTAGATATACAGTAGATTTGCGGGTGCACCATGTAAGAGAGAGAGAGAGAGGGTTGAGGAGTCTTGAAAAGGACTTTGACTCAGTAATCTTTCTTGGGGGTGTGGTAGTCCTGAAAAGGACTTTTTGTTATCTTTCTTAGCATATAGTTCTAAGGAGAACTATAGCGCTTGGAGAGGATGAGTGGCTCGACGTTTCGAACTGGTTGACTATCCGTCGTCACTCCTGTTGGACAAAGTTAATTTTGAATACAATGGCAGCACACAAGGATTATTCTTTTTCTAAATACATGTACTTACCTACGAACTCAGCAGGTCTAAGATCGAGTTCAAATGCTGCATCCGTGGACTCATATGAGTGTAGGTGAACCCACAACGCTTCTGATTCAAAAAGCAACTCCAACAGTGGTGAGTAAGGAGACAAGACCACAGCCCGTGTTTCAGTAAGGCTATCATCCAGTCCTAGTCCTATGACCAATGAGCTCATCTGGCCCAATTGAATCATGCGGACCTGGACCGCGTAACCGCTGAGGCCTCTCGTGTTTGTGATCCGCCATGTAGCATCAACAGTGTAATCAGAGTAGGCCAGTTGGTATGTTAGGTTCTTCCAGGCTTCAGATGAGAGTTCAATATCTATGGAAGAAAATAAGAGACAGTTATAAATTTTGTGATGGGCAGCATGGGGCAGGGACACATCTGCTATGATTTTGACAGCAGGGCCAGGGGCGGATCAAGGATTTTCCAGTAGGAGGGGGGGGGGGGGGGGGGGGGGGGGGGGGCAAAATGTACAAAATTGGTACCGCGATCGAAACTTTTACAGCTTGCAGTCCGGGAAAATTTTGAACATTAAGATGCTTTATGGCACATTCTGAGGTATTTCTGAATGAGTAAACTGAACATTTATTTACGTATTTAAAAAAAACTAGATGGATCTTCGACTGCGCGCAGTTGAAAATGATCCCTTTGGTAAAAAGAGCAATTTTATAAACCAAAAAAGAAGCAATTTTTAAAATTTAAGTTTGATTGTAATCCATTAATAGGTTCTCAGAATATCGTGATTACGAGCTATTTTTCATAAACATGTATGACCCTTCGATCTTTAACCTCATGACCCGTAAAAATCTAATCAGTTCATTGGCTCTGCAAGATACATAGGCCTACATGTCCTGAGTTTGTTAGTAATCCATCCGTCAGTTCTAATGATAATGTGTTCACAAGCTATTTTTGCATACATAATGAGCCCAATGACCTTTGACCACATGACCCCCAAATCTAATCAGTTCATTGGCTTTGCAAGATACATAGGCCTGCATGTCCTGAGTTTGTTAGTAATCCATCCGTCAGTTCTAATGATAATGCGATCAGGGGAACAGGACGGGAACGGGGCGTACAGACAGACGTACAACCCGAAAACATAATGCCTCCGGCTACCACATTGCAGAGGCATACACAATTTAGAAGGTAAAAGGGGGGAGGGGCATGCACTCCCACCCTCCACCTGGATCCGCCCCTGAGGGCAGCTAGGAAGCATGATAATTTCTACTAATAGGATTTTTGCTGTAAAATGTGGAAAATATATCCTATAAAATTTGTTCACATATTGATCTTACCTACTAACTAATCCCATCAATTGAATTAAAAGTGATCATTATCTGCTGTAGGTCAGTACGGGTCAGGGTTTGATATCAGTATAGAAGTTTACCCTGAAATTAAGTTGGTTTTAATCGAGGCAGGAAAATGAGAGAAACAGGTCAGTGAAAGTTTGGGCAAAAACTGATTAAAAATAAGAAAGTTTTGAACTTTAGAAGGTGCAATCAATCACACACAAATTGGCAACTCTGTGACATTCTTTGCAAGCTCCTCTCCCATTTGCCCTGGGCTAAGAACCTATAAATTTGTAATCATATATTCATCCTAAATAATTATTGCATATATCTTTTTTGGATATACAAACCCTACATGAAACAAATATGTTCTGTCATGAATAACAAACAAATATGAAAGTTTATATCATTTTCTGTACAGAGCAAATAATAGCGGAGCTCGTATGATTTGTTACAGTGTTGCCCATTTGTGTTTCACTGATGAAAACTTCAAGTTTTCATCAGTTGAATATCAGTTGAATATAAAAATTAACCGGTGCTCCCAGTAAAAAATGTTGATAAATTTTAAATAGCACCTACGGACGTACAATGGTAGTTGCGACTATGACAATTTCAGAACATGTAGTTGTGATATATCATTTCCAAACGGGAATAGCTAATTGGTCTATTTTAGTCAAGAAAATTGTTTTATAGCTTAATTAATATATTGACCTTGAAAGGGAGCTATACAACATAAAGATTTAATTATTCACAATTTCATAACTTTAGACACGATTTCAACCGCGACAACGATCACTCAATATTGTAAGATTGCATATGCTTCCAATATGTTCATTTGAACCAATTTCATGACCACATACCAAAACTTTGTATTACCTTTAATACTAGGGTGGACTTCGCCTTTAATTAGAATATAAGTAATTCTGGGAAAATAAGATCAACAAAGTAACATCTTTACGGGAAGGTCCATTCTATTTCATTTTTGTGTGTCCCATACATCCCATAGAATCACGATTTATGACGGAGTAAAAATAAAAGTTAAAAATTTCCTTGACATTTGATGTGATCTTAACTACAGTAAAGGTTACCAACTTATTACATTCTCCAGGTACACTAAACCACTTGTTATGGTCAGAAATGTATGGAAAAAATATCTTGCAATTGAGGTAATATAATAGTAATAATAGTAAGGTAATGGTTTATTCATTGAGAAATTCAATAATTTACGGCCAGTTGGCCTAATCACAGATTTATGGATAAAGTAAAAAGAATATATAAACTTGGAATTTACCATAATTGTCACACTCATGTTCATCGTCGCCTGATGGGCAGTCTGATATGTGATCACACTTTTTATCTGCTGGAATAACCGACAAATCTGAACACTCAAAGTATTCACCTTAAAGACAAAAAGAAGAAGCAATAGGTTAATGGACTTTCATGTTAAGAAATGAGTTTGAGATTGAGTTTAAGTTTATTAACAACAAAAATAATAACAAGTATAATTACATAAAATATAACAATATAACACAATATAAATAACATTACACATGAATAAGATTTGTAAAACATTGTTTTACAAAGTATGTTATATAGTATATACAAATGAAATAAAATATTATGTGTACACTTTTGTTGTTAAAGGGGGTACCAGAAGTTAGCACAAGTGCTAGTCGAGTCTGGTTCCCTGTCTTTTGCAAGAATTTAAAAACTAATTTTTAATATACTATATTACATATATATATATATACATGTAACATAAACTATATATAAAATGAAAGTAAACAAGGAAATAGAATAGTCATTTAGAAATATTCCTTACCGGTACTTAATATATACATGCAAGTCAAATGTATCTCATCGCCATTTTCTGGGTAAGGAAAATTCAATTCAAATTGGTTTTGTTTGTGGTTCTCCATACTTAACGTTTTTGTACTAGATTAACGTTTTGTATAATAGTACCAACATTTTCCTGTGGGACATAATAATAATACTATAAGTTTTTATAAAACGCTTATTACAATCACTAAGCGCTTCCAAACTCCAAACCCCAGCATAGCATTTGTTATTGATATCAAGATTTATAGAACAGGGCCCAGATTTCTATCAAATGTGACAGAAATATAGGAGAATTCTGAAAGCAACACCCATATTGAAATTTAAATATGAAATAGTTCTAATGATTTCAGATTTATCAGCATAATTGTTAAGAACCACTTCTATACTATATAAATATATTTATCCTTCTTAAAATAATTTACTTGAGAAAGCCCTTTTGGCAATAGTGTGTGAATGTATACCTCTCTAATGAGCATCGTATTTTTAATCATTCTGCCTAAACAAATATCAACATGGTTTTACTGAGAATAACTGGGCTCAGAGCATGTACAATTCAAATTATTGTATCTTTCAATTTAATTATGAACATTCATTTGTCTAGTTATTTGAGATTTTTGTTAATTTGCCTATTTAAATCACATATTTAATTCATACATATGTACATGTATACTACATGTACATGTATATAAATGTATTCATATAATATATAAAGCAGGATAAAGCAGATGATAAGCTATCAGCCACATGGCTTCATCAGCTTTTTATTTTGCTAATGAAAAACACACAGCAATATAAAGCAAAACAACTTGATCTGCAAAATAAAAGCTGAAGGATGGCAGAGGATGATTGCTTCTCAACTCAATTCTTCATTCTGTGACCTTAATCATACCCTCACACACAAACACATTTATATATTTATATATGTACATACATATATATATATATATATATGTATAAATTGAAAAAAGGAAAGCTAGAGTTCTACTTGGAGTACGGGAATATACACAAATAAAAAAACAAAACAATGCTCTGTGCAGGAAGAAATTGTATAACAATTACATGTATTTCTTGCATTTTTGTATATATATATACACATATACAGCATGATGAAGGTCTCTATAATTAATTGACGGACTTACTTTCAAATCTTGTAGAGATAAGCTGCAAGACAAAGCCTTCAGAGGAAATAATGAAATCTGTTGTCATTTGTAGCCAGATCTTTGTACTGTTTAGATGGATAACATAGGGGAAACTTCCGTAATCGTAGTAAGATGTGGAGGCACTGCAGAAATCAGAAGTAACTGATCGCTTCTTCCGACCATCTGACTCTGGTTCTTGGAAAGTGTCTGAAAGTGTTTTAGAGGCACTTACAGAAGACTCCGCAATGCCCTGATTTTCAATAGAGTATGTCCCGGTGAATCGGTACAGGTAATGTCCATCAAAAGTACCAACCCCGATATCCAAGAAATCATAGCCGGATTCTAAAGAGAAGACATCGAATTTCATGCGTATACCAGAGTCTCCAACTGCTCCAGTTATAGTCCAGATATAGTTTAGTCTGTTAGAGTAGTCGTTTGGATATGAAGGTGATGTCAGGTTGAAACACTCTCCTGTGTTAAGGACTACTTCATCTGTGATGAAATACAATAAAATACATAAATTGATATGTATCTTCCTCATGTTTTTTAATGACCCAATGAGGCTCATACTGTGTATCATTTCACAATTTAATTGCTGTTTCCGTCTGCATTTATTGCTTTTCCCTTCTTGAATCATATCGTTTGTCACTTAAGGATTGATAGGGCATTGTGTACATTGAAATTGGTATAATAGCTGGAAATCTGGAGAAAACATAATAAAAATATATGGCAGTTTTAAGGTAGTCTGACATGTATTCCGATTTATGGACGATGTGCTTGCCCTATAAACCCTGTTGGTAATACACAAAATTATTTTTAAATTAATTAAATTATTGCTAAATACTGTGAAAGAATGCTCAATATCAATATCATCATTTCCTGGATATTGAATTGAATTTAGAGGAAGGTTTTATTATCTTTTTTTATTTTGTTACAGCCAGTGGCCCAATTGTGAAAGATTTAAAGACATTCATGATAGCGATACACAATGAAATGTACATACTTAGTCATTATTACACATGTCCAAATGTTTAACATGAATAAGACAATAAATGTACTTATTTTGTACAGGATGTATTATTATAATGTATTATCCAAATTTAAAATGCTGATAATCCTTTTGAAAAACATAAAGCCAAGCAACAACAACAACAAAGTGCAAATACACTTTAACTCATATCCTGCCATAAGGCCACCTGCACGCTAGCTACCGTTATAGTGCTTTGTACACGCGAGCACGTACTGAGTGGCTGCTTAATTCCTGCGAGCGACCCATTGCTTCGGTGCTTTATGCGTGATTGCTCGCATTTGTAATAGCAGTTATTGTTCATGCTCATTGTACTGTGCCTAGTGCTTTGCACAGGCTATCGCGTTAATCAGATTGTCTCAAAATGAACTTGGCACAGGGGGGAATTTGAGGCTTGGCACAATGGGGATTAGCCCTGTGGCATTAGGCTGTGTTCATTATGGCAGGATAAGAGTTAATGTATAATACATAATGTGATGTAAGCCTAAAATAAAAACTTGACTGGCTTGCACCAAAAGAGAGAAATAGTGAAATGATAGAATTGATGACATGACTAGTTGATGGCCTAGTTGATGGCATATATTGTAGTTGTAGTGTAGTGGTGGCAGCATTAGAATATGATCCGCATCATCAATACTTAACATAATTGTAAAGACTTAAGAAAATCAACCTCAGGCAATGTCAATAGACCAGTTTATTGATAGCAGATGGTAAAAATATCCCAGATCTTTTAAATATGGAGAAATATCAATTTATTTATTAATAGAATATCCACTGCCAAAGTTCTTCATGAATAACTTCTGTTTGCCCTCTTGAAAAGAATAATTCGACCTGTGTATCATACAGTGTACCTTAGGTGCATAAATGAATGATTACGTGACTTCATGAACATGTATCCTGTATTTATCTCAGTGGGTATTACAGATCTGTACAAATGTCCTAGCTGTATCTGCCCATGTGCAAATAGTAGCTACAGACAGGCTAATAGCCTTTTGTGTCATCTTAAGAGATCGATGTACTTAAAGTAACATGAAAATACAACATACAACATAATCCGAAAATGATTTCTGAGGGCAAGACAATGGGATATTATAATTGCCCTTGAGTCGATTTCTTGAAAGTCTTTGTGATCATGTTACCATATATATATATATATATGCTGCTTATGATAACACCCCTGTCATACAAAACTGGACCGAATGCATCTCCTGTCCGATTGGGAGCTTACGAGCATCATATTAAATGTACCAAGAGCCTCTAACTTTAGCGTTACATCATATAATCTACTATTCTAAACATAATCCCATTGCACAGGAGGCGTCATTTGACTGGCGGGGGATATCATGATATCGTGAGGGTGACATTGCAAGGTGAAAAGGGCAAACAATGCTTTCAAAACTAAATGGATCTACGACTGCATGCAGTCGAAAATGAAGCGGCAATTTTACAAACCAAAACCAGAGCAATTTTGAAAATTCAAGTTTGATTGTGATCCATGAGAACAGGTTATCAGAATATCGTGATTACCAACTATTTTTCATAAACATGTATGACCCTTTGATCTTTGACCTCATGATCCTAAAATCTAGTCAGTTAATTCATTGGCTATGCAAGATTCGTACATGTTCTGAGTTGTTCTTATGATAATATAATAATAATGATACATAATGAGTCCCATGACTTTGACCTTTTCACCTCATGACCCCAAAATCTAATCAGTTCATTGGCTCTGCAAGGTATATACATGTATATGACCGAAGTTTGGCAAAAATCCGACAATAGGTTCTTGAGATCAGGCAATCACGAGAACAGGAGGTACAGACAGACGGACGGATGTACGGACAACCCAAAAACATAATGCCTTCGGCTACTTCGTGGCGGAGGCATAAAAAACGGCATACTGGCTGATTGCCTTTCCAGGCCCAACTTATGGAGGTAATAATGCAATGGAAATGATGCACTTTGTGCAATGGGCAATGAAACACTTATGTACCTGGTGGGTCACTAGAGCAAAACCATTCATCACTTCCATCAGTACAGTCTTGCTGGTCATCACAGACGTCACTGCGGGCTAGACAGTTGCCGAAGTTATGACACTGGAAGTAATTGCCAGGACAGTCTATGCATATAAGACAAATAAAACATATAAATTAGACAAATACCATCGAGTCTCCTTCACATATGACGTGGTTTAATACAGGATTTTTATATTCTACATGTGAATGAATGGCAAGTGGGGTTGTGAAAAAGTATCTGCACAGACCAAAGCATGTACAGTACTAACTTACTTAGATAGTTTGTCAGTGTATCTTGCCCTGGCAGTTTATTGCAGCAAAGGGGAACAGTATTTTAAAAGTGCAAGCTATTATGCCGACCATTAAATGTTTTACCTGAATTTAACCAAATAGATCAGGGAAGAAAAAAAGCATCCAGCTGAAGAGCTGGCTACTCTTTATCATTCTCTGTGGCATCTTATAAACTGGACATGTTCATAACTAAACAAATTATGCATTCATTGTTATACTAATTTTACACAATACAATTTCAGCACGTCATTTTAAAATGCAGATGTGTATTTATCTTTTTGTAAAAATCTACAAACTGTATTCACACATCAAAGTAAACAAATTAGGTTAATTGCTACTGAATGTCGTTTTGCATTCAAGCTGATATATGGAAAATAATTGAGACTTATTACGTATATAAAAAAAAAGTGGATCTAAACCTAACAAAACTTATGTTGACTTGATAAGTGACTGTAATCTAAATTGAGTTCTACAGATTAAAATGAACATTGTACCTACATGTACATCATTCTCTTGAAGAAAAGAGACTTACATTGACTGTTTTCGGTAATTTCATCGGAGCCGTCACTACACTGAGATGCTCCATCCCCAAGTTGCCAGAAATTAACACATTCTCCACTGGCACACTCAAACTGAAAGCTTTGGCATGCTGAAGAAAAGAAATATACAAGAATATAGTTCCATGCTGTAAGGGACACACCAGAAAATTTGGAAGAAAGTGAAATGTCTCAAATCTTTACTTTGTGCCAGTCTTCAGTTTCACACACAATTTGAATACATGTGTGCGATACTTACATGTATAGCCTACTCTATCATTCAAATGTACTTTTTAAAAATACATGCCACTTGTCAAGACTGAATACTCCCATTAAACTGAAACTTTTTTATGGATTTCAAACAAATAGTTGTCCTTAACCTCCATGGTCTTCATGGTCATGTGTGATTGAAAACACATCATAGAATAGCGCCCATTTGGTACTAAACACACAAACACACACCACTATACAGATATACACACAAATATGTAAACACAGTATATATAATAATATATAGTATATATTAAAACAGTTGAAAGAAAGATCCTTGAGAGTTTCAATTCACTATTACCAGTTTCAATTTATTTTTTTCTGACGAAATAAATTGTAATTGGTAATAATAGCGTATACACACTGCTGCCAATTTTTTACCTTTTTTCGTACTATGTCCCATTTGCAGGCCAAAACAAATCAAAAGGTTAAATAAAACGGCATTTGAAAGATAATACTAATTTAGAACTTCCCTAAAGAAAGTGGGGCTTGAAAAAGTCTTCAAGTGGGAAAATAACGACTATTCGTTGTCAAATCAACTTAGGAGCTATGGAGCCAATACGTAATAGTCTTGATTTTCAGACCATTGTACCGAGTGGTCATACGTTTTACATGCATGCCAACATTTGAAAATCAGAAATCTGTACAAATTATGCTATTTAAAAAAAAAAAGAGGAACAATCCTAACTCTCCTATTCAATACTACAGACAAATTTGTACAGGAAGAGGAACACCTGCATTAAAAAGATAATTATCTTCTCCCCCCCAAAAAATGTTCCTCTTTAATCTGAACAGTTGGCATGTCTGGTTTTATGCTGCGCAAGATTCAATCAGTTTAATTTTGGCCATCACAAGAAGTGGGTTATTGATGTAGACAAATGCTCATGTACCCTTTACAGCTCATTTTATGTATGTTATTACCAGAGAAGTAAAAAAGCCAGTCAGTCACTCAATAGTGTCTGACAGTGAAGTCTAGAAAGTAAACAGGTTTCCTTGCATAATTTGAATACGAGGACACTGCTAACGTTTTAATTTCAAAGATAGGACATACATGACATATTCAAAATTCCTGCAAAGTTCTACAGAATTTGAGGTTGGCTGGAAAAGGGATATAGTACCTTTAAAGTGATTGTGAGAATATGATTTATTCTTGATAAAGACTACATCTTCTCAGAACTTTATTAATGAATCTAAAGAGATTAAGAGATTGATCAATAAAGTTCTGAGAAGATATGATACTTCATCTATCAAGAATGAACCATATTGTCACAATTATTTCATGAACAGTGGTTATAAAAAAAAATTCTTCAACTTCATGGATAACAGTGTATTAATATATTGTATATACTATATATATATATATATATACACCATTATATAGTCAACTGTTTCTTTTATTTTGTGTCAAGTCTGTTTTCAAATCTTTCATCGCAGAACAGCATCTTCTATTTTTATTTGTAACCTTATTGACTCTGCTGCCGATCTTGCATAATGAACAAGATGCTGCTCGAATGATCATGCATACTGATATAATTGCGTGTGTCCCTATATTATCTGCGATAATGCTTTTGCGTAGTGGGCACAAGAACAGGTTTCAATCCCAATTAATCCTTCATTTCAAAATGATTTATCCTTCTATACATAATCTTTGAAAGGTGAGTTTCACTTACAACAGTTCTTTTCATCACTTCCATCAGCACAGTCTACGAAGCTATCGCAAACGCTGTTTTTGTAAATGCATTTCTCACCACAATCATACTGATGGGCTGCACATTCTGAAATAAGAAGATAATTGTTTCATGTTAAATAATGTTGGTATAATCTAAATTGCTCCAAAAATTATTTAATGTGAAAGCTTGATATACTTTCTGTTTGACAGCTAATCACAATAAACCCGATACACACCCTTTTTCTTTAAAATAACCCCATTGAAGAAAAAAAAAGGAATAAAAATAGCTGAAATCTAAATCATTCTCACTTCTCTGATTCATGACCTTTAAATGAAATCAAAATTAACCCCCTTCAAAAAAAAAAAAAGAAAAAAAAAGAAAAAAAAGAAATCAAAATTGAGTAGAGTCGAAATCCAAATCATAATCACTTTCCTGAGTTATCATTTTTTTTAAACCTAAGAGTGTATATCGAGAATCGATTAAATTGATTAAGCTCCATTAAATGACTAAGACCCCGTTCTCACTCACTTCGTTGGAGCGCTCTGGAGCGCTCTAACTAAGACCCGCTCCTCAGGAGCGGTTCTTAGGTGAGTGAGAACGCTCAAAGTGGTCCAGGAAGCGGACTTCTGGACCGCTCCAGAAGTCCACCTTCCGAGGTGGTCTTGAGGAGCGGGTCTTGAGGAGCGGCTCTAACGTGCAATGTGAACGGAAAGCAGACTTTGAACGGAAGTGAGCTAGTGACCTTCGGTGCGAAACATGTAGTACAGTACATAGGGTTTGTATTCCGCGCGCGAAAAAATTGACCCACCTACCTGAGCTGCCATAGCAACAAGACCACTTTGACTCGTGGAGCGGTTTGAGCCATAAAAACTGCTCGGAGTGTGAACGCTCGCAAACCGTTCCTCAAGACCCGTTCCTCTGGAGCAGTCTGGAGCGGTCTAACTAAGACCACTTTCAAAGTGAGTGAGAACGGGGTCTAAACCACTTATGAAAAAACTTCTGTTGACGTTACTATCTCTTATGAGCAGCTATGATGTTAACTAATTTATAATTACCACAGTCTTGTCGCTCATCTGTAAAATCTCCACAGTCATTGAATCCGTCACACACAAATCCTTGGTGAATGAACCGCCCATTGTTGCAAGCAAATGCTGCATTTGAGAAAGATTAACAATATCAATCAAGGCCTTGTCAGATATGATGGCGCAAACCGCAGAGTTTTTTTTATATGACACAAAGTATCATATGTATCACAACACAGAGCTTAGTGAATACATGCAGGACCTTTAATGTACCGGTATGCAGTTACCATTCATTAATAATACACATTAAAAATATAGCGGCTGTTTACTGCCTCATGTCTGAACGACCCTTAAGGCAGAAAGAAAACCTGCAATTGAATGCATTCCACTCTATATAAAAAGAGAAGGAAGTAGAGAGAGAGAGAGAACAGGAGCGGTGTATGCACATGTACTGCTCCCGTTGTTCTGTGCTGTAAAATGTTCCAAGGTAATGTGTCTGGTAACTTACTTATAAAATATTTCTGCATTGTCTTAAAAATGCGAAAGATTATTATTCCTAATTTTTGTCATAATCCCTTGAGAAAGGATTGCCGTAGCTGGTATTTGTAAAAAAATTGTGTGCTAAATAAAAGCATGAAAAACATGAAACTTCTCTTTGATAATTTTTGTGTTATCATCCATATAATAATAATAATAATAGCTAGTTCTTATATAGCACTTTTCAGGAATTTGAGAAAGGCAACAACATAAACAAACAATCAAACAAATCACAAGATTGTTTGAACAAGAAACCAAAGACCGATAACCATTGAAATTTGTGGAGATAGATGGGTAATGGAATACTATCATGGTATTTAGAGTACAGATAATATCTGATATCTCTTGATTTGTGGATCTAAGATATAACATTCTTTAAAGAAGTATTCCTGTCAGGTATTAAGCTTAGCCCATTAGAGAGACAAACATTTCAGATGCCTAAAAACACTTTTGATTTTGAGAAATGATGCTAAGAAGTATTTTGAATGATTTTCTATATTTTGCTGGCAGAGAGCGAGTATGTACGGCCTAAGATGTCTGGGCTGTACAAAACTGCATTAGCGGCTCGAGCAGCACAATGTGAGGATGCTACGTCACACAGTCACATGGTCAATCTGGATTTTGTGCTGCAAATTTAATAATTTCCATTAAGAATATCCAACACACAAAAAAAAACTATTTTGAAGCAACCGTTGAAAGTTATGGCGTGATCGATTCATGTTTTGTTTTACTTATTGATTATTGATAAGCTGCTGAAAAACTCTTATTCTCGACAGGAATTAGCCTTTAATATTGCAAACTAGAGTATATATTATTCCATTCTTATATATTTGTATAATGTTGAAAACATAGGCAACTCACTGCAGTCTGTTTCACAGGAATGGTAACTGGTGCAGAAGTTATTGCGGTTGACACATGCTCTATATGGACCACATCGCACTTCCCAAAGACTAGGACATTCTGTATGAGACATATAAACAATCATCAAGTCAATGGAAATCATATAGTATTGTTAACATTCATTAAACACAATGGCACAATAGCAAACACTGTCAAGAAATCCGCTTTAAGGCAATTTCGATAACCTTCTGCATGACATTTTTTATAAAAATCATATTTGAATTTCATAATGTGGAATTGTAAAGGTCACAAATTTAAAACATGATACGCAATTGTCAGAGGGTGATTTTTTTTTAAAAGAGTAAATAAAGTATAAGTACTTCATTTACTCCAAAGTTCATTCTTAATAGGTGTTTACAGGGGAAATAATATTTATGGAGAGTAGAAAATCCTTTGTTGAATATATTCCTTCTTGTGTTTTTGTTCTTGGATACATCGAATTTACATCTTTTTCGTATTAATACGTGAAATTAAGAAATACATTGACAACGTAATTGATTTTGCATTTGGGAAGCAATCCACTTTGTCTCACGTTGAAGATATGGCATGTACATACCTCTTGTATTAGACCATCATTTGAAACAAAGAATAGGCCAAATATATGGTCCAAAATTGTCATATGACAGAGACCCATATTGCCACGATGTGCAATTAATTATTAAAGGACCCGGGACTTCAAGCTACCTCTGGAAGATTTTTATCACCACGACTCAAGTACAAACTTACATTACCAATTATACTAGAGTATAGTTAAACTGACTTGAACATTTGTTTTGAAATTCATGATTTTGTTTATAATATGCCCCAATTTTATTTTTTAGAATCACTTGGTATCAATTTTCACAAAAACTGATCGGAAGTAAATAGCAACAAGGGTTTAATATTTTGTACAACCTCTGCCTGTTTTTGCTTTGTTGCAACATATCATCAGACATCATTTAAAATAAGGAAACAAAGTATTTAGATCTTAAAATTGGCAACGTTGGAAGTCACTACTATACAAAATTATATTCTACAAATGTACAGAATAGTTTCTGATTATGTATTCTATTTCAAGATACAACACTAAAAATAAACTAGATGGAACTTGAACTGCGCGCAGTCGAAAATGATGCCTCCGCCATAGAGCAATTTTACAAACCAAAATGGAAGCAATTTTAAAAATTCAAGCTTGATTGTAATCCATCTGTTGGTTCTAATAATAATGCGTTCACAAGCTATTTATAGGAATACATAAAATCCTAAAATCTAATCAGTTCATTGGTTTTGCAAGATATACATATACTTGCCTTGAGTTTGATGGTAATCTGTCTATTGGTTCTCATGATAATGCGATCACAAGCTTTTTTTTAAATACATAATGAGCCCGAAGACTTTTGATCTTTGACCTCATGACCCTAAAATCTACTCAATTCATTAGCTCGGCAAGATACATACATGACCCAAGTTTGGCGGTAATCCATCAATCGGTTCTTGAGATAACATGATGCCAAGCTATTTTTGCATGACCTGTGACCTCATGACCACAAAATCTATGGACGTACAGACAACCAAAAAACATAAAAACTAAATGTTGCAGTTTGGAAGAAAAGAGGCTGACCAGTGTAGCATTTTCAAAAACTCCGTCCAAAAAGTGTTGAAATGTTGATGATTGAGCATACATACCACACTCTTCATCAGTCCCATGTATGCAGTCATTCACTCCATCACAGAACATGGTGGAGTCAAAACATTCAAAGAAGATGTCTCCACAAGTTGTTTCACCAGCAGGACATTGAACTGTAGAGTATATTAACACATACAAATGAAAAGTGAATCTTCTCTCAATATCTTTTAATCCATTATATATATTGTATATGTGTCTACTTATATAACAATTAATTATGTTAATGTTGTATAGATTTGTTATGTGTACTCTGATATCATGAGACCAATCTAATGTATAATTTGGTGTAAATAAATAAAACATTTGAAAAATGTATGCTTATGTATACAATATCAAGTCCATAATACAATGTACTAGGTCCAGTGAAATTTCTATGAATCTTAGTTTATTATCTCTTGATATCTTCTTCGGGAGCAAAATTTATATCCCTCTCTCTCTCTCTCTCTGCCATTGGCTCTTTACACTTCTCTAAAGATTGCGACTTTTGTCTTGACAACCTGCGCGTATCATTTGTGCATATAAAAACAAAATCACTTGTATTTTGCAGTATCAAAACTTGTAAAAGCCCTATTAGCGAAATATCATTTACTTTAACAAACATGTCAATTGAATTCCTTTTTCTGTTGTGACAATTTTAAATTCTTCATCTCTGCTGCAAGCATTTTTTGTCAGTTGTAACTGGTAAATAGGGTGCTTTATAAGAAAAATACACATAAAATTGTTTAATATGAAAATGGGAGAATACATTCACAACGCACACACACATGTTTACATATAAACACACACACATATATATATACATTTATATTTATGATTTATAAATGTTATACATTTATACATGGTAATCATTGGCCCACATATTAATCAGTATTCATATTTTCAATCTAATAGATTTATTCTGATGTACTTCAATTCAGATTTATTCTGATGTACTTCAATTCAGTTTAAAAGCTTAATTTTCAATGTGTTTAGTGGTAAATTATTCTTATTTTTAAATATGCTTGAAGACATTTAAATTAAACTAAAGAAACCATAACCAAACGAGAATCATTATTATGTATGACTGTTATTTTGTCATCACCAAAATTT
Organism: Strongylocentrotus purpuratus; assembly: GCF_000002235.5. NCBI lineage: Eukaryota > Metazoa > Echinodermata > Echinoidea > Camarodonta > Strongylocentrotidae > Strongylocentrotus > Strongylocentrotus purpuratus. The sequence goes on along the minus strand of NW_022145599.1, from coordinate 28,474,941 downwards.
TTCCATGTTTTGTATCATATTTCTGTTCTTTGTAAACCTTGTCTGATCCTTTATTTTACATGTGAACAAACCACATATCCATGTTGAATGACATTGGACAAATAAATACATTGAATGAAAGAATGAATATATAAATATTGGTTATATACTTCCCTAAAACACAATTGCAAACAAATTAACCTCAGGCAAATTTCAATAGCCTCATCCATTACCTTTGGAAATGTGAAAAAATTACAGTGACATACAATCAGGGCTCAAATTAATTTTTTTCCCACAGGGGCTCTTTCCAAAAAAAAAGAGCCCCCGTGAGCCTACTCACGGGGGCTCTTTTAGTGCTGACGGGGGCTCTTTAATACAAATTTCCATTGAATTGGTACCCATGAAACTCCTAAATTCCTTGGTATTTTATCATTATCATTAAAGTCGGCATTTTCCCTCTTAGAAATTTACTTGTTACATAGCTGTTATTGACTTTTATCCCCGTGATGACATTCTCTCCATTTCTTCCCGTTCTGCACATATACTTCCTCCTCATTATTCGGAGCAACCTTATTTACATTCTTTTTTACTTTTAGTCTTTCACATATCCTTCCAAAACACAGGGGCGGAACTAGCTTTTTGCTAAGGGTGGGGGGGGGGGGGTAACCCAAATACGATGTGGAGCATCGTCCACGAGCCGCATAGCGGCGAGGCGATTTTTGTTGTTGCTATTTTGAACCCTCGTGAGTGATGTTTTCCTGGCATCTACTGACATCTACTAATACTGTGTAGGTCTGGACACATGATAGCATTTTTCTATGCACATCACATTTTCACTTGGCAGCCCAAGGGGGAGAGCGGGGTAAATTAAACCCCCTAAACTGCATAGATCGGATTAGATCCGCCCCTGCAACATCTTTGGTCTTCTTCTTCTTCTCAATATTGATTTACTGGCCGAGTTACATCATTTGCTGGTCTTTTAGAATCACCAGATTTCAGAGGATTCACACTTTTCACAACGAAAAACTTCTCCCGTTTCAATCCTTGCGCAATAGTCTCCAGCTCCAGCAGATATTGGGCGTCAGCGTGCACACCGGTAATACCGGCGCAGTATAGCCACTGCTAACGGCCGTACTACTAGCTGCACTGCGAGCTTCCGTTGTTTGTATCGGTAATACTCATATAGATGGGAGAGAAAGCGCCATCTAAGTTCCATTTCATTGGTTTAACGTTTGAAAATTGATACTCAATATTGTGTTAAAGTTATATCAGAAAACATAATCTTTATTTTATAATTCCACGGGGGCGATTTTTAATTTTGCAATCGCCCCAGTGAGCAACCTGAGGGGGGCGATTATGGAGCTCACGGGGGCGAATCGCCCATCGCCCCCGTGTATTTTGAGCGCTGCATACAATGCCACATTACATAATCCAAATTTGAATCCTATAGGGAATAAGAAACAGCATTCAATTTACTCTTGGGTTCATTTTTGATAGTATTTGTGATCATGTTAAAATCACATTATAACAAAAATAAGAAATAAGAAGACTAAACGAGAAGAGAGATATGGAGAGGGAATAATAAAGGGATGAAAATATATTTACTTTCTGTTTCTTGGACAGCGGTAACTTCAAATGCAAAGGAAGATGTGTGAAAAAAACTCCCTTGAGTTCTGAAGTATGCGATCCAAAACTCAGATCCCGGTGGTATGATAGGTAGCAGACTGTTTCCTTCAATTCCCTTGTAAACATCATATGATAGCTAGAAATAAACATGAGAAAATACTCAGACATTTCGTCCTTACTGAATGTACCACAGACATATTTGTCTTGAGTTTGATGGTAATCCGTCCATCGGTTCTAATGATGATTCACAAGCTTGTTTTGCATACATAATGAGCCCCATGACCTTTGACCTCATGACCCAGAAATCTAATCAGTTCATTGGCTCTACAAGATACATATATGACCCAAGTTTGGCGAGAATCCATCAACCGGTTCTTGAGATAACGTGATCACGAGAACGGGACATACGAACGGACACCCCAAAAACATAATGCCATCTTTGTTGAGGAGGCATCAAATACATAAAGGGGAAATTCCATGAATTATGAGACACGACAAACAATTCTAAAATCTGTATTTCTTCCATCTTCCATGCCCAAAATGGTTGAAATTGGGATATGTCTAGATAGAATAACGGAATCATTTTCTACCATTAATTGTATTCTTGCATGTCCCTTTTATGGAGAATCTAAAACTGCACATACATGTATGGATCAACATAAGCAGGACTATACACACACACAAAATTGCTTATAAACTCTCAGTTGCAGCATACATTTACATTGTATTTTGGATGGAAATGCAACAAGTCAGTGATAAAGGGCAAACCAACTCTTATAATAATTTCATTTGTACGGAAGTGGAAAAAGAATGGTGAAAGTTTAAATTAAATTAGATCAAGAATATAAGAAAGTTAAGGGAGTTTGAAATATGATATCATTGAATCCATATGAATAGCAAATTGGCAATTTGGTGGCTGGATATTGTGACATATTCACGGACAACTCTCACATTTGTTGTGTACAAAAATATATGTTTTTCTCCCAAATGCCTATTGTGAGTATGGGTATAGCATGTTATTAAATGTTATCTAAAAAGAAAAAGACCATCCTGAGTCATAATTATTATTATTGAGTCATAATTAACTAAAATGTCAATTTTAGTAATTCTGTGTGTTGGAACAAATAGGGAAGTTGTCTGGCACTTCGTCACAACGACATTGCCAATTCAGCCAATTTAAAGTGCCCACATGTATAGTGTTTATAACTTTTAAAAAGTACATAGCCTAGGCTTCTCATTTTTTGTCTGATTTCGTTCAAACTTTCACCGGACTGCTTCTCTGATTTTTCTGCTTTCTTTTAGAGTAGTTTATTCTTAGGGATGGAAGTGCATCTGAATTCTATTTGAAGGATTGTTGCACATGAGAAAAAACTAATTTATACATACAGTACCTCATACAAAATCGTTGAAGCATTGTGTATGTCAAAACCAGTTCCTAGCGTAAAATGGTCCACACTTTCCATCTGCAGATGGATGATATCCAAACGTAGCCTTGTCCCATCCACTGCACTGAATGTCCATGTCTTTATCAATGGTCTGGTGATAGGTAAGTAAACTGGATATCCAAGGGACTGGATGGTAACATTTTCGCCAAGACTCAGATTAAAGCTTGCGATGGGAGCTGTAATATGATAGGCATTACATGAATACAGAATCATCCGATCTATACACCCTGTCATTATTATTCTATTATCTATTTTGAAGAGTATAGTAGATGAATATGTTCAATGACATCTTCTTTACTGTCTGAATTATGTACAGGTGTGGAGAGCCACTTTTTGGGGAATCATATTAGGGATAATTCATTTGGAGTGAAAAACCAAACTCAGAACTGTAGAATCCATCCTTAAAAGTGCCATTCAACCATTACTTTTGGAGTGGATTTCACCATAATTTGGAGTCGATTCTACTCAAAGGAAGTGATCTCTAATATGACTCCTAAAAAGTGGATTTGCATTAAAAGAGTATTTACATTTCCTGTGACACGATCCTAGTTCCTGTTTCGAATTAGTTTCAAAATTAAAACATTCTTTAGTCTTTATCATAATTTTCATAGGAAAACCAAAGTGACATGGAAAAATCAACAAATCTTACGGCAATCAAGCTCATCACGTAAGTCAGTACAGTCCACAGTACCATCACATCTGTTTCCAGGCGGAGCGATCTTATCTCCAGCATCACATGTTATGATATCTAAAGAAAGAATAAAACATAACAAAGTTACATTGCATGCATTGTCAAGAAAACATTTACATTTATTTCCTTCTGGCAAAGTACAGTAATGTGTAAAAGAAAGATCACTCCATCAAACAATGCTATTAAAGCAGAAGGAGGGAAATACCATAAAAAACTTGTGTTGAGAATGTCATGAACAAATAAAAAACAAGTTTACTGCAAAAAGTATGACAAAAAAAAAAAGGATAGTCAGATAAAGAAAAAAAAAAGGATAGTCAGATAAAGAAAAAAAAAGATAGTCAGATAAAGAAAAAAAAGGATATTCAGATAAAGAAAAAAAAGGATAGTCAGATAAAGAAAAAAAAGGATAGTCAGATAAAGAAAAAAAAGGATAGTCAGATAAAGAAAAAAAAGGATAGTCAGATAAAGAAAAAAAAGGATAGTCAGATAAAGAAAAGAAGGCACGAGAAGAGCAAACAAACTAGAAATTTAATTCGTCATGGGGACGAATTAGGTGGTCTGTCTTCAAGTCTTATGAGAGATTATAATATTTACTATATTGAGAAAGGGAGAAGTTATATGGACATGTAAACAATGATGATCATCATGATGATCATGATGATGATGATCTTGATAGTAATGGTGATGACGACGATGATGATGATCGTGATCATGATGATGTTGATGATTATCATCAACAGACCACGATGACATCAGACTGAACAAAATTAGAGAACATTAAGATAGGGTATAGTCTCAGCTACAACATACTCAAAAATCAACAAAAACCAAGCCGAAATAACGGCGATATTGCTCGCAAAAGACAAGAATGTAGAATCCAGATTTGAGAAAAAGTCATCTCCCATAAGGATTACACGCCAAAAGTAATGGATCAAGTGATAATAGGGTAATAATCAAGTAAATATGGTTGTTTATTATATTATTTGCGATTGTACGTGTTTTAATATTCAAAGGAGATGGTAGAGTGAAAGGTCAAAAAGAAAAAAAAGTGAAGAAAAAAAATTGTTGGAGACGCCCGGACTAGAACCAGGGTCCTCGACGTCGGAAGTCAAGTGCGTTACCGATATACCAAAACATTTCCCTTAGAGATTACACGTAAACGGAAAATGGAATTATCAAATCCCACTTTGCAAGTGAGATATGAGCATGATCCCGGCATCTGATCGAAAAATAAAAGGCACACTTGTGATAGCTTATTGTCTCAGCTACAACATACTCAAAGCTTAGCGAAAACAAAGCTAAAACGACGGAGATATTGCTCGCAAAAGACAGGATGTAGAATCCAGTTTTGAGAAAAAGACATGTCCCATAGAGAATACACGCAAAATGTGAAAAATTGACATGCCTCCTTTAATCGCAAAAATACGCCATGATACCATAGTCAAAATGAAATATCGTGGTGACTGCATCTGTAGAAAATATTCTCAGGTAGAACATATCAAAATTTGAAAGAAAATTGATCAATATTTACAGAGATACAATCAATTTTCCAAAAATCTGCTGACATCATAATATGAAAATTAAAATTTTGAGTTTGGAGGCCATTATGATGACGTCATAAGGTAATTGAGGGTCAAATGAGACATGAAATCATATCTCCAACTCATGCTTTTTCCAACCATGATATAAAAGTTGGGGTCAATTGATTATCTGAAGAGCTATTTTGATTTTCAAAATGGGATGTTTTTGATCAAATTTGCATTATATTGCCCATAGCAGCACGCGCAGATTTTGAACTTTGACGCGCGCTCACGGCCTTATAAAAGATCAAGAGTGAGTGAAATTAATGTAAATTGTCATTTACGGTAAGAGGAATCTAGATCATGTAAAAAATTTGAATTTGATCTTTTCCGCACGTTGTGAGCGCGCGCAACGCGCGTGGGGACACGTACGGATGGAAAATTTTGAAATGCTTAAAATGACCTGATTCGTACTCTCGTTTAATAGTTAAGTGATTTTGAGCATTTTAAAATTTTGACGCGCGCGTACGTGCGCGTCATGACCTTTATGTGACCTTTGATGACATGACTTGTTGACCCTTGACCTGAAATATATGTGATATGAATATGAATGACCTTTGCTTATGCATCATGAAGATATGATGGATAACGTGATTTCACAAAATGGCGCCTGGATGACGTCACGATGACCTGATGACCTTGAAAAGGTTACTGTCACGTCTCATGACAATGACCTATTAATGAGATAAAATTGAATGAAATTGACCCAACAGAACTTGAGTTATCCTAGGCACAAAAAAGTGTAGGAAATAAAAACAAATAATAATAATGAAGAAAGAAAATTCTGACGAAAACAATAGGTGATCTGTCATTGACAGACCACCTAACAAGGACAAAGCAGATTGGAAATTAGGAGAAGGGATGCCATTAAATCACCAGTTGATGTTACAAAATAACTGAAATAAGAAGACCAATAACCGATGAGAAAATAACAATTAAATTTGTTCCCCGTGGTCCCAGCTCGTTGAGAATTTCAGTGTTCAACCTCAATGACTATAACTCAACAGTTAATTTAAAGCATTTAACCTTACTGTGGCTATGCCAAAATATTAAGCATTTGCACTATCATGGACCAACTACTCATTAGGTGCTTTCAAGTACATGCATAAAGCAAAGGAAGCCCTTCCAATCTTTTTCTAAAAAAAGCATTTCCCGAACAGTTTTGTCCGCAAGTGATTTTATGAGCTGCACCCAAAAAGTGCTTGTCTTTAGGTCTATAGATCAGGTGCAGTTAAAAACAAAATTAGACACCGTGTAGAAAAGGGATAAATACCTTCCAGCGGGAGTGCAAGTATTTCGAGACCAAAACCTCCGCCATACAGGCTCTTGAATTCCACCGACAGTTCTCCCTCTGGGAATACTTTATCTGCAATATCGCTCCAAGTAAAGGTTGTATCATCTGCAAATGACCACGTGGTCTCTCTCCGGCTTGTAGTTGCACCAATGTTACGTATGATAAGTGAGTCACCAAAATAGAGTTTAATATATTCAACTTGGACTATCAGAGCATTTGCACTGTCTGCTGATGAAACGATCCAGCTTGAATAGATGTAGTCATTTCCATAGTTCACGTTAGAAGGATAAGTGTAGGAGGCAAGGAAAACCGTTTCGTCTGTTGCCAGGATGACAGCTAATGAAAATGTCAAGAAAGATAAAGTGAAGAATATCTTGCCTATTTATCCACTGCATTGTTATTCTCCTATTCTCAGTTACACATTTTGTATGTCCTGAATCATCATTTTATGAAGGCTTAAAAACAAAGGGGATCAAACTCGAGCGAAAGTTCTCGGGACAATCTATTTTATCACTGTTAGAATAAACATGTGCTATTAAAATTAGGTTTAATATTGAATGCGTTTTTAAAAAAATGGTAACACGAATTGTGTCAAAATATGAACTGAAGCAGAAGATATATGTAAAACGTAAATGAAATGATGAGAAGTACCATTTTCTGCTCTATATTTTTTTTAATGCAGAGGAGAGGAAATCCACTATCAAAGGAGTGTATCAGATCACTTTAAAATACTTTGCACTTGAATCGACTCCAAAGTAGTGGTTGTATGACCCTTTTGAGGGAGGATTCCACTGTTTTGAGCGTTGTTTATCTAAGCCAAACAGAGTTATCTCTAATGTAACTCCTTCTAAAACAGATTTCGAATCGTGTACAATAAAATACTTACAACAATTTGTCTCGTCTGTACCATCAATACAATCAACCTTCCCATCACATACTTTGTTAATGCTAACGAGACCTTTGCCACTGCCAGCATTGCATATAAATTTCCCTACAAAGGACAAGATAGAAGAACAAAGTGAGTTAATATGAATGGCACGCTCCAGTTGATCATATACAACACCAAAAGGTGATCAACACAATCCCACGAACAGGAGGAAATATATCTCTCACTATATCTCTCACTTTATAATGTGACAAGTTGATTTAAACCAAAGATTAGGCAGGATCGATATACTCGAACATTTAAAACTTTGATTTCAACAGATCATGCGACTTCAACATATATTTGAACTAAGAACAAAATATGATTTCAAGAGAGGGAGGGGGTCATAAATTATAGAGACGAGCCACCAGCAACCAAAGCAATCAAGAAGAAAGTTATGAATTTCTTTTAAAGTGTGAAAAACTATGGAACTTAGAAAATCACTACACATATTGCCAATTTGGTTATCAGTTTGTGACCTCATTGCCTCACGATTTATCAATTGCTTTATATATTTTTATCCCATTAATTTCCCTTTTTATCCCCCAAAACTTGATTTTCCCATGGCTTTGACCAGGTAATATGATTTGTATCAGATTTCGTACATGACATTTGACAAAATCTTTTATGAACTTTGTAAAATTGATACTAATTTCTGAATATTGTATATTCATAATCATTGAATTTTTATATAAATAGTTTATCAAAATTTAAATTTTTCCTGATCACTCTATTTTGGTTCATCAACACAAAAACTTATTATTATCATTATAACTTGGACACTGGTGTGAGGAAATAAGTTTAGGGGGGAAATTGGAAGTTTATATTATCATTATAAAGAAAACAATGAGTGAATAGTGAGGCAATGATGTCACAGACTCATGAGTGAGTTGCCAATTTGTCTTGTGATTTTCAAAGTTTTTCACGTCATTAAATATTCATAACTTTCTTATTAGTTATCCGATTTTGCTCAATTTTTTATTGGTTTGTATGATTTTTCTGCTTCTATTGAAAGAAAGTTATTTTTGGAGTGTACTCGCCCTTTAACAAAGAAATTTAGAGTGCTTTCAAAGTTTTCCTTTTGTTAAACATGATTTTAGACGTAAGGTCGGGTTTAATTGAATTAGTAGAATATGAATGAGTCAAGTCAGCAGTCAGCAATCTACGAGTAGATATATATGCATTTCCAATATATATTTGATTTAAATTATTAACATACTGGTACTTATAATCCAGCCGTAACGTAACAGGCAGTATTTTTCAAAGTTTACTACCGGTAAATGCATGCAAATGCATCAACCTGAAGAAAAACACAACTTAAACCATTCCATCATATGAACTTGATTATTCATAGCTATAATGGCAAAATATGGTGCTTACACTACAATTTGTCAGAGCTGCCATAAAATTTCCCCCCCAAAAAGATGGCTCTTTCAAAACATTGGTGTGAATTACATGGTTATCTCCAAAGGGGGTAGGGCACATTTTGTTGAACAATTGCACCTTTTGTGGTCAAGAAATTAGCTATGATCTTGAAATTTTGAAGCTGAATTAGTATTGTGCACAGCAGTCTTGCTGCAACCAGCCCTCTTCCTAATATCTTGAAAGAAAACAATGCACATTTATTTGTATCTTAGAATCTTTTCTCAATTTGGCTTAGATGGAATATGAAAGTTTGTTTAAATAGAATTAAAAGTGTTATTTTGTGTAATAACTGTACCATCTCGCAAGTAGAGTCCAATATCGATGCTAAAAGCTCCTGAATCGTAATAGTCATCGGTCACAAATTCAATAAAGAGCTCATCTCCTTCAACGACGGTAAAATATGGGTTGTCCAGGGATGTAAAGCCAGTGAAATTGACTACAGTGAAGCCATCGGCATCATGGCCTTGTCCTATCTTCAAAGTATCATAGCTGTCGAGGTGCAACTCGTCGATGGTCACAACGAAAGAGAAGTTGCCTCCAGCTGATGAATTCGCCTGGAAGAGCCAAAGGATGGAGGTGTTGCCGTAGTAGCTATTTGGATAATTTGGCGAGTACAGATAAAGATGTTCTCCATTGTCCAGCTCATGTACTGTGTGGAACAATATATTTATTTATTCATTTAATGTCCAGGAAAAGTTAAAAAAAGAAAACATACATGGATCCAAGATTTACCCCAAATGAACAAATGTTATCAATTTTAAGCTTTTTTTACAAACACTCATACACCCTCAACCACCCCGCATACAGACAGACAAATATTTGAGTAAAAATTACAAGGACGTAATTTAGGAATAGATTCCAAAACGGGTTATGAAGGGCAAGAACCACTTGATGAATAAAATACTTGTCACACTAAAGGATGAAATTTACATTGTGAACATCAGCAACCCTAAGAGACAGTTCCAATGTGAATATTTCAAGCAATTATTTTGGGGTTGAACACTGAAAACCATACTTTGCGTATTAGATATAGCCATAGAGCTTACATCACAGAAAGGGCAAGCATAGTGATACCTAAAAATGTTTTCAAACTACCTATACTTGCTCTTGTGGAAAGATTAGACTTTAAAAGATGAATGAGGCATGAAATATCAAGACAAAAGGGGCATGCTCTAACACATCATGGAATGCGCTGTATAAATGTAACTTATTGTTATTATGAAGTAATTATATATCGATGCATACCAAGGAAGCACAACGGAAGTATGGTAGTGGTACTGTGAACTTTCTTCTAAAACTTAAAGAGAAACACCCTGGGGTGCAACAGTGCACCTCTGGGTATAATGGGTACCAGTAAGAGTTGAAAGCTGAATGGTTCAATTCTGCACCCTGAGAGACACTGTTATTATAAAAACAAGGGTAGTAATTTAAACCTTTCAACCTTTTCAACATTTTATTATATCAGGTAGTTACATGAATCAAGCCCGATATTCCACATACATATCTTTCTACGTAACGTCCTGTTACAGTCTACAGACATTTATGTTTCAAGTCAAAAGTTATTAAAAGCAAAAAAAACATTAAGAAAACTTGTACAAATTCCATCTCATCTCGATCAACAATCATGTTCCGATATGAACAGTAAAGGGATCCTTTATGTGTTTCTTCCTAATCTCTACATGTATTTGATTATTTTTATAAATAAGATTTCTGATAACATCACATAAATCATCTCTTTTTACTCACTGCATGATGCCTCATCACTACCGTCTCTGCAGTCTAGTATCACATCACATATAGCGGATCCATTGACTGCCCATGGACCTGTCTTGCATTGGAAAGAATCTGTAATTTACAATAAAAGAAGAAAAACGTATAGATTAAGATAGTATGCCTTAAAAGTCCAAATGTGACCAGGTAACAAAAACATATCAAAAAGCGACCAGATCCTAAAACAGGAGATTCTCAGCTTAAAATGATATATAAATCATCCCAATATGATGTTTCTAACCCAGTGAAAACAATGAGGTCTCCATTCTAGTATAAATTGTAACTTGAGAAAACTAAAATCTTTAGTATATTCAAGCATGCTGACCCACAAAGAAATGTGCAAGGTGGCAAAAGGAGGATTATAACTCTCAATCATCAAATTGTCCTAAAACAAAGCATACCAATTACATGCTGTTCTTTATTTTGACCAAGTATCAATGCAAGAGCATTTTAAAGGTAAAGGAAATCAAAATAATACCAGTAGCCATGGTCATATGAAAACAATTACTACAACAACAAAAAAGATCAGACAAACATCGACAAGTCTACAAAAAACTGCTCGAAATACCACTTTTAAATTATATGGTGCTTCCAGATTTTGAATTAATGTAGAAGGTATCGTGGTCGAGTAGATAAGTCGCCGGACTGTCGATCACAAGGTCAGAGGTTTGAGTCCCGCTGCGGCACTAATGTCCTTTGGCAAGACATTGATCTACATTTGCCACACTCAACCCAGGTGATGTAAATGGCTACCTGGCAGGAATTCATTCCTTGAAATGCTGGAGCGTTGTATACGGCCAGTGGCGGATCCAGGGGGGGGGGGGGTGGCTGGGGCCCGGGCCCCCTCCCTTGAGAAAAAAATCATGTAAAAAACAATTTATACATTTTTTTTTGGGCCCCCCCCCCCCCGGCGTTCAAGGGGGGGGGGGGGGGGGGGAGTGAAAATTTTAAAATTTCAAGGACAAAAAAAAAATGTGCTCATTACCCCCCCCCCCACTGAGCGACTTTTCGGCTGGCGCGATTTTCAAATTTTCGGGAGCAAAAAAAAAAAAGTTGGGCTCCCTCCCCAAAGAAATCCTGTATACCGCAGCTAGGCGCAAGCCGGGGTAATAATAAATGCACCTCGGAATAGAATTTCTAGATAGACGGTGCTATAGAATTGCATATTATTATTATTATTATTAAGGTATACTCACAACATACCAAATTTGACCATTCCGACCTATTGCACCTCTATGAACCTCTAATTGAAAATCACACCATGCAACTATTGGTTGGTTTTGTGGTGCATGGTAACTAACACATTTTCATTTGTCCATGAAAAAATATGTGACAGACTTATTGCAGTACGTTTTCAACAGACTTAAAAAAAAAGAATTACAATGAATTTCGAAGAGAATTCAAAGAGCTGGGGCCCCCAAATTATCTTGAAGGTGTTTACCAATGGTTGAGTTGTTTATTAATGTCCCTTTACTGTTATTTCTTGTGTGCCCTCAGCGATGCTACATTTGCAATAACATTTGTCATGATGGTAAAAGCAAACAAATTATTCTGGAGGCAATTTATGTTCCTCTATTCTAATTTTGCAATACTGGGTTAAAGTGAGCCGCATTTATATGTTCTGCATGTAAGCAAGATTGGTTTTTGAAATCAGTCATAACGAATATACATAATGTATCAATTATAATTATACATCAACTAGTTTTTTATGAATTCATTTTTATTTTGTTGAAACTTCTTCAATTTTGTATGGAATCTTGTGTGTAACAAAGACAGTATAAACATTTGCAACATGTAAATGACTAAAGGTTAAAATTTGGCATGTATTTTTGAGAAATAGAATGCTAATATGGTATATATTAACTGTAACTAGCGGGCTTGTTACTTTGTGAAAATAAGCAAATTTATAAAAAAAAAGATTTAACAGAAGGTCAACTAACTAATTTTAGAAGAAAAAAAATTACACTTTTAACTTTACAATGTGCTAATTTGAATTCATAAAACTGAAAGGGCATTGTAAATAAAAAGTATTAAATTTGTATATAGAATTTTTCATGTTTACCTGTGAGATAACCCAAAGATATCTCCATTTGGAAGGAGTAGTAGTTGTAGTATGAACTTGATGTAAATTCAATGAACATCTCTGATGCAGCTAGAATGCGCTCCCCCCTTGGAAATTGCTGGCTTCCACTGAAGACCTCAGCATCATTGTTGGGTACCAGACCGGCTCCAATCCGTAGGACATTACCATAAGAAACATATCCATAGTTGAGAGTGATAATGAATGCTACTTCCATGGAGTTAGTAAGAGCAGGAGCGCTTGAGTTGAAGAGCCACAAGGCATGTGTGTACGAGTAACCAGGACTGAGTAGTACTCTTGCGTCTCCAAGATAAAGCGTGTGGACTGAAAGAATAAGAGACATCATTGTTTGATTATGTGGTCAATTTTAGACACAATGTCCTGCTTCTTCAATTGATGGTGGTCACGAATCCTACCCAAGAAATCAACACTTTGCAGAGGCTTACCTGTACAAATTTGACAGCATTTTAATTTCAAATTGACATTTATGTTCTTTCAGTAATACTCATCAAGATATATACACACTGAACAAGCTTGGGTGACAAGGATTCCTGGTAGAAGGAATGGACTCCCACAAAGCCGTTTGTTGTGTGTAAAATTAAGAAATCACTTTCTTTCATTGTCTTTCAAATGTCATCTCAACTGTTATTCTAACAGATCATCATTCTTTTAATACTACATATATGCAAGTCAAACCAAATTGTTTTGGGTGCTGCTATGAATAGCAATGTACTAAATGGTTATTTTTATACTTCTTGTAAAGTTTGAAGTGATTTGAATGAGGCTTACATGAATAATTACAAAAAGAAATATTTTTATTTTTATCATTGCAGAAGATACCCTGACCAGTAAATAATTTTATCTTTGATTAAAATATAGGAATTTGCCTACATTCGGACTTTGTAAGAAACAAACCTGTATGTTGAATTATAACCTTGACAACTAACATTTCGGAGACTATAAACAAAAATTCAAGTGAAATGAACATGAAATGACCACAGCCGGTTTCATCACTGGAGTCCAGACAATCTACACTGAGATCACAATGAGAGGACTGGTCGACTGCATCTAATCCATCATTGCACACAAAGAGACCTTGACACCAGCAATAAATGTGGAAGGGAGTTATGAGGATGATATTTGAAAACAAAGATGACCAAAAATGAGGAAAAAAGTAAAGATAGTTTATTATTGATTTGAATTCATTCCATTTCATATCAATTGGTTGCACAATAAAGATGCATTGTTGACAAATTAAGTACAAACTTATGAAATGAAACAGGAACCTACTAGAAAGCATAGCTTGTTTTTGTAGGTTCCCAAGAATAATATAATACTTCAATACATTATTTTCATAAATCACTTCAAAGTGTCTTAATAATCACAGTAAAATAGATATAATATAATAACATATTTTCATAAACCCTTTTAAAGTGTCCAAACAATTGAAATATACAAAAGAACAGAATTACAAAACGGGACACAAGACAGGAAACTGGCATAAGATAATACAGGACATGACAAAATAATTAATAATAGGACAAGATAAACAAGACATGACAGAACAAAACAGGACAAAACAAAACTGCACACTACAGAAAATTAGAAGAGAGAGGGAGAGAGCGTGTGTGTGAAGCAGGGGAGATGTGAGAGGTATACCCAAATCCTAGAAGTTTACTCCGTAGGAGACATGTATTTTTGTATTAAATCCTTTTTAAACCCTCTACTAAAACTATAATATGTAGGTTTATCTCTAACTGTATCTGAAAGAGAGTTTCAAATTTTTGAGCCTGAACCTGAACTAATGATTTATTTGAGAGCGAAGTTCTTGTTTTAGGTAGATGAAAAAGCCTGGCAGACCGAGTAGGATAATGATGAATACTGACATTCTTTGTAAACATTGAATAAAAAACATTTAGCAGTTCATTTCTATTTAAATTATACATAAATATTCCCAGATTATAACTCTATAAATCTGTTATCTTTAGAATACTATGTGTGTGAAAGAGTTCATCTTTGTGCGCTCAAAAATTAGAATGCCATATAACACGCAGCGCTTTTTTTGAAGTAATTAAATTTCTATTTATTAAAAATGATAGTCAGCACAATTGCCCCACGCTATAATTCCGTAGTTTAAGTGTGGGAGGATCAACATTGAATACAGGTTTAATAATATACGAGTTGAAAAGTAAAATTTGACCTTGTTTATAATGCCAATATTTCTTGAAATAACTTTACAAATATTATCTACGTGTTCCTTCCGGGAAAGCTTTTCATCTATAGTTAGTCTCAGAAATTTAGTATTTAAAACTCTTTGAGTAATAGTACAATCAAAAACAACATTGCCTGGAAGTTCATTTATTATGTTTAACTAAAGAGCATGTAGTTCGTCTTTTGCAGATTGAGAGATAATTTATTGGCTTTGATCCATTCTGAAACACGTTTTAATTCCTGGTTGATGGGGCAAGCAAAAAATGTGGGTCCTTATGGGAAAAGAAAAGATTTGAGTCGTCTGCAAAAAGAATAAAAGATGAAACCTCAAAAGAACTACAGAAATTGTTGATATAAATAAGAAAAAGAAGCGGGCCCAAAATAGAACCTTGTGGGACACCACAACTTGTATCTTTCCTATTAAGCACCCTACAACATTGAAAAATGATGAAGGTGATGATACAACTATTATTTCTTCTAGCAAATTTTTTTTTTACATGGGAGCAGTGATCGATATAGCTCTCGAAACACAATAAAATTCTTTTATATCAATGTGATATAATTTGCACCTATACAACACATAATCCTAAACGTCCTCATGTGAGCAGGAAAGTGCATGTATTTTTCCCACCGACTACTACTACTTATGAAAACAAGTAACTGGAATAGTGAGAAAAAAAGACTTGGAAAGGAATACTCATAGGAATACTCGTAAAACATAATATAACATAATATAACATAAGACAACGTATTATAAATTGATAAACCCTTTTTGTAATGTAGCTGGAAAGGTCATTTTCATTTCGCAAAGTAATCATTTTCTATTCATGTTAATATTTCTCCCTCTCCCATTCTGCCCTACCCTCTCTCTCTCTCTGTTTATCTCCTCGCTCTTCTCATCTTCACCCCTCTCTTCTTCCTTCCCGTTTTCTATTGTCCATTCCTTTTCTATTTCTTCCATTCGTCTTTTGGTATTTACACCTTCTTTCAAGTGAAATGTGATTCCTCTTTTTTTTCTCAGTCCCTCTCTTTCTCTACTTTCCTCTCCATCTTATTTTACTCTCTGTATTTAAGTAATATAATAAGTAAACATTTCAATTGTTTTATTGGTGGTGTTCATAATGTACATTACTTGTTATGCCAGTGAAGGTTAATTGTCTGTATTTATTTTACTTATGGATCAATAAAACTAATCTGAATTGGAATAGGAAACCCAAGCCCCTAAGCATATAAGAAAGACACATGCAACAGTGGACCATATGGATTCATTCACAATTTGCACCATTCCCACTTTCTGGGGAGTTTTCCTACCATAATGGTCACGAGGGCATTTGGCAATTACTAAGACAAATGATTTGTTCATTCTACTAGATCCCAATTTCTCTCCTGGGTATGGAATGGCAAATGTAGACTAATGCCTTGCCAAAGGACATTAGTACCGTGTCTGGGTTCAAGCCCACGACCCTTGAATTTCAAGTAAAGTGCTTAAACCTTTCGACTACGACACCTCTACTATAGGTTACAGATTGTTAAAAGAATTACCTTCAAGGGAACGGGGTGTAATCTCCAGGTGGAAACGTGAAGAACTATAGGAGCTTGTGAGTTCCACGTGCATCTCGGATGACTGAATGAGCCTCCTTGCCCCGTTAGACAGGTGGTCATCATTGGCAAATAGAAATTCTGAATCATTACTGGGGACAAATCCAGAGCCAATACGAAGTACGTTGCCATAACTTACATAAATGTCGCTAATGTACACAAAGAAGGCGATGTTACCGGCATCGCTTTGTGAAGAATTGATATTGAATAACCATGTCCTGATGTAAGGTCTACTGTACGATTCATAATTGTAAAGAAAGTGGGTTTCTCCAACAGTAAGCGAGTATTCTGAAAATAAGTTATGAGAGAAGAAAAAAATCACATCAATATATAACACTTCATCTAAATTTGTTGTTTAAAATTTGATTATATGCTCTTTTTCTCCTTTTTTTGTTGGTTTCATTTATTTCTCATTTCCTCAAAAATGTCCATGTAAAAAAAGTACAGACTTAAATTCACTCATGTTACATAGCCACTTCATGTAATGTCAAAAAGGACAAATTGGAACCTTAAAAAGCTTACAGGCTTTGGGGGTATAAATTCTTTTGAAAAATTACTTTTTATTGTAGTGAATACTTTTTCATCCTCAAATGTAAAGATGCAACTTATCATTAAAAAAAGATGAAATACTTACTGCAGTTGTTTTCATCACTGCCATCATTACAATCATCAATAGAATCGCATCGAGCAGTAGAATTATAAGGAGTTCCATCGGAGCAAACAAAGAGGTCTGTTAAATTTTATAGAAATATAAAGCAAAAAAATATAAATTAATACTATGATTATGAAGGTTACAATAATTATGATGCCTGCATAGCACTACTCTTAACCATGATACTGATAATTTTATAAATGACACACACAAAAAATGCTTAAAACAGGTAACCTCCATCGGTCAGACTATACTATTATATTACTAGGCAAGCAAGTTATACACCACATTTTCATATATATAATTAGATGATTTTTTCATATTCAATGAGCTATGACCTTTCATTAAAATCTGTCAAACATTACTAAAGTTATCGATCAGAAACCTGATTTGTATTTGTTTGCATATTTAATGAGCTATGACCTTTGACCTACATACTCCGAAATCGAACTCAGGCTGTGTTTTGATACCATGTACCTTCATATCAAATTTCATTACAAAATTTGTCAAACATTACTAAAGTTATCAATCTGTAACCAGATTTGTATTTTTTTGTATATTTAATGAGCTATGACCTTTGACCTACATACTCCAAAATCGAACTTAGACTGTGTTTTGATACCATGTACCTACATATCAAATTTTATTAAAATCTGCCAAACATTACTAAAGTTAGTGATCGGAACCCATGTAGATTTGTATTTTTTCGCATATTATTGAGCTATGACCTTTGACCTACATACTCCGAAATCCAACTTAGCCTGTACTTTGATACCATGTACCTTCAAAATTTGATTAAAATCCATCAAACATTATCGATCGGAAACCAAATTTGTTACAGAAGGAAGGA
The DNA here is from genome assembly GCF_000002235.5 of Strongylocentrotus purpuratus. NCBI lineage: Eukaryota > Metazoa > Echinodermata > Echinoidea > Camarodonta > Strongylocentrotidae > Strongylocentrotus > Strongylocentrotus purpuratus. The sequence continues at coordinate 28,456,814 of NW_022145599.1, read as the reverse complement.
CGGAAGGAAGAACGGATGGCGGCGTTACTATATCTCCACCGACTTCGTCGGCAACGGGATAAAAAAAAGCCTGTTCCAATCACACACACAAACAAACTGTGTAGCAAGAAAGTTTAAAATCTACATACAATTTTTTTGCCCAGCATTCTATGGGCCAATGGATAGGAGTATAAAAAAAATACAGACTTAACAGAATACCATGTGCACGTGTGGTTCTTATTCTATACAAGTGTGTATGGACATGTTGAGTAATCTATTCACAAATCAATAATTTGTTGATTTCGATATCTCTTTATTGAAGTTATCTTTGAAACTCATATCTTGATTATAGTATAATGACACTGACATGCCTAACATACAGAATAGAATATTTGTTGTGATTGACACACTGTAATCTCCAGCAACTTTATCTATCCTGCAAATGGCAGATGTAGATAAAAGAATTGCCAAATTATGTTAGTACCGGTATTTAATATTATGCAACGAAACTCCTAGATCCTTGTTATTTGATGTAAAAAGAATTCATTCAAGATTTTTTCGTGACAGTATAATTATGGCTGACAAATAAATCTCAAGTTTAATAAGGCTTAATTTAGTGCGCACACATAGCTATACAGTAGATATAGCAAGCGCACTCACCTCTATACTCATTTACGCATAGTGCTGCGCAAGAATAGGCTCATGCTCACGCAGTATTAAGTGCTCTTACCTCTACGCGCACTACTGCGCTAGGAAAACGAGTTCAATAGTACTGGAAAATATTGCACTCCTTTTCATTAAAACGAGTGCAATAGGCTAAGTAAATGAATCACACGTGACCGTGCATAACCAATCATTTGATTAGTGATCTGGGAGTGATGCTGTGTGTATCTATCGCACTCAGCCTAACGGCTTTGTGCGATAGATACACACAGCTTCAACTCGAGTGCGGATAGATCGTATAATGAACTCATGCGCATGCATCATTTGTATACTGATGGGACTCAAATGCTAATGGCCCAATCAATAGTACAGGTTCAATTTGAGAAAAAAATGTTTTTGCTACTGTTCTTCACAGTAAAGTGTTAAAATCCACTCAGGAGTAATCAATTACTTTAGAGCGAATACTTAATTTTGAAAATGCTTTTGAATTTAATTTTCTGTTCCTTTCTGTACATGTTCTAGAAAGAGGTGTCAATGTGGATACGATTCGATTTGATTCCCGCTGCAGCACTTATCTGTCCTTTGACAAGACTTAATCTACATTTGGCACTCTTCAGCCGGTTGTAGTAAATGGGATCTGGGAGGAATCTATTCCTTGAATACTTGAATGCAGCTAGGCTAAAACCAGGGTATGCACTTTGCAGGTGCCTTAAGCACCTGCTAGGATCAGTATATGCACATCGTAAAAAGTTTTAGGTTTTAGGACGGGACAATTACCTCCTGGGCAATCACCCCCCCCCCCCAGCCAATTTCCAGCGGGCAAGAAATCCCCAAGGACAATTACCCCGGAAAAATACTCCCAGGACAACCACCCCCTGTGGAAAATTACCCCAAGGACAATTACCTCCAGAAAATACTTATTATCAGGGTGGACTTCCCCTTTAATGAACAAGGGGGTAATTTTCGGAAGGGGGGGGGGGGGTAATTATCCTTGGGCTGGTTGTCCTTGGTTGTCCTCAGGTGGAAAAGGTAATTGTTCTAGGGGGTTAGTTTTAGGGGTGAGGATAATTGTCCTCGGGGGGTAATTGTCCATCGGGAGAATGGTAAACGGTTAATTTTCTGGGGGGGGGGGGGGGAGGGGGCAATATTTCTCGAGGGTTGGTTGTCCTCAGGAGGTTATATTTCTGGGGGGTAAATTTCCGGGGGATATTGTACTTGGGGGGGGGGGGGACAGTCTTCCGGGGGAGGGGGGGGGGGGGGTGGGAGGGTAATTGTCCCGATACGCAAAAAACTGAACGCAGCTTTTATAATATTAACATTAAATACAATAATAAAGATAATAATAACACTAATGATATTTATAATAACAACAATATTATAAAAATAATGTTTTGCTGCAAACAGCCCTCTCTTTATTATATTTTGAAAGAAAACTTTCAACTGTTTTTGTAATACAATTAAATGTGGTTTAATATTTTGTTTAATGACTTTACCATCTAACAAGTAGAGTCCAATATCGATGCTAAAAGCTCCTAAATTGTAATAGTCATCAGTCACAAATTCAATAAAGAGCTCATCTCCTTCAACAACGGTAAAATATGGGTTGTCCAGGGATGTAAAGCCAGTTAAATTGACTACAGTGAAGCCATCGGCATCATGGCCTTGTCCTATCTTCAAAGTATCATAGCTGTCGAGGTGCAACTCGTCGATGGTCACAACGAAAGAGAAGTTGCCTCCAGCTGATGAATTCGCCTGGAAGAGCCAAAGGATGGAGGTGTTGCCGTAGTAGCTATTTGGATAATTTGGCGAGTACAGATAAAGATGTTCTCCATTGTCCAGCTCATGTACTGTGTGGAACAATATATTTATTTATTCATTTAATGTCCAGGAAAAGTTAAAATAAGAAAACATACATGGATCCAAGATTTACCCCAAATGAACAAATGTTATCAATTTTAAGCTTTTTTTTACAAACACTCATACACCCTCAACCACCCCGCATACAGACAGACAAATATTTGAGTAAAAATTACAAAGACGTAATTTAGGAATAGATTCCAAAACAGGTTATGAAGGGCAAGAACCACTTGATGACTAAAATACTTGTCACACTAAAGGATGAAATTTACATTGTGAACATCAGCAACCCTAAGAGACAGTTCCAATGTGAATATTTCAAGCAATTATTTTGGGGTTGAACACTGAAAACCATCCTTTGCGTATTAGATATAGCCATAGAGCTTACATCACAGAAAGGGCAAGCATAGTGATACCTAAAAATGTTTTCAAACTACCTATACTTGCTCTTGTGGAAAGATTAGACTTCAAAAGATGAAAGAGGCATGAAATATCAAGACAAAAGGGGCATGCTCTCACACATCATGGAATGCGCTGTATAAATGTAACTTATTGTTATTATGAAGTAATTATATATCGATGCATACCAAGGAAGCACAACGGAAGTATGGTAGTGGTACTGTGAACTTTCTTCTAAAACTTAAAGAGAAACACCCTAAAGAGACCAACCAAGGGAGCAATATTATAAGCTGTGGTGCAACAGTGCACCTCTGGGTATAATGGGTACTGGTAAGAGTTGAAAGCTGAATGGTTCAATTCTGCACCCTGAGAGACACTGTTATTATAAAAATAAGGGTAGTAATTTAAACCTTTCAACCTTTTCAACATTTTATTATATCAGGTAGTTACATGAATCAAGCCCGATATTCCACATACAAATCTTTCTACCTCACTTCCTGTTACAGTCTACAGACATTTATGTTTCAAGTCAAAAGTTATTAAATGCAAAAAAACATTAAGAAAACTTGTACAAATTCCATCTCATCTCGATCAACAATCATGTTCCAATATGAACAGTAAAGGGATCCTTTATGTGTTTCTTCCTAATCTCTACATGTATTTGATTATTTTTATAAATAAGATTTCTGATAACATTACATAAATCATCTCTTTTTACTCACTGCATGATGCCTCATCACTACCGTCTCTGCAGTCTAGTATCACATCACATATAGCGGATCCATTGACTGCCCATGGACCTGTCTTGCATTGGAAAGGATCTGTATTTTACAATAAAAGAAAAAAGTATAGATTAAGATAGTATGCCTTAAAAGTCCAAATGTGACCAGGCAACAAAAACATATCAAAAAGCGACCAGATCCTAAAACAGGAGATTCTCAGCTTAAAATGACATATAAATCATCCCAATATGATGTTCCTAACCCAGTGAAGAAAATGAGGTCTCCTTCTAGTATAAATTGTTACTTGAGAAAACTAAAATCTGTAGTATATTCAAGCATGCTGACCCACAAAGAAATGTGCAAGGTGGCAAATGGAGGATTATAACTCTCTATCATCAAATTGTCTTAAAAACAAAGCATACCAATTAAGTACACGCTGTTATTTATTTTGACCAAGTATCTATGCAAAAGCATTTTAAAGTTATAGGAAATCAAAATAATACCAGTAGCCATGGTCATATGAAAACAATTACTACAACAACAAAAAAGATCAGACAAACATCGACAAGTCTACACAAAATTGCTCAAAATACCACTTTTAGATTATTTGGTGCTTCCAGATTTTGAATTTATGTAGAAGGTGTCGTGGTCGATTGGATACTTCGCCGGACTGTTGATTAAAAGGTCAGCAGTTCGAGTCCCGCCGCGGCACTAATGTCCTTTGGCAAGACATTGATCTACATCTGCGACACTCAATCCAGGTGATGTAAATGGGTACCTGGCAGGAATTAATTCCTTGAAATGCTGGAGGGCTGTATACGGCAGCTAGGCTAAAGCCGGGGAAATAATAAATGTGCCTAGGAATAAAATTTCTAGATAGATGGCGCTATAGAAATGCCCATTATTATTAAGGTATACTCACAACATACTTAACACTCAAATTTGACCATCCCGACCTATTGCACCTCTATGAACCCCTGATTGAAAACCACACCATGCGACTCTTGGGTGGTTTTGTGGTGCCTGGTAACTAACACATTTTCATTTGTCCATGAAAAAATATGTGACAGACTTATTGCAGTACTTTTTCAACAGACTTTAAAAAAAAAAAGAATTACAATGATTTTCGAAGAGAATTCAAAGAGCTTGGGCCCCCAAATTATCTTGAAGGTGTTTACCAGTGGTTGAGTTGTTTATTAATGTCTCTTACTGTTATTTCTTGTGTGCCCTCAGCGATGCTACATTTTGCAATATCATTTGTCATGATGGTAAAAGCAAACAAATTATTCTGGAGGCAATTTATGTTCTTCTATTCTAATTTTGCAATACTGGGTTTAAGTGAGCCACATTTATATGTTCTGCATGTAAGCAAGATTGGTTTTTGAAACCAGTCATAACGAATATACATAATGTATCAATTATTATTATACATCAACTAGTTTTTTATGAATTCATTTTTATTTTGTTGAAACTTCTTCAATTTTGTATGGAATCTTGTGTGTAACAAAGACAGTATAAACATTTGCTACATGTAAATGACTAAAGGTTAAAATTTGGCATGTATTTTTGAGAAATAGAATGCTAATATGGTATATATTAACTGTAACTAGTGGGCTTGGTACTTTGTGAAAATAAGCAAATTTATAAAAAAAAAATTTAACAGAAGGTCCACTAACTAACTTTAGAAGAAAAAAAAATTACACTTTTAACTTTACAATGTGCTAATTTGAATTCATAAAACTGAAAGGGTATTGTAAATAGAAAGTATTAAATTTGTATGTAGAATTTTTCATGTTTACCTGTGAGATAACCCAAAGATATCTCCATTAGGAAGTAGTTGTAGTATGAACTTGATGTAAATTCAATGAACATCTCTGATGCAGCTAGAATGCGCTCCCCCCTTGGAAATTGCTGGCTTCCACTGGAGACTTCAGCATCATTGTTGGGTACCAGACCGGCTCCAATCCGTAGAACATCACCATAAGAAAGATATCCGTAGTTGAAAGTGATAATGAATGCTACTTCCATGGAGTTAGTAAGAGCAGGAGCGCTTGAGTTGAAGAGCCACAAGGCACGTGTGTACGAGTAACCAGAACTGAGTAGAACTCTTGTGTCTCCAAGATAAAGCGTGTGGACTGAAAGAATAAGAGACATCATTGTTTGGTTCTGTGGTCAATTTTAGACACAATGTCCTGCTTCTTTAATTGATGGTGGTCACGAATCCTACCCAAGAAATCGACACTTTGCAGAGGCTTACCTGTACAAATTTGACAGCATTTCAATTTTAAAGTAATTGACATTTATGTTCTTTCAGTAATATTCATCAAGATATATACACACTGAACAAGCTTGGGTAACAAGGATTCCTGGTAGAAAGAATTGACTCCCACAAAGCCGTTTGTTGTGTGTCAAATTAAGAAATCACCATTCTTTCATTTTCCTTTAAAATAGTCATCTCAACGGTTATTCTAACACTCTATTGTATCGCCTATATTAATCAAGTTCGGATAATGTAATATGTCATCATCATGTAACATTTCAATAGGTGACTTCAAAGGCAATTAAAATTCTGTAGGTAAATGACTACCACAAAGCAGTTTGTGGTGTGGTAAAGAGATCATCATTCTTTACTACATAATGCGAGTAAAACCAACTGTTTTGGGTGCTGCTATGAAGAGCAGTGGACTGAAAGGTTATTTTGATACTTCTTGTAAGTTTTTTAATGATTTGAAAGAGGCTTTAATACATGAATAATCACAACAAAAAGAAATCTTTATATTTCCATTATTGCAGAAGATACACTGACCAGTAAAACACTTACATTTGATCAAAATATACCGTAGGCATTTGCCTACTCTCGGACTTTGTTATGGGGCAGTCAACCAAAGATGCATGGGGAACGCACAGCCCGCCCATTGAAAATTTGCAAGTTACGTTCTCGTTCGTCAAGCGCGCTAGACCAACGCTATGCATTCAACGTCATTTGCTGTGTGTGTCGGGAATAAGTGTGCACCGAGCATGACGCACTTTATACAATAGCTCTAGTATTTTAAGCATTGTGACTGGTCAAAATGCGTGCCATGTCATGCAACATTTTTTGTGCACTGCATGCGTGCAAAAAAGCCCAACGAAAAGTATCATCGCACGCTAGCAACACGCTATGCATGGGCGCACAACGATGCACTGACCTTATTTTCTGATTTTTCAATACGCGGGCCGTGCGTCGTCTATGTGTGACTGGGCCATAAGAGACAAACTTGTATGTTGAATTATATATAATATTTCACAGATAATAAAAAACAAAAACAATATTCAAATAAAATGAACATAAAATTACCACAGCCGGTTTCATCACTGGAGTCCGGACAATCTACACTGACATCACACAGGGAGGACTGGTTGACTGCATGTAATCCATCATTGCACACAAAGAGACCTAAACACCAGCAATAAATGTAGAAGGGAGTTATCAGTTCATTGGCTCTGCAAGATACATACACTGTACATGTCCCGAGTTTGATAGTAATCCATCCGTCAGTATTGACAATGCATTCACAAGCTATTTTAGCATACATAATGTACCCTATGACCTTTCACCTTGTGACCCCAACATCTAATCAATTCATTGGCTCTGCAAGATACAAACATGGCCTTAGTTTGGCGGTAATTCATCAATCAGTTCTTGTGATAACGTGATCACAAGCTATTTTTGCATATATAATGAGCCCTGTGACCTTTGACCTCTTGACCCTAAAAGTGGCAATTGGCAAGTGTAGACTCATGTCTTGCCAAAGGACATTACCGGTAGTGCCGTGTCGGGGATCGAACCCACGACCCTTGAATTTCAAGTAAAGTGCTTAAACCTTTCGACTATGACACCTCTACTATAGGTTACAGATTGTTAAAAGAATTACCTTCAAGGGAACGGGGTGTAATCGCCAGGTTGAAATGTGAATAACTATAGGAGCTTGTGAAATCCACGTGCATCTCCGATGACTGAATGAGCCTTCTTGCCCTGTTAGACGGGTGGTCATCATTGGTAAATCGAAATTCGGAACCATCACTGGGGACAAATCCAGAGCCAATACGAAGTACGTTGCCATAGCTTAAATAAATGTCGCTAATGTACACAAAGAAGGCAATGTTACCAGTATCGCTTTGTGAAGAATTGATATTGAATAACCACGTTCTGATGTAAGGTCTACTGTGTAATCCATAACTGTAAAGAAAGTGGGTTTCTCCAACAGTAAGCGAGTATTCTGAAAAAAAGTTATGAGAGAAGAAAAAAATCACATCATTATATAACACTTCATCTAAATTTGTTGTTTAAAATGTTGTTATATGCTCTTTTTCTCCTTTTTTGTTGGTTTCATTTATTTCTCATTTCCTCAAAAATGTCCATGTAAAAAAAGTACAGACTTAAATTCACTCATGTTACATAGCCACTTCATGTAATGTCAAAATGGACAAATTGGAACCTTAAGCAGCTTACAGCCTTCGGGGGTATAAATTCTTTTGAAAAATTACTTTTTATTGTAGTGAATACTTTTTCATCCTCAAATATAACGATGCAACTTATCATTAAAAAAAGATGAAATACTTACTGCAGTTGTTTTCATCACTGCCATCATTACAATCATCAATAGAATCGCATCGAGCAGTAGAATTATAAGGAGTTCCATCGGAGCAAACAAAGAGGTCTGTTAAATTTTATAGAAATATAAAGCAAAAAAATATAAATTAATACTATGATTATGAAGGTAACAATAATTATGATGCCTGCATAGCACTACTCTTAACCATGATACTGATAATTTTATAAATGACACACACAAAAAATGCTTAAAACAGGTAACCTCCATCGGTCAGACTATACTATTATATTACTAGGCAAGCAAGTTATACACCACATTTTCATATATATAATTAGATGATTTTTTCATATTCAATGAGCTATGACCTTTCATTAAAATCTGTCAAACATTACTAAAGTTATCGATCAGAAACCTGATTTGTATTTGTTTGCATATTTAATGAGCTATGACCTTTGACCTACATACTCCGAAATCGAACTCAGGCTGTGTTTTGATACCATGTACCTTCATATCAAATTTCATTACAAAATTTGTCAAACATTACTAAAGTTATCAATCTGTAACCAGATTTGTATTTTTTTGTATATTTAATGAGCTATGACCTTTGACCTACATACTCTAAAATTGAACTTAGACTGTGTTTTGATACCATGTACCTACATATCAAATTTTATTAAAATCTGCCAAACATTACTAAAGTTAGTGATCGGAACCCATGTAGATTTGTATTTTTTCGCATATTATTGAGCTATGACCTTTGACCTACATACTCCGAAATCCAACTTAGCCTGTACTTTGATACCATGTACCTTCAAAATTTGATTAAAATCCACCAAACATTATCGATCGGAAACCAAATTTGTTACAGAAGGAAGGACGGAAGGAAGAACGGATGGCGGCGTTACTATATCTCCGACTTCGTCGGCAACGGGATAAAAAAAAGCCTGTTCCAATCACACACACAAACAAACTGTGTAGCAAGAAAGTTTAAAATCTACATACAATTTTTTTGCCCAGCATTCTATGGCCAATAGATAGGAGTATAAAAAAATACAGACTTAACAGAATACCATGTGCACGTGTGGTTCTTATTCTATACAAGTGTGTATGGACATGTTGAGTAATCTATTCACAAATCAATAATTTGTTGATTTCGATATCTCTTTATTGAAGTTATCTTTGAAACTCATATCTTGATTATAGTATAATGACACTGACATGCCTAACATACAGAATAGAATATTTGTTGTGATTGACACACTGTAATCTCCAGCAACTTTATCTATCCTGCAAATGGCAGATGTAGATAAAAGAATTGCCAAATTATGTTAGTACCGGTATTAAATATTATACAACGAAACTCCTAGATCCTTGTTATTTGATGTAAAAAGAATTCATTCAAGATTGTTTCGTGAGAGTATAATTATGGCTGACAAATAAATCTCAAGTTTAATAAGGCTTAATTTAGTGCGCACACATAGCTATACAGTAGATATAGCAAGCGCACTCACCTCTATACTCATTTACGCATAGTGCTGCGCAAGAGTAGGCTCAGCATGCTCACGCAGTATTAAGCACTCTTACCTCTACGCGCACTACTGCGCTCGGAAAACGAGTTCAATAGTACTGGAAAATATTGCACTCCTTTTCATTAAAACGAGTGCAATAGGCTAAGTAAATGAATCACACGTGACCGTGCATGACCAATCATTTGATTAGTGATCTGGGAGTGATGCTGTGTGTATCTATCGCACTCAGCCTAACGGCTTTGTGCGATAGATACACACAGCTTCAACTCGAGTGCGGATAGATCGTATAATGAACTCATGCGCATGCATCATTTGTATACTGATGGGACTCAAATGCTAATGGCCCAATCAATAGTACAGGTTCAATTTGAGAAAAAAATGTTTTTGCTACTGTTCTTCACAGTAAAGTGTTAAAATCCACTCAGGAGTAATCAATTACTTTAGAGCGAATACTTAATTTTGAAAATGCTTTTGAATTTAATTTTCTGTTCCTTTCTGTACATGTTCTAGAAAGAGGTGTCAATGTGGATACGATTCGATTTGATTCCCGCTGCAGCACTTATCTGTCCTTTGACAAGACTAAAACTACAATTTGGCACTCTTCAGCCGGTTGTAGTAAATGGGATCTGGGAGGAATCTATTCCTTGAATACTTGAATGCAGCTAGGCTAAAACCAGGGTATGCACTTTGCAGGTGCCTTAAGCACCTGCTAGGATCAGTATATGCACATCGTAAAAAGTTTTAGGTTTTAGGACGGGACAATTACCTCCTGGGCAATCACCCCCCCCCCCCCAGCCAATTTCCAGCGGGCAAGAAATCCCCAAGGACAATTACCCCGGAAAAATACTCCCCAAGGACAACCACCCCCTGTGGAAAATTACCCCAAGGTCAATTACCTCCAGAAAATACTTATTATCAGGGTGGACTTCCCCTTTAATGAACAAGGGGATAATTTTCGGAAGGGGGGGGGGGGGGGTAATTATCCTTGGGCTGGTTGTCCTTGGTTGTCCTCAGGTGGAAAAGGTAATTGTTCTAGGGGGTTAGTTTTAGGGGTGAGGATAATTGTCCTCGGGGGGTTATTGTTCACCGGGAGAATGGTAAACGGGTAATTTTCTGGGGGGGGGGGGGAGGGGGCAATATTTCTCGAGGGTTGGTTGTCCTCAGGAGGTTATATTTCTGGGGGGTAAATTTCCGGGGGATATTGTACTTGGGGGGGGGGGGGGGGACAGTCTTCCGGGGGAGGGGGGGGGTGGGAGGGTAATTTTCAGGGGGTAATTGTCCTGATACGCAAAAAACTGAACGCAGCTTTTATAATATTAACATTAAATACAATAATAAAGATAATAATAACACTAATGATATTTATAATAACAACAATATTAATGATTATAAAAATAATGTTTTGCTGCAAACAGCCCTCTCTTTATTATATTTTGAAAGAAAACTTTCAACTGTTTTTGTAATACAATTAAATGTGGTTTAATATTTTGTTTAATGACTTTACCATCTAACAAGTAGAGTCCAATATCGATGCTAAAAGCTCCTAAATTGTAATAGTCATCAGTCACAAATTCAATAAAGAGCTCATCTCCTTCAACAACGGTAAAATATGGGTTGTCCAGGGATGTAAAGCCAGTTAAATTGACTACAGTGAAGCCATCGGCATCATGGCCTTGTCCTATCTTCAAAGTATCATAGCTGTCGAGGTGCAACTCGTCGATGGTCACAACGAAAGAGAAGTTGCCTCCAGCTGATGAATTCGCCTGGAAGAGCCAAAGGATGGAGGTGTTGCCGTAGTAGCTATTTGGATAATTTGGCGAGTACAGATAAAGATGTTCTCCATTGTCCAGCTCATGTACTGTGTGGAACAATATATTATTTATTCATTTAATGTCCAGGAAAAGTTAAAATAAGAAAACATACATGGATCCAAGATTTACCCCAAATGAACAAATGTTATCAATTTTAAGCTTTTTTTTACAAACACTCATACACCCTCAACCACCCCGCATACAGACAGACAAATATTTGAGTAAAAATTACAAAGACGTAATTTAGGAATAGATTCCAAAACAGGTTATGAAGGGCAAGAACCACTTGATGACTAAAATACTTGTCACACTAAAGGATGAAATTTACATTGTGAACATCAGCAACCCTAAGAGACAGTTCCAATGTGAATATTTCAAGCAATTATTTTGGGGTTGAACACTGAAAACCATCCTTTGCGTATTAGATATAGCCATAGAGCTTACATCACAGAAAGGGCAAGCATAGTGATACCTAAAAATGTTTTCAAACTACCTATACTTGCTCTTGTGGAAAGATTAGACTTCAAAAGATGAAAGAGGCATGAAATATCAAGACAAAAGGGGCATGCTCTCACACATCATGGAATGCGCTGTATAAATGTAACTTATTGTTATTATGAAGTAATTATATATCGATGCATACCAAGGAAGCACAACGGAAGTATGGTAGTGGTACTGTGAACTTTCTTCTAAAACTTAAAGAGAAACACCCTGAAGAGACCAACCAAGGGAGCAATATTATAAGCTGTGGTGCAACAGTGCACCTCTGGGTATAATGGGTACTGGTAAGAGTTGAAAGCTGAATGGTTTAATTCTGCACCCTGAGAGACACTGTTATTATAAAAATAAGGGTAGTAATTTAAACCTTTCAACCTTTTCAACATTTTATTATATCAGGTAGTTACATGAATCAAGCCCGATATTCCACATACAAATCTTTCTACGTCACTACCTGTTACAGTCTACAGACATTTATGTTTCAAGTCAAAAGTTATTAGAAAACTTGTACAAATTCCATCTCATCTCGATCAACAATCATGTTCCAATATGAACAGTAAAGGGATCCTTTATGTGTTTCTTCCTAATCTCTACATGTATTTGATTATTTTTATAAATAAGATTTGTTATGGGGCAGTCAACCAAAGATGCATGGGGAACGCACAGCCCGCCCATTGAAAATTTGCAAGTTACGTTCTCGTTCGTCAAGCGCGCTAGACCAACGCTATGCATTCAACGTCATTTGCTGTGTGTGTCGGGAATAAGTGTGCACCGAGCATGACGCACTTTATACAATAGCTCTAGTATTTTAAGCATTGTGACTGGTCAAAATGCGTCACATGTCATGCAACATTTTTTGTGCACTGCATGCGTGCAAAAAAGCCCAACGAAAAGTATCATCGCACGCTAGCAACACGCTATGCATGGGCGCACAACGATGCACTGACCTTATTTTCTGATTTTTCAATACGCGGGCCGTCCGTCGTCTATGTGTGACTGGGCCATAAGAGACAAACTTGTATGTTGAATTATATATAATATTTCACAGATAATAAAAAACAAAAACAATATTCAAATAAAATGAACATAAAATTACCACAGCCGGTTTCATCACTGGAGTCCGGACAATCTACACTGACATCACACAGGGAGGACTGGTTGACTGCATGTAATCCATCATTGCACACAAAGAGACCTAAACACCAGCAATAAATGTAGAAGGGAGTTATCAGTTCATTGGCTCTGCAAGATACATACACTGTACATGTCCCGAGTTTGATAGTAATCCATCCGTCAGTATTGACAATGCATTCACAAGCTATTTTAGCATACATAATGTACCCTATGACCTTTCACCTTGTGACCCCAACATCTAATCAATTCATTGGCTCTGCAAGATACAAACATGGCCTTAGTTTGGCGGTAATTCATCAATCAGTTCTTGTGATAACGTGATCACAAGCTATTTTTGCATATATAATGAGCCCTGTGACCTTTGACCTCTTGACCCTAAAAGTGGCAATTGGCAAGTGTAGACTAATGTCTTGCCAAAGGACATTACCGGTATAGTGCCGTGTCGGGGATCGAACCCACGACCCTTGAATTTGAAGTAAAGTGCTTAAACCTTTCGACTATGACACCTCTACTATAGGTTACAGATTGTTAAAAGAATTACCTTCAAGGGAACGGGGTGTAATCGCCAGGTTGAAATGTGAATAACTATAGGAGCTTGTGAAATCCACGTGCATCTCTGATGACTGAATGAGCCTTCTTGCCCTGTTAGACGGGTGGTCATCATTGGTAAATCGAAATTCGGAACCATCACTGGGGACAAATCCAGAGCCAATACGAAGTACGTTGTCATAGCTTAAATAAATGTCGCTAATGTACACAAAGAAGGCAATGTTACCAGTATCGCTTTGTGAAGAATTGATATTGAATAACCACGTTCTGATGTAAGGTCTACTGTGTAATCCATAACTGTAAAGAAAGTGGGTTTCTCCAACAGTAAGCGAGTATTCTGAAAATAAGTTAGGAGAGCAGAAAAAAATCACATCAATATATAAAACTTCATCTAAATTTGTTGTTTAAAATTTTATTGTATGCTCTTTTCTCCTTTTTTGTTGGTTTCATTTATTTCTCATTTCCTCAAAACTGTCCATGTAAAAAGGTACAAACTTAAATTCACTCATGTAACATAGCCATTTCATGTAATGTCAAAATGACAAATTGGAACTTTAAAAAGGCTTTGGGGTATAAATTCTTTTTAACAATTACTATAGTTAAAGATAAAGTTGAGTTCTGGTCATGCGATTGCATTGTGAAAAAAACGGTGTGGAACCGACCAGAAAAGGTTGATCATCTAGCATATAAGAATTTATGTGTATTGCAAGGTTCTGGAATCATCAAAATGATAAGAAATTTGGCCAAGTCTTGGTAAAGTTACAAACACGTGCACAGAAAGATGTATATGGGACTACACGAACACGTGGCGTAAAAAGCCGGCCCCCCGATTTTTACGATGTTACATGCATATTTAGAATATGAAGGCATTTGAAGAGCCATGCTTTTCAGGGAACATGTCTTAACTGATGTTCTTCCACACTTGCATATAATAAGAATGAGTAATGCTCACAAATTATTTTTCACCTCTTCCCAGAACTCAACCTTCTCTTTAACTAGCACGACCCGCGGAAATCCGCGGGATCCTAGAGGGGGGCGGGGGGTGTAAATAGATATATAGAGACTGTCTAAATTAAAACCACCAAGAACTTTATTTGCCATTCAGGCCATTAAGAAATATACATGTTAAGCGTCCCCGCCCGCTTCCTTTTTGGGGGCCGCCTCCTATTTTTTTTGTTGAAATTTTTTGAAAAGTTTTTTTTTTTTTTTGAAAGAAAAAAAAACAGCGTCCCCGCCTGCTTCCTTTTTGGGGGCCGCCTCCTATTTTTTTTTTTTTTTTTTTTTATTTTTTTTTTTTTTTTTGAAAGAAAAAAAACATGAAAAGCACTGCTAAAATGTATTTCTGATTTTAAAAAGAAAAAAAAAAATTGTCGGCCGCCATCTTGAAAAATAGCCTGAATGTCAGGAAAAATGTACGGAGCGGCCATTTTAAAAGAAAATAAAAATTAAAAAAAGGGCCTCCTCCTTCCCATTTTTCGAAAAAACAGGAAGCTAAACATGTTTTTTTTTTAATTTGGCCTTATATAAAAATAAAAAAACGATCCAACTGTACCGGTAGTTATTCTTTAAGCCACTGGAACTGCGTAGAGTTCCGTAGTGTGGCGTACCGACTACGCAGAAATTAGGCTGCGTATTAATGGGGAAATAGTCCCTGCGTAGGTTATGCGTAGGCTGGCGAAAAAAATTAAACAGGTTGAATTGTTTTCGTTCATCTTGCGTACCCCTTTCCGTCCCTCAGCATATAGTAACGTAGGCCAGCGTAGTTGTTACGCAACACTACGCAACTCTACGTATTGACCCCACGCCAATTAGTGACCCGCAAGTGTCACAAATAAAGTATTAAAAATATGCTCATCTGACCCTATACGCCTAAAACCCCCGAGCTTTCGGGGGTTTATGGCCCCTTGAAACCCGTGGACCCCACGCCTATATTATATATACACTCAACTCGCTGCGATCTGATCTCTCCCCCCCCCCCCAACTTTGAAAAACGTAACCCCCGAGCTTTTGGGGGTTTATGGCCCCTTGAAACCCGTGGACCCCACGCCTATATTATATATACACTCAACTCAGGACCCGCGGAAATCCGCAGGATTCTAGAGGGGGTGCGCAGGCAAAAAATTAAGTTTTTCATTTCGGGGGCTCCATTTCAAATTTTAGGGAAATTTTCTGGGGCTCTTTTTTCTCGGGCTACTTTTTCATTAATTCATATAAGGATAGGCCTACACTTTGTTGAGATTTGTTTAGTAGGCTATTAGGTTTCAGGCTTCCTACTTCATAATTGCCTAGGCCTATTTAAAAAAAAAATAAAAAAAATTCTAGTTCAATTACTAAGTTTTCATGCATTGATTTGATGCAAGAACTGTAACATAATAGACCCTAGATTGTGATTATTTCTGACCATGAATTTCGATAATCATTTTTCAAAGTAAAATTTTCACAGGAAAATCAAACAGTCTTTTAAAAACGAAGACATTAGAGTCTAGTAATACGTTTACTTATTCTAAGCTCAGGTTTCGTAAATCTATTCACGAAACTATATTGAAATCGCGGCAATAATGATGCAAACCAACAGATAACAATTTCAAAGTGTCAAATCTCTTCGACTCGAATTCAACTCACACACTTTCAACTGCAACTCAGCTCACTGATCTCACACACACTAAACAGTGGCAATGCACTGTCAGTTACGGTGATTTTGTCTGATTTTCTTTACTTTGAAGAAATGATTATCAAAATTACGTAAACATGGCGAGAACATCACAAAATAGGCTTTAATTTCATACCTCTATTTATGGAAACTTTATAATATTGCAGCAATCGTGAATTCGTGATGGAAATTGATTGCAGTTTTGCGATGTTTAGTGGTTCATGGTCTACACTCACACACTTTCAACTGCAACTCAGCTCATCTCACACACACTACACAGTGGCAATGCACTGTCAGTTACGGTGATTTTGTCTGATTTTCTTTACTTTGAAGAAATGATTATCAAAATTACGTAAACATGGCGAGAACATCACAAAATAGGCTATAATTTCATACCTCTATTTATGGAAACTTTATAATATTGCAGCAATCGTGAATTCGTGATGGAAATTGATTGCAGTTTCGCGATGTTTAGTGGTTCATGGTCTAGATTCAGCTTCTACCGAAACAAAATCGACCGCCAAAAACTCGAGCCCTACGCTCCGTCTCGATCTCGCAACTGCGAAAATGTACGTGTTTTGGCGTACTTGCGTGCGACATGGTAAGCCAGGTAAGGTATGGAATATGGTTCGAGTTTTTTTACGACCGATTGTTGTGTATACAATTTTATACGGATAGTCATCGGTCGTGTGTCAATGTTGAATATCCATGAGGTATCTCTGTCGTCACGCATATCCTGCATTATGCATGTCGCGTCTGTTTTCGCCCTGGACGTCGACACGGAGGAGGACCTCGGGCGGAGTATAGCCAATTCCACAGAGTAGACTCTCCCGCGGACGATGGCACCGGTCACCGGGACCCCGAGGGGAGGGTTCAGGAGGAGATAGCTGCACCAACTTGGGTCGGCGATCTCATTAAAAAACAATAGAATACAAAGGCTGGCGGAGACGTCATGCCCCCCCGCGGAGCCTTAGCGTATTACTATTATAGACTAGCAGGACCCGCGGAAATCCGCGGGATCCTAGAGGGGGGCGGGGGGTGTAAATAGATATATAGAGACTGTCTAAATTAAAACCACCAAGAACTTTATTTGCCATTCAGGCCATTAAGAAATATACATGTTAAGCGTCCCCGCCCGCTTCCTTTTTGGGGGCCGCCTCCTATTTTTTTTTTTGAAATTTTTTTTGAAGAGTTTTTTTTTTTTTTTTTTTTTTTTTTTTTTTTTTTTTTGAAGAAAAAAAAAACAGCATCCCCGCCTGCTTCCTTTTTGGGGGCCGCCTCCTATTTTTTTTTTTTTTTTTTTTTTTTTTTTATTTATTTTTTTTTTTTGAAAGAAAAAAAACATGAAAAGCACTGTTAAAATGTATTTCTGATTTTAAAAAAGAAAAAAAAAAAATTGTCGGCCGCCATCTTGAAAAATAGCCCGAATGTCAGGAAAAATGTGCGGAGCCGCCATTTTGAAAGAAATAAAAAGAAAAAAAAAGGGCCTCCTCCTTCCCATTTTTAAAAAAAAACAGGAAGCTAAACATGTTTTTTTTTTAATTTGGCCTTATATAAAAATAAAATAAAACGATCCAACTGTACCGGTAGTTATTCTTTAAGCCACTGGAACTGCGTAGAGTTCCGTAATGTGGCGTACCGACTACGCAGAAATTAGGCTGCGTATTAATGGGAAAATAGTCCCTGCGTAGATTATGCGTAGGCTGGCGAAAAAAATTAAACAGGTTGAATTGTTTTCGTTCATCTTGCGTACCCCTTTCCGTCCCTCAGCATATAGTAACGTAGGCCAGCGTAGTTGTTACGCAACACTACGCAACTCTACGTATTGACCCCACGCCAATTAGTGACCCGCAAGTGTCACAAATAAAGTATTAAAAATATGCTCATCTGACCCTATGCGCCTAAAACCCCCGAGCTTTCGGGGGTTTATGGCCCCTTGAAACCCGTGGACCCCACGCCTATATTATATATACACTCAACTCGCTGCGATCTGATCTCGATCCCCCCCCCTCCCAACTTTGAAGAACGTAACCCCCGAGCTTTTGGGGGTTTATGGCCCCTTGAAACCCGTGGACCCCACGCCTATATTATATATACACTCAACTCAGGACCCGCGGAAATCCGCGGGATTCTAGAGGGGGTGCGCAGGCAAAAAATTAAGTTTTTCATTTCGGGGGCTCCATTTCAAATTTTAGGGAAATTTTCGGGGGCTCTTTTTTCTGGGGCTACTTTTTCATTAATTCATATAAGGGTAGGCCTACACTTTGTTGAGATTTGTTTAGTAGGCTAAGGTTTCATTCTTCCTACTTCATAATTGCCTATTTAAAAAAAACAACATTTTTCTAGTTCAATAACTAAGTTTTCATGCATTGATTTGATGCAAGAACTGTAACATAATAGACCCCAGATTGTGATTATTTCTGACCATGAATTTCGATAATCATTTTTCAAAGTAAAATTTTCACAGGAAAATCAGACAGTCTAGACATTAGTAATACTTTTATTAATTCTAAGCTCAGGTTTCGTAAATCTATTCACGAAACTATATTGAACTCGCGGCAATAATCATGCAAACCAACAGATAACAATTTCAAAGTGTCAAATCTCTTCGACTCGAGCTCAGCTCAGCTCAACTCACACACACACACTACAGCGTAACTCCATTTAGCTCGAACACCGGCGCTGCAGGCGTCGGACGCCTGCGGTGCGCGGTCCCGGTGTTGGAGCTTTCCGGAGTTACACTGCACTGTGTGTAATGTATGTATGTGTACGTAGACTGAAGGCAGCTAATTGCGACGGAACTGTCAGTCCGATGGTTTTCTTGTGAAAACTTTCCTTTAGAAAATGATAATCAAAATGTAGTATAAATGGCCGTAGCAATCACAAAATAAGCTTTTATTTCATACCTCCATATACGAAAACTATATACAAATCGCGGCAATCATGATGGAAATAGGTCTCTAAGTTTGGACGTCGACGGGAATTAGCCCCGTGTATGATCTCTCGGGCTTTTGCAGCTAGTACAAAGCACACCCTATAGCACGATGGCTTTCTCGTGGGTAATCCCGCCCTCTGCATAGAGCATTTAATACGCAACATAATGTGAGTTGCTCGTCGTCTGTCGAGTGTCTCTTTGATACAATGTTGAATATCCATGAGGTATCTCTGTCGTCACGCATATCCTGCATTATGCATGTCGCGTCTGTTTTCGCCCTGGACGTCGACACGGAGGAGGACCTCGGGCGGAGTATAGCCAATTCGCTAGAGTAGACTCTCCCGCGGACGACGGCACCGGTCACCGGTACCCCGAGGGCAGGGTTCAGGAGGAGATAGCCGCACCAACTTGGGTCGGCGATCTCATTAAAAAACAATAGAATACAAAAGCTGGCGGAGACGTCGCGCCCCCCGCGGAGCCTTAGCGTATTATTATTATAGAAGACTAGCAGGACCCGCGGAAATCCGCGGGATTCTAGAGGGGGGCGGGGGGTGTAAATAGATATATAAAGACTGTCTCAATTAAAACCACCAAGAACTTTATTTGCCATTCAGGCCATTAAAAAAATATACATGTTTAGCGTCCCCGCCCGCTTTTTTTAAAAATATTTTATTTTTTTATTTTTTTTATTTTTGAAAGAAAAAAACAGCGTTCCCGCCTGCTTCCTTTTTGGGGGCCGCCTCCTATTTTTTTAAAATTTATTTATTTATTTTTTTTTATTATTTTTTTTTTTTTGAAAGAAAAAAAACATGAAAAGCACTGCTAAAATGTATTTCTGATTTTAAAAAAGAAAAAAAAAAATTGTTGGCCGCCATCTTGAAAAATAGCCTGAATGTCAGGGAAAATGTACGGAGCGGCCATTTTGAAAGAAAAAAAGAAGAAAAAAAGGGCCTCCTTCCCATTTTTCGAAAAAACAGGACGCTAAACATGTTTTTTTTTTAATTTGGCCTTATATAAAATTTAAAAAACGATCCAACTATACCGGTAGTTATTCTTTAAGCCACTGGAACTGCGTAGAGTTCCGTAGTGTGGCGTACCGACTACGCAGAAATTAGGCTGCGTATTAATGGGAAAATAGTCCCTGCGTAGGTTATGCGTAGGCTGGCGTACAGGTTTGCTTATGGTTGCTTACTGTGTGGAAAGCTTTTACTGCTTTGTCAATCTGGCGTAGGGTAGCGTACTGTTGCGTAGTCATGTAGCGTAGTGTTGCGTAAAAAGGCGTACTTTCTGCGTCAAGTTTCTACGCCGAAAGTACGCGAAAAAAATTAAACATGTTGAATTGTTTTCGTTCATCTTGCGTACCCCTTTCCGTCCCCCAGCATATAGTAACGTAGGTCAGCGTAGTTGGTACGCAACACTACGCAACTCTACGTATTGACCCCACGCCAAATAAAGTATTGAAAATATGCTCATCTGACCCTAATTAAACGCCTAAACCCCCCGAGCTTTCGGGGGTTTATGGCCCCTTGAAACCCGTGGACCCCACGCCTACACTCAACTCGCTTCGATCTACCTGACCCCCCCCCCCATACTTTGAAAAATGTTTTGTGGGGTCTGCATGTGTTCATGTAAGATGCAGATATTTTTTGTAACATGTAAGATGCAAAAAAAAATATTTTGCCGCCCCCCCCCCCTCCCCCCAACGATCTTATGGCACTTCGGCCTGCCCGCTGTTGTGTTCACGTGTAGGCCTACTTCAATGAATGGATAGACATAAATAGTCGCATGGATGGATACATAATATAGCGTATAGTTGTCGAATATTGGCATGTTTGGCCCTTCATAGTCTCTTCGACTCTGTATAGCTAGCTCAGCTCACTCACTCACTCAGCTCAGTCGAGCAGCCAGCGCAGCTGCACTGCACTACACACTGTATGCGTACGGCAGAGCTCTTGAAACTGAACGATGTTTTTCTCTGATTTTCTTGTGAAAACTTTCCTTTAATAAATGATAATCAAAACTGAGTAAACATGGCCAGAATAAGCACAAAATAAGCTTTGATTTCATACCTCCACTCACGAAAACTATAAATAATCCCGGCAATAATGATGGAAATAGGTCTCTAAGTTTGGACGTGGATGGGAAGACATCTGTTGCGCTGATCATGAAATAAGCTAATAAATATCAAATAAAGACTCGACTCATTTAAATTTTAAATATGAGGTCTACTATACAAAACAAACACGGGGAAGAAAAAAAAACACTTGAGACGGAGGCGGGATCGAACCCGTGCGTGCAAAAAGTGCAAGAGCTGCCGGCGAATCGAACGCAACCGGCGCCTCAGACCGCTCGTCCACTTCCGTTTCATGCTAAAGCATGAAATTCGTGACGGATAAGTGGGACGTGCGGACGCATCGACGACGTCGACGACGACCGGGACGTCGCACCGGGCCGGGACGTGGCCAATTCCGTAGATTGAAACCCCGTCCGTCCGCGGGACCGCCCGGCGGCGCCCGGGGGCGGGCGGGAGGGGAGATCTGGGCGCCGTAAAATGGACCCCGGATACCCCCCTCGACGCCTTAGCGTATTATTATATGGATAGAAGAAAGACTAGCAGGACCCGCGGAAATCCGCGGGATTCTAGAGGTGGGCGGGGGGGGGGGGGGTGTAAATAGATATATAGAGACTGTCTAAATTAAAACCACCAAGAACTTTATTTGCCATTCAGGCCATT
Organism: Strongylocentrotus purpuratus; assembly: GCF_000002235.5. Taxonomy (NCBI): domain Eukaryota; kingdom Metazoa; phylum Echinodermata; class Echinoidea; order Camarodonta; family Strongylocentrotidae; genus Strongylocentrotus; species Strongylocentrotus purpuratus. Next base: position 28,434,759 of record NW_022145599.1, on the reverse strand, counting down.
AAAAAAATATACATGTTTAGCGTCCCCGCCCGCTTCCTTTTTGGGGGCCGCCTCCTATTTTCTTTTTTGAAAGAAAAAAAAACAGCGTCCCCGCCTGCTTCCTTTTTGGGGGGCCGCCTCCTATTTTTTTTGTTTTTTGTTTTGTTTTGTTTTTTTATTTTTTTATTTTTTTTTTTAAAGAAAAAAAACATGAAAAGCACTGCTAAAATGTATTTCTGATTTTAAATAAGAAAAAAAAAAATTGTCGGCCGCCATCTTGAAAAATAGCCCGAATGTCAGGGAAAAATGTACGGAGCGGCCATTTTGAAAGAAAAAAAAAAAGGGCCTCCTCCTTCCCATTTTTCGAAAAAACAGGATGCTAAAAATGTTTTTTTTTAAATTTGGCCTTATATAAAAATTAAAAAAACGATCCAACTGTACCGGTAATTATTCTTTAAGCCACTGGAACTGCGTAGAGTTCCGTAGTGTGGCGTACCGACTATGCAGAAATTAGGCTGCGTATTAATGGGAAAATAGTCCCTGCGTAGGTTATGCGTAGGCTGGCGTACAGGTTTGCTTATGGTTGCTTACTGTGTGGAAAGCTTTTACTGCTTTGTCGATCTGGCGTAGGGTAGCGTACTGTTGCGTAGGCATGTAGCGTAGTGTTGCGTAAAAAGGCTGCTTTCTGCGTCAAGTTTCTACGCCGAAAGTACGCAAAAAAAATTAAACATGTTGAATTGTTTTCTTTCATCTTGCGTACCCCTTTTCGTTCCTCAGCATATAGTAACGTAGGCCAGCGTAGTTTGTACGCAACACTACGCAACTCTACGTATTGACCCCACGCCAATTAGTGACCCGCAAGTGTCACAAATAAAGTATTAAAAATATGCTCATCTGACCCTAATTAAACACCTAAACCCCTCGAGCTTTCGGGGGTTTATGGACTCTTGAAACCCGTGGACCCCACGCCTATATTATATATACACTCAACTCGCTGCGATCTGATCTCGATCTCCCACACCCCCCCCCAACTTTGAAGAACGTAACCCCCGAGCTTTTGGGGTTTTTATGGCCCCTTGAAACCCGTGGACCCCACGCCTATATTATATATACACTCAACTCAGGACCCGCGGAAATCCGAGGGATTCTAGAGGGGGGTGCAGGCAAAAAATTAAGTTTTTCATTTCGGGGGCTCCATTTCAAATTTTTGGGAAATTTTCGGGGACTACTTTTTCCAACTTTCGGGGGCTCTTTTTTCTGGGGCTACTTTTTCATTAATTCATAAAAGGATAGGCCTACACAGGACAGGACAGGTTTCAGGCTTCCTATACTTTATAATTGCCTATTTAAAAAAAAAACATTTTTCTAGTTCAATAACTAAGTTTTCATGCATTGATTTGATGCAAGAACTGTAACATAATAGACCCTAGATTGTGATTATTTCTGACCATGAATTTCGATAATCATTTTTCAAAGTAAAATTTTCACAAGAAAATCAGACAGTCGTTTAAAAACGTAAACATTAGTAATACTTTTACTAATTCTAAGATCAGGTTTCGTAAATCTATTCACGAAACTATATTGAAATCGCGGCAATAATGATGCAAACCAACAGATAACAATTTCAAAGTGTCAAATCTATTCGACTCGAGCTCAGCTCAGCTGAACTCACACACACACACACAGTGTAACTCCAGAAAGCTCGAACACCGGCGCCGCAGGCCTCGGACGCCTGCGGTGCGCGGAGCCGGTGTTGGAGCTTGCTGGAGTTAAATTGCAGCTCACACACACTGCACAGCAGCACTGCACTGACTGAAGGCAGCTTGCGACTGAATTGTCAGTCCAATGGTTTTCTTGTGAAAACTTTCCTTTAGAAAATGATAATCAAAATTTAGTAGCATGGCCGTAATAATCACAAAATAAGCTTTCATTTCATACCCTCCATTCACGACACCTATATAAAAATCGCGGCAATAATGATGGAAATAGGTCCCTAAGTTTGGACGTGGACGGGAAGCTTCGTGTGTATCTCTGTGGCTCGTGCAGCTACTATACAATGGATATCCTATAGAAAGATGCTTTACTTGGGTAAGCCCGACCCTGTGCGTCGTGCATTTAATACGCAACTTAATGTGAGTGGACAGTCATCGGTCGTGTGTCTACGGATGTCATGTTGAATATCCATGAGGTATCTCTGTCGTCACGCATATCCTGCATTATGCATATCGCGTCTGTTTTCGCCCTGGACGTCGACACGGAGGAGGACCTCGGGCGGAGTATAGCCAATTCCACAGAGTAGACTCTCCCGCGGACGATGGCACAGGGCACGGGTACCCCGAGGGGAGGGTTCAGGAGGAGATAGCCGCACCAACTTCGGTCGGCGATCTCATTAAAAAACAATAGAATACAAAGGCTCGCCGAGACGTCGCGCCCCCCGCGGAGCCTTAGCGTATTATTATTATAGACTAGCAGGACCCGCGGAAATCCGCGGGATTCTAGAGGGGGGCGGGGGGTGTAAATAGATATATAGAGACTGTCTAAATTAAAACCACCAAGAACTTTATTTGCCATTTAGGCCATTAAAAAAATATACATGTTTAGCGTCCCCACCCGCTTCCTTTTTGGGGGCCACCCCCTATTTTTTTTTTTTTGAATTTTTTTTGATTTTTTTGATTTTTTTTTTTTTTTTTGAAAGTAAAAAAAGACAGCGTTCCCGTCTGCTTCCTTTTTGGGGGCCGCCTCCTATTTTTTTTTATTTTATTTTTTTATTTTTTTTTTTATTTTTTTTTTGAAAGAAAAAAAAAATGAAAAGCACTGCTAAAACGTATTTCTGATTTTAAAAAAGAAAAAAAAAATTGTCGGCCGCCATCTTGAAAAATAGCCTGGATGTCAGGGAAAATGTACGGAGCGGCCATTTTGAAAGAAAAAAAGGGCCTCCTCCTTCCCATTTTTCAAAAAACAGGACGCTAAACATGTTTTTTTTTTAAAATTTGGCCTTATATAAAAAATAAAAAAAGATCCAACTGTACCGGTAGTTATTCTTTAAGCCACTGGAACTGCGTAGAGTTCCGTATTTTGGGTACCGACTACGCAGAAATTCGGCTGCGTAGTAATGGGAAAAAAAGTCCCTGCGTAGGTTATGCGTAGGCTGGCGTACAGGTTTGCTTATGGTTGCTTACTGTGTGACCCCACGCCAATTAGTGACCCGCATGTGTCACAAATAAAGTATTAAAAATATGCTCATCTGACCCTAATTAAACGCCTAAAACCCCCGAGCTTTCGGGGGTTTATGGCCCCTTGAAACCCGTGGACCCCACGCCTATATTGTATATACACTCAACTCGCTGCGATCTGATCTCTCCCCCCCCCCAACTTTGAAGAACGTAACACGAGCTTTTGGGGGTTTATGGCCCCTTGAAACAAATATACACTCAACTCAGGGTTTCAGATTTCCTTCTTCATAATTGTCTATTTAAAAAAAAAACATTTTTCTAGTTCAATAACTAAGTTTTCATGCATTGATTTGATGCAAGAACTGTAACATAATAGACCCTAGATTGTGATTATTTCTGACCATAAATTTCGATAATCATTTTTCAAAGTAAAATTTTCACAAGAAAATCAGACAGTCGTTTAAAAACGTAGACATTAGTAATACTCTTACTAATTCTAAGCTCAGGTTTCGTAAATCTATTCACGAAACTATATTGAAATCGCGGCAATAAGGATGCAAACCAACAGATAACAATTTCAAAGTGTCAAATCTCTTCGACTCGAGCTCAGCTCAGCTGTACTCACACACATAACACTCCAGCGCCACTCCATGAAGCTCGAACACCGGCGCCGCAGGCCTCGGACGCCTGCGGTGCCCGGTGCCGGTGTTGGAGATTCCTTGAGTTACTGCACTGTGATGTGTGGTGACTGAAGTTAGCTTGCGACTGAATTGTCAGTCCAATGGTTTTCTTGTCAAAACTTTCCTTTAGAAAATGATAATCAAAATTGAGTATACATGGCCGTAATAATCACAAAATAAGCTTTGATATCATACCTCCATTCACGAAAACTATATAAAAATCGCGGCAATCATGATGGAAATAGGTCTCTAAGTTTGGACGTCGACGGGAAGCCCCGTGTATCTCTTGTGCAGCTACTACAAAGCACATCCTATAGAAAGATGCTTTACTCGGGTAAGCCCGACCCTGTGCATAGTGCATTTAATACGCAACTTAATGTGAGTGGATGGTCATCGGTCGTGTGTCTACGGATGCAATGTTGAATATCCATGAGGTATCTCTGTCGTCACGCATATCCTGCATTATGCATGTCGCGTCTGTTTTCGCCCTGGACGTCGACACGGAGGAGGACCTCGGGCGGAGTATAGCCAATTCGCTAGAGTAGACTCTCCCGCGGACGACGGCACCGGTCACCGGTACCCCGAGGGGAGGGTTCAGGAGGAGATAGCCGCACCAACTTGGGTCGGCGATCTCATTAAAAAACAATAGAATACAAAGGCCGGCGGAGACGTCACGCCCCCCGCGGAGCCTTAGCGTATTACTATTATAGACTAGCAGGACCCGCGGAAATCCGCGGGATTTTAGAGGGGGGCGGGGGTGTAAATAGATATATAGAGAGTGTTTAAATTAAAACCACCAAGAACTTTATTTGCCATTCAGGCCATTTAAAAAATATACATGTTTAGCGTCCCCGCCCGCTTCCTTTTTGGGGGCCGCCTCCTATTTATTTATTTTTTGAAATTTGTTTGATTTTTTTTTTTTTTGAAAGAAAATAAAACAGCGTCCTGTCCGCTTCCTTTATGGGGGCCGCCTCCTATATTTATTTTATTTATTTTTTTTTAAAATTTATTTATTTATTTTTTTTTTTTTTAATTTTTTTTTTTTTTTAAATTTTTTTTTTTTAATTTTTTGAAAGAAAAAAAACATGAAAAAAAAAAATTGTCGGCCGCCATCTTGAAAAATAGCCCGAATGTCATGGGAAAATGTACGGAGCGGCCATTTTGAAAGGAAAAAAAAAAAAAAGGGCCTCCTCCTTCCCATTTATCGAAAAAACAGGATGCTAAACATGTTTTTTTTTTTAATTTGGCCTTATATAAAAATTTAAAAAACGATCCAACTGTACCGGTAGTTATTCTTTAAGCTTTAAGTTCCGTAGTGTGGCGTACCGAATACGCAGAAATTAGGCTGCGTATTAATGGGAAAATAGTCCCTGCGTAGGTTATGCGTAGGCTGGCGTACAGGTTTGCTTATGGTTGCTTACTGTGTGGAAAGCTTTTACTGCTTTGTCGATCTGGCGTAGGGTAGCGTTCTGCTGCGTAGTCATGTAGCGTAGTGTTGCGTAAAAAGGCGTACTTTCTGCGTCAAGTTTCTACGCCGAAAGTACGCGAAAAAAAATTAAACATGTTGAATTGTTTTCGTTCATCTTGCGTACCCCTTTCCGTCCCTCAGCATATAGTAACGTAGGCCAGCGTAGTTGGTACGCAACACTACGCAACTCTACGTATTAACCCCACGCCAATTAGTGACCCGCAAGTGTCACAAATAAAGTATGAAAAAAATATGCTCATCTGACCCTAATTAAACACCTAAAACCCCCGAGCTTTCGGGGGTTTATGGCCCCTTGAAACCTGTGGACCCCACGCCTATATTATATATACACTCAACTCGCTGCGATCTGATCTCTCTCCCCCCCCCTAACTTTGAAGAACGTAACCCCCGAGCTTTTGGGGGTTTATGCTGGCCCCTTGAAACCCGTGGACCCCACGCCTATATTATATATACACGCAACTCGCTGCGATCTGATCCCCCCCCCCAACTTTGAAGAACGTAACCCTGAGCTTTTGGGGTTTATGCTGGCCCCTTGAAACCCGTGGACTCCACGCCTATATTATATATACACTCAACTCAGGACCCGCGGAAATCCGCAGGATTCTAAAGGGGGGCGCAGGCAAAAAATTAAGTTTTTCATTTCGGGGGCTCCATTTCAAATTTTTGGGAAATTTTCGGGGGCTACTTTTTCAACTTTCGGGGGCTCTTTCTTCTGGGGCTCCTTTTTCATTAATTCATAAAAGGATAGGCCTACACTTTGTTGAGATTTGTTTAGTAGGCTATAAGGTTTCAGGCTTCCTACTTCATAATTGCCTATTTAAAAAAAAAAAAAAAACATTTTTCTAGTTCAATAACTAAGTTTTCATGCATTGATTTGATGCAAGAACTGTAACATAATAGACCCTAGATTGTGATTATTTCCGACCATGAATTTCGATAATCATTTTTCAAAGTAAAATTTTCACAAGAAAATCAGACAGTCGTTTAAAAACGTAGACATTAGTAATACTTTTACTATTTCTAAGCTCAGGTTTCGTAAATCTATTCACAAAACTATATTGAAATCGCGGCAATAATGATGCAAATCCAACAGATAACAATTTCAAAGTGTCAAATCAGCTCAGCTGAACTCACACACACTACAGCGTAACTCCATGAGCTCGAACACCGGCGCCGCAGGCGTCGGACGCCTGCGGTGCGCGGTGCTGGTGTTGAAGCTTCCTGCAAGCTCATGTCAACTCACACACACTGCACAGCAGCATTGCACTGTGTGTTGACTGAAGGCAGCTTGCGACTCAACTGTCAGTCCAATGGTTTTCTTGTAATAACTTTCCTTTAGAAAATGATGATCAAACTTTAGTATACATGTCCGTAATAATCACAAAATAAGCTTTGATTTCATACCTCCATTCACAAAAACTATATCAAAATCGCGGCAATCATGATGGAAATAGGTCTCTAAGTTTGGACGTCGACGGGATTGCTCGTCGTGTGTCGTGTGTCTATTTGATACGGATGTAATGTTGAATATGCATGAGGTATCTCTGTCGTCACGCATATCCTGCATTATGCATGTCGCGTCTGTTTTCGCCCTGGACGTCGACACGGAGGAGGACCTCGGGCGGAGTATAGCCAATTCGCTAGAGTAGACTCTCCCGCGGACGACGGCACCGGGCACGGGTACCCCGAGGGCAGGGTTCGGGAGGAGATAGCCGCACCAACTTCGGTCGGCGATCTCATTAAAAAACAATAGAATACAAAGGCTGGCGGAGACGTCGCGCCCCCCGCGGAGCCTTAGCGTATTACTTATATAGACTAGCAGGACCCGCGGAAATCCGCGGGATTCTAGAGGGGGCGGGGGGTGTAAATAGATATATAGAGACTGTCTAAATTAAAACCACCGAGAACTTTATTTGCCATTCAGGCCATTAAAAAAATATACATGTTTAGCGTCCCCGCCCGCTTCCTTTTTGGGGGCCACCTCCTATATTTCCTTTTTTTTTTTAAACAGCTTCCCCGCCCGCTTCCTTTTTGGGGGCCGCCTCCTATTTTTTTTTTCTTTGAAATTTTGTTGAATTTTTTTTTTTTGTTGAATTTTTTGATAGAAAAAAAAACAGCGTCCCCACCCGCTTCCTTTCTGGGGGCCGCCTCTCCAATTTTTTTATTTTTTTTTTTATTTTTTTTTTTGTTGATTTTTTTTGATTTTTGATTTTTTTTTAAAGAAAAAAAACATGAAAAGCACTGCTAAAATGTATTTCTGATCTTAAAAAAGAAAAGAAAAAAATTGTCGGCTGCCATCTTGAAAAATAGCCTGAATGTCAGGGAAAATGTACGGAGCAGCCATTTTGAAAGAAAAAAAAAAAAAAAGAAAAAAAAAGGCCTCCTCCTTCCCATTTTTCAGAAAAAACAGGACGCTAAACATGTTTTTTTTTAAATTTGGCCTTATATAAAAAATTTAAAAAAAAACGATCCAACTGTACCGGTAGTTATTCTTTAAGCCACTGGAACTGCGTAGAGTTCCGTAGTGTGGCGTACCGACTACGCAGAAATTAGGCTGCGTATTAATGGGAAAATAGTCCCTGCGTAGGTTATGCGTAGGCTGGAGTACAGGTTTGCTTATATGGTTGCTTACTGTGTGGAAAGCTTTTACTGCTTTGACGATCTGGCGTAGGGTAGCATAGTGTTGCGTAAAAAGGCGTACTTTCTGCGTCAAGTTTCTACGCTGAAAGTACGCGAAAAAAATTAAACATGTTGACTTGTTTTCGTTCATCTTGCGTACCCCTTTCTGTCCCTCAGCATATAGTAACGTAGGCCAGCGTAGTTGGTAGCAACACTACGCAACTCTATGTATTGACCCCACGCCAATTAGTGACCCGCAAGTGTCACAAATAAAGTATTAAAAATATGCTCATCTGACCCTAATTAAACGCCTAAAACCCCCAAGCTTTCGGGGGTTTATGGCCCCTTGAAACCCGTGGACCCCACGCCTATATTGTATATACACTCAACTCGCTGCGATCTGATCTCTCCCCCCCCCCCAACTTTGAAGAACGTAACCCCCAAGCTTTTTGGGGTTTATGGCCCCTTGAAACCCGGGGACCCCACGCCTATATTATATATACACTCAACTCAGGACCCGCGGAAATCGCGGGATTCTAGAGGGGGGCGCAGGCAGAAAATTAAGATTTTCATTTCGGGGGCTCTATTTCAAATTTTTGGAAAAATTTTCGTGGGCTACTTTTTTCAACTTTCGGGGGCTCTTTTTTCTGGGGCTACTTTTTCATTAATATATCAAAGGATATAGGCCTTCACTTTGTTGAGATTTGTTTAGAAGGCTCAGGTTTTAGGCTACCTACTTCATAATTGCCTATTTAAAAAAAAAAAAAAATTCTAGTTCAATAACTAAGTTTTCATGCATTGATTTGATGCAAGAACTGTAACATAATAGACCCTAGATTGTGATTATTTCTGACCATGAATTTCGATAATCATTCTTCAAAGTAAAATTTTCACAAGAAAATCAAGTAGTCGTTTAAAAACGTAGACATGAGTAATACTTTTACTAATTCTAAGCTCAGGTTTCGTAAATCTATTCACGAAACTATATTGAAATCGCGGCAATAATGATGCAAACCAACAGATAACAATTTCAAAGTGTCAAATCTCTTCGACTCGAGCTCAGCTCAGCTTAACTCACACACACTACAGCGTAACTCCATAGCTCGAACACCGGCGCCGCAGGCGTCGGACGCCTGCGGTGCTCGGTGCCGGTGTTGGAGTTTCCTGCAAGCTCGTCTCAACTCACACACACTGAACAGAAGCCCTGCACTGTATGAAGGCAGCTTGCGACTAAACTGTCAGTCCAATGGTTTTCTTGTGAAAACTTTCCTTTAGAAAATGATAATAAAAATTTAGTATAGGTCTAGACTATATGGCCGTAGTAATCACAAAATAAGCTTTGATTTCATACCTCCATTCACGAAAACTATATCAAAATCGCGGCAATCATGATGGAAATAGGTCTCTAAGTTTGGACGTGGACGGGATCGAAGCTTCGTGTGTATCTCTGTGGCTTGTGCAGCTACTACAAAGGATATCCTATAGAAAGATGCTTTACTCGGGTAAGCCCGACCGTGTGCATCGTGCATTTAATACGCAACTTAATGTGAGGTGCTCGTCGTCTGTCGTGTGTCTACGGATGCAATGTTGAATATCCATGAGGTATCTCTGTCGTCACGCATATCCTGCATTATGCATGTCGCGTCTGTTTTCGCCCTGGACGTCGACACGGAGGAGGACCTCGGGCGGAGTATAGCCAATTCGCTAGAGTAGACTCTCCCGCGGACGATGGCACCGGGCACGGGTACCCCGAGGGCAGGGTTCAGGAGGAGATAGCCGCACCAACTTGGGTCGGCGATCTCATTAAAAAACAATAGAATACAAAGGCTGGCGGAGACGTCGCGCCCCCCGCGGAGCCTTAGCGTATTACTTATATAGACTAGCAGGACCCGCGGAAATCCGCGGGATTCTAGAGGGGGGCGGGGGGTGTAAATAGATATATAGGGACTGTCTAAATTAAAACCACCAAGAACTTTATTTGCCATTCAGGCCATTACAAAAATATACATGTTTAGCGTCCCCGCCCGCTTTTTTTTTAAATATTTAATTTTTTTATTTTTTTATTTTTGAAAGAAAAAAACAGCGTTCCCGCCTGCTTCCTTTTTGGGGGCCGCCTCCTATTTTTTTTTTATTTATTTATTTTTTTTTTTTGAAAGAAAAAAAACATGAAAAGCACTGCTAAAATGTATTTCTGATTTTAAAAAGAAAAAAAAAATTGTCGGCCGCCATCTTGAAAAATAGGCTGAATGTCAGGGAAAATGTACGGAGAGGCCATTTTGAAAGAAAAAAAAAAGAAAAAAAGGGCCTCCTTCCCATTTTTCGAAAAAACAGGACGCTAAACATGTTTTTTTTTTAATTTGGCCTTATATAAAAAAAAAAAAAACGATCCAACTATACCGGTAGTTATTCTTTAAGCCACTGGAACTGCGTAGAGTTCCGTAGTGTGGCGTACCGACTACGCAGAAATTAGGCTGCGTATTAATGGGAAAATAGTCCCTGCGTAGGTTATGCGTAGGCTGGCGTACAGGTTTGCTTATGGTTGCTTACTGTGTGGAAAGCTTTTACTGCTTTGTCAATCTGGCGTAGGGTAGCGTACTGTTGCGTAGTCATGTAGCGTAGTGTTGCGTAAAAAGGCGTACTTTCTGCGTCAAGTTTCTACGCCGAAAGTACGCGAAAAAAATTAAACATGTTGAATTGTTTTCGTTCATCTTGCGTACCCCTTTCCGTCCCCCAGCATATAGTAACGTAGGCCAGCGTAGTTGGTACGCAACACTACGCAACTCTACGTATTGACCCCACGCCAAATAAAGTATTAAAAATATGCTCATCTGACCCTAATTAAACGCCTAAACCCCCCGAGTTTTCGGGGGTTTATGGCCCCTTGAAACCCGTGGACCCCACGCCTACACTCAACTCGCTTCGATCTACCTGATCCCCCTCGCCCCCCCGCACAACCCGTGGACCCCACGCCTACACTCAACTCGCTTCGATCTACCTGACCCCCCCCCCCCCCAACACTTTGAAAAATGTTTTGTGGGGTCTGCATGTAACATGTAAGATGCAGATTTTTTTTGTAACATGTAAGATGCAAAAAAAAATATTTTGCCCCCCCCCCCCCAACGATCTTATGGCACTTCGGCCTGCCCGCTGTTGTGTTCACGTGTAGGCCTACTTCAATGAATGGATAGACATAAATAGTCGCATGGATGGATACATAATATAGCGTATAGTTGTCGAATATTGGCATGTTTGGCCCTTGATAGTCTCTTCGACTCTGAATAGCTAGCTCACTCACTCACTCAGCTCAGTCGAGCAGCCAACGCAGCTGCACTGCACTACACACTGTATGCGTACGGCAGAGCTCTTGAAACTGAACGATGTTTTTCTCTGATTTTCTTGTGAAAACTTTCCTTTAATAAATGATAATCAAAACTGAGTAAACATGGCCAGAATAATCACAAAATAAGCTTTGATTTCATACCTCCACTCACGAAAACTATATAAAAATCCCGGCAATAATGATGGAAATAGGTCTCTAAGTTTGGACGTGGATATGGGAAGACATCTGTTGCGCTGATTTTAGGCCTAGATATCATGAAATAAGCTAATAAATATCAAATACTCGTTTAAATTTTAAATATGAGGTCTACATTTTAATTAAAATTTAAAAAAATGGTAAAGATTACAACATCTAAAATATACAAAACAAACACGGGGAAGAAAAAAAAACTTGCGACGGAGGCGGGATCGAACCCGTGCGTGCAAAAAGTGCAAGAGCTGCCGGCGAATCGAACGCAATTAACCGGCGCCTCAGACCGCTCGTCCACTTCCGTTTCATGCTAAAGCATGAAATTCGTGACGGATAAGTGGGACGTGCGGACGCATCGACGACGTCGACGACGACCGGGACGTCGCACCGGGCCGGGACGTGGCCAATTCCGTAGATTGAAACCCCGTCCATCCGCGGGACCGCCCGGCGGCGCCCGGGGGCGGGCGGGAGGGGAGATCTGGGCGCCGTAAAATGGACCCCGGATACCCCCCTCGACGCCTTAGCGTATTATTATATGGACTAGCAGGACCCGCGGAAATCCGCGGGATTCTAGAGGGGGGCGGGGGGTGTAAATAGATATACAGAGACTGTCTAAATTAAAACCACCAAGAACTTTATTTGCCATTCAGGCCATTAAAAAAATATACATGTTTAGCGTCCCCGCCCGCTTCTTTTTTGGGGCCGCCTCCTATTTTTGTTTTAAAGAAAAAAAACATGAAAAGCACCGCTAAAATGTATTTCTGATTTTAAAAAAGAAAAAAAAAAATTGTCGGCCGCCATCTTGAAAAATAGCTCGAATGTCAGGGAAAATGTACGGAGCTGCCATTTTGAGAGAAAAAAAAAAAGGGCCCCCTCCTTCCCATTTGTCGAAAAACAGGACGCTAAACATGTTTTTTTTTTAATTTGGCCTTATATAAAAAATAAAAAAGATCCAACTGTACCGGTAGTTATTCTTTAAGCCACTTGAACTGCGTAGAGTTCCGTAGTGTGGCGTACCGACTACGCAGAAATTAGGCTGCGTATTAATGGGAAAATAGTCCCTGCGTAGGTTATGCGTAGGCTGGCGTACAGGTTTGCTTATGGTTGCTTACTGTGTGGAAAGCTTTTACTGCTTTGTCGATTTGGCGTAGGGTAGCGTACTGTTGCGTAGTCATGTAGCGTAGTGTTGCGTAAAAAGGCGTACTTTCTGCGTCAAGTTTCTACGCCGAAAGTACGCAAAAAAAATTAAACATGTTGAAATTTTTTTCGTTCATCTTGCGTACCCCTTTCCGTCCCCCAGCATATAGTAACGTAGGCCAGCGTAGTTGGTACGCAACACTACGCAACTCTACGTATTGACCCCACGCCAAATAAAGTATTAAAAATATGCTCATCTGACCCTAATTAAACGCCTAAACCCCCCGAGCTTTCGGGGGTTTATGGCCCCTTGAAACCCGTGGACCCCACGCCTACACTCAACTCGCTTCGATCTACCTGATCCCCCTCGCCCCCCCGCACAACCCGTGGACCCCACGCCTACACTCAACTCGCTTCGATCTACCTGACCCCCCCCCCCCAACACTTTGAAAAATGTTTTGTGGGGTCTGCATGTAACATGTAAGATGCAGATTTTTTTTGTAACATGTAAGATGCAAAAAAAAATATTTTGCCCCCCCCCCCCCCAACGATCTTATGGCACTTCGGCCTGCCCGCTGTTGTGTTCACGTGTAGGCCTACTTCAATGAATGGATAGACATAAATAGTCGCATGGATGGATACATAATATAGCGTATAGTTGTCGAATATTGGCATGTTTGGCCCTTGATAGTCTCTTCGACTCTGAATAGCTAGCTCACTCACTCACTCAGCTCAGTCGAGCAGCCAACGCAGCTGCACTGCACTACACACTGTATGCGTACGGCAGAGCTCTTGAAACTGAACGATGTTTTTCTCTGATTTTCTTGTGAAAACTTTCCTTTAATAAATGATAATCAAAACTGAGTAAACATGGCCAGAATAATCACAAAATAAGCTTTGATTTCATACCTCCACTCACGAAAACTATATAAAAATCCCGGCAATAATGATGGAAATAGGTCTCTAAGTTTGGACGTGGATATGGGAAGACATCTGTTGCGCTGATCATGAAATAGGCCTAAGCTAATAAATATCAAATAAAGACTCAACTCATTTAAATTTTAAATATCAGGTCTACATTTAAATTAAAATTTAAAAAATGGTAAAGATTACAACATCTAAAATATACAAAACAAACACGGGGAAGAAAAAAAAACAACTTGAGACGGAGGCGGGATCGAACCCGTGCGTGCAAAAAGTGCAAGAGCTGCTGGCGAATCGAACGCAACCGGCGCCTCAGACCGCTCGTCCACTTCCGTTTCATGCTAAAGCATGAAATTCGTGACGGATAAGTGGGACGTGCGGACGCATCGACGACGTCGACGACGACCGGGACGTCGCACCGGGCCGGGACGTGGCCAATTCTGTAGATTGAAACCCCGTCCGTCCGCGGGACCGCCCGGCGGCGCCCGGGGGCGGGCGGGAGGGGAGATTTGGGCGCCGTAAAATGGACCCCGGATACCCCCCTCGACGCCTTAGCGTATTATTATATGGACTAGCAGGACCCGCGGAAATCCGCGGGATTCTAGAGGGGGGGGGGGGGGGGGTGTAAATAGATATATAGAGACTGTCTAAATTAAAACCACCAAGAACTTTATTTGCCATTTTTTTTTTTTTTTTTTTCGAAAGGTAAAAAAACAGCGTCCCCGCCCGCTTCCTTTTTGGGGGCCGCTTCCTATTTTTTTTTTTTTTTTTTTTTTGAATTTTTTTTGAATTTTTTGAAAGAAAACAAACATGAAAAGCACTGCTAAAATTTATTTCTGATTTAAAAAAAAAAAAAAAAATGTCGGCCGCCATCTTGAAAAATAGCCCGAATGTCAGGGAAAATGTACGGAGCGGCCATTTTGAAAGAAAAAAAAAGGGCCTCCTTCTTCCCATTTTTTGAAAAAACAGGACGCTAAACATGTTTTTTTTTAATTTGGCCTATATAAAAAAAAAAAAAAAACGATCCAACTGTACCGGTAGTTCTTCTTTAAGCCACTGGAACTGCGTAGAGTTTCGTAGTGTGGCGTACTGACTACGCAGAAATTAGGCTGCGTATTAATGGGAAAATTGTCCCTGCGGCAATAATGATGCAAACCAACAGATAACAATTTCAAAGTGTCAAATCTCTTCGACTCGAATTCAACTCACACACTGCTGCATAACTGCAGCGTAGCTCAGCTCATCTCACACACACTACACAGTGGCAATGCACTATTGTATGCGTGTCAGTTACGGTGATTTTGTCTGATTTTCTTTACTTTGAAGAAATGATTATCAAAATTACGTAAACATGGCGAGAACATCACAAAATAGGCTTTAATTTCATACCTCTATTTATGGAAACTTTATAATATTGCAGCAATCGTGAATTCGTGATGGAAATTGATTGCAGTTTCGCGATGTTTAGTGGTTCATGGTCTAGATTCAGCTTCTACCAAAACAAAATCGACCGCCAAAAACTCGAGCCCTACGCTCCGTCTCGATCTCGCAACTGCGAAAATGTACGTGTTTTGGCGTACTTGCGTGCTACATGGTAAGCCAGGTAAGGTATGGAATATGGTTCGAGTTTTTTTTACGACCGATTTTTGTGTATACAATTTCATACGGATAGTCATCGGTCGTGTGTCAATGTTGAATATCCATGAGGTATCTCTGTCGTCACGCATGTCCTGCATTATGCATATCGCGTCTATTTTCGCCCTGGACGTCGACACGGAGGAGGAACTCGGGCGGAGTATAGCCAATTCCACAGAGTAGACTCTCCCGCGGACGATGGCACCCGGCACGGGTACCCCGAGGGGAGGGTTCAGGAGGAGATAGCCGCACCAACTTCGGTCGGCGATCTCATTAAAAAACAATAGAATACAAAGGCTCGCCGAGACGTCGCGCCCCCCGCGGAGCCTTAGCGTATTACTTATATAGACTAGCTGTTTGCGCCCGTTAAACGGGCGCTCTTTGCTGTGGCAGCCATTTTGCGTTCGTCCGCGGCATCAAACTTTTCAGCCTTTAGGTTCCGTAAAGATTGACATATATAACAATTCTATTTACAATTGTATTTATAATTGATTTCATCATGAAATAAGCTAATAAATATCAAATTAAGACTTGACTGATTTAAATTTAAAATATTATATTTTAATTAAAAATAAGCTAATAAATATCAAATAAAGACTTGACTGATTTAAATTTAAAATAGACCTATTATATTTTAATTAAAAATATTGATTGATATTCATAAATTTCTGTGTTTGCGTGGCGAGCTTCTTTTCGGTCATTTTCTTCGCGTACGCAAGAAATACAGCTCCGTTATTCATGAATGAGGTATCAAGTTGACCGGGATCATTGTTCGAATACCTGTAAGAAACGTCAATGAAATATATCAACCGGTTCAATTTAAAAAAATAAAAATTCACTTCAGCTCAGAAAATACAGCATCTGCTGCAATTACGGCCGGTTTTAAGCCCCAGAGTTCTGGGGAAGAAAAGGGCTAGAGATAGCTATGATTACTGATTATTTTTTTCCATTAAACATCACATCCTATTTCTACTACATCACATATATATATTATAAGGTCTAGGCCTAGAATCTAGACGATTTTTATAACGCTGTTTGACCATGAATGACGCACCGTAATACCCGTTTTAATGCATTGATTTGATGAAGGAACTGTATCATAGTAAAAGTATTCTATCCAGCTATAGACAATGCCAATGGCTATGTTTTTAAACGACCGTCTGATTTTCTTGTGAAAACTTTACTTTGAAAAATGATTATCGAAATTTAGCATACAACTTTACATGGACAGAATAATCACAATCTAAGCTCAGGTTTCATACCTCTATAGTCACGAAACTATATTGAAATATAGGGGCAATAAGAGCAATTTCAAAATGTTGTCGAGTCTACTCTATAATAGCTCAGCTCAGCTCACCTCACCTCACACACAGTCACAGTTCCGACAGTGCTCGGAAGCAGTGGCGCACTGCACTGCCCGTGCCTCATGGCAGCTAGCTTGCAACTGAACTGTCAGTTACGATGAATTTCTTGTGAAAACTTTACTTTGAAGAATGATTTTCAATATTCAGTAAACATGAACAGGATAATACCAAAGTAGAGTCTAACCCTGCTTGCATACCTCTATTCACGTAAACTATATATAAATCACGGCAATCATCATAGAATCAAAGACGAAGCGACTGAGCTGTGCGTGTGACGGTGAGCGTAGAATCATCGCATACATTATACACGTACGTTCGTACACGCAGCAGGTCCGGCTGGCCTACAAAGCATATCATATAAAAAGACGCATAACACGGGTAAGCCCAACCCGTGAGAGCGTGCATTTCTTACATCCCCTCACCCGAGTGAGTCATCTGTTAATGTGTATTTCTCTTACATGCTACAAAGCGTATCCTATAGCAAGAGGCCTAAACTCGGGGTAAGCCACAACCGTTACTACGTGATGTGCTACATCCATTGACAGAGTAGATGCTCGTCCGCTGTGTGTCTCTTTGTTGATTGCACAGAGGGCGGATGCACGCCTTGCCGACTCGCTCTCGCGGGTTCGTCGCCTCCTTGCAATCCGCGACGCCCGCCGTGCCCTCGTCCGCCCGTCCTCCCCGGGACCCCGAAACCGCCTTTATCGACGTCGACGGCGACCGCGACCGAAGATCGAACGGGGACGTGGCCAAATGGGTAGATTAAAACGTCGTCCGTACGCGGGACCGCCCGGCGGCGACCGGGGGCGGGCGGGAGGGGAGATTTGGGCGCTGTAAAATGGAGCCGAAACACCCCCCAGATACCCCCCTCGACGCCTTAGAGTATTATTATATAGACTAGCAGGACCCGCGGAAATCCGCGGGATTCTAGAGGGGGGCGGGGGGTGTAAATAGATATATAAAGACTGTCTAAATTAAAACCACCAAGAGCTTTATTTGCCATTCAGGCCATTAAAAAAATATACATGTTTAGCGTCCCCGCCCGCTTTTTTTAAAAATATTTTTTTTTTTTTTTTTTTTTTATTTTTGAAAGAAAAAAACAGCGTTCCCGCCTGCTTCCTTTTTGGGGGCCGCCTCCTATTTTTTTAAAATTTATTTATTTATTTTTTTTTATTATTTTTTTTTTTTGAAAGAAAAAAAAACATGAAAAGCACTGCTAAAATGTATTTCTGATTTTAAAAAAGAAAAAAAATTGTCGGCCGCCATCTTGAAAAATAGCCTGAATGTCAGGGAAAATGTACGGAGCGGCCATTTTGAAAGAAAAAAAAAGAAAAAAAGGGCCTCCTTCCCATTTTTCGAAAAAACAGGACGCTAAACATGTTTTTTTTTTAATTTGGCCTTATATAAAAAAACAAAAACGATCCAACTATACCGGTAGTTATTCTTTAAGCCACTGGAACTGCGTAGAGTTCCGTAGTGTGGCGTACCGACTACGCAGAAATTAGGCTGCGTATTAATGGGAAAATAGTCCCTGCGTAGGTTATGCGTAGGCTGGCGTACAGGTTTGCTTATGGTTGCTTACTGTGTGGAAAGCTTTTACTGCTTTGTCAATCTGGCGTAGGGTAGCGTACTGTTGCGTAAAAAGGCGTACTTTCTGCGTCAAGTTTCTACGCCGAAAGTACGCGAAAAAAATTAAACATGTTGAATTGTTTTCGTTCATCTTGCGTACCCCTTTCCGTCCCCCAGCATATAGTAACGTAGGTCAGCGTAGTTGGTACGCAACACTACGCAACTCTACGTATTGACCCCACGCCAAGTATTGAAAATATGCTCATCTGACCCTAATTAAACGCCTAAACCCCCCGAGCTTTCGGGGGTTTATGGCCCCTTGAAACCCGTGGACCCCACGCCTACACTCAACTCGCTTCGATCTACCTGATCCCCCCCCCCCCCCACACTTTGAAAAATGTTTTGTGGGGTCTGCATGTAACATGTAAGATGCAGATTTTTTTTGTAACATGTAAGATGCAAAAAAAAGTATTTTGCCCCCCCCCCCCCCTCCCCAACGATCTTATGGCACTTCGGCCTGCCCGCTGTTGTGTTCACGTGTAGGCCTACTTCAATGAATGGATAGACATAAATAGTCGCATGGATGGATACATAATATAGCGTATAGTTGTCGAATATTGGCATGTTTGGCCCTTCATAGTCTCTTCGACTCTTATACAAATAACGCACGTCCCAGAGTGCAATAGCGGTGAATGCAGTACGCGCGAGGTTTCTTTAGATTGGTGCCGCTCTGTGCAACGAGCCGCTTGCGGCGAGTTGACAGTGCGAACCATCTGAAGAAACCGAGCGTTTACTGCATTTACGTTTTGCACAACAGGGTCAAGTGCGTTATTTGTTTTATAAAATAGCGACACAAATAGCAAAAACGAAACTTTAGATCTAATAAGTTAGAGTCTACGAGAGTTCGATCTAGATCTAGATCTAGAGTTATGTTGGTTCTACTTCTAATTAGACTAAGACCTTGCAGGCTTACCAAAAAGTCAATGGGATTCATTGCCTTGATTAAAAATAAAATCCATACAGTGGGTCTAGAGACGAGTCTACATCAGACAGCTGAAATTCCTGGCTTCATTATAAAATCCAAAAGTCAAAACAGGCCTAAATCCAAGGCAAAAGTAAAATAAAAATTTGCTTTTTAATAATACCCCGCTGGCCGCTCTAGCTAGCTAGCTAGAGCTAGCTACGCGTACGTTGCTGCGCTGGGGATCATGGTGGAGCGTACAATATTAGCTACGCGTAGCCTACAATAATTGCAATGCAACTCGAGGGAGCGCGTACTACACGTACGCGCGCGCACTGGATCTCCATGGTCACGCGTACGCACCGTGCAATATAACTTTTTACTGCGCTTTTTCTGCACTCATTTCTGCAAAATCGTGCTTGCATCAAAATTTTTTCAATGTCATGTGACGCGTATTGACCAATCACGATGCTTAAAATACTAGAGCCATTTTATAAAAATAGCTAGCTCACTCACTCACTCAGCTCGGTCGAGCAGCCAGCGCAGCTGCACTGCACTACACACTGTATGCGTACGGCAGAGCTCTTGAAACTGAACGATGTTTTTCTCTGATTTTCTTGTGAAAACTTTCCTTTAATAAATGATAATCAAAACTGAGTAAACATGGCCAGAATAATCACAAAATAAGCTTTGATTTCATACCTCCACTCACGAAAACTATATAAAAATCCCGGCAATAATGATGGAAATAGGTCTCTAAGTTTGGACGTGGATATAGGAAGACATCTGTTGCGCTGATCATGAAATAAGCTAATAAATATCAAATAAAGACTCAACTCGTTTAAATTTTAAATATCAGGTCTACATTTTAATTAAAATAAAAGAAATGGTAAAGATTACAACATCTAAAATATGCAAAACAAACACGGGGAAGAAAAAAAAAACTTGAGACGGAGGCGGGATCGAACCCGTGCGTGCAAAAAGTGCAAGAGCTGCCGGCGAATCGAACGCAACCGGCGCCTCAGACCGCTCGTCCACTTCCGTTTCATGCTATAGCATGAAATTCGTGACGGATAAGTAGGACGTGCGGACGCATCGACGACGTCGACGACGACCGGGACGTCGCACCGGGCCGGGACGTGGCCAATTCCGTAGATTGAAACGCCGTCCGTCCGCGGGACCGCCCGGCGGCGCCCGGGGGCGGGCGGGAGGGGAGATCTGGGCGCCGTAAAATGGAGCCCGGATACCCCCCTCGACGCCTTAGCGTATTATTATATGGATACCTTTTCATCCTCAAATATAAAGATGTAACTTATCATTAAAAAAAGACAAAATACTTACTGCAGTTGTTTTCATCACTGCCATCATTACAATCATCAATAGAATTGCACCGAGCAGTAGAATTATAAGAAGTTCCGTCGGGGCAAACAACAAGGTCTGTTAAATTTTATAGAAATATAAAGCAAATCATTAAAAATTGATACTATTATTATGAAGGTAACAATAATTATGATGACTGCATAGCATTACTCTCGACCATGATACTGATAATTTTATGAATGACACTCACACACAAAAATGGTTTTAAAAAAAACCCTGTTCCAATCACACACAAAAAATATTTGTAGCAAGAATGTTTAAAATCTACATAGTATTTTTTTTGCCCAGCATAAGCCAATGGATAGGAGTATGAAGACAATTTAGAATAAACAGAATACCACGTGCATGGAACTAAAGTCAGACTTGGGTTCCGTGTGGTTCTTATTCTTTGCGAGTGTGTATGGACATGTTGAGTAGTCTCCTCACAAATCAATAATTTGTTGATTGCGATACCTCTTTATTGAAGTTATCTTTGAAACTCATATCTTAATTATAGTATAATGACACTGACATGCCTAGCAAACATAATAGAAAATTTGTTGGATTGGTACACTGTAATCTCCACAAAAAAAAAATCTCCATCTTGTGCCTATTGCAAATGGCACATGTAGATAAATGAATTGCCAAAAGATGTTAGTACCACCGATAGGACTCAAATACTAATAACCCAATCTATAGTCCAGGTTCATATTGAAAAAATAAAGTTTTTGCTTTTAATTGTTAATATTAATCCTATTAATATTACTATCATTATTATTGTTATTATTATCATTATCATTATAAGTGTTATCATCATTAATCATTATCATTAATAATAGTTCGGTTCTTGTATAGCGCATATGTTATGAAATAACATCTCTATGCACTTCCAAAGAGCTTCCAAAGAAATTGTGGATGGATGATGGACGCCAAATGCAATTGCATACTGTTTAGCTCATCGCACCAATCGGGCCAGATGAGCTTAAACCAAAACCAAAACTAGATGTGTGTACATACCTAAAGATCCAGGGATCACTGTTAGCTGCAGCTGGAATCCCTGACGCTTGACTGAATAGTCACTGGTGAATCGCATCCAACTATTAGAACTGTACAATCTGTAGAACAAGACAAAATTGTAAAACACCTTTCATGATATCAACACATATTATCTGATTATTCACTATGTCTGGATACACTGCTATTTCACACTTCATAACCAATGCCATAGTATTATTAAAGGTTAGCTTTTTTACGAATAAAAAACAAACATTTCATAGTCATAGCAATCTTTTCAACTTTTATTTGCATTTGCAAGAACACCCCAAAACTCATCTAACTGTAGCTTGCCTGTAAACCATCCTGATTTGCATATTATAGTTAGTTCTTTCGTAGAGCAGGTGTTACGTCCAAAACCACATCAGATGTCATTGGGAGAGACTACCCAAAGTATGATTTCATCGTTTCTTTCTTTTCTTTTCCAGTGTGAAGGAACCACCCGGCACCAACTCATAATCTGTCGTACAGGCAAAAATGGTTTTAAATATCTGAGACATGGCAGATAACATCAGAGTCTCAGAGGTTTTCAGTTTGTAGCACAGGAGAAAGTGAGTTGCTGTTGAGAGCAAGATCACCTACTTTCTTTAATAGAGAAATATCCTTATCACAATGACAAAATTGCATTAATCCAGAAACTGACATACAACAAAAACTAATGTACCGGTACTTTATATCAAAATTTGTTGGGATGAGACGTCACACCCACCATAACAGAACATTTCAGTTACATGAACACACACACATGCGCAAATTTAGAGACACATGTATAGGTGAAACACTATTTTGTTCATATGGCTTCTTCAAGTTAAAATGCAAGTACATGTGCATTAAAAATGCACAAATATAAATAATGTATACATTTACACAAACCTCAAAGAAGCTGGTATATCTTGTCCTGAGAAAGTTTTTGCCACCAAGTTCCCAGGCGTATGACCATTCCCTATGCTCAGATGGTCATAGCCACTCTCCAGATTAAATGCTATGAATGTGATGAGCACCGAGTAGTTTGATGGAGCCGTGATGTACCAAGTATAATAGGCGTTGTTTGGATACTCATTAGGATAGTTTGGTGATGAAATTGACCGCGTTTCTCCAACAGTCAGGTTAACCACTGAAACTTTAGTAGTGTAAAGAAATAAACCAAGTACAATAATTTGATGATAAATTTTGTCTGTTTAAATAAAAAAAGGACATGCAGATCATCAAATTGGTTCAAGTCATAGATTTAAATTCTTGAAAAAAAATCTATTTCATTTACTTTTATTTACTGCAATTGCACTTTGCCATAATGTCCAACATTATTTTTGCTCATATGGTTGTATTGTGTTTTTTCCGGTGTATGGTAATCTTGACGTCAAATTCATTTGGGTATTACCATACAAATGGACATACTGAAAAACAGCCTTTGGGGTTGAAAGTGTGTTTTTACCGTGTCTAAATAAAATCAACAACAACCCTTAATGTAGCTTAATATAAGGTATGCACATTTAGGTTCAAAGAAGGTCAGATAAAATAGTTTTAAAATACAGGTAACACATGGGGTATTTGCACATAAAAATAGCACACACTTACATACATTTGCACACACATACTCTTTTCAACACTAAAATAAGAGTATGTAGAAAATTATTTTAAAACGTTTGTCTAAAGATATATGAAATAATTGAGTGCAGTGTTTAAAGACGTGTTTAGCAATGGAGTAGTTATCATGGTAATACCTGAAATCGTGTCATTGGTTGGACTAGCCGTAGTAGTACCTAGAAAAACAAAAGAATATTGCATTATTTGCTTAAACATAGGCATGTGTTTCATTTCACTTTTGCCTGTTAATCAGTATGAATAAAGAAATATACAATCACACATATATGCACACACATACTTTTCTCAACACTATTAATTAAGAGTATGTAGAAAATTATTTTTAAATATTTGTTTAAAGTTTAAGATATGAAATAATGAAGGATAGTTTGGTGATGAGATCAAACACATTTCTCTTAGAGTCAGGTGCACTGCTGAAAATTTAGTAGCGTAAAGAAGAAAACCCATGTACAATAATATGATGAATCTTGTCTGTTAAAATGATTAAAGGAAACCTCACCCCAAAAAATAACTTAAGTTATTCTGAGAGATTTATTGAATTCTTGCCCATTAATCTACATGATACCCCATCAAAGTGTATGTGAGAGGTATATAAAACAAGATATTCTTAGCATAATGTACAGTTTCTAAGGACAACATAGGCATCGCCATTTGCTCGATATCATAGGCCTACTATGCAAAGTCGTTTATCAAGCAAATGTATTCAAATCTATAGACGCTTCCTTCCCACGTGTGTGTGCAGTGATGAAGTATTTCATTCGCTTGCAATTATCTTTTGTGCTATAATTTTCTGAATGCAAATTGCATGAAAATAAGCTGATGTTTGCATACATGTATTTATGGTAATTTATGCAATTAAGGTCATAATATTTAACTTTTTACCCATAAATCATATATTCTTCATATTTAAACATTCATTTTGTTCACTCTACACCTGGGCCCTGTTTCATTAAAATTGTTATCAATTACAATAACTGTTATAAGCTACTGAAATCAACGCATTTGAAGTACGCGCAGAGGAATACAATATGAACATTTTATGTTACCAATAATATGAAATAATATGAATAATAAATAAATAAATGAATAATAATAATAATAATAATAAATAATTATATTACTGGATTTGTACAGATATATATATTACGCTTTGTACTGATATGTGCGTTGAGTGTGTTTGAGTGCTGATAATATTATTATAGTTCACAATTTGGTATTTATTCAATTATTGTTTTTATATTTTCCTGTTTTACGTGATTAACTTAATCATAATTTGTTCTTGAATCGATTGGGTGAGTGGTACATACGCGGTATTATTTTATTTTACTTTTAGGCTCTGTATAAGCTTGGCTTGTTAGAGCTCTTGTGAGTAGTGTGCCGCGGGGTTTCATATCCTTAAACTGCTGGCGAACAGAGCAACAAGACCAAGCTCTGTAATTGTTAGGTTTCTCCAATGGTAGGTTTGTCCAATAATGCCGAGTTTGTGCCACGGAACCTAGTCGGACATTTCGATTATATTCTTTTTATGTCATACGTCTTTATCTTTTTTTTTAATTTTTTTTTTTATAGTTTAGTCTACCTTGCTGATACCTCCTCAAAATATATACGATAGACTATCATTAATTCTGCTGCATTACCATATAGCTTATTTAGAGGTTACTGCAGATCAATCACCTGTACTGTATCCAGACTATAGTTAAGTGTAGGAGAACAGTAAAAACAGTGGGGCCATTGAAGGAGCGTTCACGTCGCGGTCCGTCAGATGAAAATCTGCGAATCCTTCAACCACACTACTCAAGTTTCTTTTAGTAACTACCACTGGACGGGACTTGTGTAGTGACACGATTAAAGGAGAAGAACGCATTTGATTGGCAAAGAGCAAATTTGTCGTAGAAATTGAACTTTTCTTATTGTTAATATTAAGGTTCATAAAGGAGGGCCCAGATGAAAGCTTTTAGTTTTGATAATTTTAGATAGTCATATACAAAGGTTTTGCTATAGTCCATTTTTTATTCGTATATTTCTAGCTGAACTGAAATGGATGATGCCATTTCAAAGTCACAAGATTGAACAAGTCAACTGAGCAAAAGAGTGATGCAACATTCAATTTACATAATAGTACTGTGATTTTAAACAATTTCAATCTTACCTGTGCAGTTCAATTCATCCTCTCTGTTAAAGCAATCATCAATACCATCGCAAACCCAGCTTGGATCAGGCACACATTCATAGTCAGATGCACACTCAAAGCAGGACGAGTTTGCTGGGGGGGTTGCTGGAATAAAGTGCACTTATACAGTTAATGCCAGTTGAACTAAAAGTCACTAGTGCATATGCATGCAAAAATATAAAGTACATACATGTCGCGATGATTTACAATTGTTTTGGTAGTCAATACATAAAAACCCAGACTTTTATAATTTTGCTGCATTCTATGTTGCAAACTTGAAAAAAGGACCTTGTGACCTGGAAAGGATGATGCCATTTCAAATTCACAAGATTGAACAAGTCAACTGAAGAAAAATGTGTATGCTTACGACAATACTCCTCATCAGAAAAGTCACAATCATTGAAACCGTCACAAGTTTGACAATTCAGAATGCAATTCTTGTTAGTACATGTGAAAGAGTCATTGCGACACCCTGGTCAACATGAAAATATAGAAATTCATGATAATATCATTTACTGATAAGTGCTTCATCATTGCCAAAATTTAATCAACCTAAATGCACAAGTAATATAATTTGGGGTTGGAACCAACCGGCCAAAGATATTTTGGTTGACCAGCTTCCTCTACCAGTAGATTAATCCCCCCCCCCTCCCCCATTACAAATTGACTTGCCCTAAATCCAAAGTATTCAATGATCTTAAGGACTTGAACAGTTGTCAGCATGCAATTTGCATAAATAAGCTGTTGCTTTTGTGGGGTGAACTGTTAGCATGAATGAAATTAATTTGTCAACTGCTATATTTTAGTAATTTTACAACCTAAGAATGTTGCCATCTTTAACATAAGTGTGATGCAGCATTTAAACAAGAGAGTTGCAACATTCAAAATAAGTGAGCTGTAACCTTTTACATAACAGTGTTGCAACATTGAGCAAAAGAGTGATGCAACATTCAATTTACATAATAGTACTGTGATTTTAAACAATTTCTAATCTTACCTATGCAGTTCAATTCATCCTCTCTGTTATCGCAATCATCGATACCATCGCAAACCCAGCTTGGATCATACACACATTCATAGTTAGATGCACACTCGAAGCAGGACGAGTTTGCTGGGGGGGTTGCTGGAATAAAGTGCACTTATACAGTTAATGCCAGTTGAACTAAAAGTCACTAGTGCATATGCATATATAAACTACATAAATGTCGCAATGATTTACAATTGTTTTGGTAGTCAATATATAAAAACCCAGACTTTTAAAATTTTGCTGCATTCTATGTTGCAAACTTGAAAAAAGGACCTTGTGACCTGGAAAGGATGATGCCATTTCAAATTCACAAGATTGAACAAGTCAACTGAAGAAAAATGTGTATGCTTACGACAATACTCCTCATCAGAAAAGTCACCACGATCATTGAAACCGTCACAAGTTTGACAATTCAGAATGCAATTCTTGTTAGTACATGTGAAAGAGTCACTGCTACACCCTGGTAAACATGAAACTATAGAAATTCATGATCATATCATTTACTGACAGGTGCTTTATCATTGCCAAAATTTAATCAACCTAAATGCACAAGTAATATAATTTGGGGTTGGAACCAACTGGCTCAAGAAATTTTGGTTGACCAGCTTCCTCTACCAGTAGATTAATCCCCCACTCCCCCCCCCCATTACAAATTGACTTGCCCTAAATCAAAGGTATTTAATGATCTTCAGGACATGAACAGATGTCAGCACACAAATTGCATAAGCTGTTGCCCAAACCCTGAGTATGAAATTACGTTTTACAAAAGGAAAACCTAAATTTCAAGTTAAGATGAATCCCTTGTTGGTTTAAATTTGAGTAGGATACATGATAAAGAGTCTTATAGGTCTAACTAAGCAGAAAATAACCATTCATAGGTAGATCTGTCATACATTTTGGTCGTCTCTAAGAAATCATTCACATGGTACACAATAGCACATTCCACTACATTACAGCATTCTACATAAATGGAAAATCACTTATACCGGGTAGGTGAAATAGTCAACATTTTAACATGATTAAGATCGTAGTAGATTATTTTTCGATTTGAATAATATTAAGGGATTGGGTAACTTTGTCTCAGATTCTGAAACAAAATCCTGGATTTAGCTCATGGTGCAATGATAATTATATATAGGTCAGTCAGGAACCCCATGACTTTTACAAGCCGATCGCCTGTCTCATTATCAAGATATTTATGATTGGAAATCGGAATCAAATTTTGTGTTTGCCTAACGGTGTTCATATGTTTGTATTGTATTTTTCAGGTGTATGGTCATTTTGTCGTCAAATTCATTTGTGTAATACCATACAAACGAACATACTGAAAAACAGCTTTTGGGGCTGAAAGTGTGTTTTTCCTGTGTCTAAATGAAATCAACAACAACCCTTAATGTAGAGTATAATTATGCACATTTAGGCTTAAAGAAGGTACAATGTACATCACAGCAAGCTCAGATAAAATGGTTTTAAAATACAGGTGACTGCACTCACATACTCTCCTAAACACTAAATTAAGAGTATGTAGAAAATTATTTAAAAACAGTTGCCTAAAGTTTAAGATATGAAATCGTTGAGTGCAGTGTTTTAAGACATGTTTACCAATGGAGTAGTTATCATGGTAATACCTGAAATCATGTCATTGGTTAGACTGGCCGTAGTAGTACCTAGGAAAACAAAAGAATATTGCATTATTTGTTAAAACATAGGAATGTGTTTCATTTCACTTGTGACTGGTAATCAGTATGAATAAAGAAATTGAATGAAAGAAAATCCCATTTTTTTAGTAGTTTCTTGATACATTTCATTCTACAAGATCTAAATGCTCATCACATTTGAATGGTCGGATCGATGATCCATTTTCGCAATTTTCTTTTAGAAACTCATTTATTGGTAAATGGCTATGCTCACTCATGCATGAATGGTACAATTCCAAGTGCATATCATCTAAACAAGGATTACTATATATATTTATTTAGATATATAAATATAACTATACTTCCAATACTTATTAGAAAATCTTAATTAGAAATAGTGTCCACTTTCTTGTTATGCTGAGTGTAGTTTAAAATTGGAATTTCAATATATTTGTGCATGCGCTATCAGCAGTATCTTGTCTGTGCTCTCAGCTGTGCTGTGCTCCGACAGCTGCTGTACAGACGATTGATCCAGGATTATTTTCGTCAAGAACATAAGGTTAGGATTAGGGTTGAAATCATGTTTTAGTTTAGCTTTATGGCTAGGATTTTCGACAGCCGGTACTGTGTTTTATCAACCTGCAAGGACCTTATCTCCAAGACTTTGGCTGATGGGAACAAGTACGTCAGAGAGAATACCAAATATTTTTGTTAAATTTTTTTTGGTTAAAATTGTATTTTTTGTTAAAATTTGTATCCTGACATTTGATTAGTCCTAAATTAAAAAAAACAAACAGAATCGCTTTCAAGTCTACAAGATGTGTATTGCCAATCTCCAGTATCTGCTGTTAATGGCATAAATACTCTTGTGTTTAGTGGGTCCCCAATGCAATGCCCATGAATACATTGTACCCATGCAGACCTTTAATGGCACTTAGGGATTTGTCTCATTTTCTAGTGAAATTTAAAGCATGTTCACATATGCACTGTGCGCATTCAATATTTGTTTAGCTACACTGTCCAGCAGTCAGTTTCAAATTTTATGCCTGCAGTTTTGGCCAATCAGAGGCCTTGGATATTTATATGCAGTATATAAAAGAAAATATCAAGGGTAGTGATACTTTTTAGTTTTAATCAAGAATTCCATGAATCATAGTATTGCTAGAGTGCCTATATATGTCTACGCATACATATACGTGCAACTGATTCTTATGAAATAAAAAAACTAATGAACAGAAATTTGTTTGAGTCTCTGTTATCATAAATAGATATAGACTCGGAGATATATGTGAAAAACAAGTAAAACATATCTGTAAAATTTTAGCAATTCTATTCACCAGCCTCGATATGGTAAATTTCCACTCAAGAATCATATCCCAAAGCGACATGTAAATTGAATGAGTGTGCAGACGTGGGAACATAAAGAATGTAATGAATACATGTAGAATCACATTAAGCATCAAAGGAATTTTAATAAAAAATTGGCAAATTTTAAGTCAAATATTAGGTGCCCAATCATTACGTATGCGACACAAGAGGAAATACCAGGGACTAGCCTATATACCAATTCCCACCACACTGCACCAGCCTGCAATCTAATTAATAACTTGAATTTAAAGAGATAATAAAGGAGTTGGAGAAAGTGGAAAGACGTTTATATTTGTTTGCATTATATGGTTTTAAATGTATTAATTGATAAAAGTGCTGAAACTACAACAATACCTAATGTTGGTGGAACACTGCCTGCGTAATCTGCAATAAAAAGAAATTATTTATTGTTCAAATGAGATAATAGACAGATCACTTGAAATCATTTATGTAAAAATTTGGAATTTCATATATCCTTGGTTTTCTCTTCGCTCTGCATTACACATTTTGTGAAGTTATATATTGTTAATAATAAGGAAGAATCTATTCTGCACTAAAATCAAACAAATTTAAGTCATAGAGGGGGCACAAAACTTATCCTCTACATAAATTCACCTTAACATGTCTCGAAGTTAGATTTACCAATTGTAAAAATTGTGTCTCCATGATTAGTTTTCATATAACAATTGGGTTTCTATACATATATTGTTGCTTAATTAAACCAATGTTGCTTCATTGGTGTTTTTTTAAAGAGCAGATTAGAGCTTTCTCTTTACAGAATATATTTCTGAGATACATTCATTAAAAAAAAATGCTTGTGTTGTCATATGTTAAATTTCTTTCAATACCAAGATATTTATGAACTTAAACATACTTTTCACAACTCCTAGAATGAAAGGCAACAGCTCAGAGACTCTCGTGTAAACTCCTGGACTTCCTGGTTCCGCACATCCATATCCCCAACTGGTTACACCGACCAGGTGCCATCTACCATCTGGACCTTCACATGCTAAAGGACCACCACTATCACCCTTCAAAATATAATATTATACTATTATTTCATGCTCTGGCATTCAATATTCATGCAATATAATATTTTCACTGACAAATTAACAATTGCACAAGTGATGTTATATTTTACTGGGGCCACAGGCATGAGCCTGGGAAATTCTGCATTGGGGGGGGGGGGGGGGGTATTATATATTGAGCGATGCAATGCATGCATTATTTGTTATACAAAATTTGGGGTATTTGCGATCTCATATCTGGAGTCAGGCGATTATATTCAGGTTGCCCTTGAATTACATGTTCACAGCTAAGATAATGCAATGAATGGATACATGCAGGGGAGAGGTGCAGAGTCTAATTCAATTTAGTACACATATTGTGCATGTAAGGTTCACGCTCATGCACATATAACAAAATGTTGAGAGTCAGCTAGTTGATATCTTCCAAGCCAATAGTATGCTCTCTAACAAATACCCTATTTTATCTAAATAATGAATTAATATTCAACTATCAAATGTAGAAGAGGAAAAACTAACGTCACAGGTATCTATATCTCCTCTTTCATATCCTGCGCATATCATGTTGTCTGTAAAGCTTTCAATCCCAAGTAGACTTCCACAGGTGATTCTGCTAATCAAACCCACGACTGCCTTCTGCAAGTGGTCTGGATATCCATCTACAGAATATGATATGAAAAAATTCACCATTTTAACTTCTTGAATGCCAGATGTGATACTGTCCAATGGGATTTGTGATAGAATTTGTGCAAAACTGCAGCCATAATGCAATAAGAATTAATCAGGTTGATAGAAAACTCGGTCAATCTGATTACTTAAAAATGGGGAAAACGTGACACTTCATCTATTCACACGTTTACTATCATATTCATGCTTGCATTACTAAACAAATAAAAAATGACAAGTTTTACTGATAATGCGAGTCTGGTAACAAAACATAAATGCAACTCTGCACACGTGCACAGAGAAACAAAAATAATAGAAAAAGACCTCGCAAACCAGCAATCTTTGCAACAAGCATCATGATTTATGTATTACATTTCTATCCTCAAAACCACTCTTTAGTGAACTAGCTGCCGGTATACACAGCATAAAAGTGAAAAATATGAAGAAATCAGAATTATTTCATTCTAACCACTACTATACCAAATATTTTAGCATTTTCCATTTTTAAATTTTTTGTTTGTTCGTATTTTCCTACACTGGATGCGGTTCCTATAAGCTTCTGGCTCAGGTGTTCGAGGACCCCAATGAACGTTAATGTTAATTTTGTTTTCCTACTTTTGTTTTGAAAGGGATCCCTAAAATATGAGGACCCTTGTGTTATGACAATTTTGGAAGAGTGTACTAGGTGCCTGCATGGCCACCCCTCCTCGCCTACCCCCTCCCCCCCCCCCCCCCCAAAAAAAAAAAAAAAAAAAAAAAAAAAAAAATTGTAAGACCAAAATTGAGCTACAACGTACCAATTTGAGTATTTCCCCATCCGCTTACTATACATTGCTTGTATACAGTGGTTTCTTGAGATGAATTTGCAAGACATGCTGGTCTGATGTAATCAGTGTAATTGACTAGCGTAGAGAGTTGGATGAGTGCTATATCTGCATCATTGGTGAAAGAATCATAGTCGGGATGAATGAATATTTGACTGGGTGTAATGCTGAGGCGATATGGTGAAGTGCTTTCAATGTTGAGATTCCCAAAGACAACCTCATCCACAGTATAGCGGCTACCAGAAGAGCTATGGAGATGAAATATAATGTTCAAAGTTTATTTCAACACTTTCATCAAAACAACACATAACATACATGTTTTGAAACATCAAAATGTTCAATATCACAGTCATTATGTTAAAACAAATAGCGTAGAGATCATCAGAATGAAGAAAAACACTGAAACACACACCAAAAAAAAAAAAAAAATCAATTTTGAAAATGAGTCATTAATAGATAAGTAATAAACATTCTGGGAATGTAATAAAATGTTTAATATTCATAACTCTTTGTTAACTGCCATGTTACAAATCATTTCACTCACCTGTTACAAATAATTGTATTTCAATAGTCAGAATGTGAATTACATCCACTAATTGCTTCTAGGTTAGCCAAACATAAGCCATGTTAAGACAGGGGCTTGCTAGTTGGCATAATTAGTTAATCCCTGCAGCAGTAAATATCCCATAAATATTTAACTCACACCATTAGTTGTCCATACCCTCTTGCTCGGACCAACTTGCCACGATCAAGTTAACACGACCTTCCACTGACCCAGTCTTATAATCAGCGTAACTTCCGGAAGCCAGGGGCAGATCCAGGATTTTCCAAAAGGGGGGTGTGAAATGTACAGATTGTACGCGCAAAGTGCTAAAGCCTTTATGGTGTAAGGTCCGGGGCCCACTTGAGGGCCCCAGAAAATGTTGAACCTTAAAGAGAAGGTTGAGTTCTGGGAAGAGGTGAACAATAATTTGTGAGTGTTATCATTGTATTTTGCAAGTGTGGAAGAACATCAGAGAAAAAAATGTTCTCTGGAAGGCATGGATCTGCAAATGCCTTGATATTCTAAATATGGCATATAACATCATAAAAATTGTGACTGATTTTTATGCCACATGTTTGTGTAGTCCCAGATATACAGAGCTGGTAACTTTACCAAGACTGGACCAAATTTCTGATCATTTTGATACTCAGGGTGCCATGTGAGAGCATCCGCACGGTCAACTTACCCTACCCTCTAGTCGTGTTAGCACGTTACACGCGGCACACGAAACGTCGTGATCTTTCAGATCCCTTGCTGACTATACATTGCGAGACAAACGAATGTCACTAGCGATATTAATTTCAATGTTACTAAAGTTATCAAACGGAAACCAGATTTGTTATGACAGGACGGTCACACGACATCGTTTATCCCCTCCGACTTCGTCTGCGAGGGGATAAAAAAAGGTGCAGATGGTGCTTCATAATGAGAGTTGGTAGCTATTCTTAAACATTTCTTTTGAACTTTAAATAGTGAGTCTTATTCAGTTGCCCATATTTACCCAAAATAGCTCTAAACATGAACCGTACGCCAACCAAAATTGCCATCGTGGGAACACAGCTATTATATTTTGTCCTACCGAACAACACGAAACTCGCATTCCGACTTTTGAAATAAAATTTTTTGTACCAGGTGAATGAAATAATTTGTAATAATAACGAGGCACTTAACAAAAATTTGTGCATTAAATCTGATTCCATGATCAAAAACAGATATACATGCATATGCATAATGTGTACACACACACACACACACACACATATGTACATATATATGTATACTGTATATATATCAATCTGAAAAGTCATAGAGATTTATCAATAAAGTTGTGATAAGACATTCTTTGTCTATCAAGAATCAAGCATTTTGTCACAATCATTTCAAGAAAAGAGGTAAGAAAAAGAACATTCCAACTGTATGGGCAAGAGCGTATGGTATGTGTGTATATGTATATATATATATTTATATATAAACATACATTCATATACAAATATATATATATATATACACATATACATACACTGTTGCCCATAGAGTTGGAATAGTTTTTCTTTCCTCTTTTCATGAATGATTGTGACAAAAATGCTAATCACAACTTTGTTGATAAAAGAAGTTTATTTCCATTCTATTGGCAATGGTATCTACGGTATAAAGGATAAACATTTGATGTGTTTCGGAAGTGATAGTTCTGTATTATGAAGCAAAAGATAATAGACTGCCAAACTTTCTTCAATCCATACATGTATGTTGCTCATGAAATCAAAGTAAAACAATATCTCCATTTTGTAAAATTGTTTACCTGGTATATTACAATATTTTTGCTCTTTCTACATACTTTTCGAGCCGTAAATTAATGATACAGCAATTATGATTATTAAATCTAGGAGGGAACATCCAATCACCAGTTGTAATACTGTTTAGAGCCTCACAGTGATATGAAGACAATACATGTACTTCAAAAGGACAATTTATACTTTCTATATTCTAGAATATGTTATTAAGAAAATAATACCAAACCAATTATTGCATGAGCTTCTTATTCTATATAGAATATTCTTTTAAGAAAAGGGGCTATTGAAGTTGTCCACGACCAAATGTAGGATGGGAAATATGGTATTGCTGTGATTTTGCAGGAACCTGCCTTAGACCTCTACAGCAAACATTGAAAAATCATTATTGAATGAAATAGGAGTCATATATGTATTTTAAACATTTGAATGGGGATACAAAGGTCCTGGGTTTTAGGCCCAGCATGGTACTATGTCCTTCAGCGAGGCATTTTCTCTACATTGCTGCTCTTCATCCAAGTGTTAGATGGATACCCAGTGGGATGTGCTTAGATTAGCATGTGCAAGCCTGTAAAAGTTACCGACTGGAATGCTCCAAAGGGAGTAAAGAGTGTGCACTGTAAATCACAGAATCATAGCAGAATCCACTGACCAGGATAATAATGCTGTAAGCACTTTGGTTGGTTACCTTGTAACTGTGTTTTGAAAACAAGTGCAAAGGTCCAACTTACACACAGTGAGCTGCTGTCACTACCCATTCAGAAGAGATTAGAGTACCTCCGCAGAAACCAAATCCGTTATCTTTCAAATGTACCATCCAGGGAAATTCGCCTTCATTTGCATCCACGCCACCTACTATTTCGGCAAATTTCTGTCTATATGCTGGTCTTGTACCACAGATGTCAGTTTTGAACAGGTCTAACATAGAAACAAATTGTAAAGAAAGATATATGAATTTTTTATAGGGTCTATACCAGTATTAAGGGAGTCATGCAAAATAATTTACAAAACTTAAGAAACATTTATCTAATATCGAAAAGTACAATGGTTTAAAGTTGGTATTATGTATTTATATAAATCACCATAAAAAATAATACAATTTGATTAAAAGACAAAATTAGACAAAATGTGCATAAAAACTCAACTGTAATGTGCCAAATTAGTAAAAGGAAGACAGCAACATGCAATGAATAATGATGAACGATTAAATATGTATAATAGGAATGTATTTTATATGTTTGGAGACGGGATGGGTTGAAAGAGAGAAAAGTGGGAATTTCAGTATTAAGAAAGATAGATAGTGATGGGAGATAGTTTAATAGTGATGGGAGGAAACGAACAGGAAGAGAAAGAGACAAGGAAAGAGTGAGAACGAGAGAGGGAGAGACAAGGTGTGAATTAAAGAGCAGAATTCAACATTTCCTGATTTGGATTTGGCTTTCTATTACTGATGAAGTAATCATGCAATATCTATGACAAGCTAGGATACCAATTTGAAGTAACCGCTGGACCAGTTGGAGCGCTAGGGTCGTCACAGCATGATGAACATGAGTGCTACACAAGATGACACCATATTAAATTATCAAATTGTTCAATACATGCTTCTGCGATAATTGCTCTATGGTTATTGTCTATAAAACTAAAAGAGTTCCTGATTTCAAAACTATACCCAACACTATACTAATCATAGCCTCAACCCTGACCTAAAATCCCAATTTCAACCCTAACCCTACATCTTTCAAGAAATAACGCCCAGAGCAGTTGCTGCCGGCTATTGCGGCGTAACAAAATAGCCAGTGAATGCCGACGGGTGCTATGGTTTAGTTTTGTCTTAGTTTATTATCTGGTTTTTGTTATACAATTTTATCTGTTTATTGTACAGAGAACCCCACTTACAAGCTTAAGCTTCTCTCGGGTTCCCTAACCATTTTTACTTTGTATGTCCAACATGTTTTGTATATGTCCTTCGAACATTGTTTGTATTTCTGAATGTTGTTTTAAAAAAATGGTTGAACCAATAAATGAAATGAAATGTTGGATCATCCCTACCTCCTGTAGCTCCCTGGCAGTAACCATTAGGTGTTCTCCCTTCATCTGTAAAGTCTTTGCAGTTTACTGGCCAAGACATGTTTGAGTGCTGCTCAAAGAGTTCTCTACAGTGTGCTGTAATATTCACACAATCTGAGTAGCATGGGCGATTTGTAGGTCCTTGATGGATGCATTCAGGAAACAGCAAGTTGCATGCAAGGTCGATGGCTCTGGGATGACAACCTTGTAAACTGTGTATAATCTTCATTCAAAATAATAGTGGTAGGAATGTGATAAAAGATTTAAACATTTAAAGGGGAAGTCTACCCTGATATTAAGTTGGTTTGGTATAGAAGCAGAAAAATGAGAGAAACAGATCAGAAAGAGAGAGTTTGAGAAAAAGTCGATTAAAAATATTAAAGAATTTTTTTGAATTTTGAAGTTGCGATGTTGCGATAAATCAAACATGAATTGGCAGTTCTGTGATGTATCTTGAGACCTCCTGTCCAATTTGCTTGGCACAGAAAGTTTCATAAAGTTTCATTTTTTTTCTTAGTTATTGATGACGACATACATTTGTTTCTTACATGGGTTGCCATACAACATATGTGCAATAACTATATCTAGAGTGAATGTATGATTGACAATTTTCTTCAGGGAAAATATAATTTTTGAAAGTTTTTTAGTACAGGGCAAATGGAAGGAGAGCTCACAAGATACGTCACAGGGTTACCAATTTATGTTTGATTGATAGCAATTTCAAAAATTAAAAACTCTGTTATTTTTAATTGGTTTTTGCACAAACTTTCACTGACGTGTTTCTCTTAAAACCAACTTAATATCAGGGTGGACTTCCCTTTCAACCCAGGTTCATGGCACAGTGTAATTAAAAATACAAATATTTAATTGGCAATGTGTACAGCAAAAATACATGGACCCAAACAGCATAGAGAAGAAAACAAAACATTGCCTTTTCAATATAAATGCAGGATGGATGAAATGAAATGGGGTTTCCCAATGTAAAGGTACATGTACTACAACTCAATATTATAAGAAAGAGGTTCGACACAAACTGTGCAACTAGCATCACCGCAGTCCCTCATATTGCTACTGTTATATATTTTGTATGTTCAATGCAATCGTTTTGGCCTGTATAAAATTTAGTTCATCTCATAAAGCAACTTTTTTGTATGAAGGAAATCTATATGGACACTTTCAGCATGGACGTTATGATACAAGTTTCTCCTTTGTAATAATACTGATAACATCCTTCATAAATTTCTTTCTGAAAAAAAATTGCTTTACTACAGCACATTAGTTATCAAGTGTAAAGAAATATTTATGTGTAATCCAGAGAATGAAATAAGATATAAACACACTGGAGCTACTCACAAAATTGTAAGAAAGAACTGCCTGAGGAGAATTTGGAGAATACTGATTCGAGAAGTATGTTCTGTCATACGGTAATTGTCCACATTCACCTATATTCTCTAGAGGAACACAGGGTGCTGTTTGATAAACAGAAAATATCATATAATAAGAAGGGGAAAATTAACATGAACAGCTGTATGTGTATATTCATGTACATGTAGGTTCGTGTTTTACTAATTCAGTAAACCAAATCCCAAACCCCGAGTATGAAATTACGTTTTACAAAAGGAAAACCTAAATCTCAAGTTAAGATGAATCCCTTGTTGGTTTAAATTTGGGTAGAATACATGATAAAGAGTCTTACAGGTCTAACTAAGCAGAAAATAACCATTCATAGGTAGATCTGTCATATATTTTGGTCGTCTCTAAGAAATCATTCAAATGGTACACAATAGCACATTCCACTACATTACAGCATTCTACATAAATGGAAAATCACTTATATACCGGGTAGGTGAAATAGTCAACATTTTAACATGATTAAGATCGTAGTAGATTATTTTTCGATTTGAATAATATTAAGGGATTGGGTAACTTTGTCTCAGATTCTGAAACAAAATCCTGGATTTAGCTCATGCTGCAATGATAATTATAAATAGGTCAGTCAGGAACCCCATGACTTTTACAAGCCTGTCGCCTGTCTCATTATCAAGATATTTATGATTGGAAATCGGAATCAAATTTTGTGTTTGCCTAACGGTTTTCATAACACTACAGTCTATTGGGGAAAATGAGTGTGGTAAAACCGGTCACTCAAAGATTTTTACTCTTTTGAGGCACTTCATGATCATTTTGAAGTGCAATTTTTTTCAGGGCTTCATTATTACACCATATCACAGACACTGATAACACGTAGGACCATGCCTCTCAGATTTAACAATGTTACCCGATGCCTTAAAGGAAGGTAGTAGAGGTGTTGTGTTGTATTCTATTCTAAGCATAAAGACATCATCAAAAGTAAAATTGCAAAGGAATTCAATACAATTGTTGTGATCCATTGCCTTCAATAACATCTAACTGGTAGGTACATTAATAAGTATCATTAACTCAACACCTGGGCCCTGTTTTATAAATCTTGTTAACAATAACAAAAGCTAAATTTCTATGCCAATTTTGCTTTCTGCCAATCAAATGCCACGATTTCAGTAGCTTGTAACAGTTATTGTTACTTGTTAATGATAAAAAGTTTTATGAAACAGGGCCAAGGTGTTGAGACAGTTGAAAGCTTTCAGTTTTTATAATTTTAGATTATTTTAGATTTAGGTTTTGATATCGTCCGTTATAGTTATTTCTCGCCAATTGGAACGGATGATGCCCTTTCAAATTCACATGATTATACGAGTCAACTGAAGAATAATGTGTATGCTTACGACAATACTCCTCATCAGAAAAGTCACCACAATCATTGTAACCGTCACAAGTTAGAGAATTCAGAACGCAATTGTTGTTGATACATGTGAAAGAGTCATTGCCACACCCTGGTCAAAATGAAAATATAGAAACTCATAAACAAATCAATTACTGATAAAAATTGAATCAACCTAAATGCAGATGTAATATCTAATCGACTTGCCCTCAATCCAAAGTATTGAACGGCCCAACGGACATAAACAGTTAATGTTAAAAGACCACCCAAAACACTTCTTTGAATAAATGTGTGGCTAGAGTAATGAGATATATCCGATTTAGTACTTTTATCCACAAGCCTAGACAGATTTTCATGTCGAAATTACGAACTGAATGTAAAGTGAATGA
The DNA here is from genome assembly GCF_000002235.5 of Strongylocentrotus purpuratus. Taxonomy (NCBI): domain Eukaryota; kingdom Metazoa; phylum Echinodermata; class Echinoidea; order Camarodonta; family Strongylocentrotidae; genus Strongylocentrotus; species Strongylocentrotus purpuratus. The sequence goes on along the minus strand of NW_022145599.1, from coordinate 28,395,424 downwards.
GTGGGCAGACATTAGAACCTTTGTTTTTTGCAATGTCAAAATGACATTGTTCTTACACAAATTTTGACAAAACCTGTGGCACACTTTAAAGGTTCTATGTCCCATTTAATTTGCAGGTCAAAAAAAAAAAATCAAAAATGTTAGATTCCAACGGCATTTGAAAGACAATTCTTATTTAGAACTACCTTCAAAACGAAAGGGTTTGAAAATTGCTTTTTTACAAAAATAACGACCATTAGTTGTTGAATCCACATAAGTGATTGCAATCACCTAAGTAATAGTCTGATTTTCAGACCCTTGTACCGAATGGTCTTACGTTTGGTGCTGCACAAACATTCAATCAGTTTGATTTTGGTCATTACAAGTAGTGGGTTATTGATGTAGACAAATGTACCTATACAGCTCATTTTATGTATGTAATTATTACCAAAGAAAAAGAAGATGTCAGTCAGTCACTCAATAGTGTCTGACAGGGAAGTCTAGAAAGTAAATGGGTTTCCTCGCATAATTTGAATACTAGGACACTGCTAACATTTAAATTTCACAGATAGGACATTCATGACATATTCATAATTCCTGCAACGTTCTACATAATGTGATGTTGGCTGCAAAAGGGACATAGTATCTTTAATCTAGTTATATATATAAGAAATTAAATGACATCAAGCATAAGGGGAGCACAATATAACGGTAACAAATCTTGTTGATTTCAAGTGAAATATTAGGAGAGCAGACACAGGGTTCCCCTATATATTACACTAAAATATCATATCCTACATATTTTAGTTTAATTTTATGTTCTGCTGTATTTTAGCGCAATTCTGTGTTCTCTTGATTTGTTTGTCTATGTTCTGCTGCATTTCACCCTAATTTCTACTTCCTGCTGTAGTTCAGCATAATTCTAGGTTCTGCTGTTTTTAGCATAATTTTAGGTTCTGCTGTATTTTGGCATAATTCTACTTCATGCTGTATTTCAGCATAATTCTAGGTTCTGCTGTTTTTTAGCGTAATTCTAGGTTCTGCTGTATTTTGGCATAATTCTAGGTTCTGCTGTATTTAGCATCATTCTATTTTCTGCTGTATTTTTAAGCATCATTTTATGTTCCGCTGTATTTTAGCATCATTCTATTTTCTGCTGCATTTTAGCCTCATTCTATGTTTTGCTGTATATCAGCGTCATTCTACGTTTTGCTGTATTTCAGCGTAATTCTATGTTCTGCTGCATTTTAGCGTCATTCTATCCCTGTTCTGCTGTTTTTTAGCATTATGCTAGGTTCTGCTGTAATAGCAAAAAATATAATTGATGTTTGAGTCAATATTTCAACATTTTGTGTAGAATTTTTGTGTATGTAACTTAGCTCTATTAGAGAAAACAGACAAAACAAAACTGGTCAATGAATTATGGAGAAGAAGGTTTTTCTTGTAATTTCTTTCTTTTTTTTTTTTTTTGGGGGGGGGGGCAATTTTTGGAAAAAATGGCATAAATTATCATATTAAAGCAAACTTTCAAAATTATATGAAAAATTTCTGCGGATCTCATTCACCTCTGTAAAAGAAAAAAAAATCAAAGTTGGTCAATGAATGAAGGAGAAAATGTTTTTTGTGATTTTGAATCAATTTGCATGAATAAGCAAAATTAATACAAATTTCACAATTCTGTGTAGAAGTTTCCACTCCCCCTACCCATAAAGCAAACAGAATCAAAATCGGATGAGAAATTATGAAGAGGAAGCATTTAGAAATTGTGGATGGATGATGGACGCCAAATGCAATTGCATACTGTTTAGCTCATCGCACCAATGCGGGCTGGATGAGCTAAAACCAAAACCAAAACCAGATATGTGTACATACCTAAAGATCCAGCGATCACTGTTAGCTGCAGCTGGAATCCCTGATGCGTGATTGAAAAGTCACTGGTGAATCGCATCCAACTATTAGAACTGTACAATCTGTAGAACAAGACAAAATTGTAAAACACCTTTCATCATATCAATACATATTATCTGATTATTCACTATGTTCTGGATACACTGCTATTTCACACTTCATAACCAAATGCCATAGTATTATTAAAGGTTAGCTTTTTTACGAATAAAAAACAAACATTTCATAGTCATAGCAATCCTTTCAATTTTTGTTTGCACTTGCAAGAACACCCCTAAAACTCATCTAACTGTAGCTTGCCTGTAAACCATCCTGATTTGCATATTATTATAGTTAGTTGTTTCATAGAGCAGGTGTTACGTCCAAAACCACATCAGATGTCATTGGGAGAGACTACCCAAAGTATGATTTCATCGTTTCTTTCTTTTCTTTTCCAGTGTGAAGGAACCACCTGGCACCAACTCATAATCTGTCGTACAGGCAAAAATGGTTTTAAATATCTGAGACATGGCAGATAACATCAGAGTCTCAGAGGTTTTCAGTTTGTAGCACAGGAGAAAGTGAGTTGCTGTTGAGAGCAAGATCACCTACTTTCTTTAATAGAGAAATATCCTTATCACAATGACAAAATTGCATTAATCCAGAAACTGACATACAACAAAAACTAATGTACCGGTACTTTATATCAAAATTTGTTGGGATGAGACGTCACACCCACCATAACAGAACATTTCAGTTACATGAACACACACACATGCGCAAATTTAGAGACACATGTATAGGTGAAACACTATTTTGTTCATATGGCTTCTTCAAGTTAAAATGCAAGTACATGTGCATTAAAAATGCACAAATATAAATAATGTATACATTTACACAAACCTCAAAGAAGCTGGTATATCTTGTCCTGAGAAAGTTTTTGCCACCAAGTTCCCAGGCGTATGACCATTCCCTATGCTCAGATGGTCATAGCCACTCTCCAGATTAAATGCTATGAATGTGATGAGCACCGAGTAGTTTGATGGAGCCGTGATGTACCAAGTATAATAGGCGTTGTTTGGATACTCATTAGGATAGTTTGGTGATGAAATTGACCGCGTTTCTCCAACAGTCAGGTTAACCACTGAAACTTTAGTAGTGTAAAGAAATAAACCAAGTACAATAATTTGATGATAAATTTTGTCTGTTTAAATAAAAAAAGGACATGCAGATCATCAAATTGGTTCAAGTCATAGATTTAAATTCTTGAAAAAAAATCTATTTCATTTACTTTTATTTACTGCAATTGCACTTTGCCATAATGTCCAACATTATTTTTGCTCATATGATTGTATTGTGTTTTTTCCGGTGTATGGTAATCTTGACGTCAAATTCATTTGGGTATTACCATACAAATGGACATACTGAAAAACAGCCTTTGGGGTTGAAAGTGTGTTTTTACCGTGTCTAAATAAAATCAACAACAACCCTTAATGTAGCTTAATATAAGGTATGCACATTTAGGTTCAAAGAAGGTCAGATAAAATAGTTTTAAAATACAGGTAACACATGGGGTATTTGCACATAAAAATAGCACACACTTACATACATTTGCACACACATACTCTTTTCAACACTAAAATAAGAGTATGTAGAAAATTATTTTAAAACGTTTGTCTAAAGATATATGAAATAATTGAGTGCAGTGTTTAAAGACGTGTTTAGCAATGGAGTAGTTATCATGGTAATACCTGAAATCGTGTCATTGGTTGGACTAGCCGTAGTAGTACCTAGAAAAACAAAAGAATATTGCATTATTTGCTTAAACATAGGCATGTGTTTCATTTCACTTTTGCCTGTTAATCAGTATGAATAAAGAAATATACAATCACACATATATGCACACACATACTTTTCTCAACACTATTAATTAAGAGTATGTAGAAAATTATTTTTAAATATTTGTTTAAAGTTTAAGATATGAAATAATGAAGGATAGTTTGGTGATGAGATCAAACACATTTCTCTTAGAGTCAGGTGCACTGCTGAAAATTTAGTAGCGTAAAGAAGAAAACCCATGTACAATAATATGATGAATCTTGTCTGTTAAAATGATTAAAGGAAACCTCACCCCAAAAAATAACTTAAGTTATTCTGAGAGATTTATTGTATTCTTGCCCATTAATCTACATGATACCCCATCAAAGTGTATGTGAGAGGTATATAAAACAAGATATTCTTAGCATAATGTACAGTTTCTAAGGACAACATAGGCATCGCCATTTGCTCGATATCATAGGCCTACTATGCAAAGTCGTTTATCAAGCAAATGTATTCAAATCTATAGACGCTTCCTTCCCACGTGTGTGTGCAGTGATGAAGTATTTCATTCGCTTGCAATTATCTTTTGTGCTATAATTTTCTGAATGCAAATTGCATGAAAATAAGCTGATGTTTGCATACATGTATTTATGGTAATTTATGCAATTAAGGTCATAATATTTAACTTTTTACCCATAAATCATATATTCTTCATATTTAAACATTCATTTTGTTCACTCTACACCTGGGCCCTGTTTCATTAAAATTGTTATCAATTACAATAACTGTTATAAGCTACTGAAATCAACGCATTTGAAGTACGCGCAGAGGAATACAATATGAACATTTTATGTTACCAATAATATGAAATAATATGAATAATAAATAAATAAATGAATAATAATAATAATAATAATAAATAATTATATTACTGGATTTGTAAAGATATATATATTACGCTTTGTACTGATATGTGCGTTGAGTGTGTTTGAGTGCTGATAATATTATTATAGTTCACAATTTGGTGTTTATTCAATTATTGTTTTTATATTTTCCTGTTTTACGTGATTAACTTAATCATAATTTGTTCTTGAATCGATTGGGTGAGTGGTACATACGCGGTATTATTTTATTTTACTTTTAGGCTCTGTATAAGCTTGGCTTGTTAGAGCTCTTGTGAGTAGTGTGCCGCGGGGTTTCATATCCTTAAACTGCTGGCGAACAGAGCAACAAGACCAAGCTCTGTAATTGTTAGGTTTCTCCAATGGTAGGTTTGTCCAATAATGCCGAGTTTGTGCCACGGAACCTAGTCGGACATTTCGATTATATTTTTTTATGTCATACGTCTTTATCTTTTTTTAATTTTTTTTTTTTTATAGTTTAGTCTACCTTGCTGATACCTCCTCAAAATATATACGATAGACTATCATTAATTCTGCTGCATTACCATATAGCTTATTTAGAGGTTACTGCAGATCAATCACCTGTACTGTATCCAGACTATAGTTAAGTGTAGGAGAACAGTAAAAACAGTGGGGCCATTGAAGGAGCGTTCACGTCGCGGTCCGTCAGATGAAAATCTGCGAATCCTTCAACCACACTACTCAAGTTTCTTTTAGTAACTACCACTGGACGGGACTTGTGTAGTGACACGATAAGAAGAAGAAGAACGCATTTGATTGGCAAAGAGCAAATTTGTCGTAGAAATTGAACTTTTCTTATTGTTAATATTAAGGTTCATAAAGGAGGGCCCAGATGAAAGCTTTTAGTTTTGATAATTTTAGATAGTCATATACAAAGGTTTTGCTATAGTCCATTTTTTATTCGTATATTTCTAGCTGAACTGAAATGGATGATGCCATTTCAAAGTCACAAGATTGAACAAGTCAACTGAGCAAAAGAGTGATGCAACATTCAATTTACATAATAGTACTGTGATTTTAAACAATTTCAATCTTACCTGTGCAGTTCAATTCATCCTCTCTGTTAAAGCAATCATCAATACCATCGCAAACCCAGCTTGGATCAGGCACACATTCATAGTCAGATGCACACTCAAAGCAGGACGAGTTTGCTGGGGGGGTTGCTGGAATAAAGTGCACTTATACAGTTAATGCCAGTTGAACTAAAAGTCACTAGTGCATATGCATGCAAAAATATATAGTACATACATGTCGCGATGATTTACAATTGTTTTGGTAGTCAATATATAAAAACCAGACTTTTATAATTTTGCTGCATTCTATGTTGCAAACTTGAAAAAAGGACCTTGTGACCTGGAAAGGATGATGCCATTTCAAATTCACAAGATTGAACAAGTCAACTGAAGAAAAATGTGTATGCTTACGACAATACTCCTCATCAGAAAAGTCACAATCATTGAAACCGTCACAAGTTTGACAATTCAGAATGCAATTCTTGTTAGTACATGTGAAAGAGTCATTGCGACACCCTGGTCAACATGAAAATATAGAAATTCATGATAATATCATTAACTGATAAGTGCTTCATCATTGCCAAAATTTAATCAACCTAAATGCACAAGTAATATAATTTGGGGTTGGAACCAACCGGCCAAAGATATTTTGGTTGACCAGCTTCCTCTACCAGTAGATTAATCCCCCCCCCTCCCCCATTACAAATTGACTTGCCCTAAATCCAAAGTATTCAATGATCTTAAGGACTTGAACAGTTGTCAGCATGCAATTTGCATAAATAAGCTGTTGCTTTTGTGGGGTGAACTGTTAGCATGAATGAAATTAATTTGTCAACTGCTATATTTTAGTAATTTTACAACCTAAGAATGTTGCCATCTTTAACATAAGTGTGATGCAGCATTTAAACAAGAGAGTTGCAACATTCAAAATAAGTGAGCTGTAACCTTTTACATAACAGTGTTGCAACATTGAGCAAAAGAGTGATGCAACATTCAATTTACATAATAGTACTGTGATTTTAAACAATTTCTAATCTTACCTATGCAGTTCAATTCATCCTCTCTGTTATCGCAATCATCGATACCATCGCAAACCCAGCTTGGATCATACACACATTCATAGTTAGATGCACACTCGAAGCAGGACGAGTTTGCTGGGGGGGTTGCTGGAATAAAGTGCACTTATACAGTTAATGCCAGTTGAACTAAAAGTCACTAGTGCATATGCATATATAAACTACATAAATGTCGCAATGATTTACAATTGTTTTGGTAGTCAATATATAAAAACCCAGACTTTTAAAATTTTGCTGCATTCTATGTTGCAAACTTGAAAAAAGGACCTTGTGACCTGGAAAGGATGATGCCATTTCAAATTCACAAGATTGAACAAGTCAACTGAAGAAAAATGTGTATGCTTACGACAATACTCCTCATCAGAAAAGTCACCACGATCATTGAAACCGTCACAAGTTTGACAATTCAGAATGCAATTCTTGTTAGTACATGTGAAAGAGTCACTGCTACACCCTGGTAAACATGAAACTATAGAAATTCATGATCATATCATTTACTGACAGGTGCTTTATCATTGCCAAAATTTAATCAACCTAAATGCACAAGTAATATAATTTGGGGTTGGAACCAACTGGCTCAAGAAATTTTGGTTGACCAGCTTCCTCTACCAGTAGATTAATCCCCCACTCCCCCCCCCCATTACAAATTGACTTGCCCTAAATCAAAGGTATTTAATGATCTTCAGGACATGAACAGATGTCAGCACACAAATTGCATAAGCTGTTGCCCAAACCCTGAGTATGAAATTACGTTTTACAAAAGGAAAACCTAAATTTCAAGTTAAGATGAATCCCTTGTTGGTTTAAATTTGAGTAGGATACATGATAAAGAGTCTTACAGGTCTAACTAAGCAGAAAATAACCATTCATAGGTAGATCTGTCATACATTTTGGTCGTCTCTAAGAAATCATTCACATGGTACACAATAGCACATTCCACTACATTACAGCATTCTACATAAATGGAAAATCACTTATACCGGGTAGGTGAAATAGTCAACATTTTAACATGATTAAGATCGTAGTAGATTATTTTTCGATTTGAATAATATTAAGGGATTGGGTAACTTTGTCTCAGATTCTGAAACAAAATCCTGGATTTAGCTCATGGTGCAATGATAATTATATATAGGTCAGTCAGGAACCCCATGACTTTTACAAGCCGATCGCCTGTCTCATTATCAAGATATTTATGATTGGAAATCGGAATCAAATTTTGTGTTTGCCTAACGGTGTTCATATGTTTGTATTGTATTTTTCAGGTGTATGGTCATTTTGTCGTCAAATTCATTTGTGTAATACCATACAAACGAACATACTGAAAAACAGCTTTTGGGGCTGAAAGTGTGTTTTTCCTGTGTCTAAATGAAATCAACAACAACCCTTAATGTAGAGTATAATTATGCACATTTAGGCTTAAAGAAGGTACAATGTACATCACAGCAAGCTCAGATAAAATGGTTTTAAAATACAGGTGACTGCACTCACATACTCTCCTAAACACTAAATTAAGAGTATGTAGAAAATTATTTAAAAACAGTTGCCTAAAGTTTAAGATATGAAATCGTTGAGTGCAGTGTTTTAAGACATGTTTACCAATGGAGTAGTTATCATGGTAATACCTGAAATCATGTCATTGGTTAGACTGGCCGTAGTAGTACCTAGGAAAACAAAAGAATATTGCATTATTTGTTAAAACATAGGAATGTGTTTCATTTCACTTGTGACTGGTAATCAGTATGAATAAAGAAATTGAATGAAAGAAAATCCCATTTTTTTAGTAGTTTCTTGATACATTTCATTCTACAAGATCTAAATGCTCATCACATTTGAATGGTCGGATCGATGATCCATTTTCGCAATTTTCTTTTAGAAACTCATTTATTGGTAAATGGCTATGCTCACTCATGCATGAATGGTACAATTCCAAGTGCATATCATCTAAACAAGGATTACTATATATATTTATTTAGATATATAAATATAACTATACTTCCAATACTTATTAGAAAATCTTAATTAGAAATAGTGTCCACTTTCTTGTTATGCTGAGTGTAGTTTAAAATTGGAATTTCAATATATTTGTGCATGCGCTATCAGCAGTATCTTGTCTGTGCTCTCAGCTGTGCTGTGCTCCGACAGCTGCTGTACAGACGATTGATCCAGGATTATTTTCGTCAAGAACATAAGGTTAGGATTAGGGTTGAAATCATGTTTTAGTTTAGCTTTATGGCTAGGATTTTCGACAGCCGGTACTGTGTTTTATCAACCTGCAAGGACCTTATCTCCAAGACTTTGGCTGATGGGAACAAGTACGTCAGAGAGAATACCAAATATTTTTGTTAAATTTTTTTTGGTTAAAATTGTATTTTTTGTTAAAATTTGTATCCTGACATTTGATTAGTCCTAAATTAAAAAAAACAAATAGAATCGCTTTCAAGTCTACAAGATGTGTATTGCCAATCTCCAGTATCTGCTGTTAATGGCATAAATACTCTTGTGTTTAGTGGGTCCCCAATGCAATGCCCATGAATACATTGTACCCATGCAGACCTTTAATGGCACTTAGGGATTTGTCTCATTTTCTAGTGAAATTTAAAGCATGTTCACATATGCACTGTGCGCATTCAATATTTGTTTAGCTACACTGTCCAGCAGTCAGTTTCAAATTTTATGCCTGCAGTTTTGGCCAATCAGAGGCCTTGGATATTCATATGCAGTATATAAAAGAAAATATCAAGGGTAGTGATACTTTTTAGTTTTAATCAAGAATTCCATGAATCATAGTATTGCTAGAGTGCCTATATATGTCTACGCATACATATACGTGCAACTGATTCTTATGAAATAAAAAAAAAAAAAGTACAGAAATTTGTTTGAGTCTCTGTTATCATAAATAGATATAGACTCGGAGATATATGTGAAAAACAAGTAAAACATATCTGTAAAATTTTAGCAATTCTATTCACCAGCCTCGATATGGTAAATTTCCACTCAAGAATCATATCCCAAAGCGACATGTAAATTGAATGAGTGTGCAGACGTGGGAACATAAAGAATGTAATGAATACATGTAGAATCACATTAAGCATCAAAGGAATTTTAATAAAAAATTGGCAAATTTTAAGTCAAATATTAGGTGCCCAATCATTACGTATGCGACACAAGAGGAAATACCAGGGACTAGCCTATATACCAATTCCCACCACACTGCACCAGCCTGCAATCTAATTAATAACTTGAATTTAAAGAGATAATAAAGGAGTTGGAGAAAGTGGAAAGACGTTTATATTTGTTTGCATTATATGGTTTTAAATGTATTAATTGATAAAAGTGCTGAAACTACAACAATACCTAATGTTGGTGGAACACTGCCTGCGTAATCTGCAATAAAAAGAAATTATTTATTGTTCAAATGAGATAATAGACAGATCACTTGAAATCATTTATGTAAAAATTTGGAATTTCATATATCCTTGGTTTTCTCTTCGCTCTGCATTACACATTTTGTGAAGTTATATATTGTTAATAATAAGGAAGAATCTATTCTGCACTAAAATCAAACAAATTTAAGTCATAGAGGGGGCACAAAACTTATCCTCTACATAAATTCACCTAAACATGTCTCTAAGTTAGATTTACCAATTGTAAAAATTGTGTCTCCATGATTAATTTTCATATAACAATTGGGTTTCTATACATATATTGTTGCTTAATTAAACCAATGTTGCTTCATTGGTGTTTTTTTAAAGAGCAGATTAGAGCTTTCTCTTTACAGAATATATTTCTGAGATACATTCATTAAAAAAAAATGCTTGTGTTGTCATATGTTAAATTTCTTTCAATACCAAGATATTTATGAACTTAAACATACTTTTCACAACTCCTAGAATGAAAGGCAACAGCTCAGAGACTCTCGCGTACACTCCTGGACTTCCTGGTTCCGCACATCCATATCCCCAACTGGTTACACCGACCAGGTGCCATCTACCATCTGGACCTTCACATGCTAAAGGACCACCACTATCACCCTTCAAAATATAATATTATACTATTATTTCATGCTCTGGCATTCAATATTCATGCAATATAATATTTTCACTGACAAATTAACAATTGCACAAGTGATGTTATATTTCACTGGGGCCACAGGCATGAGCCTGGGAAATTCTGCATTTGGGGGGGGGGGGGGGGTATTATATATTGAGCGATGCAATGCATGCATTATTTGTTATACAAAATTTGGGGTATTTGCGATCTCATATCTGGAGTCAGGCGATTATATTCAGGTTGCCCTTGAATTACATGTTCACAGCTAAGATAATGCAATGAATGGATACATGCAGGGGAGAGGTGCAGAGTCTAATTCAATTTAGTACACATATTGTGCATGTAAGGTTCACGCTCATGCACATATAACAAAATGTTGAGAGTCAGCTAGTTGATATCTTCCAAGCCAATAGTATGCTCTCTAACAAATACCCTATTTTATCTAAATAATGAATTAATATTCAACTATCAAATGTAGAAGAGGAAAAACTAACGTCACAGGTATCTATATCTCCTCTTTCATATCCTGCGCATATCATGTTGTCTGTAAAGCTTTCAATCCCAAGTAGACTTCCACAGGTGATTCTGCTAATCAAACCCACGACTGCCTTCTGCAAGTGGTCTGGATATCCATCTACAGAATATGATATGAAAAAATTCACCATTTTAACTTCTTGAATGCCAGATGTGATACTGTCCAATGGGATTTGTGATAGAATTTGTGCAAAACTGCAGCCATAATGCAATAAGAATTAGTCAGGTTGATAGAAAACTCGGTCAATCTGATTACTTAAAAATGGGGAAAACGTGACACTTCATCTATTTACATGTTTACTATCATATTCATGCTTGCATTACTAAACAAATAAAAAATGACAAGTTTGACTGATAATGCGAGTCTGGTAACAAAACATAAATGCAACTCTGCACACGTGCACAGAGAAACAAAAATAATAGAAAAAGACCTCGCAAACCAGCAATCTTTGCAACAAGCATCATGATTTATGTATTACATTTCTATCCTCAAAACCACTCTTTAGTGAACTAGCTGCCGGTATACACAGCATAAAAGTGAAAAATATGAAGAAATCAGAATTATTTCATCATTCTAACCACTACTATACCAAATATTTTAGCATTTTCCATTTTTAAATTTTTTGTTTGTTCGTATTTTCCTACACTGGATACGGTTCCTATAAGCTTCTGGCTCAGGTGTTCGAGGACCCCAATGAACGTTAATGTTAATTTTGTTTTCCTACTTTTGTTTTGAAAGGGATCCCTAAAATATGAGGACCCTTGTGTTATGACAATTTTGGAAGAGTGTACTAGGTGCCTGCATGGCCACCCCTCCTCGCCTACCCCCTCCCCCCCAAAAAAAAATAAATAAATTGTAAGACCAAAATTGAGCTACAACATACCAATTTGAGTATTTCCCCATCCGCTTACTATACATTGCTTGTATACAGTGGTTTCTTGAGATGAATTTGCAAGACATGCTGGTCTGATGTAATCAGTGTAATTGACTAGCGTAGAGAGTTGGATGAGTGCTATATCTGCATCATTGGTGAAAGAATCATAGTCGGGATGAATGAATATTTGACTGGGTGTAATGCTGAGGCGATATGGTGAAGTGCTTTCAATGTTGAGATTCCCAAAGACAACCTCATCCACAGTATAGCGGCTACCAGAAGAGCTATGGAGATGAAAAATAATGTTCAAAGTTTATTTCAACACTTTCATCAAAACAACACATAACATTCATGTTTTGAAACATCAAAATGTTCAATATCACAGTCATTATGTTAAAACAAATAGCGTAGAGATCATCAGAGTGAAGAAAAACACTGAAACACACACCAAAAAAAAAATCAATATTGAAAATGAGTCATTAATAGATAAGTAATAAACATTCTGGGAATGTAATAAAATGTTTAATATTCATAACTCTTTGTTAACTGCCATGTTACAAATCATTTTACTCACCTGTTACAAATAATTGTATTTCAATAGTCAGAATGTGAATTACATCCACTAATTGCTTCTAGGTTAGCCAAACATAAGCCATGTTAAGACAGGGGCTTGCTAGTTGGCATAAGTTAATCCCTGCAGCAGTAAATATCCCATAAATATTTAACTCACACCATTAGTTGTCCATACCCTCTTGCTCGGACCAACTTGCCACGATCAAGTTAACACGACCTTCCACTGACCCAGTCTTATAATCAGCGTAACTTCCGGAAGCCAGGGGCAGATCCAGGATTTTCCAAAAGGGGGGTGTGAAATGTACAGATTGTACGCGCAAAGTGCTAAAGCCTTTATGGTGTAAGGTCCGGGGCCCACTTGAGGGCCCCAGAAAATGTTGAACCTTAAAGAGAAGGTTGAGTTCTGGGAAGAGGTGAACAATAATTTGTGAGTGTTATCATTGTATTTTGCAAGTGTGGAAGAACATCAGAGAAAAAAATGTTCTCTGGAAGGCATGGATCTGCAAATGCCTTGATATTCTAAATATGGCATATAACATCATAAAAATTGTGACTGATTTTTATGCCACATGTGTGTGTAGTCCCATATATACAGAGCTGGTAACTTTACCAAGACTGGACCAAATTTCTTATCATTTTGATACTCAGGGTGCCATGTGAGAGCATCCGCACGGTCAACTTACCCTACCCTCTAGTCGTGTTAGCACGTTACACGCGGCACACGAAACGTCGTGATCTTTCAGATCCCTTGCTGACTATACATTGCGAGACAAACGAATGTCACTAGCGATATTAATTTCAATGTTACTAAAGTTATCGAACGGAAACCAGATTTGTTATGACAGGACGGTCACACGACATCGTTTATCCCCTCCGACTTCGTCTGCGAGGGGATAAAAAAAGGTGCAGATGGTGCTACATAATGAGAGTTGGTAGCTATTCTTAAACATTTCTTTTGAACTTTAAATAGTGAGTCTTATTCAGTTGCCCATATTTACCCAAAATAGCTCTAAACATGAACCGTACGCCAACCAAAATTGCCATCGTGGGAACACAGCTATTATATGTTGTCCTACCGAACAACACGAAACTCGCATTCCGACTTTTGAAATAAAATTTTTTGTACCAGGTGAATGAAATAATTTGTAATAATAACGAGGCACTTAACAAAAATTTGTGCATTAAATCTGATTCCATGATCAAAAACATATATACATGCATATGCATAATGTGTACACACACACACACACACATATGAACATATATATGTATACTGTATATATATCAATCTGAAAAGTCATAGAGATTTATCAATAAAGTTGTGATAAGACATTCTTTGTCTATCAAGAATCAAGCATTTTGTCACAATCATTTCAAGAAAAGAGGTAAGAAAAAGAACATTCCAACTGTATGGGCAAGAGCGTATGTAAATATGTATATGTGTGTATATGTATATATATATATATTTATATATAAACATACATTCATATACAAATATATATATATATATATACACATATACATACACTGTTGCCCATAGAGTTGGAATAGTTTTTCTTACCTCTTTTCATGAATGATTGTGACAAAAATGCTAATCACAACTTTGTTGATAAAAGAAGTTTATTTCCATTCTATTGGCAATGGTATCTACGGTATAAAGGATAAACATTTGATGTGTTTCGGAAGTGATAGTTCTGTATTATGAAGCAAAAGATAATAGACTGCCAAACTTTCTTCAATCCATACATGTATGTTGCTCATGAAATCAAAGTAAAACAATATCTCCATTTTGTAAAATTGTTTACCTGGTATATTACAATATTTTTGCTCTTTCTACATACTTTTCGAGCCGTAAATTAATGATACAGCAATTATGATTATTAAATCTAGGAGGGGACATCCAATCACCAGTTGTAATACTGTTTAGAGCCTCACAGTGATATGAAGACAATACATGTACTTCAAAAGGACAATTAATACTTTCTATATTCTAGAATATGTTATTAAGGAAATAATACCAAACCAATTATTGCATGAGCTTCTTATTCTATATAGAATATTCCTTTAAGAAAAGGGGCTATTGAAGTTGTCCACGACCAAATGTAGGATGGGAAATATAGTATTGCTGTGATTTTGCAGGAACCTGCCTTAGACCTCTACAGCAAACATTGAAAAATCATTATTGAATGAAATAGGAGTCATATATGTATTTTAAACATTTGAATGGGGATACAAAGGTCCTGGGTTTTAGGCCCAGCATGGTACTATGTCCTTCAGCGAGGCATTTTCTCTACATTGCTGCTCTTCATCCAAGTGTTAGATGGATACCCAGTGGGATGTGCTTAGATTAGCATGTGCAAGCCTGTAAAAGTTACCGACTGGAATGCTCCAAAGGGAGTAAAGAGTGTGCACTGTAAACTGCAGAATCATAGCAGAATCCACTGACCAGGATAATAATGCTTTAAGCACTTTGGTTGGTTACCTTGTAACTGGTACGGTGTGTTTTGAAAACAAGTGCAAAGGTCCAACTTACACACAGTGAGCTGCTGTCACTACCCATTCGGAAGAGATTAGAGTACCTCCGCAGAAACCGGATCCGTTATCTTTCAAATATACCATCCAGGGAAATTCGCCTTCATTTGCATCCACGCCACCTACTATTTCGGCAAATTTCTGTCTATATGCTGGTCTTGTACCACAGATGTCAGTTTTGAACAGGTCTAACATAGAAACAAATTGTAAAGAAAGATATATGAATTTTTTATAGGGTCTATACCAGTATTAAGGGAGTCATGCAAAAAAAATTACAAAACTGAAGAAACACTTATCTAATATCGAAAAGTACAATGGTTTAAAGTTGGTAGTATAATAATAATAATAATAATAATAGTGGGTTCTTGTATAGCGCTCATGTCAGTCAGATTTGACCCTCCTGGCGCTCCCGATTATTACCCTGGCTTTAGCACGGCTGTCATACGGCGCTCTAGCATTTCAAGGAGGTACCCGTTTAATTCACCTGTATGTATTTATATAAATCACCATAAAAAAATAATACAATTTGATTAAAAGACAAAATTAGACAAAATGTGCATAAAAACTCAACTATAATGTGCCAAATTAGTAAAAGGAAGACAGCAACATGCAATGAATAATGATAAACGATTAAATATGTATAATAGGAATGTATTTTATATGTTTGGAGACGGGATGGGTTGAAAGAGAGAAAAGTGGGAATTTCAATATTAAGAAAGATAGATAGTGATGGGAGATAGTTTAATAGTGATGGGAGGAAACGAACAGGAAGAGAAAGAGACAAGGAAAGAGTGAGAACGAGAGAGGGAGAGACAAGGTGTGAATTAAAGAGCAGAATTCAACATTTCCTGATTTGGATTTGGCTTTCTATTACTGATGAAGTAATCATGCAATATCTATGACAAGCTAGGATACGAATTTGAAGTAACCGCTGGACCAGTTGGAGCGCTAGGGTCGTCACAGCATGATGAACATGAGTGCTACACAAGATGACACCATATTAAATTATCAAATTGTTCAATACATGCTTCTGCGATAATTGCTCTATGGTTATTGTCTATAAAACTAAAAGAGTTCCTGATTTCAAAACTATACCCAACACTATACTAATCATAGCCTCAACCCTGACCTAAAATCCCAATTTCAACCCTAACCCTACATCTTTCAAGAAATAACGCCCAGAGCAGTTGCTGCCGGCTATTGCGGCGTAACAAATTAGCCAGTGAATGCCGACGGGTGCTATGGTTTAGTTTTGTCTTAGTTTATTATCTGGTTTTTGTTATATAATTTTATCTGTTTATTGTACAGAGAACCCCACTTACAAGCTTAAGCTTCTCTCGGGTTCCCTAACCATTTTTACTTTGTATGTCCAACATGTTTTGTATATGTCCTTCGAACATTGTTTGTATTTCTGAATGTTGTTTAAAAAATGGTTGAATCAATAAATGAAATGAAATGTTGGATCATCCCTACCTCCTGTAGCTCCCTGGCAGTAACCATTAGGTGTTCTCCCTTTATCTGTAAAGTCTTTGCAGTTTACTGGCCAAGACATGTTTGAGTGCTGCTCAAAGAGTTCTCTACAGTGTGCTGTAATATTCACACAATCTGAGTAGCATGGGCGATTTGTAGGTCCTTGATGGATGCATTCAGGAAACAGCAAGTTGCATGCAAGGTCGATGGCTCTGGGATGACAACCTTGTAAACTGTGTATAATCTTCATTCAAAATAATAGTTGTAGGAATGTGATAAAAGATTTAAACATTAAAAGGGGAAGTCTACCCTGATATTAAGTTGGTTTGGTATAGAAGCAGAAAAATGAGAGAAACAGATCAGAAATTGAGAGTTTGAGAAAAAGTCGATTAAAAATATTAAAGAATTTTTTTGAATTTTGAAGTTGCGATGTTGCGATAAATCAAACATGAATTGGCAGTTCTGTGATGTATCTTGAGACCTCCTGTCCAATTTGCTTGGCACAGAAAGTTTCATAAAGTTTCATTTTTTTTCTTAGTTATTGATGACGACATACATTTGTTTCTTACATGGGTTGCCATACAACATATGTGCAATAACTATATCTAGAGTGAATGTATGATTGACAATTTTCTTCAGGGAAAATATAATTTTTGAAAGTTTTTTAGTACAGGGCAAATGGAAGGAGAGCTCACAAGATACGTCACAGGGTTACCAATTTATGTTTGATTGATAGCAATTTCAAAAATTAAAAACTCTGTTATTTTTAATTGGTTTTTGCACAAACTTTCACTGACGTGTTTCTCTTAAAACCAACTTAATATCAGGGTGGACTTCCCTTTCAACCCAGGTTCATGGCACAGTGTAATTAAAAATACAAATATTTAATTGGCAAGGTGTACAGCAAAAATACATGGACCCAAACAGCATAGAGAAGAAAACAAAACATTGCCTTTTCAATATGAATGCAGGATGGATGAAATGAAATGGGGTTTCCCAATGTAAAGGTACATGTACTACAACTCAATATTATAAGAAAGAGGTTCGACACAAACTGTGCAACTAGCATCACCGCAGTCCCTCATATTGCTACTGTTATATATTTTGTATGTTCAATGCAATCGTTTTGGCCTGTATAAAATTTAGTTCATCTCATAAAGCAACTTTTTTGTATGAAGGAAATCTATATGGACACTTTCAGCATGGACGTTATGATACAAGTTTCTCCTTTGTAATAATACTGATAACATCCTTCATAAATTTCTTTCTGAAAAAAAATTGCTTTACTACAGCACATTAGTTATCGAGTGTAAAGAAATATTTATGTGTAATCCAGAGAATGAAATAAGATATAAACACACTGGAGCTACTCACAAAATTGTAAGAAAGAACTGCCTGAGGAGAATTTGGAGAATACTGATTCGAGAAGTATGTTCTGTCATACGGTAATTGTCCACATTCACCTATATTCTCTAGAGGAACACAGGGTGCTGTTTGATAAACAGAAAATATCATATAATAAGAAGGGGAAAATTAACATGAACAGCTGTATGTGTATATTCATGTACATGTAGGTTCGTGTTTTACTAATTCAGTAAACCAAATCCCAAACCCCGAGTATGAAATTACGTTTTACAAAAGGAAAACCTAAATCTCAAGTTAAGATGAATCCCTTGTTGGTTTAAATTTGGGTAGAATACATGATAAAGAGTCTTACAGGTCTAACTAAGCAGAAAATAACCATTCATAGGTAGATCTGTCATATATTTTGGTCGTCTCTAAGAAATCATTCAAATGGTACACAATAGCACATTCCACTACATTACAGCATTCTACATAAATGGAAAATCACTTATATACCGGGTAGGTGAAATAGTCAACATTTTAACATGATTAAGATCGTAGTAGATTATTTTTCGATTTGAATAATATTAAGGGATTGGGTAACTTTGTCTCAGATTCTGTAACAAAATCCTGGATTTAGCTCATGCTGCAATAATAATTATAAATAGGTCAGTCAGGAACCCCATGACTTTTACAAGCCTGTCGCCTGTCTCATTATCAAGATATTTATGATTGGAAATCGCAATCAAATTTTGTGTTTGCCTAACGGTTTTCATAACACTACAGTCTATTGGGGAAAATGAGTGTGGTAAAACCGGTCACTCAAAGATTTTTACTCTTTTGAGGCACTTCATGATCATTTTGAAGCGCAATTTTTTCAGGGCTTCATTATTACACCATATCACAGACACTGATAACACGTAGGACCATGCCTCTCAGATTTAACAATGTTACCCGATGCCTTAAAGGAAGGTAGTAGAGGTGTTGTGTTGTATTCTATTCTAAGCATAAAGACATCATCAAAAGTAAAATTGCTAGGGAATTCAATACAATTGTTGTGATCCATTGCCTTCAATAACATCTAACTGGTAGGTACATTAATAAGTATCATTAACTCAACACCTGGGCCCTGTTTTATAAATCTTGTTAACAATAACAAAAGCTAAATTTCTATGCCAATTTTGCTTTCTGCCAATCAAATGCCACGATTTCAGTAGCTTGTAACAGTTAGTGTTACTTGTTAATGATAAAAAGTTTTATGAAACAGGGCCAAGGTGTTGAGACAGTTGAAAGCTTTCAGTTTTTATAATTTTAGATTATTTTAGATTTAGGTTTTGATATCGTCCGTTATAGTTATTTCTCGCCAATTGGAACGGATGATGCCCTTTCAAATTCACATGATTATACGAGTCAACTGAAGAATAATGTGTATGCTTACGACAATACTCCTCATCAGAAAAGTCACCACAATCATTGTAACCGTCACAAGTTAGAGAATTCAGAACGCAATTGTTGTTGATACATGTGAAAGAGTCATTGCCGCACCCTGGTCAAAATGAAAATATAGAAACTCATAAACAAATCAATTACTGATAAAAATTGAATCAACCTAAATGCAGATGTAATATCAAATCGACTTGCCCTCAATCCAAAGTATTGAACGGCCCAACGGACATAAACAGTTAATGTTAAAAGACCACCCAAAACACTTCTTTGAATAAATGTGTGGCTAGAGTAATGAGATATATCCGATTTAGTACTTTTATCCACAAGCCTAGACAGATTTTCATGTCGAAATTACGAACTGAATGTAAAGTGAATGAGTGGGCAGACATTAGAACCTTTGTTTTTTGCAATGTCAAAATGACATTGTTCTTACACAAATTTTGACAAAACCTGTGGCACACTTTAAAGGTTCTATGTCCCATTTAATTTGCAGGTCAAAAAAAAAAAAAATCAAAAATGTTAGATTCCAACGGCATTTGAAAGACAATTCTTATTTAGAACTACCTTCAAAACGAAAGGGTTTGAAAATTGCTTTTTTACAAAAATAACGACCATTAGTTGTTGAATCCACATAAGTGATTGCAATCACCTAAGTAATAGTCTGATTTTCAGACCCTTGTACCGAATGGTCTTACGTTTGGTGCTGCACAAACATTCAATCAGTTTGATTTTGGTCATTACAAGTAGTGGGTTATTGATGTAGACAAATGTACCTATACAGCTCATTTTATGTATGTAATTATTACCAAAGAAAAAGAAGATGTCAGTCAGTCACTCAATAGTGTCTGACAGGGAAGTCTAGAAAGTAAATGGGTTTCCTTGCATAATTTGAATACTAGGACACTGCTAACATTTAAATTTCACAGATAGGACATTCATGACATATTCATAATTCCTGCAACGTTCTACATAATGTGATGTTGGCTGCAAAAGGGACATAGTATCTTTAATCTAGTTATATATATAAGAAATTAAATGACATCAAGCATAAGGGGAGCACAATATAACGGTAACAAATCTTGTTGATTTCAAGTGAAATATTAGGAGAGCAGACACAGGGTTCCCCTATATATTACACTAAAATATCATATCCTACATATTTTAGTTTAATTTTATGTTCTGCTGTATTTTAGCGCAATTCTGTGTTCTCTTGATTTGTTTGTCTATGTTCTGCTGCATTTCACCCTAATTTCTACTTCCTGCTGTAGTTCAGCATAATTCTAGGTTCTGCTGTTTTTAGCATAATTTTAGGTTCTGCTGTATTTTGGCATAATTCTACTTCATGCTGTATTTCAGCATAAATCTAGGTTCTGCTGTTTTTTAGCATAATTCTAGGTTCTGCTGTATTTTGGCATAATTCTAGGTTCTGCTGTATTTTAGCATCATTCTATTTTCTGCTGCATTTTTAAGCATCATTTTATGTTCCGCTGTATTTCAGCATCATTCTATTTTCTGCTGTATTTTAGCCTCATTATATGTTTTGCTGTATATCAGCGTCATTCTACGTTTTGCTGTATTTCAGCGTAATTCTATGTTCCGCTGCATTTTAGCGTCATTCTATCCCTGTTCTGCTGTTTTTTAGCGTTATGCTAGGTTCTGCTGTAATAGCAAAAAATATAATTGATGTTTGAGTCAATATTTCAACATTTTGTGTAGAATTTTTGTGTATGTAACTTAGCTCTATTAGAGAAAACAGACAAAATTAAAACTGGTCAATGAATTATGGAGAAGAAGGTTTTTCTTGTAATTTCTTGCATTTTTTTTTTTTTTTTGGGGGGGGGGGGGGGGCAATTTTAAAGCAAACTTTCAAAATTATATGAAAAATTTCTGCGGATCTCATTCAGCTCTGTAAAAGAAAAAAAAATCAAAGTTGGTCAATGAATGAAGGAGAAAATGTTTTTTGTGACTTTGAATCAATTTGCATGAATATGCAAAATTAATACAAATTTCACAATTCTGTGTAGAAGTTTCCACTCCCCCTACCCAGCCCTATCCATAAAGCAAACAGAATCCAAATCGGATGAGAAATTATGAAGAGGAAGCATTTAGAAATTGTGGATGGATGATGGACGCCAAATGCAATTGCATACTGTTTAGCTCATCGCACCAATCGGGCCAGATGAGCTTAAACCAAAACCAAAACTAGATGTGTGTACATACCTAGAGATCTAGGGATCACTGTTAGCTGCAGTTGGAATCCCTGATGCGTGACTGAATCGTCACTGGTGAATCGCATCCAACTGTTAGAACTGTACAATCTGTAGAACAAGACAAAATTGTGTCAATACTTTTTCTGATATTAATACATACTATCTGATTATTCACTATGTTCTGGATACACTGTTATTTCACACTTCAGCACCAATGACGTAGTATCATAAAAAAAAACACATTTCATAGTCATAGCAATCCTTTCGATTTTTGTTTGCATTTGCAAGAACACCCCAAAACTCATCTAACTGTAGCTTGCCTGTAAACCATCCTGATTTGCATATTATTATAGTTGGTCGTTTCATAGAGCAGTGTTAGGTCCAAAACCACATCAGATGTCATTGGGAGAGACTACCCAAAGTATGATTTCATCGTTTCTTTCTTTTCTTTTCCAGTGTGAAGGAACCTCCTGGCACCAACTCATAATCTGTCGTACAGGCAAAAATGGTTTTAAATATCTGAGACATGGCAGATAACATCAGAGTCTCAGAGGTTTTAAGTTTGTAGCACAGGAGAAAGTGAGTTGCTGTTGAGAGCGAGATCACCTACTTTCTTTAATAGAGAAATATCCTTATCACAATGACAAAAGACCTACAAAAGTCTGACAGACCGACTGACAACGGACCGACCAAAATGACAAAATTGCATTAATATAGAAACTGACACACAACAAAAACTAATGTACTGGTACGTATATCAAAATTTGTTGGGATGAGACGTCACACCCACCATAACAGAACATTTGAGTTACATGAACACACACACATGCGCAAATTTAGAGACACATGTATAGGTGAAACACTATTTTGTTCATATGGCTTCTTCAAGTTAAAATGCAAGTACATGTGCATTAAAAATGCACAAATTAAATAATGTATACATTTACACAAACCTCAAAGACGCTGGTATATCTTGTCCTGAGAAAGTTTTTACCACCAAGTTCCCAGGTGTATGACCATTCCCTATGCTCAGATGGTCACAGCAAGATTCCAGATTAAATGCTATGAATGTGATGATCACAGAGTAGTTTGATGGAGCCGTGATGTACCAAGTATTATAGGCGTGGTTTGGATACTCATGAGGATAGTTTGGTGATGAAATTGACCACGTTTCTCCAACAGTCAAGTTAACCGCTGAAACTTTAGTAGTGTAAGAAATAAACCAAGTACAATAATTTGATGATAAATTTTGTCTGTTTAAATGAAAAAAGAACATGCAGATCATCAAATTGGTTCAAGTCATAGATTTCAATTCTTAAAAAAAAATCTATTTCATTTACTTTTATTTACTGCAATTGCTCTTTGCCGTAATGTCCAACATTATTTTTGCTCATATGATTGTATTGTATTTTTTCCTGTGTATGGTAATCTTGATGTCAAATTCATTTGGGTATTACCATACAAACGGACATACTGAAACACAGCCTTTGGTGCTGAAAGTTTGTTTTTACCGTGTCTAAATAAAATCAACAACAACCCTTAATGTAGCTTAATATAAGGTATGCACATTTAGGTTCAAAGAAGGTCAGATAAAATAGTTATAAAATACAGGTGACACATGGGGTATTTGCACATAAAAATAGCACACACTTACATACATTTGCACACACATACTCTTTTCAACACTAAAATAAGAGTATGTAGAAAATTATTTAAAAACGTTTGTCTAAAGATATATGAAATAATTGAGTGCAGTGTTTAAAGACGTGTTTACTAATGGAGTAGTTATCATAGTAATACCTGAAATCGTGTCATTGGTTGTAGTACCTAGGAAAACAAAAGAATATTGCATTATTTGCTTAAATATAAAACACTGGCATGTGTTTCATTTCAATTTTGCCTGTTAATCAGTATGAATAAAGAAATATACAATCACACATATATGCACACACATACTTTTCTCAACACTATTCATTAAGAGTATGTAGAAAATTATTTTTAAATATTTGTTTAAAGTGTAAGATATGAAATAATGAAGGATAGTTTGGTGATGAGATCAAACACATTTCTCCTAGAGTCAGGTGCACTGCTGAAAATTTAGTAGTGTAAAGAAGAAAACCCATGTACAATAATATGATAAATTTTGTCTGTTAAAATGATTAAAGGAAACCTCACCCCAAGAAATAACTTAAGTTATTCTGAGAGTTTTATTGTATTCTTGCCCAATTAATCTACACGATACCCTACCAAAGCGTATGTGAGAGGTATATAAAACAAGATATTCTTAGCATAATGTACAGTTTCTAAGGACAACATAGGCATCGCCATTTGCTCGATATCATAGGCCTACTATGCAAAGTCGTTTATCAAGCAAATGTTTTCAAATCTATAGGCGCTTTCTTCCGTGTGTGTGCAGTGATGAATTATTTCATTCACTTGCTATTATCTTTTGGAAATAATTGTCTGAATGCAAATTGCATGAAAATAAGCTAATGTTTGCATTTATGGTAATTTATGCTACTAAGGTCATAATATTTAATTTTTTTACCCCAAAATCATATATTCTTTATATTTAAACATTCATTTTTACTACATATATTCATTTGGAATAATAATAAAGCAAACAAATTTGAAATAGCCAGGTTAGTCCGTATGTTATCTATTGCTTTGATAATTAGGTGGTCTGTCGTTTACGACAGATCACCTATTGTTTTCGTCAGAATTTTCTTTCTTATTATTATTATTATTATTATTTATTTTTATTTCTCCACACTTTTTTGTTCCGATGATAACTCAAGATCGGTTCAGTCAATTTCGTTCAATTTTGGCACAGTCATAGGTCATTGCCATAAGACATGACAGGAACATTTTCAAGGTCATCAAGTCTTTATGACGTCATCCAGGCACCATTTTTTTTGTTTTTTTGTTCTTTCAACTCATGATCATATATTCATAACGGAAAGGCATTTCTTATTCATATTTATCATGATCAAGGTCAATATCCGTCCGGTCAATTTCAGGTCAAAGAACGCGCGCGCATGTGTACGTCCGCGCGTAAGCGCGCGCGCAAAAAAAAAAATGCTCCAAATCGTCTCAAATTTATTTTGCATATGTTTCAGGCCATTTTAAGCATTTTGCAAAAAAACGCGCTCGCACGCATGCGTGCGCGTTTTCAAGCGTACTGGTATTTTTCAACATAGAATCGCCAGATTTTCTCTGTCATCATATTTGGCACATTTTTCAAAGCATTTTGATACCTTGTTCATCTTTTTCTGCCCATTAATAAGGGAATGAGCGTCCGTTTAAGATAATTTCCGTTCGTGCGAGCTCTTGTAATACCTAGCATACATGGGCAAAAACATGCCTATACAAAATGATAAAAAGTTTTATGAAACAGGGCCAAGGTGTTGAGACAGTTGAAAGCTTTCAGTTTTTATAATTTTAGATTATTTTAGATTTAGATTTTGATATCGTCCGTTATAGTTATTTCTCGCCAATTGGAACGGATGATGCCCTTTCAAATTCACATGATTATACGAGTCAACTGAAGAATAATGTGTATGCTTACGACAATACTCCTCATCAGAAAAGTCACCACAATCATTGTAACCGTCACAAGTTAGAGAATTCAGAACGCAATTGTTGTTGATACATGTGAAAGAGTCGTTGCCGCACCCTGGTCAAAATGAAAATATAGAAACTCATAAACAAATCAATTACTGATAAAAATTGAATCAACCTAAATGCAGATGTAATATCAAATCGACTTGCCCTCAATCCAAAGTATTGAACGGCCCAACGGACATAAACAGTTAATGTTAAAAGACCACCCAAAACACTTCTTTGAATAAATGTGTGGCTAGAGTAATGAGATATATCCGATTTAGTACTTTTATCCACAAGCCTAGACAGATTTTCATGTCGAAATTACGAACTGAATGTAAAGTGAATGAGTGGGCAGACATTAGAACCTTTGTTTTTTGCAATGTCAAAATGACATTGTTCTTACACAAATTTTGACAAAACCTGTGGCACACTTTAAAGGTTCTATGTCCCATTTAATTTGCAGGTCAAAAAAAAAAAAAATCAAAAATGTTAGATTCCAACGGCATTTGAAAGACAATTCTTATTTAGAACTACCTTCAAAACGAAAGGGTTTGAAAATTGCTTTTTTACAAAAATAACGACCATTAGTTGTTGAATCCACATAAGTGATTGCAATCACCTAAGTAATAGTCTGATTTTCAGACCCTTGTACCGAATGGTCTTACGTTTGGTGCTGCACAAACATTCAATCAGTTTGATTTTGGTCATTACAAGTAGTGGGTTATTGATGTAGACAAATGTACCTATACAGCTCATTTTATGTATGTAATTATTACCAAAGAAAAAGAAGATGTCAGTCAGTCACTCAATAGTGTCTGACAGGGAAGTCTAGAAAGTAAATGGGTTTCCTTGCATAATTTGAATACTAGGACACTGCTAACATTTAAATTTCACAGATAGGACCTTCATGACATATTCATAATTCCTGCAACGTTCTACATAATGTGATGTTGGCTGCAAAAGGGACATAGTATCTTTAATCTAGTTATATATATAAGAAATTAAATGACATCAAGCATAAGGGGAGCACAATATAACGGTAACAAATCTTGTTGATTTCAAGTGAAATATTAGGAGAGCAGACACAGGGTTCCCCTATATATTACACTAAAATATCATATCCTACATATTTTAGTTTAATTTTATGTTCTGCTGTATTTTAGCGCAATTCTGTGTTCTCTTGATTTGTTTGTCTATGTTCTGCTGCATTTCACCCTAATTTCTACTTCCTGCTGTAGTTCAGCATAATTCTAGGTTCTGCTGTTTTTAGCATAATTTTAGGTTCTGCTGTATTTTGGCATAATTCTACTTCATGCTGTATTTCAGCATAAATCTAGGTTCTGCTGTTTTTTAGCATAATTCTAGGTTCTGCTGTATTTTGGCATAATTCTAGGTTCTGCTGTATTTTAGCATCATTCTATTTTCTGCTGCATTTTTAAGCATCATTTTATGTTCCGCTGTATTTCAGCATCATTCTATTTTCTGCTGTATTTTAGCCTCATTATATGTTTTGCTGTATATCAGCGTCATTCTACGTTTTGCTGTATTTCAGCGTAATTCTATGTTCCGCTGCATTTTAGCGTCATTCTATCCCTGTTCTGCTGTTTTTTAGCGTTATGCTAGGTTCTGCTGTAATAGCAAAAAATATAATTGATGTTTGAGTCAATATTTCAACATTTTGTGTAGAATTTTTGTGTATGTAACTTAGCTCTATTAGAGAAAACAGACAAAATTAAAACTGGTCAATGAATTATGGAGAAGAAGGTTTTTCTTGTAATTTCTTGCATTTTTTTTTTTTTTTGGGGGGGGGGGGGCAATTTTAAAGCAAACTTTCAAAATTATATGAAAAATTTCTGCGGATCTCATTCAGCTCTGTAAAAGAAAAAAAAATCAAAGTTGGTCAATGAATGAAGGAGAAAATGTTTTTTGTGACTTTGAATCAATTTGCATGAATATGCAAAATTAATACAAATTTCACAATTCTGTGTAGAAGTTTCCACTCCCCCTACCCAGCCCTATCCATAAAGCAAACAGAATCCAAATCGGATGAGAAATTATGAAGAGGAAGCATTTAGAAATTGTGGATGGATGATGGACGCCAAATGCAATTGCATACTGTTTAGCTCATCGCACCAATCGGGCCAGATGAGCTTAAACCAAAACCAAAACTAGATGTGTGTACATACCTAGAGATCTAGGGATCACTGTTAGCTGCAGTTGGAATCCCTGATGCGTGACTGAATCGTCACTGGTGAATCGCATCCAACTGTTAGAACTGTACAATCTGTAGAACAAGACAAAATTGTGTCAATACTTTTTCTGATATTAATACATACTATCTGATTATTCACTATGTTCTGGATACACTGTTATTTCACACTTCAGCACCAATGACGTAGTATCATAAAAAAAAAAACATTTCATAGTCATAGTAATCCTTTCGATTTTTGTTTGCATTTGCAAGAACACCCCAAAACTCATCTAACTGTAGCTTGCCTGTAAACCATCCTGATTTGCATATTATTATAGTTGGTCGTTTCATAGAGCAGTGTTAGGTCCAAAACCACATCAGATGTCATTGGGAGAGACTACCCAAAGTATGATTTCATCGTTTCTTTCTTTTCTTTTCCAGTGTGAAGGAACCACCTGGCACCAACTCATAATCTGTCTTACAGGCAAAAATGGTTTTAAATATCTGAGACATGGCAGATAACATCAGAGTCTCAGAGGTTTTCAGTTTGTAGCACAGGAGAAAGTGAGTTGCTGTTGAGAGCGAGATCACCTACTTTCTTTAATAGAGAAATATCCTTATCACAATGACAAAAGACCTACAAAAGTCTGACAGACCGACTGACAACGGACCGACCAAAATGACAAAATTGCATTAATATAGAAACTGACACACAACAAAAACTAATGTACTGGTACGTATATCAAAATTTGTTGGGATGAGACGTCACACCCACCATAACAGAACATTTGAGTTACATGAACACACACACATGCGCAAATTTAGAGACACATGTATAGGTGAAACACTATTTTGTTCATATGGCTTCTTCAAGTTAAAATGCAAGTACATGTGCATTAAAAATGCACAAATTAAATAATGTATACATTTACACAAACCTCAAAGACGCTGGTATATCTTGTCCTGAGAAAGTTTTTACCACCAAGTTCCCAGGTGTATGACCATTCCCTATGCTCAGATGGTCACAGCAAGATTCCAGATTAAATGTTATGAATGTGATGATCACAGAGTAGTTTGATGGAGCCGTGATGTACCAAGTATAATAGGCGTAGTTTGGATACTCATGAGGATAGTTTGGTGATGAAATTGACCACGTTTCTCCAACTTTAGTAGTGTAAGAAATAAACCAAGTACAATAATTTGATGATAAATTTTGTCTGTTTAAATGAAAAAAGAACATGCAGATCATCAAATTGGTTCAAGTCATAGATTTCAATTCTTAAAACAAAATCTATTTCATTTACTTTAATTTACTGCAATTGCTCTTTGCCGTAATGTCCAACATTATTTTTGCTCATATGATTGTATTGTATTTTTTCCTGTGTATGGTAATCTTGATGTCAAATTCATTTGGGTATTACCATACAAACAGACATACTGAAACACAGCCTTTGGTGCTGAAAGTTTGTTTTTACCGTGTCTAAATAAAATCAACAACAACCCTTAATGTAGCTTAATATAAGGTATGCACATTTAGGTTCAAAGAAGGTCACATAAAATAGTTATAAAATACAGGTGACACATGGGGTATTTGCACATAAAAATAGCACACACTTACATACATTTGCACACACATACTCTTTTCAACACTAAAATAAGAGTATGTAGAAAATTATTTAAAAACGTTTGTCTAAAGATATATGAAATAATTGAGTGCAGTGTTTAAAGACGTGTTTACTAATGGAGTAGTTATCATAGTAATACCTGAAATCGTGTCATTGGTTGTAGTACCTAGGAAAACAAAAGAATATTGCATTATTTGCTTAAATATAAAACACTGGCATGTGTTTCATTTCAATTTTGCCTGTTAATCAGTATGAATAAAGAAATATACAATCACACATATATGCACACACATACTTTTCTCAACACTATTAATTAAGAGTAGGTAGAAAATTATTTTTAAATATTTGTTTAAAGTTTAAGATATGAAATAATGAAGGATAGTTTGGTGATGAGATCAAACACATTTCTCCTAGAGTCAGGTGCACTGCTGAAAATTTAGTAGCGTAAAGAAGAAAACCCATGTACAATAATATGATGAATCTTGTCTGTTAAAATGATTAAAGGAAACCTCACCCCAAAAAATAACTTAAGTTATTCTGAGAGATTTATTGTATTCTTGCCCAATTAATCTACACGATACCCCATCAAAGTGTATGTGAGAGGTATATAAAACAAGATATTCTTAGCATAATGTACAGTTTCTAAGGACAACATAGGCATCGCCATTTGCTCGATATCATAGGCCTACTATGCAAAGTCGTTTATCAAGCAAATGTATTCAAATCTATAGACGCTTCCTTCCCACATGTGTGTGCAATGATGAAGTATTTCATTCGCTTGCAATTATCTTTTGTGCTATAATTTTCTGAATGCAAATTGCATGGAAATAAGCTGATGTTTGCATATTTGTGGTAATTTATGCAATTAAGGTCATAATATTTAACTGTTTTACCAAAAAATCATATATTCTTCATATTTAAACATTCATTTTTTTTACTCCACACCCGGGCCCTGTTTCATTAAAATTGTTATCAATTACAATAACTGTTATAAGCTACTGAAATCAACGCATTTGATTGGCAAAGAGCAAATTTGTCGTAGAAATTGAGCTTTTCTTATTGTTAATATTAAGGTTCATAAAGGAGGGCCCAGATGAAAGCTTTTAGTTTTGATAATTTTAGATAGTCATATACAAAGGTTTTGCTATAGTCCGTTTTTTATTCGTATATTTCTAGCTGAACTGAAATGGATGATGCCATTTCAAATTCACAAGATTGACATACATGCCAACATTTGAAAATCAGAAATCTGTACAAATTATGCTATTTTTAAAAAAAAGAGGAACAATCCTAACTCTCCTATTCAATACTACAGACAAATTTGTACAGGAAGAGGAACACCTGCATTAAAATGATAATTATCTTCTCCCAAAAAGAGGAATGTTCCTCTTTAATCTGAACAGTTGGCATGTATGGATTGAACATGTCAACTGAGCAAAAGAGTGATGCAACATTCAATTTACATAATAGTACTGTGATTTTAAACAATTTCAATCTTACCTATGCAGTTCAATTCATCCTCTCTGTTATCGCAATCATCGATACCATCGCAAACCCAGCTTGGATCATACACACATTCATAGTCAGATGCACACTCGAAGCAGATCGAGTTTGCTGGGGGGGTTGCTGGAATAAAGTGCACTTATACAGTTAATGCCAGTTGAACTAAAAGTCACTAGTGCATATGCATGCAAAAATATAAAGTACATAAATGTCGCAATGATTTACAATTGTTTTGGTAGTCAATATATAAAAACCCAGACTTTTAAAATTTTGCTGCACTCTACGATGCAAACTTGAAAAAAGGACCTTGTGACCTGGAAAGGATGATGCCATTTCAAATTCACAAGATTGAACAAGTCAACTGAAGAAACATGTGTTTGCTTACGACAATACTCCTCATCAGAAAAGTCACCACGATCATTGAAACCGTCACAAGTTTGACAATTCAGAATGCAATTCTTGTTAGTACATGTGAAAGAGTCATTGCTACACCCTGGTCAACATGAAACTATAGAAATTCATGATCATATCATTTACTGACAGGTGCTTTATCATTGCCAAAATTTAATCAACCTAAATGCACAAGTAATATAATTTGGGGTTGCAACAACTGGCTCAAGAAATTTTGGTTGACCAGCTTCCTCTACCAGTAGATTAATCCCCCACTCCCCCCCCCCCATTACAAATTGACTTGCCCTAAATCAAAGGTATTCAATGATCTTCAGGACATGAACAGATGTCAGCACACAAATTGCATAAGCTGTTGCCCAAACCCTGAGTATGAAATTACGTTTACGAAAAGAAAACCTAAATCTCAAGTTAAGATGAATCCCTTGTTGGTTTAAATTTGAGTAGGATACATGATAAAGAGTCTTACAGGTCTAACTAAGCAGAAAATAACCATTCATAGGTAGATCTGTCATACATTTTGGTCGTCTCTAAGAAATCATTCACATGGTACACAATAGCACATTCCACTACATTACAGCATTCTACATAAATGGAAAATCACTTATACCGGGTAGGTGAAATAGTCAACATTTTAACATGATTAAGATCGTAGTAGATTATTTTTCGATTTGAATAATATTAAGGGATTGGGTAACTTTGTCTCAGATTCTGAAACAAAATCCTGGATTTAGCTCATGGTGCAATGATAATTATATATAGGTCAGTCAGGAACCCCATGACTTTTACAAGCCGATCTCCTGTCTCATTATCAAGATATTTATGATTGGAAATCGGAATCAAATTTTGTGTTTGCCTAACGGTGTTCATATGTTTGTATTGTATTTTTCAGGTGTATGGTCATTTTGTCGTCAAATTCATTTGTGTAATACCATAAAAACGAACATACTGAAAAACAGCTTTTGGGGCTGAAAGTGTGTTTTTCCTGTGTCTAAATGAAATCAACAACAACCCTTAATGTAGAGTATAATTATGCACATTTAGGCTTAAAGAAGGAACAATGTACATCACAGCAAGCTCAGATAAAATGGTTTTAAAATACAGGTGACTACACACACATACTCTCCTAAACACTAAATTAAGAGTATGTAGAAAATTATTTAAAAACAGTTGCCTAAAGTTTAAGATATGAAATCGTTGAGTGCAGTGTTTTAAGACGTGTTTACCAATGGAGTAGTTATCATGGTAATACCTGAAATCATGTCATTGGTTAGACTGGCCGTAGTAGTACCTAGGAAAACAAAAGAATATTGCATTATTTGTTAAAACATAGGAATGTGTTTCATTTCACTTGTGACTGGTAATCAGTATGAATAAAGAAATTGAATGAAAGAAAATCCCATTTTTTTAGTAGTTTCTTGATACATTTCATTCTACAAGATCTAAATGCTCATCATTTGAATGGTCGGATCGATGATCCATTTTCGCAATTTTCTTTTAGAAACTCATTTATTGGTAAATGGCTATGCTCACTCATGCATGAATGGTACAATTCCAAGTGCATATCATCTAAACAAGGATTACTATATATATTTATTTAGATATATAAATATAACTATACTTCCAATACTTATTAGAAAATCTTAATTAGAAATAGTGTCCACTTTCTTGTTATGCTGAGTGTAGTTTAAAATTGGAATTTCAATATATTTGTGCATGCGCTATCAGCAGTATCTTGTCTGTGCTCTCAGCTGTGCTGTGCTCCGACAGCTGCTGTACAGACGATTGATCCAGGATTATTTTCGTCAAGAACATAAGGTTAGGATTAGGGTTGAAATCATGTTTTAGTTTAGCTTTATGGCTAGGATTTTCGACAGCCGGTACTGTGTTTTATCAACCTGCAAGGACCTTATCTCCAAGACTTTGGCTGATGGGAACAAGTACGTCAGAGAGAATACCAAATATTTTTGTTAAATTTTTTTTGGTTAAAATTGTATTTTTTGTTAAAATTTGTATCCTGACATTTGATTAGTCCTAAATTAAAAAAAACAAACAGAATCGCTTTCAAGTCTACAAGATGTGTATTGCCAATCTCCAGTATCTGCTGTTAATGGCATAAATACTCTTGTGTTTAGTGGGTCCCCAATGCAATGCCCATGAATACATTGTACCCATGCAGACCTTTAATGGCACTTAGGGATTTGTCTCATTTTCTAGTGAAATTTAAAGCATGTTCACATATGCACTGTGCGCATTCAATATTTGTTTAGCTACACTGTCCAGCAGTCAGTTTCAAATTTTATGCCTGCAGTTTTGGCCAATCAGAGGCCTTGGATATTCATATGCAGTATATAAAAGAAAATATCAAGGGTAGTGATACTTTTTAGTTTTAATCAAGAATTCCATGAATCATAGTATTGCTAGAGTGCCTATATATGTCTACGCATACATATACGTGCAACTGATTCTTATGAAATAAAAAAACTAATGAACAGAAATTTGTTTGAGTCTCTGTTATCATAAATAGATATAGACTCGGAGATATATGTGAAAAACAAGTAAAACATATCTGTAAAATTTTAGCAATTCTATTCACCAGCCTCGATATGGTAAATTTCCACTCAAGAATCATATCCCAAAGCGACATGTAAATTGAATGAGTGTGCAGACGTGGGAACATAAAGAATGTAATGAATACATGTAGAATCACATTAAGCATCAAAGGAATTTTAATAAAAAATTGGCAAATTTTAAGTCAAATATTAGGTGCCCAATCATTACGTATGCGACACAAGAGGAAATACCAGGGACTAGCCTATATACCAATTCCCACCACACTGCACCAGCCTGCAATCTAATTAATAACTTGAATTTAAAGAGATAATAAAGGAGTTGGAGAAAGTGGAAAGACGTTTATATTTGTTTGCATTATATGGTTTTAAATGTATTAATTGATAAAAGTGCTGAAACTACAACAATACCTAATGTTGGTGGAACACTGCCTGCGTAATCTGCAATAAAAAGAAATTATTTATTGTTCAAATGAGATAATAGACAGATCACTTGAAATCATTTATGTAAAAATTTGGAATTTCATATATCCTTGGTTTTCTCTTCGCTCTGCATTACACGTTTTGTGAAGTTATATATTGTTAATAATAAGGAAGAATCTATTCTGCACTAAAATCAAACAAATTTAAGTCATAGAGGGGGCACAAAACTTATCCTCTACATAAATTCACCTAAACATGTCTCGAAGTTAGATTTACCAATTGTAAAAATTGTGTCTCCATGATTAATTTTCATATAACAATTGGGTTTCTATACATATATTGTTGCTTAATTAAACCAATGTTGCTTCATTGGTGTTTTTTTAAAGAGCAGATTAGAGCTTTCTCTTTACAGAATATATTTCTGAGATACATTCATTAAAAAAAAATGCTTGTGTTGTCATATGTTAAATTTCTTTCAATACCAAGATATTTATGAACTTAAACATACTTTTCACAACTCCTAGAATGAAAGGCAACAGCTCAGAGACTCTCGCGTACACTCCTGGACTTCCTGGTTCCGCACATCCATATCCCCAACTGGTTACACCGACCAGGTGCCATCTACCATCTGGACCTTCACATGCTAAAGGACCACCACTATCACCCTTCAAAATATAATATTATACTATTATTTCATGCTCTGGCATTCAATATTCATGCAATATAATATTTTCACTGACAAATTAACAATTGCACAAGTGATGTTATATTTCACTGGGGCCACAGGCATGAGCCTGGGAAATTCTGCATTTGGGGGGGGGGGGGGTATTATATATTGAGCGATGCAATGCATGCGTTATTTGTTATACAAAATTTGGGGTATTTGCGATCTCATATCTGGAGTCAGGCGATTATATTCAGGTTGCCCTTGAATGACATGTTCACAGCTAAGATAATGCAATGAATGGATACATGCAGGGAGAGGTTCAGAGTCTAATTCAATTTAGTACACATATTGTGCATGTAAGGTTCACGCTCATGCACATATAACAAAATGTTGAGAGTCAGCTAGTTGATATCTTCCAAGCCAATAGTATGCTCTCTAACAAATACCCTATTTTATCTAAATAATGAATTAATATTCAACTATCAAATGTAGAAGAGGAAAAACTAACGTCACAGGTATCTATATCTCCTCTTTCATATCCTGCGCATATCATGTTGTCTGTAAAGCTTTCAATCCCAAGTAGACTTCCACAGGTGATTCTGCTAATCAAACCCACGAATGCCTTCTGCAAGTGGTCTGGATATCCATCTACACAATATGATATGAAAAAATTCACCATTTTAACTTCTTGAATGCCAGATGTGATACTGTCCAATGGGATTTGTGATAGAATTTGTGCAAAACTGCAGCCATAATGCAATAAGAATTAATCAGGTTGATAGAAAACTCGGTCAATCTGATTACTTAAAAATGGGGAAAACGTGACACTTCATCTATTTACATGTTTACTATAATATTCATGCTTGCATTACTAAACAAATAAAAAATGACAAGTTTTACTGATAATGCGAGTCTGGTAACAAAACATAAATGCAACTCTGCACACGTGCACAGAGAAACAAAAATAATAGAAAAAGACCTCGCAAACCAGCAATCTTTGCAACAAGCATCATGATTTATGTATTACATTTCTATCCTCAAAACCACTCTTTAGTGAACTAGCTGCCGGTATACACAGCATAAAAGTGAAAAATATGAAGAAATCAGAATTATTTCATTCTAACCACTACTATACCAAATATTTTAGCATTTTCCATTTTTAAATTTTTTGTTTGTTTGTATTTTCCTACACTGGATGCGGTTCCTATAAGCTTCTGGCTCAGGTGTTCGAGGACCCCAATGAACGTTAATGTTAATTTTGTTTTCCTACTTTTGTTTTGAAAGGGATCCCTAAAATATGAGGACCCTTGTGTTATGACAATTTTGGAAGAGTGTACTAGGTGCCTGCATGGCCACCCCTCCTCGCCTACCCCCTCCCCCCCCCAAAAAAAAAATAAATTGTAAGACCAAAATTGAGCTACAACGTACCAATTTGAGTATTTCCCCATCCGCTTACTATACATTGCTTGTATACAGTGGTTTCTTGAGATGAATTTGCAAGACATGCTGGTCTGATGTAATCAGTGTAATTGACTAGCGTAGAGAGTTGGATGAGTGCTATATCTGCATCATTGGTGAAAGAATCATAGTCGGGATGAATGAATATTTGACTGGGTGTAATGCTGAGGCGATATGGTGAAGTGCTTTCAATGTTGAGATTCCCAAAGACAACCTCATCCACAGTATAGCGGCTACCAGAAGAGCTATGGACATGAAATATAATGTTCAAAGTTTATTTCAACACTTTCATCAAAACAACACATAACATACATGTTTTGAAACATCAAAATGTTCAATATCACAGTCATTATGTTAAAACAAATAGCGTAGAGATCATCAGAGTGAAGAAAAACACTGAAACACACACCAAAAAAAAAAATCAATATTGAAAATGAGTCATTAATAGATAAGTAATAAACATTCTGGGAATGTAATAAAATGTTTAATATTCATAACTCTTTGTTAACTGCCATGTTACAAATCATTTTACTCACCTGTTACAAATAATTGTATTTCAATAGTCAGAATGTGAATTACATCCACTAATTGCTTCTAGGTTAGCCAAACATAAGCCATGTTAAGACAGGGGCTTGCTAGTTGGCATAAGTTAATCCCTGCAGCAGTAAATATCCCATAAATATTTAACTCACACCATTAGTTGTCCATACCCTCTTGCTCGGACCAACTTGCCACGATCAAGTTAACACGACCTTCCACTGACCCAGTCTTATAATCAGCGTAACTTCCGGAAGCCAGGGGCAGATCCAGGATTTTCCAAAAGGGGGGTGTGAAATGTACAGATTGTACGCGCAAAGTGCTAAAGCCTTTATGGTGTAAGGTCCGGGGCCCACTTGAGGGCCCCAGAAAATGTTGAACCTTAAAGAGAAGGTTGAGTTCTGGGAAGAGGTGAACAATAATTTGTGAGTGTTATCATTGTATTTTGCAAGTGTGGAAGAACATCAGAGAAAAAAATGTTCTCTGGAAGGCATGGATCTGCAAATGCCTTGATATTCTAAATATGGCATATAACATCATAAAAATTGTGACTGATTTTTATGCCACATGTTTGTGTAGTCCCATATATACAGAGCTGGTAACTTTACCAAGACTGGACCAAATTTCTTATCATTTTGATACTCAGGGTGCCATGTGAGAGCATCCGCACGGTCAACTTACCCTACCCTCTAGTCGTGTTAGCACGTTACACGTGGCACACGAAACGTCGTGATCTTTCAGATCCCTTGCTGACTATACATTGCGAGACAAACGAATGTCACTAGCGATATTAATTTCAATGTTACTAAAGTTATCGAACGGAAACCAGATTTTTTATGACAGGACGGTCACACGACATCGTTTATCCCCTCCGACTTCGTCTGCGAGGGGATAAAAAAAGGTGCAGATGGTGCTACATAATGAGAGTTGGTAGCTATTCTTAAACATTTCTTTTGAACTTTAAATAGTGAGTCTTATTCAGTTGCCCATATTTACCCAAAATAGCTCTAAACATGAACCGTACGCCAACCAAAATTGCCATCGTGGGAACACAGCTATTATATTTTGTCCTACCGAACAACACGAAACTCGCATTCCGACTTTTGAAATAAAATTTTTTGTACCAGGTGAATGAAATAATTTGTAATAATAACGAGGCACTTAACAAAAATTTGTGCATTAAATCTGATTCCATGATCAAAAACATATATACATGCATATGCATAATGTGTACACACACACACACACACATATGTACATATATATGTATACTGTATATATATCAATCTGAAAAGTCATACAGATTTATCAATAAAGTTGTGATAAGACATTCTTTGTCTATCAAGAATCAAGCATTTTGTCACAATCATTTCAAGAAAAGAGGTAAGAAAAAGAACATTCCAACTGTATGGGCAAGAGCGTATGTAAATATGTATATGTGTGTATATGTATATATATATATATTTATATATAAACATACATTCATATACAAATATATATATATATATATATACACATATACATACACTGTTGCCCATAGAGTTGGAATAGTTTTTCTTACCTCTTTTCATGAATGATTGTGACAAAAATGCTAATCACAACTTTGTTGATAAAAGAAGTTTATTTCCATTCTATTGGCAATGGTATCTACGGTATAAAGGATAAACATTTGATGTGTTTCGGAAGTGATAGTTCTGTATTATGAAGCAAAAGATAATAGACTGCCAAACTTTCTTCAATCCATACATGTATGTTGCTCATGAAATCAAAGTAAAACAATATCTCCATTTTGTAAAATTGTTTACCTGGTATATTACAATATTTTTGCTCTTTCTACATACTTTTCGAGCCGTAAATTAATTATTATTAAATCTAGGAGGGGACATCCAATCACCAGTTGTAATACTGTTTAGAGCCTCACAGTGATATGAAGACAATACATGTACTTCAAAAGGACAATTAATACTTTCTATATTCTAGAATATGTTATTAAGGAAATAATACCAAACCAATTATTGCATGAGCTTCTTATTCTATATAGAATATTCCTTTAAGAAAAGGGGCTATTGAAGTTGTCCACGACCAAATGTAGGATGGGAAATATAGTATTGCTGTGATTTTGCAGGAACCTGCCTTAGACCTCTACAGCAAACATTGAAAAATCATTATTGAATGAAATAGGAGTCATATATGTATTTTAAACATTTGAATGGGGATACAAAGGTCCTGGGTTTTAGGCCCAGCATGGTACTATGTCCTTCAGCGAGGCATTTTCTCTACATTGCTGCTCTTCATCCAAGTGTTAGATGGATACCCAGTGGGATGTGCTTAGATTAGCATGTGCAAGCCTGTAAAAGTTACCTACTGGAATGCTCCAAACGGAGTAAAGAGTGTGCACTGTAAATCGCAGAATCAATCCACTGACCAGGGTAATAATGCTGTACGCCCTTTGATTGGTTACCTTATAACTGGTACGGTGTGCTTTATGAAAACAAGTGCAAAGGTCCAACTTACACACAGTGAGCTGCTGTCACTACCCATTCGGAAGAGATTAGAGTACCTCCGCAGAAACCAAATCCGTTATCTTTCAAATATACCATCCAGGGAAATTCGCCTTCATTTGCATCCACGCCACCTACTATTTCGGCAAATTTCTGTCTATATGCTGGTCTTGTACCACAGATGTCAGTTTTGAACAGGTCTAACATAGAATCAAATTGTAAAGAAAGATATATGAATCTTTGATAGGGTCTATACTAGTATTAAGGGAGTCATGCAAAATAATTTACAAAACTTAAGAAACATTTATCTAATATCGAAAAGTACAATGGTTTAAAGTTGGTATTATGTATTTATATAAATCACCATAAGAAATAATACAATTTGATTAAAAGACAAAATTAGACAAAATGTGCATAAAAGGTCAACTGTAATGTGCCAAATTAGTAAAAGGAAGACAGCAACATGCAATGAATAATGATGAACGATTAAATATGTATAATAGGAATGTATTTTATATGTTTGGAGACGGGATGGGTTGAAAGAGAGAAAAGTGGGAATTTCAGTATTAAGAAAGATAGATAGTGATGGGAGATAGTTTAATAGTGATGGGAGGAAACGAACAGGAAGAGAAAGAGACAAGGAAAGAGTGAGAACGAGAGAGGGAGAGACAAGGTGTGAATTAATGAACAGAATTCAACATTTCCTGATTTGGATTTGGCTTTCTATTACTGATGAAGTAATCATGCAATATCTATGACAAGCTAGGATACGAATTTGAAGTAACCGCTGGACCAGTTGGAGCGCTAGGGTCGTCACAGCATGATGAACATGAGTGCTACACAAGATGACACCATATTAAATTATCAAATTGTTCAATACATGCTTCTGCGATAATTGCTCTATGGTTATTGTCTATAAAACTAAAAGAGTTCCTGATTTCAAAACTATACCCAACACTATACTAATCATAGCCTCAACCCTGACGTAAAATCCCAATTTCAACCCTAACCCTACATCTTTCAAGAAATAACGCCCAGAGCAGTTGCTGCCGGCTATTGCGGCGTAACAAAATAGCCAGTGAATGCCGACGGGTGCTATGGTTTAGTTTTGTCTTAGTTTATTATCTGGTTTTTGTTATACAATTTTATCTGTTTATTGTACAGAGAACCCCACTTAAAAGCTTAAGCTTCTCTCGGGTTCCCTAACCATTTTTACTTTGTATGTCCAACATGTTTTGTATATGTCCTTCGAACATTGTTTGTATTTCTGAATGTTGTTTAAAAAAAATGGTTGAACCAATAAATGAAATGAAATGTTGGATCATCCCTACCTCCTGTAGCTCCCTGGCAGTAACCATTAGGTGTTCTCCCTTTATCTGTAAAGTCTTTGCAGTTTACTGGCCAAGACATGTTCGAGTGCTGCTCAAAGAGTTCTCTACAGTGTGCTGTAATATTCACACAATCTGAGTAGCATGGGCGATTTGTAGGTCCTTGATGGATGCATTCAGGAAACAGCAAGTTGCATGCAAGGTCGATGGCTCTGGGATGACAACCTTGTAAACTGTGTATAATCTTCATTCAAAATAATAGTGGTAGGAATGTGATAAAAGATTTAAACATTTAAAGGGGAAGTCTACCCTGATATTAAGTTGGTTTGGTATAGAAGCAGAAAAATGAGAGAAACAGATCAGAAAGAGAGAGTTTGAGAAAAAGTCGATTAAAAATATTAAAGAATTTTTTTGAATTTTGAAGTTGCGATGTTGCGATAAATCAAACATGAATTGGCAGTTCTGTGATGTATCTTGAGACCTCCTGTCCAATTTGCTTGGCACAGAAAGTTTCATAAAGTTTCATTTTTTTTCTTAGTTATTGATGACGGCATACATTTGTTTCTTAAATGGGTTGCCATACAACATATGTGCAATAACTATATCTAGAGTGAATGTATGATTGACAATTTTCTTCAGGGAAAATATAATTTTTGAAAGTTTTTTAGTACAGGGCAAATGGAAGGAGAGCTCACAAGATACGTCACAGGGTTACCAATTTATGTTTGATTGATAGCAATTTCAAAAATAAAAAACTCTGTTATTTTTAATTGGTTTTTGCACAAACTTTCACTGACGTGTTTCTCTTAAAACCAACTTAATATCAGGGTGGACTTCCCTTTCAACCCAGGTTCATGGCACAGTGTAATTAAAAATACAAATATTTAATTGGCAAGGTGTACAGCAAAAGTACATGGACCCAAACAGCATAGAGAAGAAAACAAAACATTGCCTTTTCAATATGAATGCAGGATGGATGAAATGAAATGGGGTTTCCCAATGTAAAGGTACATGTACTACAACTCAATATTATAAGAAAGAGGTTCGACACAAACTGTGCAACTAGCATCACCGCAGTCCCTCATATTGCTACTGTTATATATTTTGTATGTTCAATGCAATCGTTTTGGCCTGTATAAAATTTAGTTCATCTCATAAAGCAACTTTTTTGTATGAAGGAAATCTATATGGACACTTTCAGCATGGATGTTATGATGCAAGTTTCTCCTTTGTAATAATACTGATAACATCCTTCATAAATTTCTTTCTGAAAAAAAATTGCTTTACTACAGCACATTAGTTATCAAGTGTAAAGAAATATTTATGTGTAATCCAGAGAATGAAATAAGATATAAACACACTGGAGCTACTCACAAAATTGTAAGAAAGAACTGCCTGAGGAGAATTTGGAGAATACTGATTCGAGAAGTATGTTCTGTCATACGGTAATTGTCCACATTCACCTATATTCTCTAGAGGAACACAGGGTGCTGTTTGATAAACAGAAAATATCATAATAAGAAGGGGAAAATTAACATGAACAGTTGTATGTGTATATTCATGTACATGTAGTTTCGTGTTTTACTAATTCAGTAAACCAAATCCCAAACCCCGAGTATGAAATTACGTTTTACAAAAGGAAAACCTAAATCTCAAGTTAAGATGAATCCCTTGTTGGTTTAAATTTGGGTAGAATACATGATAAAGAGTCTTACAGGTCTAACTAAGCAGAAAATAACCATTCATAGGTAGATCTGTCATATATTTTGGTCGTCTCTAAGAAATCATTCAAATGGTACACAATAGCACATTCCACTACATTACAGCATTCTACATAAATGGAAAATCACTTATATACCGGGTAGGTGAAATAGTCAACATTTTAACATGATTAAGATCGTAGTAGATTATTTTTCGATTTGAATAATATTAAGGGATTGGGTAACTTTGTCTCAGATTCTGAAACAAAATCCTGGATTTAGCTCATGCTGCAATGATAATTATAAATAGGTCAGTCAGGAACCCCATGACTTTTACAAGCCTGTCGCCTGTCTCATTATCAAGATATTTATGATTGGAAATCGGAATCAAATTTTGTGTTTGCCTAACGGTTTTCATAACACTACAGTCTATTGGGGAAAATGAGTGTGGTAAAACCGGTCACTCAAAGATTTTTACTCTTTTGAGGCACTTCATGATCATTTTGAAGCGCAATTTTTTCAGGGCTTCATTATTACACCATATCACAGACACTGATAACACGTAGGACCATGCCTCTCAGATTTAACAATGTTACCCGATGCCTTAAAGGAAGGTAGTAGAGGTGTTGTGTTGTATTCTATTCTAAGCATAAAGACATCATCAAAAGTAAAATTGCAAAGGAATTCAATACAATTGTTGTGATCCATTGCCTTCAATAACATCTAACTGGTAGGTACATTAATAAGTATCATTAACTCAACACCTGGGCCCTGTTTTATAAATCTTGTTAACAATAACAAAAGCTAAATTTCTATGCCAATTTTGCTTTCTGCCAATCAAATGCCACGATTTCAGTAGCTTGTAACAGTTTTTGTTACTTGTTAATGATAAAAAGTTTTATGAAACAGGGCCAAGGTGTTGAGACAGTTGAAAGCTTTCAGTTTTTATAATTTTAGATTATTTTAGATTTAGGTTTTGATATCGTCCGTTATAGTTATTTCTCGCCAATTGGAACGGATGATGCCCTTTCAAATTCACATGATTATACGAGTCAACTGAAGAATAATGTGTATGCTTACGACAATACTCCTCATCAGAAAAGTCACCACAATCATTGTAACCGTCACAAGTTAGAGAATTCAGAACGCAATTGTTGTTGATACATGTGAAAGAGTCATTGCCACACCCTGGTCAAAATGAAAATATAGAAACTCATAAACAAATCAACTACTGATAAAAATTGAATCAACCTAAATGCAGATGTAATATCTAATCGACTTGCCCTCAATCCAAAGTATTGAACGGCCCAACGGACATAAACAGTTAATGTTAAAAGACCACCCAAAACACTTCTTTGAATAAATGTGTGGCTAGAGTAATGAGATATATCCGATTTAGTACTTTTATCCACAAGCCTAGACAGATTTTCATGTTGAAATTACGAACTGAATGTAAAGTGAATGAGTGGGCAGACATTAGAACCTTTGTTTTTTGCAATGTCAAAATGACATTGTTCTTACACAAATTTTGACAAAACCTGTGGCACACTTTAAAGGTTCTATGTCCCATTTAATTTGCAGGTCAAAAAAAAAAAAATCAAAAATGTTAGATTCCAACGGCATTTGAAAGACAATTCTTATTTAGAACTACCTTCAAAACGAAAGGGTTTGAAAATTGCT
Organism: Strongylocentrotus purpuratus; assembly: GCF_000002235.5. Classification (NCBI taxonomy): domain Eukaryota; kingdom Metazoa; phylum Echinodermata; class Echinoidea; order Camarodonta; family Strongylocentrotidae; genus Strongylocentrotus; species Strongylocentrotus purpuratus. The sequence continues at coordinate 28,351,497 of NW_022145599.1, read as the reverse complement.
TTTTTACAAAAATAACGACCATTAGTTGTTGAATCCACATAAGTGATTGCAATCACCTAAGTAATAGTCTGATTTTCAGACCCTTGTACCGAATGGTCTTACGTTTGGTGCTGCACAAACATTCAATCAGTTTGATTTTGGTCATTACAAGTAGTGGGTTATTGATGTAGACAAATGTACCTATACAGCTCATTTTATGTATGTAATTATTACCAAAGAAAAAGAAGATGTCAGTCAGTCACTCAATAGTGTCTGACAGGGAAGTCTAGAAAGTAAATGGGTTTCCTTGCATAATTTGAATACTAGGACACTGCTAACATTTAAATTTCACAGATAGGACATTCATGACATATTCATAATTCCTGCAACGTTCTACATAATGTGATGTTGGCTGCAAAAGGGACATAGTATCTTTAATCTAGTTATATATATAAGAAATTAAATGACATCAAGCATAAGGGGAGCACAATATAACGGTAACAAATCTTGTTGATTTCAAGTGAAATATTAGGAGAGCAGACACAGGGTTCCCCTATATATTACACTAAAATATCATATCCTACATATTTTAGTTTAATTTTATGTTCTGCTGTATTTTAGCGCAATTCTGTGTTCTCTTGATTTGTTTGTCTATGTTCTGCTGCATTTCACCCTAATTTCTACTTCCTGCTGTAGTTCAGCATAATTCTAGGTTCTGCTGTTTTTAGCATAATTTTAGGTTCTGCTGTATTTTGGCATAATTCTACTTCATGCTGTATTTCAGCATAAATCTAGGTTCTGCTGTTTTTTAGCATAATTCTAGGTTCTGCTGTATTTTGGCATAATTCTAGGTTCTGCTGTATTTTAGCATCATTCTATTTTCTGCTGCATTTTTAAGCATCATTTTATGTTCCGCTGTATTTCAGCATCATTCTATTTTCTGCTGTATTTTAGCCTCATTATATGTTTTGCTGTATATCAGCGTCATTCTACGTTTTGCTGTATTTCAGCGTAATTCTATGTTCCGCTGCATTTTAGCGTCATTCTATCCCTGTTCTGCTGTTTTTTGCGTTATGCTAGGTTCTGCTGTAATAGCAAAAAATATAATTGATGTTTGAGTCAATATTTCAACATTTTGTGTAGAATTTTTGTGTATGTAACTTAGCTCTATTAGAGAAAACAGACAAAATTAAAACTGGTCAATGAATTATGGAGAAGAAGGTTTTTCTTGTAATTTCTTGCATTTTTTTTTTTTTTGGGGGGGGGGGGAGGGCAATTTTAAAGCAAACTTTCAAAATTATATGAAAAATTTCTGCGGATCTCATTCAGCTCTGTAAAAGAAAAAAAAATCAAAGTTGGTCAATGAATGAAGGAGAAAATGTTTTTTGTGACTTTGAATCAATTTGCATGAATATGCAAAATTAATACAAATTTCACAATTCTGTGTAGAAGTTTCCACTCCCCCTACCCAGCCCTATCCATAAAGCAAACAGAATCCAAATCGGATGAGAAATTATGAAGAGGAAGCATTTAGAAATTGTGGATGGATGATGGACGCCAAATGCAATTGCATACTGTTTAGCTCATCGCACCAATCGGGCCAGATGAGCTTAAACCAAAACCAAAACTAGATGTGTGTACATACCTAGAGATCTAGGGATCACTGTTAGCTGCAGTTGGAATCCCTGATGCGTGACTGAATCGTCACTGGTGAATCGCATCCAACTGTTAGAACTGTACAATCTGTAGAACAAGACAAAATTGTGTCAATACTTTTTCTGATATTAATACATACTATCTGATTATTCACTATGTTCTGGATACACTGTTATTTCACACTTCAGCACCAATGACGTAGTATCATAAAAAAAAACACATTTCATAGTCATAGCAATCCTTTCGATTTTTGTTTGCATTTGCAAGAACACCCCAAAACTCATCTAACTGTAGCTTGCCTGTAAACCATCCTGATTTGCATATTATTATAGTTGGTCGTTTCATAGAGCAGTGTTAGGTCCAAAACCACATCAGATGTCATTGGGAGAGACTACCCAAAGTATGATTTCATCGTTTCTTTCTTTTCTTTTCCAGTGTGAAGGAACCTCCTGGCACCAACTCATAATCTGTCGTACAGGCAAAAATGGTTTTAAATATCTGAGACATGGCAGATAACATCAGAGTCTCAGAGGTTTTCAGTTTGTAGCACAGGAGAAAGTGAGTTGCTGTTGAGAGCAAGATCACCTACTTTCTTTAATAGAGAAATATCCTTATCACAATGACAAAAGACCTACAAAAGTCTGACAGACCGACTGACAACGGACCGACCAAAATGACAAAATTGCATTAATATAGAAACTGACACACAACAAAAACTAATGTACTGGTACGTATATCAAAATTTGTTGGGATGAGACGTCACACCCACCATAACAGAACATTTGAGTTACATGAACACACACACATGCGCAAATTTAGAGACACATGTATAGGTGAAACACTATTTTGTTCATATGGCTTCTTCAAGTTAAAATGCAAGTACATGTGCATTAAAAATGCACAAATTAAATAATGTATACATTTACACAAACCTCAAAGACGCTGGTATATCTTGTCCTGAGAAAATTTTTACCACCAAGTTCCCAGGTGTATGACCATTCCCTATGCTCAGATGGTCACAGCAAGATTCCAGATTAAATGCTATGAATGTGATGATCACAGAGTAGTTTGATGGAGCCGTGATGTACCAAGTATAATAGGCGTAGTTTGGATACTCATGAGGATAGTTTGGTGATGAAATTGACCACGTTTCTCCAACAGTCAGGTTAACCGCTGAAACTTTAGTAGTGTAAGAAATAAACCAAGTACAATAATTTGATGATAAATTTTGTCTGTTTAAATGAAAAAAGAACATGCAGATCATCAAATTGGTTCAAGTCATAGATTTAAATTCTTAAAAAAAAATCTATTTCATTTACTTTTATTTACTGCAATTGCTCTTTGCCGTAATGTCCAACATTATTTTTGCTCATATGATTGTATTGTATTTTTTCCTGTGTATGGTAATCTTGATGTCAAATTCATTTGGGTATTACCATACAAACGGACATACTGAAACACAGCCTTTGGTGCTGAAAGTTTGTTTTTACCGTGTCTAAATAAAATCAACAACAACCCTTAATGTAGCTTAATATAAGGTATGCACATTTAGGTTCAAAGAAGGTCAGATAAAATAGTTATAAAATACAGGTGACACATGGGGTATTTGCACATAAAAATAGCACACACTTACATACATTTGCACACACATACTCTTTTCAACACTAAAATAAGAGTATGTAGAAAATTATTTAAAAACGTTTGTCTAAAGATATATGAAATAATTGAGTGCAGTGTTTAAAGACGTGTTTACTAATGGAGTAGTTATCATAGTAATACCTGAAATCGTGTCATTGGTTGTAGTACCTAGGAAAACAAAAGAATATTGCATTATTTGCTTAAATATAAAACACTGGCACGTGTTTCATTTCAATTTTGCCTGTTAATCAGTATGAATAAAGAAATATACAATCACACATATATGCACACACATACTTTTCTCAACACTATTAATTAAGAGTATGTAGAAAATTATTTTTAAATATTTGTTTAAAGTGTAAGATATGAAATAATGAAGGATAGTTTGGTGATGAGATCAAACACATTTCTCCTAGAGTCAGGTGCACTGCTGAAAATTTAGTAGTGTAAAGAAAAAAACCCATGTACAATAATATGATAAATTTTGTCTGTTAAGATGATTAAAGGAAACCTCACCCCTAAAAATAACTTAAGTTATTCTGAGAGATTTTCTTGTAATCTTGCCCAATTAATCTACACGATACCCTACCAAAGCGTATGTGAGATGTATATAAAACAAGATATTCTTAGCATAATGTACAGTTTCTAAGGACAACATAGGCATCGCCATTTGCTCGATATCATAGGCCTACTATGCAAAGTCGTTTATCAAGCAAATGTATTCAAATCTATAGGCGCTTTCTTCCCACGTGTGTGTGCAGTGATGAAGTATTTCATTCACTTGCTATTATCTTTTGGCAATAATTGTCTGAATGCAAATTGCATGAAAATAAGCTGATGTTTGCATTTATGGTAATTTATGCTACTAAGGTCATAATATTTAACTTTTTACCCCAAAATCATATATTCTTTATATTTAAACATTCATTTTTACTACATATATTCATTTGGAATAATAATAAAGCAAACAAATTTGAAATAGCCAGGTTAGTCCGTATGTTATCTATTGCTTTGATAATTAGGTGGTCTGTCGTTTACGACAGATCACCTATTGCTTTCGTCAGAATTTTCTTTCTTATTATTATTATTATTATTATTTATTTTTATTTCTCCACACTTTTTTGTTCCGATGATAACTCAAGATCGGTTCAGTCAATTTCGTTCAATTTTGGCACAGTCATAGGTCATTGCCATAAGACATGACAGGAACATTTTCAAGGTCATCAAGTCTTTATGACGTCATCCAGGCGCCATTTTTTTTTTTTTTTTTGTTCTTTCAACTCATGATCATATATTCATAACGGAAAGGCATTTCTTATTCATATTTATCATGATCAAGGTCAATATCCGTCCGGTCAATTTCAGGTCAAAGAACGCGCGCGCGCAAAAAATAAAAATGCTCCAAATCGTCTCAAATTTATTTTGCATATGTTTCAGGCCATTTTAAGCATTTTGCAAAAAAACGCGCTCGCACGCATGCGTGCGCGTTTTCAAGCGTACTGGTATTTTTCAACATAGAATCGCCAGATTTTCTCTGTCATCATATTTGGCACATTTTTCAAAGCATTTTGATACCTTGTTCATCTTTTTCTGCCCATTAATAAGGGAATGAGCGTCCGTTTAAGATAATTTCCGTGCGTGCGAGCTCTTGTAATACCTAGCATACATGGGCAAAAACATGCCTATACAAAATCCATTGTAGCACTTTAGGATGCAAGGTGAACCCAATTTTTTTCTCCATATTTTGATAGAGTATGAATTGGAGATATGATTTCATGTCTCATTTGACCCTTAATTAACTCATGACGTCATCATAATGGCCTCCGAACTCAAAATTTCAATATGCATATTATGACATCAGCATATTTTTGGAAAATTGATTGTATCTCTGTAAATATTGATCAATTTAATTCCAATTTTTGATATGTTTTAGCTGAGACAATTCTCTACAAATGCAGTATTCACGAATTTTCATTTTGACGAAAGTATCATGGCGTATTTTTGCGATTAAAGGAGGCATGTCAATTTTTCACATTTTGCGTGTATTCTCTATGGGGCATGACTTTTTCTCAAAACTGGATTCTACATTCCCGTCTTTCACAAGCAATATCCCCGTCGTTTTTGCTTCGTTCTTGCTGAGCTTCGAGTATGTTGTAGCTGAGACAGTAAGCTATCACAAGTGTCCTATTTATTTCTCGATCAGATGCCGGGATCATGCTCATATTTCACTTGCAACGTATGATTTGAGAATTTCATTTTCCGTTTACGTGTAATCGCTATGGGAAACGTTTTGGTATATCGGTAACGCACTTGACTTCCGACCTCAAGGTCCCTGGTTCGAGTCCGGGCGTCTCCAACAATTTTTGTTCTTCACTTTTTTTTCTTTTTGACCTTTCAATGATCATTAGAATTGAAGACAGACCACCTAATTCGTCCCCATGACGCATTAAATTTCTAGTTTTCTTTGTTTTTTAACTCATGTATTTTATTGTTTTTGTTGTTTTATTTCATTTTTAACTATAATTCAACTATTTTGACCCCCAAAACAAACACCTACCGGTAAATTATAAACAAGACCGAATAACCAATGTTTTATCTCTTTTGTTTTTACACAAATCACAAAAATGAGTGATTTTGGGGCTGACTTTGTAACAGGAGGTTTGATTTTCGAAAAATTCATTTCAAAAGATGCTCAAGACCCGGAAGAAGAAAAAAATCATAAAATTTCAGCGCAAGAGTTTTTTGCACTAAAAAATGATTGCGAAAAATGTAGAGGGGGGGGGGGGGGCTTCTAAAGCCCAAACCCCCGGGCTATATAGGGTTAAGAAAGGTAGTAGAGGTGTTGTGGTCTAGTGGATAAGTCATCGAACTGCAGATCACAAGGTATGGGGTTCAAATCCCAGCCCAGCATAAACGTCCTTTGGCAAGACGTTAATCTAAATTTCCCACACTCCACCCAGTCGTTAAATGGGTACCCGGTAGGATGCGAAAGTTAATGAAGTATGCTCAGCATTTTGAGCGTCTGTAAAATGATGCCTGGCTGCAATGCTCCCCAGGGAGTCGAAATACAAAAGCTATACAAAAGCAGGATGAAAGATCCTTGGAAATTCTAGTAAAATATTCATTTTCAAAGAGTAAAATAAGATCGAATATCCTAATCAATTCTAAGCACAAAGACATCATCATAAGTACAATGATATTTGCAAAGGAATTCCATACAATAATTGCACTCCATAACGACCTTGCCTTCAATAACAACTAAACTGATGCAGTTCATTCATAATCATCATTTACTCCACACCTGGGCCCTATTTCATTAAAATTGTTATCAATAACAAATAACAATAACTGTTATAAGCTACTGAATCAACGCATTTGATTGGCAAAGAGCAAATTTGTCATAAAATTGAGCTTTTCTTATTGTTAATATTAAGGTTCACGAAGGAGGGCCCAGATGAAAGCTTTCAGTTTTGATAATTTTAGATAGTCTTATACAAAGGTTTTGCTATAGTCCGTTTTTATTCGTATATTTCTAGCTGAACTGAAATGGATGATGCCATCTCCAATTCACAAGATTGAACAAGTCAACTGAGCAAAAGAGTGATGCAACATTCAATTTACATAATAGTACTGTGATTTTAAACAATTTCAATCTTACCAGTGCAGTTAAATTCATCCTCTCCGTTAAAGCAATCATAGTCACCATCGCAAACCCAGCTTGGATCATACACACATTCAAAGTTAGATGCACACTCGAAGCAGGACGAGTTTGCTAGGGGGTGCAAAAATATAAAGTACATACATTTCGCAATGAATTACAATTGTTTTGTAAGTTAATGATTTTATACAAACCCTGACTTTTATAACTTTGCGGTATTCTATGTTGCAAATTTGAAAAAAGGACCTCGTGACTTGGAATGGATGATGCCAATTCAAATTCACAAGATTGAACAAGTCAACTGAAGAAAAATGTGTATCCTTACGACAATACTCCTCATCAGAAAAGTCATTACAATCATTGAAACCGTCACAAGTTTGAGAATTCAGAACGTAATTCTTGTTAGTACATGTGAAAGAGTCATTGCCACACCCTGGTCAACATGAAAATATAGAAATTCATGATCATATCACTTACTGATAAAGTGCTTTATCATTGCCAAAATTTAATCAACCTAAATGCACAAGTAATATAATTGTGGGTTGGAACCAACTGGCCCAAGAAATTTTGGTTGACCAGCTTCCTCTACCAATAGATTAATCCCCCCCCCCGCCCCATTACAGATTGACTTGCCCTAAACCAAAAGTATTCAATGATTTTAAGGACATGAACAGATGTCAGCACGCAAATTGCATAAATAAGCTGTTGCTTTTGTGGGGTGAAGGGTTAGCATAAAAGAAATTAATTTGTCAACGGCTATATTTTAGTCATTTTACAACCTAAGAATGTTGTCATCTTCCACAGAAAAAGTGTTGCAATATTCAACCTAAGAATCTTGCCATCTTTAACATAAGTGTGATACAGCATTAAAACAAGAGAGTTGCAACATACAAAATAAGTGAGCTGTAACCTTCTACAAAACAGTGTTGCAACATTGAGCAAAAGAGTGATGCAACATTCAATTTACATAATAGTAGGGGAAGGCGGGGTAAGTTGAGCCAGTTTTTGGTATTTGCATGTTAGGACCGAAATGATTGATGATTTTGCAGAAGTGAGTAGCTTACCTTCTAATTTAATGCTTGGGAAACATTTTGTAGCTAGTTTAAGTTTCTAACCCCACACCGAAAGTCACTGTGACCTTCGAAAAAACTTGGGTCAAATGGCTCAACATGCCCCACCTGAGGGGTAAGTTGATCCACCCTCTGGGGTATGTTGAGCCACACAGGGGTAAGTTGATCATTGCCCCAAATGAAGACAACTGAAGTACAAAATCATTGTTTCACCTGAAAAATATTTAATGTGGTAATGTTCTACAACACTTAACAAAATGATTACTTTGTCTTCGTGGTTCTAGTAATCAGTAGTTACAAACATATTGAGTCACACTCTCATAGAAAAAAACAACATTGTTTACTGGTAAGATCCCCCCTGTCACAGCTTCAAGTCAACAGTTATATTCAAAAACATATGTCCAAAATACTTAAATTATCTTTCACCCCAAGTAAAACTAATTGAAGTACAAAACCATTATTCTGTCTCAAAAACAGTTAAAGTGCACTACCTAACAAAATATTTTAATGCACCTCAGTTGTGTTCATTTATAATTCAATCCAGCTGCCACAGTTTCAAGTCACATTAAAACAAAATGGTGCCAAGTACACCCAGAAAGGCCAATAATCGGACGGTGGCAATTAAGGCACAATATATCTCGCTTATCAATGTCGGTTTCATCATCTGAAACTCTTAAACATGTCAGATATCAAGTCAACTAAGCTGCCAACGTGACAAGTCAGTTTTGAACACAAGCTGTCCAGAACAACGGGCAGAACTGCCAACGCTCTTCGGCTGTGGCAGCTTACGCAAGATGTCTTCCAGTTCAAAGCCTGCTTTATCATCTGGGTTTGGAACAAACACTGGGTCAGTTCCGACTTTTCCAGCAACTTTCTGCAGGAAGACACCTTCAAACTGACAATCCTCTCCATTCAGTACATCCACCCGAGCAATGTAATGCAAAAATCTTGATTTTCCAGCACATCTGACAACTACAAAGTCACCTTCAATGATATCCATATCACCATCACTGTCCACATCTGATTCGTCATCGTACTCAACTTCTGAATCACAATCTGTCTCACTGGAACTAGGGGTTTTGGATCTTGGGGGACATTTCTTCTTCTCTTTAACTTTGAACAAGGATCTCTTTGGTTTCTTGGCAGATGGCTTCCGTTTGCGATTTTCGGATAGGGCTGCAAGCTCTTGGCGAACTGGGGTATCAGTCAGAATCTTTGTGCTGCCTTTTTTGCGACCGGCTCTCGTCTTCTTTCTTGCTGTTGCTTTAGGAAACGGATGAACACCAGATGGTGATACGTATGGACGAGGCACAACATTGCTCAGACTGGGTTCCCTGGAGGTGGACGGCTGAAGACCATCTATTTGCTGTCTTTGTGGCTGGACATCACCACCTGGTGGTCTTGCATCTACAGGGGGTTGATTCATCTCGGTGCCATCTGCAGCAGCATGATCTCGCTCACGTTCGGTCGGGGCAGCAGGGGCAGAACCAGCAGCAGGAGTCTCACCTGGTGGCCTTGCATCTACAGGGGGTGGATTCACCTCGATGCCATCTGCAGCAGCATCATCTTGCTCACGGTCAGTCGGGACAGCAGGGGCAAAATCTAAGTCATTGAAAATGTCCCTGTTGAATGGATGGATACCTGTCGCTTGAAAGCCTGCAATGATGTTCGATGGCGTCACAGCAAGCATTTGTGCTTGGTTCACCAGGGTTGGAATTTCATAGATAGTCACAGTTTTCCCAGGGTTAGAACGTAACCATCCATCCAAGGCTCTGTTGTAAGCCGTCTTCAATGGCCCATACACTGATCGATCTAGAGGCTGGAGGCGATGTGACGTGTGAGGTGGTAATGTTAGCATAACAACACCATGAGATCTTGCAGTGTCCACAGCATCAAGAGAAATGTGGGTGTCATGGTTGTCAAGTATCAGGAGAATCTTCCTCTCTGGTGTACATCTGGTGTGCTTGATGATGTGATTGAGGTATTCCACGAATGTCTCCTGATTTATCCAGCCACTACGGGTTGATCTGCCTATGCACTGAGTTGGCCCCCCTCTAACAAAGTGTTCTCTATAGTTTACTCTTGGAAAGATGAATAAAGGAGGCACGACTGAGCCAATTGCACTCACAGTGTACACAACGGTTACCAGTTCCCCACGTTCAGCAGAGGTGATTGCGCCGACCTGTTTTTTCCCCTTCTCGGTCACAACAGCAGCAGGCTTTTGAACTGTGGTGCACCCAGTTTCGTCTGTGTTGTAGATTTCACTTGGTGAAAACTTGTATTTGTCCATCACCCGGGCAAGATTGTCAAAGAACTTATCAACAACTGGTCGGTTGAACGCAGTGGCACGTCCTAAAGATGTGGCCTCTGGATGCCTTATTGCCAGGTTTTGTCGCTTCTTGAAGCCTAACCACCAATCCTGGCCTGCCTTTTTCTCACGGTCCCAGCTGGCTGGCACGTCAACATTGTTTTGTTTTGCAAACTCATATGCCAATGTACAGCACCTGTTCACTGACAGACCATGAAACATATCTGATAACTGTTTCACATGATCTCCCAAATCTGTCTCCATGTCAGGAGAAAACACCTGATGCCGCAAGGCGACGGGTGCATAGGCAGTCCCTTGTTGTCCATCTCTCCTTTCAATATAACGTTTCAGCGTCATTCGATCAATGGCAAAGTCCTTAGCTGCACTCCGCACACTCTTTCCGCCAGCAACAGCATCAGCCGCTCGTTCCATAACATCGCGGGGAGTTTGTCCTCGATTCGTCTTTCGCTTGTAGTTACGCATTTCTCATGTGCTTCTGAAAGATAATAATGGATATAAAATATATGTTTAGTACAAAGTCCATCTCAAAACATTGTTATTCAATTCTAAATTCCAAAATACAATGCAAATTGTTTTGTAATACTCATCCAACAATATTTAGTAAGTTGGTCAGACCCTACGGGGTAAGTTGAGCCATGGCTCAACTTGCCCCATAGGGTCTGGCTCAACTTACCCCAGTCTGAACTTTCTGAGATATCACCACATACACACATTTTCTATGCATTCATTGTGTAAAAGGCTATGACAAGCATGGAGACCCATAAATGGACTAACAATTGTCATCATGTATCCATATTATATCTATGCTGCATATGGAAGAAAAGTACACTTACCTCATTCACACCTATTCACTTTTATGGCAGAAAATCAGATTTTTCCCTCTGCAACGTTGGTTTCTGTTTCAATCTAAAAAGCAATATGGCAGGGTGTGGGGATATGCAATATTTCATCTATAGATGGCGCCACCACAATGTTTGACTCATTCATAAATGGCTTAGAGGGGGTGGATCAACTTACCCCTATGCTCAACTTACCCCGCCTTCCCCTACTGTGATTTTAAACAATTTCAATCTTACCTGTGCAGTTAAATTCATCCTCGCTGTTATCGCAATCATCGATACCATCGCAAACCCAGCTTGGATCATACACACATTCATAGTTACCCTAGTCAAAATGGGCTCTGGAAAAATATATTTTTTTCCTATTTTTTACTATTTATTTCCTATTTTTATGTGAATGTACCCTATTTAAACACTATTTTTTATTAAAAATAGATTAAAAATAGCATATGACAGCCTATTTTTTTTCTATTTCTAGGAATTGGTGGTTTGATAACTATTTTTTACCTATTTCTTCCTATTTTTTTACTATGTTTTTGGACTTGGATTTTTTTCTGCCATTTTCTTCCTATTTTTTACCTATTTTTTACTATTTTTTCCCTATTCTTTTCGACTTAGTTTTTTTGTCACCAGATTTTGTCCTATTTTTTCACTATGTTTCTGGACTTTGATGTTTTCACCCATTTTCTTCCTATTTTTTTACTATGTTTTGGGACTTAGATTTTTTCTGCCATTTTCTTCTTATTTTTAACCTATTTCTTACTATTTTTTCCCTATTCTTTTCGACTTAGATTTTTTGTCACCAGATTTCGTCCTATATTTTCACTTTGTTTCTGGACTTTGCCCTGTTTCACCCATTTTCTTCCTATTTGGCTATGTTTTGTACTTATATTTTCTCTGCCATTTTCTTCCTATTTTTTTACTATGTTTTTGGACTTAAATTTTTCTCTGCCATTTTCTTCCTATTTTTTTACTATGTTTCTGGACTTTGATTTTCTTACTCATTTTCTTCCTATTTTTTTACTATGTTTCTGGACTTAGATTTTCTTACTCATTTTCTTTCTATTTTTTTACTATGTTTTTGTACTTAGATTTTTCTCTGCCATTTTCTTCCTTTTTTTTTTACTATGTTTCTGGACTTTGATTTTTCTTACTCATTTTCTTTCTATTTTTTTACTATGTTTTTGTACTTAGATTTTTCTCTGCCATTTTCTTCCTATTTTTTTACTATGTTTTTGGACTTATATTTTCTCTGCCATTTTCTTCCTATTTTTTTACTATGTTTTTGGACTTGGATTTTTTTCTGCCATTTTCTTCCTATTTTTTACCTATTTTTTACTATTTTTTCCCTATTCTTTTCGACTTAGTTTTTTTGTCACCAGATTTTGTCCTATTTTTTCACTATGTTTCTGGACTTTGATGTTTTCACCCATTTTCTTCCTATTTTTGTTACTATGTTTTGGGACTTAGATTTTTTCACCCATTTTCTTCCTATTTGGCTATGTTTTGTACTTATATTTTCTCTGCCATTTTCTTCCTATTTTTTTACTATGTTTTTGGACTTAAATTTTTCTCTGCCATTTTCTTCCTATTTTTTTACTATGTTTCTGGACTTTGATTTTCTTACTCATTTTCTTCCTATTTTTTTACTATGTTTCTGGACTTAGATTTTCTTACTCATTTTCTTTCTATTTTTTTACTATGTTTTTGTACTTAGATTTTTCTCTGCTATTTTCTTCCTTTTTTTTTTACTATGTTTCTGGACTTTGATTTTTCTTACTCATTTTCTTTCTATTTTTTTACTATGTTTTTGTACTTAGATTTTTCTCTGCCATTTTCTTCCTATTTTTTTACTATGTTTTTGGACTTATATTTTCTCTGCCATTTTCTTCCTATTTTTTTACTATGTTTTTGGACTTAAATTTTTCTCTGCCATTTTCTTCCTATTTTTTTACTATGTTTCTGGACTTTGATTTTCTTACTCATTTTCTTCCTATTTTTTTACTATGTTTCTGGACTTAGATTTTCTTACTCATTTTCTTCTTATTGTTTTACTATGTTTTTGGACTTATATTTTTCTGTGCCATTTTCTTCCTATTTTTTTACTATGTTTTTGGATTTCAATTTTCTCACCCATTTTCTTCCTATTTTTTTTAGGGTTAGGGACTTAATTTTTTTATCACCATTTTTTCCCTATATTTTGTTTACTATGTTCACAGACTTAATGGATTTTGTCACCTTTTTGCTTTTAATATAGGCCGATATTTGATTTTTAAGGTTGTTGAAACTTTTTTACACTTTATAAATATATATTTGCACAATTCAAAACATATTTCACAATATAACTATAATGTTAACAAAAATTGCGATATTTCGTCTTTTAAAATGAAAAAAAAAAAATTCAAAGAAGATTTGGACAAATTACTGGCCCTCCTTAGAACTCAACTCTTCCTTTAAGGGAGCATAATTATTTCGTAGGCCTGTGAACATTTTAAGGGAGCATAAATATATCGTATAGGCCTGTGAACATTTAATCAAGAATTAAGAATGTTTTAATTTTATCTTTAAATGAAATGACTATCGATTTTGAATATTTCAAGTAAAAAAGTATGTAATTAGCAAAAGAATTAGCTTACTACTATAGTGTTATAGTGACTAGAACTTATCCAATTGGATGTAATTGTAACAATTTCCCCATAATAAATACAAAGGTGAAAGGGTACTCTTCAAAAATGTTGAATCATAATGAAACACAACTAAATGTGTGCTGCCATCTAGTGGTAGAAAGCGAATAGGCCAACCGGTAGTTTATTTTCAAATTCAAATCTTCACTCAGACTCTGTGATGATCAGCTCAACGGCGCATATTTCCATCATTACTTTGCCATTTCGCCAGACTTGTCTTCCTGTAAAACCCACAGTATGGGTAATAAGGGGTAGATTTACACCAGGAAAGGACAATTTCAAGAGTAATTCCAGCGCAAGAATTGAAAGAACAAAATGAAAGGATCGAATTTATTACCAAGATTAGGCCTACAGTCCCACACTAGCACTCTTGTGTTGGAGAAATACGATCAACTTGCTTTGCACTACATGCACTGGACTGCTACTGCTAGCTGCTGGAGCTACTTTAAAGATCTTCATTTTGAAGGTGAGTAATAAAATTGCTTTCTGTACAATTAAATTAGGAAATTGGTTAAATCTTGATTTTGTAAATTTATTTGGTTCATGAAAAAATCCAAACCATCATCAAACTGATCACAGTTGACGAAGATCGTAGATTATATTCCCTAGTAGTAATGTCTACATAATTTACATAGTCACCTATATATCTGTGTTTACGTAAGGCTTTTCATTGGAAGTGAACAATCAAACATGACGAATCTCATTAAAGAATGGAATTAGCGTATTATAGTAGGTCTACTCATTCACAAATATATTTGAGCAAATTAACGCAGTGCAGTGTAGGCTAGATTCCGCCACATGCGCGTGCTGGCTGCATGGTAGTTGGTAAGACATGTGAACGCATGTGGATATATAGCATCTCCATTCAACACATGGCACAGGATCTGCACTCGTTTTGAATGAATTGCAATTCTTTACACTTTTTACAGCCAGGTAGAAATTTCATAAGCCAATAAATCATCCTAAATCATACGTGCAAGATTTTCTTGCATATTTTTAACAGAAATTGAATGGCAAAGTTGATTCTTAGAAGCCGTACATTTGTATGTCACATACACTGTATATATTATGTGTGTTATGATTTTTTTTCCATCACAATCCGCATTCAATTGGCTGTGCAGATCCTGCATGCACATGTATGTGTATTGCATCATGCATGACCATATAGTTGCAAAGTATAGCTCATCATTCAATCATCATAATTCATACATGTAAGTAGTCAAGCATCTATCATGTCATGAATTTGTGAAGGATGCAAGTAACTGTAGTTCTTACATGAATTTTATTTGTACAGTGTACATTCCACGTTCAACTCTTAAATTTTCCTAGATTTGATTTGAAAGCATAATAGAATATACTACAACCTGCTTATTTTTTTTTTACTTATTATTTTTTCTTCTTCAGGGTATCTTAGCTTCGGCTGCTGGAAAGTCATCAACTTGGACTGTGTGGCACTGGCACCCTTGTCTTCTAGAGTACATGTACATACAGTCTTAATTTGTTAGACTGAACTGTCCAACACACATCAAGGAAATGCAAGACATGAGTGAAAGTATTAGAATCATACATGGTTAATGACTTATTGTTCATCTGTAATTAATGGAAAGCATTTCAAAATGATGCCAATAATGCCGTCCAACAAACATTCAGCAAGTACTTCCAGGTTGCCTCGCCCTGCCACAATCAAACATGTGTTCGCGGTCGGAATGAATCTGAGACATAAATCTTCAATACACAGCTTAATTTTTACCAAGGCAATCTTAACAAACACAAATTGAATTACCTCACGGTGTAATTAAATATATACATGTATTGATGTATATATATATATATATTCTATATCTGCGTATGAATATTTTTGTATAACTTTGTTTCACTATACTCTTTGCCATGTCAGCTCACGTGTACTATGTAGTTGATGCTAGTATTATGTAACACTTTATAGATGTGTATTCATGTAACAGTAATAAAGCTTTGTCTTAGTATTCATTTAAAGTTTTAAAGACATCTGAAGACTATTCATGTTTGACATCCTTATGACACTTGACAGATAGACCAAGTTGCCAGTGCTATTAACACTTTTTACATTGTTATAGATGTGAACTATACCTTTGCCTTCACATGTTTTCATTTATAGACATTTTTAAAGATTTTGTTTAGACTGTTGAAACTTGCCAGATAGCCTTGCTACTAGTATCATGTAACACTTTATAGTCATGTATAAGCTGTTCAATACTGGTTCACATCCTGTATATATGCTAGTATTTTATTAGCCAAAAATGTGAAAATTCATTTTTTTTTTTAAATTCTAATATCTTACATTCAGATTAGATTTACATTATAATAGTTTCGTTTACACAACTAATACATATATATATGTGAACCCAATATCTGCAATTTTTACCAGTGATTATATAGGGAACAATTTAATGAAGAAGAAAAAGATATATTTTTTTTCTTTCTTGCGTTTATGTTTACAAAGACCTAGTACTACCTTTGCGTAATATTTGTATCATTTATAAGACGGGTATACGCCAATCGGTTTGCCAAAGATACATAATATTTACCGGCCGTTCTTACCTCTAAATCCAAAATTTTCTATATGAAATGCTGCTCAAGTTTTGTAAGTGTGACTTTTGTAAATATGTTTTAATAGTTTGTGGACTGTTTGTTTAGTATTCTCATTCACCCTATGGGTGTACATTGCATGTGATATTTTATGTAATAAAGTGTTCTAACGTTTCAAACTGAAATAAAAATGTGTTTGCATTTTATTTATCTTGTACATCTGGCAGCAGAAAAATAGGATAGAAATATTTTAGTGTATTTATTCCCCCCCTATTTTATTCCTATTTTAGTTTTTACACGGGTAATATGTGGACGGGGATTCGACTAATCCAATTATTTTGTACATGTGCGCATGACATGCACTTACATGCATATATTGTACAACAAGGTGCTACAAAGTAGAGCTTGACAGAGATTTAATTGCTACCAAACAATTATACAGTACACCAATCATTCAATTAATATTCCATTTTTTTAAAAATAGATTTTAAATATATTTGGTTTGTAAAAAAAATATGTTAGAAATATATTTCAGAAAAAAATATGTCTGAAATATATTTATAAACTATTTTTATTTCAACGCTATTTAAGTCTCCTATTTTTTTCCTATTTTTGTTCCAAAACTATGCTATTTGAAATAGCTTTTTTGGGTATTTTTAGGGGACGAGAAAAATAGGAAAAAAATATATTTCAAAACTATTTGTGGCTTTATTTTTTTCCTATTTTTTGTTCCAAAACTATAGCAATTAAATAGCTTTTTGGGGGGATGAGAAAAATAGGGAAAAAATATATTTCAAAACTATTTGTGGCTTTATTTTTTTCCTATTTTTAGGGGACGAGAAAAATAGGAAAAAAATATATTTCAAAACTATTTGTGGCTTTATTTTTTTCCTATTTTTTGTTCCAAAACTATAGCAATTAAATAGCTTTTTTGGGGATGAGAAAAATAGGAAAAAAATATATTTTTGCATTTATTTTTTCCCTATTTTTTTTCTATTTTTTTCCTATTTATTTTTTACTAGGGTAGATGCACACTCGAAGCAGGACGAGTTTGCTGGGGGGGTTGCTGGAATAAAGTGCACTTATACAGTTAATGCCAGTTGAACTAAAAGTCACTAGTGCATATGCATGCAAAAATATAAAGTACATAAATGTTGCAATGATTTACAATTGTTTTGGTAGTCAATATATAAAAACCCAGACTTTTAAAATTTTGCTGCATTCTACGATGCAAACTTGAAAAAAGGACCTTGTGACCTGGAAAGGATGATGCCATTTCAAATTCACAAGATTGAACAAGTCAACTGAAGAAAATGTGTATGCTTACGGCAATACTCCTCATCAGAAAAGTCACCACAATCATCAAAACCGTCACAAGTTTGACAATTCAGAATGCAATTCTTGTTAGTACATGTGAAAGAGTCACTGCTACACCCTGGTCAACATGAAACTATAGAAATTCATGATCATATCATTTACTGACAAGTGCTTTATCATTGCCAAAATTTAATCGACCTAAATGCACAAGTAATATAATTTGGGGTTAGAACCAACTGGCCCAAGAAATTTTGGTTGACCAGCTTCCTCTACCAGTAGAATAATCCCCCACCCCCCCCCATTACAAATTGACTTGCCCTAAATCAAAAGTATTCAATGATCTTCAGGACATGAACAGTTGTCAGCACGCAAATTGCATAAGCTGTTGCCCAAACCCTGAGTATGAAATTACGTTTTACAAAAGGAAAACCTAAATTTCAAGTTAAGATGAATACCTTGTTGGTTTAAATTTGAGTAGGATACATGATAGTCTTACAGGTCTAAGCAGAAAATAACCATTCATAGGTAGATCTGTCATACATTTTGGTCGT
Source organism: Strongylocentrotus purpuratus (assembly GCF_000002235.5). NCBI lineage: Eukaryota > Metazoa > Echinodermata > Echinoidea > Camarodonta > Strongylocentrotidae > Strongylocentrotus > Strongylocentrotus purpuratus. Next base: position 28,333,208 of record NW_022145599.1, on the reverse strand, counting down.
CTCTAAGAAATCATTCACATGGTACACAATAGCACATTCCACTACATTACAGCATTCTACATAAATGGAAAATCACTTATACCGGGTAGGTGAAATAGTCAACATTTTAACATGATTAAGATCGTAGTAGATTATTTTTCGATTTGAATAATATTAAGGGATTGGGTAACTTTGTCTCAGATTCTGAAACAAAATCCTGGATTTAGCTCATGGTGCAATGATAATTATATGTAGGTCAGTCAGGAACCCCATGACTTTTACAAGCCGATCGCCTGTCTCATTATCAAGATATTTATGATTGGAAATCGGAATCAAATTTTGTGTTTGCCTAACGGTGTTCATATGTTTGTATTGTATTTTTCAGGTGTATGGTCATTTTGTCGTCAAATTCATTTGTGTAATACCATAAAAACGAACATACTGAAAAACAGCTTTTGGGGCTGAAAGTGTGTTTTTCCTGTGTCTAAATGAAATCAACAACAACCCTTAATGTAGAGTATAATTATGCACATTTAGGCTTAAAGAAGGTACAATGTACATCACAGCAAGCTCAGATAAAATGGTTTTAAAATACAGGTGACTGCACACACATACTCTCCTAAACACTAAATTAAGAGTATGTAGACAATTATTTAAAAACAGTTGCCTAAAGTTTAAGATATGAAATCGTTGAGTGCAGTGTTTTAAGACGTGTTTACCAATGGAGTAGTTATCATGGTAATACCTGAAATCATGTCATTGGTTAGACTGGCCGTAGTAGTACCTAGGAAAACAAAAGAATATTGCATTATTTGTTAAAACATAGGAATGTGTTTCATTTCACTTGTGACTGGTAATCAGTATGAATAAAGAAATTGAATGAAAGAAAATCCCATTTTTTTAGTAGTTTCTTGATACATTTCATTCTACAAGATCTAAATGCTCATCACATTTGAATGGTCGGATCGATGATCCATTTTCGCAATTTTCTTTTAGAAACTCATTTATTGGTAAATGGCTATGCTCACTCATGCATGAATGGTACAATTCCAAGTGCATATCATCTAAACAAGGATTACTATATATATTTATTTAGATATATAAATATAACTATACTTCCAATACTTATTAGAAAATCTTAATTAGAAATAGTGTCCACTTTCTTGTTATGCTGAGTGTAGTTTAAAATTGGAATTTCAATATATTTGTGCATGCGCTATCAGCAGTATCTTGTCTGTGCTCTCAGCTGTGCTGTGCTGTGCTCCGACAGCTGCTGTACAGACGATTGATCCAGGATTATTTTCGTCAAGAACATAAGGTTAGGATTAGGGTTGAAATCATGTTTTAGTTTAGCTTTATGGCTAGGATTTTCGACAGCCGGTACTGTGTTTTATCAACCTGCAAGGACCTTATCTCCAAGACTTTGGCTGATGGGAACAAGTACGTCAGAGAGAATACCAAATATTTTTGTTAAATTTTTTTGGTTAAAATTGTATTTTTTGTTAAAATTTGTATCCTGACATTTGATTAGTCCTAAATTAAAAAAAACAAACAGAATCGCTTTCAAGTCTACAAGATGTGTATTGCCAATCTCCAGTATCTGCTGTTAATGGCATAAATACTCTTGTGTTTAGTGGGTCCCCAATGCAATGCCCATGAATACATTGTACCCATGCAGACCTTTAATGGCACTTAGGGATTTGTCTCATTTTCGAGTGAAATTTAAAGCATGTTCACATATGCACTGTGCGCATTCAATATTTGTTTAGCTACACTGTCCAGCAGTCAGTTTCAAATTTTATGCCTGCAGTTTTGGCCAATCAGAGGCCTTGGATATTCATATGCAGTATATAAAAGAAAATATCAAGGGTAGTGATACTTTTTAGTTTTAATCAAGAATTCCATGAATCATAGTATCGCTAGAGTGCCTATATATGTCTACGCATACATATACGTGCAACTGATTCTTATGAAATAAAAAAAAAAAAAGTACAGAAATTTGTTTGAGTCTCTGTTATCATAAATAGATATAGACTCGGAGATATATGTGAAAAACAAGTAAAACATATCTGTAAAATTTTAGCAATTCTATTCACCAGCCTCGATATGGTAAATTTCCACTCAAGAATCATATCCCAAAGCGACATGTAAATTGAATGAGTGTGCAGACGTGGGGACATAAAGAATGTAATGAATACATGTAGAATCACATTAAGCATCAAAGGAATTTTAATAAAAAATTGGCAAATTTTAAGTCAAATATTAGGTGCCCAATCATTACGTATGCGACACAAGAGGAAATACCAGGGACTAGCCTATATACCAATTCCCACCACACTGCACCAGCCTGCAATCTTATTAATAACTTGAATTTACAGAGATAATAAAGGAGTTGGAGAAAGTGGAAAGACGTTTATATTTGTTTGCATTATATGGTTTTAAATGTATTAATTGATAAAAGTGCTGAAACTACAACAATACCTAATGTTGGTGGAACACTGCCTGCGTAATCTGCAATAAAAAAAGAAATTATTTATTGTTCAAATGAGATAATAGACAGATCACTTGAAATCATTTATGTAAAAATTTGGAATTTCATATATCCTTGGTTTTCTCTTCGCTCTGCATTACACGTTTTGTGAAGTTATATATTGTTAATAATAAGGAAGAATCTATTCTGCACTAAAATCAAACAAATTTAAGTCATAGAGGGGGCACAAAACTTATCCTCTACATAAATTCACCTAAACATGTCTCGAAGTTAGATTTACCAATTGTAAAAATTGTGTCTCCATGATTAATTTTCATATAACAATTGGGTTTCTATACATATATTGTTGCTTAATTAAACCAATGTTGCTTCATTGGTGTTTTTTTAAAGAGCAGATTAGAGCTTTCTCTTTACAGAATATATTTCTGAGATACATTCATTTAAAAAAAATGCTTGTGTTGTCATATGTTAAATTTCTTTCAATACCAAGATATTTATGAACTTAAACATACTTTTCACAACTCCTAGAATGAAAGGCAACAGCTCAGAGACTCTCGCGTACACTCCTGGACTTCCTGGTTCCGCACATCCATATCCCCAACTGGTTACACCGACCAGGTGCCATCTACCATCTGGACCTTCACACGCTAAAGGACCACCACTATCACCCTTCAAAATATAATATTATACTATTATTTCATGCTCTGGCATTCAATATTCATGCAATATAATATTTTCACTGACAAATTAACAATTGCACAAGTGATGTTATATTTCACTGGGGCCACAGGCATGAGCCTGGGAAATTCTGCATTTGGGGGGGGGGGGGGGGGGTATTATATATTGAGCGATGCAATGCATGCATTATTTGTTATACAAAATTTGGGGTATTTGCGATCTCATATCTGGAGTCAGGCGATTATATTCAGGTTGCCCTTGAATTACATGTTCACAGCTAAGATAATGCAATGAATGGATACATGCAGGGAGAGGTGCAGAGTCTAATTCAATTTAGTACACATATTGTGCATGTAAGGTTCACGCTCATGCACATATAACAAAATTTTGAGAGTCAGCTAGTTAATATCTTCTAAGCCAATAGTATGCTCTCTAACAAATACCCTATTTTATCTAAATGATGAATTAATATTCAACTATCAAATGTAGAAGAGGGAAAACTAACGGAACAGGTATCTATATCTCCTCTTTCATATCCTGCGCATATCATGTTGTCTGTAAAGCTTTCAGTCCCAAGTAGACTTCCACAGGTGATTCTGCTAATCAAACCCACGAATGCCTTCTGCAAGTGGTCTGGATATCCATCTACAGAATATGATATGAAAAAATTCACCATTTTAACTCCTTGAATTCCAGATGCGATACTGTCCAATGGGATTTGTGATATAATTTGTGCAAAACTGCAGCCATAATGCAATAAGAATTAATCATGTTGATAGAAAACTAGGACAATCTGATAACTTAAAAATGGGGAAAACGTGAAACTTTATCTATTTACATGTATACTTTTTTGTCCGTATTTTCCTACACTTGATGTGGTTCCTATAAGCTTCTGGCTCAGGTGTTCGAGGACCCCAATGAACGTTAATGTTAATTTTGTTTTCCTACTCTTGTTTTGAATGGGATCCCTAAAATATGAGGACCCTTTTGTTATGACAATTTTGGAAGAGTGTACCAGGTGCCTGGCTACCCCTCCCCGCCTACCCCCTCCCCCCCCCAAAAAAAAATTAAATTTGTAAAACCAAAATTGAGCTACAACGTACCAATTTGAGTATTTCCCCATCCGCTAACTAAACATTGCTTGTATACAGTGGTTTCTTGAGATGAATTTGCAAGACATGCTGGTCTGATGTAATCAGTGTAATTGACTAGCGTAGAGAGTTGGATGAGTGCTATATCTGCATCAACGGTGATAGAATCATAGTCGGGATGAATGAATATTTGACTGGGTGTAATGCTGAGGACATGTGGTGAAGTGCTTTCAATGTTGAGATTCCCAAAGACAATTTCATCCACAGTATAGGGGCTACCAGAAGAGCTATGGAGATGAAATATAATGTTCAAAGTTTATTTCAACACTTTCATCAAAACAACACATAACATACATGTTTTGAAACATCAAAATGTTCAATATCACAGACTGTTAAAACAAATAGCATAGAGATCATCAGAGTGAAGGAAAACACTGAAACACACACCAAAATAAAAAAAATATTGAAAATGAGTCATTAATAGATAAGTAATAAACATTCTGGGAATGTAATGAAATGTTATTCATAACTCTTTGTTAACTGCCATGTTACAAATCATTTCACTCACCTGTTACAAATAATTGTATTTCAATAGTCAGAATGTGAATTACATCCACTAATTGCTTCTAGCTAGGTTGCGGCCAAACATAAGCCTTGTTCAGACGGGGGCTTGCTAGTTGGCATAAGTTAATCCCTGCAGCAGTAAATATCCCATAAATATTTAACTCACACCATTAGTTGTCCATACCCTCTTGCTCGGACCAACTTGCCACGATCAAGTTAACACGACCTTCCACTGACCCAGTCTTATAATCAGCGTAACTTCCGGAAGCCAGGGGCAGATCCAGGATTTTCCAAAAGGGGGTGTGAAATGTACAGATTGTACGCGCAAAGTGCTAAAGCCTTTATGGTGTAAGGTCCGGGGCCCACTTGAGGACCCCAGAAAATGTTGAACCTTAAAGAGAAGGTTGAGTTCTGGGAAGAGGTGAACAATAATTTGTGAGTGTTATCATTGTATTTTGCAAGTGTGGAAGAACATCAGAGAAAAAAATGTTCTCTGGAAGGCATGGATCTGCAAATGCCTTGATATTCTAAATATGGCATATAACATCATAAAAATTGTGACTGATTTTTATGCCACATGTTTGTGTAGTCCCATATATACAGAGCTGGTAACTTTACCAAGACTGGACCAAATTTCTTATCATTTTGATACTCAGGGTGCCATGTGAGAGCATCCACACGGTCAACTTACCCTACCCTCTAGTCGTGTTAGCACGTTACACGCGGCACACGAAACGTCGTGATCTTTCAGATCCCTTGCTGACTATACATTGCGAGACAAACGAATGTCACTAGCGATATTAATTTCAATGTTACTAAAGTTATCGAACGGAAACCAGATTTGTTATGACAGGACGGTCACACGACATCGTTTATCCCCTCCGACTTCGTCTGCGAGGGGATAAAAAAAGGTGCAGATGGTGCTACATAATGAGAGTTGGTAGCTATTCTTAAACATTTCTTTTGAACTTTAAATAGTGAGTCTTATTCAGTTTGTATTACATTGGTAGCCCATATTTACGCCGAATAGCTCTAAACACGAACCGTACGCCAACCAAAATTGCCATTGTGGGAACACAGCTATTATATCTTGTTCTACCGACCAACATGAAACTCGCATTCCGACTTTTGAAATATAATTATTTGTACCAGGTGAATGAAATAATTTGTAATAATAACGAGGCATGTAACAAAAATTTGTGCATTAAATCTGATTCCATGATCAAAAACATGTATGTGTGCATATGCATAATGTGTACACACACACACACACACACATGTACATATATATGTATACCGTATATATAAAAATCTGAAGAGTCATAGAGATTTATTAATAAAGTTGTGAAAAGACATACTTTGTCTATCAAGAATCAAGCATTTTGTCACAATCATTTCAAGAAAAGAGGTAAGAAAAAGAACATTCCACCTGTACGGGCAAGAGCGTATGTAAATATGTATATGTGTGTATATGTATATATATATATATATATATATATATTTATATATAAACATACATTCATATACAAATATATATATATATATATATATACACATATACATACACTGTTGCCCATAGAGTTGGAATAGTTTTTCTTACCTCTTTTCATGAATGATTGTGACAAAATGATTAATCACAACTTTATTGATAAAAGAAGTTTATTTCCATTCTATTGGCAATGGTATCTACGGTATAAAGCAGTGGCGGATCCAGGGGGGGGCCGAAACGGCCGCGGCCCCCCCTATTGGCGGCGCAAAAAAAAAGAAAAAAAGAGGAAGAAAAGAAGAGAAAAAAAAGGAAAGAAGAGAAGAAAAAAAGGAGAAGAGAAAAGAAAAGAGAAGAGAAAAGAAAAGAGAAGAGAAAAGAAAGAAGAGAAAAGAAACAGAGAGAGAGAGAGAGAAAAAAAAAGGAGAAATGATAACGAAGAAAGTCCCCCCCCCCCCCATTTGTGTTTCCAAAATCTCAAAAAAAGGGTTACTTTTCACGCAACAAAGTCCGGCCCGTACTGACTTTACACACCAGAGATAGAGGGGTGCTTTCAAAGAGAGGGAACATAATTGCGCGTACCCTAGATAACACTGAGTGAGTGGGGGGGGGGGGGGGGTGGGGGGGGGGGAGGAAATGGCGCTTAGTGACAGTAACAACGAATAAGGGAAAAACTGTAATCGGGAGATTTGGGGTCATTCCAGTAGGCTTGGCAAACGTCATTAAATAGAGGGGGCCGGGCCGGCCGCAAAAAATCTCGAGCCGCGGATTCAAAGTTAAACGTTAAAAACAGCCCCTGCGCTACAAAGGTCACCACTCTTTAGTGAGAAATTTAAAAAGGGCACACTATTTTGGATGTCTTTTAAATAGAAGCTATATACTCAACAGTCAAATTTTAAATTAGCGGTAGGGCCGCTTCACAACTCTTATTTTGCCCTTCATTTGGATTGAGCTCATACCAACTCGCTTGTGCTTGTATTTGAACTCATGTTGGTAAAACCATGGATTTATCCATGGTTGGTGTAATAAATCTTTCATTTCTACTAGTCTAATTGTGTGCTATCACAATCATGATTGTTTCATTTTCCCTGTAAAGCAGGCGCGTAGCCAGGGGCGGTAGGGGCAGTGAGAGGACATAAGACGAAAAAGGAGCAGACAAGGAAATATTTTTGAAATTCTGACAAGTCGAGAACGGTACAAAGAATCGTCTTCTTTCTCTAATAATTTAATGAAATGTCAAAGCTTCCGCGCTACGCGCGAGCGGGGAAAAACTAAATTCAAACAACGATATAGAGTCGAGAATGGAACAACGAATTATCTTCTTTCTCTAATAATGTAATGAAATGTCAAAGCTTCCGCGCTTCGCGCAGGAGGGGGGAAACTGTATTAAAACAAGATTTTAGAGCCGAGAATGGAACAACAAATTATACTTTTATCTACTAATTTAATGAAACGTCAAAGCTTCCGCGCTTCGCGTGGGAGAGAGGGGAAACTGAATTCAAACAAGGATTAAGAGACGAGGATGGTATAACGAATCGTCTTCTTTCTCTAATAATTTAATGAAACGTCAAAGCTTCCGCGCTTCGCGCGGGAGGGGTAAACTAAATCCAAATAAGGATCAGGAGTCGAGAATGGTACAACAAATCGTCTTCTTTCTCTAATAATTTAATAAAACGTTAAGCTTCTGCGCTTTACGTTCAGAGAAAGATTAAGAGTCGAGAATGGAACAACGAATCTTCTAATTCTTTCTCTAATAATTTCATTAAACTATGAAAGGTCAAAGTTTCCGCGCTTGGCGCGGAGGGGGAGGGTAACTGAATTCAGACAAAGAATAAGAGTCGAGAATGGTACAACAAATCTTCTTCTTTCTCTTATAATTAATGAAAGGTCATAGCTTCCGCGCTTCGCGCGAGAGGGGGGGGGGGACGAACTAAATTCAAACAAGGATTTAGAGTCGAGAATGGAACAACAAATCCTCTTATTCTTTCTCTAATAATTTCATTAAACTATGAAAGGTCAAAAATTTCCGCGCTTCGCGCAGGAGGGGGAGGGGAACTGAATTCAGACAAGGAATAAGAGTCGAGAATGGTACAACAAATCTTCTTCTTTCTCTAATAATTAATGAAAGGTCAAAGCTTCCGCGCTTCGCGCGAGAGGGGGGAGGGCGAACGAAATTCAAACAAGGATTTAGAGTCGAGAATGGAACAACGAATCTTCTAATTCTTTCTCTAATAATTAATGAAAGGTCAAAGCTTCCGCGCTTCGCGCGAGAGGGGGGAGGGTGAACTAAATTCAAACAAGGATTTAGAGTCTAGAATGGAACAACGAATCTTCTAATTCTTTCTCTAATAATAATTTCATTAAACTATGAAAGGTCAAAGTTTCCGCGCTTCGCGCGGGATGGGGAGGGGAACTGAATTCAGACAAGGAATAAGAGTCGAGAATGGTACAACAAATCTTCTTCTTTCTCTTATAATTAATGAAAGGTCATAGCTTCCGCGCTTTGCGCGAGAGGGGGGGGGGACGAACTAAATTCAAACAAGAAGTTAGAGTCGAGAATGGTACAACAAATCTTCTTCTTTCCCTAATAATTAATGAAAGGTCAAAGCTTCCGCGCTTCGCGCGAGAGGGGGGGGGGGGGGGGATGACGGACTAAATTCAAACAAGGATTTGGAGTCGAGAATGGAACAACGAATCTTCTAATTCTTTCTCTAATAATTTCAATACTATGGAAGGTCAAAGTTTCCGAGCTTCGCGCGGAGGGGGAGGGGAACTGAATTCAGACAAAGAATAAGAGTCGAGAATGGTACAACAAATCTTCTTCTTTCTCTAATAATTAATGAAAGGTCAAAGCTTCCGCGCTTCGCGCGAGAGGGGGGAGGGCGAACTAAATTCAAACAAGGATTTAGAGTCGAGAATGGAACAACGAATCTTCTAGTTCTTTCTCTAATAATTTCATTAAACTATGAAAGGTCAAAGTTTCCGCGCTTTGCGCGGGAGGGGGAGGGGAACTGAATTCAGACAAGAAATAAGAGTCGAGAATGGTACAACAAATCTTCTTCTTTCCCTAATAATTAATGAAAGGTCAAAGCTTCTGCGCTTCGCGCGAGGGGGGGGGATGACGTACTAAATTCAAACAAGGATTTGGAGTCGAGAATGGAACAACGAATCTTCTAATTCTTTCTCTAATAATTTCAATACTATGGAAGGTCAAAGTTTCCGAGCTTCGCGCGGAGGGGGAGGGGAACTGAATTCAGACAAAGAAGAAGAGTCGAGAATGGTACAACAAATCTTCTTCTTTCTCTAATAATTAATGAAAGGTCAAAGCTTCCGCGCTTTGCGCGAGAGGGGGGGGGACGAACTAAATTCAAACAAGAAGTTAGAGTCGAGAATGGAACAACGAATCTTCTAATTCTTTCTCTAATAATTTTATTAAACTATGAAAGGTCAAAGTTTCTGCGCTTCGCGCGAGAGGGGGGGGGGGACGAAATAAATTCAAACAATGATTTAGAGTCGAGAATGGTTCAACGAATCCTCTCCTCTAATAATTTCATGAAACATCACAGCTTCTGCGCTTCGCGCGTAATGGGGTGGGGGGGGGGGGGACAGCGAGCTCTCGTTTATTTTCGTGATAAATAACACTTTCGTAATATACATGTACATATTATGCTCAAATTTTTGCTCGATCACTTCGCTCACTAGCCGAATTGTGAAACCAGAAAATTACTTTTTCGGGCAAGAGGCTATAGCCCCCCCCCCCCGATTGAAACGACAAAAATTGTACCGGTATGGTGCTTCTAATATGACCTTGTAAGTATTGATATGTTGAGTTTTAAAAAAAGGTCTGCGCAATTTTCAAATTTCCGGCCCCCCCCTATTGGAAAATCCTGGATCCGCGCCTGTATAAAGGATAAACATTTGATGTGTTTCGGAAGTGATAGTTCTGTATTATCAAGCAAAAGATAATAGACTGCCAAACTTTCTTCAATCCATACATGTATGTTCCTCATGAAATGAAAATAAAACAATATCTCCATTTTGTAAAATTGTTTACCTGGTATATTACAATATTTATGCTCTTTCTACATACTTTTTGAGCCGTAAATTAATAATACAGCAATTATGATTATCAAATCTAGGAGGGGACATCCAATCACCAGTTGTAATACTGTTTAGAGCCTCCCAGTGATATGAAGACACTTTATACTTTCTATTTCTAAAATATGTTATTAAGGAAATAATACCAAACCAATTATTGCATGAGCTTCTTATTCTATATAGAATATTCCTTCAAGAAAAGGGGCTATTGAAGTTGCCCACGACCAAATGATGGATGGGAAATATAGTATTGCTGTGATTTTGCAGGAACCTGCTTTAGACCTCTACAGCAAACATTGAAAAATCATTATTGAATGAAATAGGAGTCATATATGTATTTTAAACATTTGAATGGGGATACAAAGGTCCTGGGTTTTAGGCCCAGCATGGTACTATGTCCTTCAGCGAGGCATTTTCTCTACATTGCTGCTCTTCATCCAAGTGTTAGATGGATACCCAGTGGGATGCAAACATAACTGTGTTTTAATAGATTAGCATGTGCAAGCCTGTAAAAGTTACCTACTGGAATGCTCCAAAGGGAGTAAAGAGTGTGCACTGTAAATCGCAGAATCAATCCACTGACCAGGGTAATAATGCTGTACGCCCTTTGATTGGTTACCTTGTAACTGGTACGGTGTGCTTTATGAAAACAAGTGCAAAGGTCCAACTTACACACAGTGAGCTGCTGTCACTACCCATTCGGAAGAGATTAGAGTACCTCCGCAGAAACCGGATCCGTTATCTTTCAAATATACCATCCAGGGAAATTCGCCTTCATTTGCATCCACGCCACCTACTATTTCGGCAAATTTCTGTCTATATGCTGGTCTTGTACCACAGATGTCAGTTTTGAACAGGTCTAACATAGAAATAAATTGTAAAGAAAGATATATGAATTTTTTATAGGGTCTATACCAGTATTAAGGGAGTCATGCAAAAAAAATTACAAAACTGAAGAAACACTTATCTAATATCGAAAAGTACAATGGTTTAAAGTTGGTAGTATAATAATAATAATAATAATAATAGTGGGTTCTTGTATAGCGCTCATGTCAGTCAGATTTGACCCTCCTGGCGCTCCCGATTATTACCCTGGCTTTAGCACGGCTGTCATACGGCGCTCTAGCATTTCAAGGAGGTACCCGTTTAATTCACCTGTATGTATTTATATAAATCACCATAAAAAAATAATACAATTTGATTAAAAGACAAAATTAGACAAAATGTGCATAAAAACTCAACTACAATGTGCCAAATTAGTAAAAGGAAGACAGCAACATGCAATGAATAATGATAAACGATTAAATATGTATAATAGGAATGTATTTTATATGTTTGGAGACGGGATGGGTTGAAAGAGAGAAAAGTGGGAATTTCAATATTAAGAAAGATAGATAGTGATGGGAGAAACGAACAGGAAGAGAAAAAGACAAGGAAAGAGTGAGAACGAGAGAGGGAGAGACAAGGTGTGAATTAAAGAGCAGAATTCAACATTTCCTGATTTAGATTTGGCTTTCTATTACTGATGAACTAATCATGCAATATCTATGACAAGCTAGGATACCAATTTGAAGTAACCGCTGGACCAGTTGGAGCGCTAGGGTCGTCACAGCATGATGAACATGAGTGCTACACAAGATGACACCATATTAAATTATCAAATTCAGGGCCATCAACTAGGAACTCCTTCTATAGTATTAAAGTGTACATTAACTGCAGTTGTTCAATACATGCTTCTGCGATAATTGCTCTATGGTTATTGTCTATAAAACTAAAAGAGTTCCTGATTTCAAAACTATACCCAACACTATACTAATCATAGCCTCGACCCTGACCTAAAATCCCAATTTCAACCCTAACCCTACATCTTTGAAGAAATAACGCCCAGAGCAGTTGCTGCCGGCTATTGCGGCGTAACAAAATAGCCAGTGAATGCCGACGGGTGCCATGGTTTAGTTTTGTCTTAGTTTATTATCTGGTTTTTGTTATACAATTTTACCTGTTTATTGTACAGGGAACCCCACTTACAAGCTTAACCCTATTTAGCCCGGGGGGGGGGGGCTTTAGAAGCCCCCCCCCTCGACATTTTTCGCGATAATTTTTTGATGCAAGAAAATCTTGCACTGAAATTTTGTGACTTTTTTCTTTTGAGTCTTGCGCATCTTTTGAAAGAAATTTTTCCAAAATTGGACCTACCATTACAAAGTCACGTGTCCTTTTGTCTTTGCATGTCAGCCCGAAAATCGCTCATTTTTGTGATTTGTCTACAAAACATATGGAAATCTCATTTTTCAAATAAAGAGATAAAACATTGGTTATTTGGTCTTGTTTATAGTTTAGTTTAGGTGTTTATTTTGGGGTCAAAATAGTTAAATTATAGTTGGAAATGAAATAAAACAACAAAAACAATAAAATACATAAGTTAAAAAAACAAGGAAATACATAAGAAATTATCAAAACAATAAATAACATAAGGAATAACCCTGGTTTTTCAATTTTTGTGTTGTATTATTATTCCAAATGGTCGAACAAATATATGTAGTGAGAAAGAATGCTTAACACTTCACTTGACATGTATGCAAATTTTCGCGACGATCGGGCGTTTCAGGGCCGAGATCATAGGGGGGGGGGGGGGGGGGGGGGGCCTTAGAAGCCCACCCCCCCCCCCTGGGCTATGCAGTTTCAAAATAGCCCGGGCTAAATAGGGTTAAGCTTCTCTCAGGTTCCCTAACCATTTTTACTTTGTATGTCCAACATGTTTTGTATATGTCCTTCAAACATTGTTTGTATTTCTGAATGTTGTTTTAAAAAAATGGTTGAACCAATAAATGAAATGAAATGAAATGTTGTATCATCCCTACCTCCTGTGGCTCCCTGGCAGTAACCATCAGGTGTTCTCCCTTTATCTGTAAAGTCTTTGCAGTTCACAGGCCAAGACATGTTTGAGTGCTGCTCAAAGAGGTCTCTACAGTGTGCTGTAATATTCACACAATCTGAGTAGCATGGGCGATTTGTAGGTCCTTGATGGATGCATTCAGGAAACAGTAAGTTGCATGCAAGGTCGATGGCTCTGGGATGACAACCTTGTAAACTGTGTATAATCTTCATTCAAAATAATAGTTGTAGGAATGTGATAAAAGATTTAAACATTTAAAGGGGAAGTCTACCCTGATATTAAGTTGGTTTGGTATAGAAGCAGAAAAATGAGAGAAACAGATCAGAAAGAGAGAGTTTGAGAAACATTTGATTAAAAATATTAAAGAAATGTTTTGAATTTTGAAGTTGCGATAAATCAAACACGAATTGGCAGTTATGTGATGTATCTTGAGACCTCCTGTCCACTTTGCTTAGCACAGAAAGTTTCATAAAGTTTCATTTTTTTTCTTATACCCCATTCACAGTGGTTTTGAAATTTGTAGCGGCGTTGTAGCGGAGCAAACACCGCCATAACACCGCTACAAATGCATTCACAGTAGAAAAGTTATCCCGCTGCAGCAGCGGGATAAATATCATGTACCCATTCACGCTGCAGCGGGTGATTTTTATTACCTCCGTAACAAACACGTGTATGCATGGCTCATGACCCGCGAGTGACCCCGATATAGTTGCTTTTTGTATCCTCGATCATATTACTTTTTAAAAAACTAGCATTTTTATTGCTTCCAGTCAGAATATTTTAATTTTTTGAAGTGTGAAATATTTTTATTTGGATAATTATAATATCTACATTATAATAAAATCAATTTGAATCCACTGGTTACTTTATTTCTATTTCGCTTTATGTTCCCCATTGCTGGAGAAAAGACGTCAGTGATAGGTAAGTAAACAAATCACACGTGTTTGTCGCGGTGTTAGAGCGGAGAGCCTTCACACTGAGTAAACACCGTGACAGCAGCGGGACTGTCCCGCTGCTGTAGCTAGGCGAACCTAGCGATAGTTTGTCGCGGCGTTATCGCGAGGCGGTGTTATCCCGCGATAGTTTATAACGGGTCCGAGCCTTCACACTGAAGACAACACCGCGACAGCAGCGGGACAGTCCTGCTGCTGTCGCGGTGTTTGAGGCCACTGTGAATGGGGTATTAGTTATTGATGACGGCATACATTTGTTTCTTACATGGGTTGCCATACAACATATTAGCAATAACTATATCTAGAGTGAATGTATGATTGACAATTTTCTTCAGGGAAAATATAATTTTTGAAAGTTTTTTAGTACAGGGCAAATGGGAGGAGAGCTCAAAAGATACGTCACAGGGTTACCAATTTATGTTTGATTGATAGCACCTTCAAAAATAAAAAACTCTGTTATTTTTAATTGGTTTTTGCACAAACTTTCACTGACGTGTTTCTCTCATGTTCTTGCTTCTATTAAAACCAACTTAATATCAGGGTGGACTTCCCTTTCAACCCAGGCTCATGGCACAGTGTAATTCAAAATACAAATATTTAATTGGCAAGGTATACAACAAAAATACATGGACCCAAACAGCAGAGAAGAAAACAAAACATTGCCTTTTCAATATGAATGCAGGATGGATGAAATGAAATAGGGTTTCCCAATGTAAAGGTACTACAACTCAATATTATAAGAAAGAGGTTCGACACAAACTGTGCAACTAGCATCACTGCAGTCCCTCTTATTGCTACTGTTATATATTTTGTATGTTCAATGCAATCGTTTTGGCCTGTATAAAATTTAGTTCATCTCATAAAGCAACTTTTTTGTATGAAGGAAATCTATATGGACACTTTTGGCATGGACGTTATGATACAAGTTTCTCCTTTGTAATAATACTGATAACATCCTTCATAAATTTCTTTCTGAAAAAAATTGCTTTACTACAGCACATTAGTTATCGAGTGTAAAGAAATATTTATGTGTAATCCAGAGAATGAAATAAGATATAAACACACTGGAGCTACTCACAAAATTGTAAGAAAGAACTGCCTGAGGAGAATTTGGAGAATACTGATTCGAGAAGTATGTTCTGTCATACGGTAATTGTCCACATTCACCTATATTCTCTAGAGGAACACAGGGTGCTGTTTGATAAACAGAAAATATCATATAATAAGAAGGGGAAAATTAACATGAACAGTATGTGTATATGCATGTACATGTAGGTTCGTGTTTTACTAATTCAGTAAACCAAACCCCAAACCCTGAGTATGAAATTACGTTTTACAAAAGGAAAACCTAAATCTCAAGTTAAGATGAATCCCTTGTTGGTTTAAATTTGAGTAGAATACATGATGAAGAGTCTGACAGGTCTAACTAAGCAGAAAATAACCATTCATAGGTAGATCTGTCATACATTTTGGTCGTCTCTAAGAAATCATTCACATGGTACACAATAGCACATTCCACTACATTACAGCATTCTACATAAATGGAAAATCACTTATACCGGGTAGGTGAAATAGTCAACATTTTAACATGATTAAGATCGTAGTAGATTATTTTTCGATTTGAATAATATTAAGGGATTGGGTAACTTTGTCTCAGATTCTGAAACAAAATCCTGGATTTAGCTCATGCTGCAATGATAATTATAAATAGGTCAGTCAGGAACCCCATGACTTTTACAAGCCGATCGCCTGTCTCATTATCAAGATATTTATGATTGGAAATCGGAATCAAATTTTGTGTTTGCCTAACGGTTTTCATAACACTACAGTCTATTGGGGAAAATGAGTGTGGTAAAACCGGGGTTCCATGACACATGCTCCGCCGACGATTGCTCCGGTGACATTTGCTCCGACGACATTTGCTCCGCCCAAAAAGTGTCCCATTAAATACAAATGCTACTAGTACTACGACAAATGCTTCGCCGACAATATTTTTTTTTCACGGGTTGTTTTTTTTTTTTTTTTTTTCTTCATTTTCTGAATGCATTTCATGAAATTATGTAAATGAAATGAAATGAATGAATGTTGATGTGTGGGAGGAAAAAGCAGTTGCCTAAAAGTCATTTCGAATATACTGAAATAACTTTCCATCTATCACTGTACGTCCCACATAATGTACACTAAACACTCATTACATGTCATGGGAAGTTTTTTTTTTAAAGTAGAGCAGCAAGCCACATTCCCCAATACGCGCATACCTCCTAGTTAATTTCAAACAGCTCATCAATATGTAATACCTGAAATTACCTCAATGAAAGAAGACTAATAACATGAGAGGAAAGAAAAGAGGAAAGAAAAGAGCAAAGAAGACAACCGTTTTTTTGCTATTCCCCATAATGTTTGATTTAAAAAAATAAAAAATAAAGTTATAGCTCCTTACGCAAGTTCTCCGGCGAAAGATAATTACTCCGCTCAAAATCTGTTTCATGTATTACTCATTAGCTGATCCAAAGCTCAAGGCTATCTCTCTCTCTCTCTTTCTCTCTCTCTCCCATGCTCCTCCTTTTCCTGTTTACACCGTTTTCTTGTCTTCTTTGCTCTTTTCTTTCCTCTCATGCTATTAGTCTTCTTTCATTTCCATCACTTCTTCTCTGCTCCCCTCTCGAGTTCTATTTCTCTCGTGAAATTGAAACGTAAAGTAATACAATCATGTAGTACATTCTTGTTTAGAATAATATTTTCAATAATATCCAGTCCATTTTCTAAAGGTTTCTTTCCTTTAGTTAAGTGTATGTAGCTTTAATATATATATATATATATATGTTAGTGTGTAAAACACTCCGTTTCATTCGAGTACTTTGTTTTCACTGAATAATTTAAGGGACTCACGAGGCCACCGGAAGAAGAGCAATTGGCTTATCATGAAGAACTAACATCAAACTGCAACAAAATGATTTGTATAAATGTGAATAAGCAGAAAGGCTGCCATCTCATTTTTCCCGTCTGAATGGGTTCTCTTCCTTACGTATATAAGTGCCCTTATTTTCTAAACTTCCATGATGACCTAGTACACTGTATAATGCTTTACCTAGTAAGATGCATTGATCGAGGTAATTTCAGGTATTACATATTGATGAGCTACTTGAAATTAACTAGGAGGTATGCACGTATTGGGGAATGTGGCTTGCTGCTCTACTTTTTTTTAAAAACTTCCCACGACATGTAATGAGTGTTTAGTATACATTATATGGGAAGTACAGTGATAGATGGAAAGTTATTTCAGTATATTCGAAATGACTTTTAGGTAACTCCTTTTTTCCTCCCACTTCATCAACATTCATTCATTTCATTTCATCTACATTATTTCAAGAAATGCATTCAGAAAATGAAGAAGAAAAAAAGAAACGAAAAAAATAGGTGTAAAGAAAATATTGTCGGCGAAGCATTTGTCGTAGTACTAGTAGCATTTGTAGTTTATGGGACACTTTTTGGGCGGAGCAAATGTCGTCGGAGCAAATGTCGGCGGAGCAATTGTCACTTCAGGCGGAGCAATTGTCGGCGGAGCAATTGTCGGCGGAGCATCTGTCGGCGGAGCAATTGTCGGCGGAGCAACTGTCGGCGGAGCAACTGTCGGCGGAGCATTTGACGTCGAAGCAAATGTCGCAGAGCAATTGTCGCGTTTTGCGGAGTAAATGTCGGCGGAGCATGTGTCGGGTTACCAAAACCGGTCACTCAAAGATTTTTACTTTTTTGAGGCACTCCATGATCATTTTGAAGCGTAATTTTTTCAGGACATCATTATTACACCATATCACAGACACTGATAACACATAGGACCATGCCTCTCAGATTTAACAATGTTACCCGATGCCTTAATGGAAGGTAGTAGAGGTGTTGTGTTGTATTCTATTCTAAGCATAAAGACATCATCAAAAGTACAATGGTAATTGCAAAGGAATTCAATACAATTGTTGTGATCTATACAACTTTGCCTTCAATAACATCTTAGTGGTGGGTACATTAATAAGTATCATTAACTCAACACCTGGGCCCTGTTTTATAAATCTTGTTAACAATAATAAAAGCTAAATTTCTATGCCAATTTTGCTTTCTGCCAATCAAATGCCACGATTTCAGTAGCTTGTAACAGTTATTGTTACTTGTTATTAATAACAAGTTTTATGAAACAGGACCAAGGTGTTGATACAGTTGAAAGCTTTCAGTTTTTATAATTTTAGATTATTTTAGATTTAGGTTTTGATATAGTCTGTTATAGTTATTTCTCGCCAATTGGAACGGATGATGCCCTTTCAAATTCACATGATTATACAAGTCAACTGAAGAATAATGTGTTATGCTTACGACAATACTCCTCATCAGAAAAGTCACCACAATCATTGTAACCATCACAAGTTTGAGAATTCAGAATGCAATGGTTGTTGATACATGTGAAAGAGTCATTGCCGCACCCTGGTCAACATGAAATTATAGAAACTCATAAACAAATCAACTACTGATAAAAATTGAATCAACCTAAATGCAGATGTAATATCTAATCGACTTGCCCTCAATCCAAAGTATTGAACGGCCCAACGGACATAAACAGTTAATGTTAAAAGACCACCCAAAACACTTCTTTGAATAAATGTGTGGCTAGAGTAATGAGATATATCCGATTTAGTACTTTTATCCACAAGCCTTGACAGATTTTTATGTCGAAATTACGAACTGAATGTACAGTGAATGAGTGGGCAGACATTAGAACCTTTGTTTTTTGCAATGTCAAAATGACATTGTTCTTACCCAAATTTTGACAAAACCTTTGGCACACTTTACAGGTTCTATGTCCCATTTGCAGGTCAAACAATTTTTTTTTTAAATGTTTGATTCCAACGGCATTTGAAAGACAATTCTTATTTAGAACTACCCTCAAAACGAAAGGGTTTGAAAATGGCTTTTTTTAGGAAAATAAAGACCATTAGTTGTTGAATCCACATAAGTGATTGCAATCACCTAGGTAATAGTCTGATTTTCAGACCCTTGTACCGAATGGTCTTACGTTTGGTGCTGCACAAACATTCAATCAGTTTGATTTTGGCCATTACAAGTAGTGGGTTATTGATGTAGACAAATGTACCTACCATATTACAGCTCATTTTATGTATGTAATTATTACCAAAGAAAAAGAAGATGTCAGTCAGTCACTCAATAGTGTCTGACAGGGAAGTCTAGAAAGTAAATGGGTTTCCTTGCATAATTTGAATACTAGGACACTGCTAACATTTAAATTTCACAGATAGGACATTCATGACATATTCAAAATTCCTGCAACGTTCTACATAATGTGATGTTGGCTGCAAAAGGGACATAGTATCTTTAATCTAGTTATATATATATATATATATATATATATATAAGAAATTAAATGACATCAAGCATAAAGGGAGTACAATATAACGGTAACAAATCTTGTTGATTTCAAGTGAAATATTAGGAGAGCAGACACAGGGTTCCCCTACATATTACACTAAAATATCATATCCTACATATTTTAGTTTAATTTTATGTTCTGCTGTATTTTAGCGCAATTCTGTGTTCTCTTAATTTGTTTGGTCATTCTATGTTCTGCTGCATTTCACCCTAATTCTACTTCCTGCTGTATTTCAGCATAATTCTAGGTTCTGCTGTTTTTTAGCGTAATTTTAGGTTCTGCTGTATTTTGGCATAATTCTACTTCATGCTGTACATGTATTTCAGCATAAATCTAGGTTCTGCTGTTTTTTAGCGTAATTCTAGGTTCTGCTGTATTTTGGCATAATTCTAGGTTCTGCTGTATTTTAGCATCATTCTATTTTCTGCTGTATTTTTAAGCATCATTTTATGTTCCGCTGTATTTCAGCATCATTCTATTTTCTGCTGTATTTTAGCCTCATTATATGTTTTGCTGTATATCAGCGTCATTCTACGTTTTGCTGTATTTCAGCATAATTCTATGTTCCGCTGCATTTTAGCGTCATTCTATCCCTGTTCTGCTGTTTTTTAGCGTTATGCTAGGTTCTGCTGTAATAGCAAAAAATATAATTGATGTTTGAGTCAATATTTCAACATTTTGTGTAGAATTTTTGTGTATGTAACTTAGCTCTATTAGAGAAAACAGGCAAAATCAAAACTGGTCAATGAATTATGGAGAAGAAGGTTTTTCTTGTAATTTCTTGCATTTTTTTTTTTTTTTGGGGGGGGGGGGCAATTTTAAAGCAAACTTTCAAAATTATATGAAAAATTTCTGCGGATCTCATTCATTGTGACTTTATTAATACAAATTTCACAATTCTGTGTAGAAGTTTCCACTCCCCCTACCCAGCCCTATCCATAAAGCAAACAGACTCCAAATCGGATGAGAAATTATGAAGAGGAAGCATTTAGAAATTGTGGATGGATGATGGATGCCAAATGCAACTGCATACTGTTTAGCTCATCGCACCAATCGGGCCAGATGAGCTTTAAACCAAAACCAAAACTAGATGTGTGTACATACCTAAAGATCCAGGGATCACTGTTAGCTGCAGCTGGAACCCCTGACGCTTGACTGAACCGTCACTGGTGAATCGCATCCAACTGTTAGAACTGTACAATCTGTAGAACAAGACAAAATTGTGTCAATACTTTTTCTGATATTAATACATACTATCTGATTATTCACTATGTTCTGGATACACTGTTATTTCACACTTCAGCACCAATGATGTAGTATCATCAAAAAACAAACATTTCATAGTCATAGCAATCCTTTCGATTTTTGTTTGCATTTGCAAGAACACCCCAAAACTAATCTAACTGTAGCTTGGCTGTAAACCATCCTGATTTGCATATTATTATAGTTAGTCGTTTCATAGAGCAGTGTCCAAAACCACATCAGATGTCATTGGGAGAGACTACCCAAAGTATGATTTCATCGTTTCTTTCTTTTCTTTTCCAGTGTGAAGGAACCACCTGGCACCAACTCATAATCTGTCGTACAGGCAAAAATGGTTTTAAATATCTGAGACATGGCAGATAACATCAGAGTCTCAGAGGTTTTCAGTTTGTAGCACAGGAGAAAGTGAGTTGCTGTTGAGAGCAAGATCACCTACTTTCTTTAATAGAGAAATATCCTTATCACAATGACAAAAGACCTACAAAAGTCTGACAGACCGACTGACAACGGACCGACCAAAATGACAAAATTGCATTAATATAGAAACTGACACACAACAAAAACTAATGTACTGGTACTTATATCAAAATTTGTTGGGATGAGACGTCACACCCACCATAACAGAACATTTGAGTTACATGAACACACACACATGCGCAAATTTAGAGACACATGTATAGGTGAAACACTATTTTGTTCATATGGCTTCTTCAAGTTAAAATGCAAGTGCATGTGCATTAAAAATGCACAAATATAAATAATGTATACATTTACACAAACCTCAAAGACGCTGGTATATCTTGTCCTGAGAAAGTTTTTACCACCAAGTTGCCAGGCGTATGACCATTCCCTATGCTCAGATGGTCACAGCAAGATTCCAGATCAAATGCTATGAATGTGATGATCACAGAGTAGTTTGATGGAGCTGTGATGTACCAAGTATAATAGGCGTTGTTTGGATACTCATGAGGATAGTTTGGTGATGAAATTGACAGCGTTTCTCCAACAGTCAGGTTAACAGCTGAAACTTTAGTAGTGTAAGAAATAAACCAAGTACAATAATTTGATGATAAATTTTGTCTGTTTAAATGAAAAAAAGGACATGCAGATCATCAAATTGGTTCAAGTCATAGATTTAAATTCTTGAAAAAAAATCTATTTCATTTTCTTTTATTTACTGCAATTGCACTTTGCCATAATGTCCAACATTATTTTTGCTCATATGATTGTATTGTATTTTTTCTGGTGTATGGTAATCTTGACGTCAAATTCATTTGGGTATTACCATACAAACGGATATACTGAAAAACAGCCTTTGGGGCTGAAAGTGTGTTTTTACTGTGTCTAAATAAAATCAACAACAACCCTTAATGTAGCTTAATATAAGGTATGCACATTTAGGTTCAAAGAAGGTCAGATAAAATAGTTATAAAATACAGGTGACACATGGGGTATTTGCACATAAAAATAGCACACGCTTACATACATGCACACACGTGTACTCTTCTCAACACTAAAATAAGAGTATGTAGAAAATTATTTAAAAACGTTTGTCTAAAGATATATGAAATAATTGAGTGCAGTGTTTAAAGACGTGTTTACCAATGGAGTAGTTATAATGGTAATACCTGAACTTGGGTCGTTGGTTGGACTAACCGTAGTAGTACCTAGGAAAACAAAAGAATATTGCATTATTTGCTTAAACATAAAGCAAACGCATGTGTTTCATTTCACTTTTGCCTGTTAATCAGTATGAATAAAGAAATATACAATCACACATATATGCACACACATACTTTTCTCAACACTATTCATTAAGAGTATGTAGAAAATTATTTTTAAATATTTGTTTAAAGTTTAAGATATGAAATAATGAAGGATAGTTTGGTGATGAGATAAAAAACATTTCTCCTAGAGTCAAGTGCGCTGCTGAAAATTTAGTAGTGTAAAGAAAAAAACCCATGTACAATAATATGATAAATTTTGTCTGTTAAGATGATTAAAGGAAACCTCACCCCTAAAAATAACTTAAGTTATTCTGAGAGATTTTATTGTAATCTTGCCCAATTAATCTACACGATACCCTACCAAAGCGTATGTGAGATGTATATAAAACAAGATATTCTTAGCATAATGTACAGTTTCTCAGGACAACATAGGCATCGCCATTTGCTCGATATCATAGGCCTACTATGCAAAGTCGTTTATCAAGCAAATGTATTCAAATCTATAGGCGCTTTCTTCCCACGTGTGTGTGCAGTGATGAAGTATTTCATTCACTTGCTATTATCTTTTGGCAATAATTGTCTGAATGCAAATTGCATGAAAATAAGCTGATGTTTGCATTTATGGTAATTTATGCAATTAAGGTCATAATATTTAACTTTTTACCCCAAAATCATATATTCTTCATATTTAAACATTCATTTTTACTACATATACTCATTTGGAATAATAATAAAGCAAACAAATTTGAAATAGCCAGGTTAGTCCGTATGTTATCTATTGCTTTGATAATTAGGTGGTCTGTCGTTTACGACAGATCACCTATTGTTTTCGTCAGAATTTTCTTTCTTATTATTCTTATTATTATTATTTATTTTTTATTTCTCCACACTTTTTTGTTCCGATGATAACTCAAGATCGGTTCAGTCAATTTCGTTCAATTTTGGCACAGTCATAGGTCATTGCCATAAGACATGACAGGAACATGTTCAAAGACATCAAGTCTTTATGACGTCATCCAGGCGCCATTTTTTTTTTTTTTTGTTCTTTCAACTCATCATCATATATTCATAACGGAAAGGCATTCCTTATTCATATTTATCATGATCAAGGTCAATATCCGTCCGGTCAATTTCAGGTCAAAGAACCACCCGCATGTGTACGTCCGCGCGTAAGCGTGCGCAAAAAATAAAAATGCTCCAAATCGTCTCAAATTTATTTTGCATATGTTTCAGGCCATTTTAAGCATTTTGCAAAAAAAACGCGCACGCACGCATGCGTGCGCGTTTTCAAGCGTACTGGTATTTTTCAACATAGAATAGCCAGATTTTCTCTGTCATCATATTCGGCACATTTTTCCAAGCATTTTGATACCCTGTTCATCTTTTTCTGCACATTAATAAGGTAATGAGCGTCTGTTTAAGATAATTTCCGTGCGTGCGAGCTCTTGTAATACCTAGCATACATGGGCAAAAACATGCCTATACAAAATCCATTGTAGCGCTTTAGGATGCAAGGTGAACCCAATTTTTTTCTCCATATTTTGATAGAGTATGAATTGGAGATATGATTTCATGTCTCATTTGACCCTTA
The DNA here is from genome assembly GCF_000002235.5 of Strongylocentrotus purpuratus. Classification (NCBI taxonomy): domain Eukaryota; kingdom Metazoa; phylum Echinodermata; class Echinoidea; order Camarodonta; family Strongylocentrotidae; genus Strongylocentrotus; species Strongylocentrotus purpuratus. The sequence goes on along the minus strand of NW_022145599.1, from coordinate 28,308,960 downwards.
ATGAACTCATGACGTCATCATAATGGCCTCCGAACTCAAAATTTCAATATGCATATTATGACGTCAGCATATTTTTGGAAAATTGATTGTATCTCTGTAAATATTGATCAATTTAATTCCGATTTTTGATGTTTTAGCTGAGACAATTCTCTACAAATGCAGTATTCACGAATTTTCATTTTGACGAAAGTATCATAGCGTATTTTTGCGATTAAAGGAGGCATGTCAATTTTTCACATTTTGCGTGTATTCTCTATGGGGCATGACTTTTTCTCAAAACTGGATTCTACATTCCCGTCTTTCACGAGCAATATCTCCGTCGTTTTTGCTTCGTTCTTGCTGAGCTTCGAGTATGTTGTAGCTGAGACAATAAGTGTGCCATTTATTTCTCGATCAGATGCCGGGATCATGCTCATATTTCACTTGCAACGTATGATTTGAGAATTTCATTTTCCGTTTACGTGTAATCGCTATGGGAAACGTTTTGGTATATCGGTAACGCACTTGACTTCCGACCTCAAGGTCCCTGGTTCGAGTCCGGGCGTCTCCAACAATTTTTGTTCTTCACTTTTTTTTCTTTTTGACCTTTCAATGATCATTAGAATTGAAGACAGACCACCTAATTCCTCCCCATGACGCATTAAATTTCTAGTTTTCTTTGTTTTTTTAACTCATGTATTTTATTGTTTTTGTTGTTTTATTTCATTTTTAACTATAATTCAACTATTTTGACCCCCAAAACAAACACCTACCGGTAAATTATAAACAAGACCGAATAACCAATGTTTTATCTCTTTTGTTTTTACACAAATCACAAAAATGAGTGATTTTGGGGCTGACTTTGTAACAGGAGGTTTGATTTTCGAAAAATTCATTTCAAAAGATGCTCAAGACCCGGAAGAAGAAAAAAATCATAAAATTTCAGCGCAAGAGTTTTTCGCACTAAAAAATGATTGCGAAAAATGTAGAGGGGGGGCTTCTAAAGCCCCAACCCCCGGGCTATATAGGGTTAAGAAAGGTAGTAGAGGTGTTGTGGTCTAGTGGATAAGTCATCGAACCGCAGATCACAAGGTATGGGGTTCAAATCCCAGCCCAGCATAAACGTCCTTTGGCAAGACGTTAATCTAAATTTCCCACACTCCACCCAGTCGTTAAATGGGTACCCGGTAGGATGCGAAAGTTAATGAAGTATGCTCAGCATTTTGAGCGTCTGTAAAATGATGCCTGGCTGGAACGCTCCCCAGGGAGTTGAGATACAAAAGCTATACAAAAGCAGGATGAAAGATCCTTGGAAATTCTAGTAAAATATTCATTTTCAAAGAGTAAAATAAGATCGAATATCCTAATCAATTCTAAGCACAAAGACATCATCAAAAGTACAATGATATTTGCAAAGGAATTCCATACAATAATTGCACTCCATAACGACCTTGCCTTCAATAACAACTAAACTGATGCAGTTCATTCATAATCATCATTTACTCCACACCTGGGCCCTGTTTCATTAAAATTGTTATCAATAACAAATAACAATAACTGTTATAAGCTACTGAATCAACGCATTTGATTGGCAAAGAGCAAATTTGTTATAAAATTGAGCTTTTCTTATTGTTAATATTAATGTTCATGAAGAAGGGCCCAAATGAAAGCTTTCAGTTTTGATAATTTTAGATAGTCTTATACAAAGGTTTTGCTATAGTCCGTTTTTATTCGTATATTTCTAGCTGAACTGAAATGGATGAAGCCATTTCAAATTCACAAGATTGAACAAGTCAACTGAAGAAAAATGTGTATGCTTACGACAATACTCCTCATCAGAAAAGTCACCACGATCATTGAAACCGTCACAAGTTTGACAATTCAGAATGCAATTCTTGTTAGTACATGTGAAAGAGTCACTGCTACACCCTGGTCAACATGAAACTATAGAAATTCATGATCATATTATTTACTGACAAGTGCTTTATCATTGCCAAAATTTAATCAACCTAAATGCACAAGTAATATAATTTGGGGTTGGAACCAACTGGCCCAAGAAATTTTGGTTGACCAGCTTCCTCTACCAGTAGATTAATCCCCCACCCCCCCCCCCCCATTACAAATTGACTTGCCCTAAATCAAAAGTATTCAATGATCTTCAGGACATGAACAGATGTCAGCACGTAAATTGCATAAGCTGTTGCTTTTGTGGGGTGAAGGGTTAACCTAAATGAAATTAATTTGTCAACTGCTATATTTTAGTAATTTTACAAACTAAGAATATTGCCATCTTCAACATAAGTGTGATGCAGCATTAAAACAAGAGAGTTGCAACATTCAAAATAAGTGAGCTGTAACCTTTTACATAACAGTGTTGCAACATTGAGCAAAAGAGTGATGCAACATTCAATTTACATAATAGTACTGTGATTTTTAACAATTTCTAATCTTACCTATGCAGTTCAATTCATCCTCTCTGTTATCGCAATCATCGATACCATCGCAAACCCAGCTTGGATCATACACACATTCATAGTTAGATGCACACTCGAAGCAGGACGAGTTTGCTGCGGGGGTTGCTGCGGGGGTTGCTGGAATAAAGTGAACTTATACAGTTAATGCCAGTTGAACTAAAAGTCACTAGTGCATATGCATGCAAAAATATAAAGTACATAAATGTCGCAATGATTTACAATTGTTTTGGTAGTCAATATATAAAAACCCAGACTTTTAAAATTTTGCTGCATTCTATATTGCAAACTTGAAAAAAGGACCTTGTGACCTGGAAAGGATGATGCCATTTCAAATTCACAAGATTGAACAAGTCAACTGAAGAAAAATGTGTTTGCTTACGACAATACTCCTCATCAGAAAAGTCACCACGATCATTGAAACCGTCACAAGTTTGACAATTCAGAAACAATTCTTGTTAGTACATGTGAAAGAGTCACTGCTACACCCTGGTCAACATGAAACTATAGAAATTCATGATCATATCATTTACTGACAGGTGCTTTATCATTGCCAAAATTTAATCAACCTAAATGCACAAGTAATATAATTTGGGCTTGGAACCAACTGGCCCAAGAAATTTTGGTTGACCAGCTTCCTCTACCAGTAGAATAATCCCCCACCCTTCCCCCCCCCCCCCATTACAAATTGACTTGCCCTAAATCAAAAGTATTCAATGATCTTCAGGACATGAACAGATGTCAGCATGCAAATTGCATAAGCTGTTGCTTTTGTGGGGTGAAGGGTTAACCTAAATGAAATTAATTTGTCAACTGCTATATTTTAGTAATTTTACAAACTAAGAATATTGCCATCTTCAACATAAGTGTGATGCAGCATTAAAACAAGAGAGTTGCAACATTCAAAATAAGTGAGCTGTAACCTTTTACATAACAGTGTTGCAACATTGAGCAAAAGAGTGATGCAACATTCAATTTACATAATAGTACTGTGATTTTTAACAATTTCTAATCTTACCTATGCAGTTCAATTCATCCTCTCTGTTATCGCAATCATCGATACCATCGCAAACCCAGCTTGGATCATACACACATTCATAGTTAGATGCACACTCGAAGCAGGACGAGTTTGCTGCGGGGGTTGCTGCGGGGGTTGCTGGAATAAAGTGAACTTATACAGTTAATGCCAGTTGAACTAAAAGTCACTAGTGCATATGCATGCAAAAATATAAAGTACATAAATGTCGCAATGATTTACAATTGTTTTGGTAGTCAATATATAAAAACCCAGACTTTTAAAATTTTGCTGCATTCTATATTGCAAACTTGAAAAAAGGACCTTGTGACCTGGAAAGGATGATGCCATTTCAAATTCACAAGATTGAACAAGTCAACTGAAGAAAAATGTGTTTGCTTACGACAATACTCCTCATCAGAAAAGTCACCACGATCATTGAAACCGTCACAAGTTTGACAATTCAGAAACAATTCTTGTTAGTACATGTGAAAGAGTCACTGCTACACCCTGGTCAACAGGAAACTATAGAAATTCATGATCATATTATTTACTGACAAGTGCTTTATCATTGCCAAAATTTAATCAACCTAAATGCACAAGTAATATAATTTGGGGTTGGAACCAACTGGCCCAAGAAATTTTGGTTGACCAGCTTCCTCTACCAGTAGATTAATCCCCCACCCCCCCCCCCCATTACAAATTGACTTGCCCTAAATCAAAAGTATTCAATGATCTTCAGGACATGAACAGATGTCAGCACGTAAATTGCATAAGCTGTTGCTTTTGTGGGGTGAAGGGTTAACCTAAATGAAATTAATTTGTCAACTGCTATATTTTAGTAATTTTACAAACTAAGAATATTGCCATCTTCAACATAAGTGTGATGCAGCATTAAAACAAGAGAGTTGCAACATTCAAAATAAGTGAGCTGTAACCTTTTACATAACAGTGTTGCAACATTGAGCAAAAGAGTGATGCAACATTCAATTTACATAATAGTACTGTGATTTTTAACAATTTCTAATCTTACCTATGCAGTTCAATTCATCCTCTCTGTTATCGCAATCATCGATACCATCGCAAACCCAGCTTGGATCATACACACATTCATAGTTAGATGCACACTCGAAGCAGGACGAGTTTGCTGCGGGGGTTGCTGCGGGGGTTGCTGGAATAAAGTGCACGTATACAGTTAATGCCAGTTGAACTAAAAGTCACTAGTGCATATGCATGCAAAAATATAAAGTACATAAATGTCGCAATGATTTACAATTGTTTTGGTAGTCAATATATAAAAACCCAGACTTTTAAAATTTTGCTGCATTCTATGTTGCAAACTTGAAAAAAGGACCTTGTGACCTGGAAAGGATGATGCCATTTCAAATTCACAAGATTGAACAAGTCAACTGAAGAAAAATGTGTTTGCTTACAACAATACTCCTCATCAGAAAAGTCACCACGATCATTGAAACCGTCACAAGTTTGACAATTCAGAATGCAATTCTTGTTAGTACATGTGAAAGAGTCATTGCTACACCCTGGTCAACATGAAACTATAGAAATTCATGATCATATCATTTACTGACAAGTGCTTTATCATTGCCAAAATTTAATCGACCTAAATGCACAAGTAATATAATTTGGGGTTAGAACCAACTGGCCCAAGAAATTTTGGTTGACCAGCTTCCTCTACCAGTAGAATAATCCCCCACCCCCCCCCCCCATTACAAATTGACTTGCCCTAAATCAAAAGTATTCAATGATCTTCAGGACATGAACAGTTGTCAGCACGCAAATTGCATAAGCTGTAAAGCTTTTGTGGGGTGAAGGGTTAGCATAAATGAAATTAATTTGTCAACTGCTATATTTTAGTAATTTTACAAACTAAGAATATTGCTATCTTCCATCTTTCACAGAAAAAGTGTTGCAATATTCAACCTAAGAATCTTGCTATCTTTAACATAAGTGTGATGCAGCATTAAAACAAGAGAGTTGCAACATTCAAAATAAGTGAGCTGTAACCTTCTACATAATAGTGTCGCCACTTAGAGCAAGAGAGTGATGCAGCATTCAATGAACATAATAGTACTGTGATTTTAAACAATTGCAATCTTACCTGTGCAGTTCAATTCATCCTTTCCGTTAAAGCAATCATAGTCACCATCGCAAACCCAGCTTGGATCATACACACATTCAAAGTTAGATGCACACTCGAAGCAGGACGAGTTTGCTGGGGGGTGCAAAAATATAAAGTACATACATTTCGCAATGAATTACAATTGTTTTGTAAGTTAATGATTTTATACAAACCCTGACTTTTATAACTTTGCGGTATTCTATGTTGCAAATTTGAAAAAAGGACCTCGTGACTTGGAATGGATGATGCCAATTCAAATTCACAAGATTGAACAAGTCAACTGAAGAAAAATGTGTATCCTTACGACAATACTCCTCATCAGAAAAGTCATTACAATCATTGAAACCGTCACAAGTTTGAGAATTCAGAACGTAATTCTTGTTAGTACATGTGAAAGAGTCATTGCCTCGTGCATGCATACAAAAATATAAAGTACAAACATTTTGCAATGAATTACAATTGTTTTGTTAGTTAATGATTTTATACAAACCCTGACTTTAATAATTTTGCTACATTCTATGTTGCAAACTTGAAAATAGGAGTGTTGTGACCTTAAACATAGAGTATTTTAACACTAAAGCTTTTAGAATAGAATAGAATAGAATTGTATTGTCTTCTTCCAAAGAAAGAAGAAACTTTCTTTCCAGGTGGTACGTACATGTATATAAACAATTCACAACAGATACAAAATATATAATACAAATACAATCATACCAAAATATTGCATGAATAAGCACAATTAATACAAATTTCACAATTCTGTTTAGAAGTTTCCACTCCCCCTACCCAGCCCTATCCATAAAGCAAACAGAATCCAAATTGGATGAGAAATTATGAAGAGGAAGCATTTAGAAATTGTGGATGGATGATGGACGCCAAATACAATTGCATACTGTTTAGCTCATCGCACCAATCGGGCCAGATGAGCTTTAAACCAAAACCAAAACTAGATGTGTGTACATACCTAAAGATCCAGCGATCACTGTTAGCTGCAGTTGGAACCCCTGATGCGTGACTGAATAGTCACTGGTGAATCGCATCCAACTATTAGAACTGTACAATCTGTAGAACAAGACAAAATTGTTTAACACCTTTCATGATATCAACACATATTATCTGATTTTATACACTGTTATTTCACACTTCATCACCAATGACGTAGTATCATAAAAAAAAAACATTTTATAGTCATAGCAATCCTTTCGATTTTTGTTTGCATTTGCAAGAACACCCAAAAACTCATCTAACTGTAGCTTGCCTGTAAACCATCCTGATTTGCATATTATTATAGTTAGTCGTTTCATAGAGCAGTGTTAGGTCCAAAACCACATCAGATGTCATTGGGAGAGACTACCCAAAGTATGATTTCATTGTTTCTTTCTTTTCTTTTCCAGTGTGAAGGAACCACCTGGCACCAACTCATAATCTGTCGTACAGGCAAAAATGGTTTTAAATATCTGAGACATGGCAGATAACATCAGAGTCTCAGAGGTTTTCAGTTTGTAGCACAGGAGAAAGTGAGTTGCTGTTGAGAGCAAGATCACCTACTTTCTTTAATAGAGAAATATCCTTATCACAATGACAAAAGACCTACAAAAGTCTGACAAACCGACTGACAACGGACCGACCAAAATGACAAAATTGCATTAATATAGAAACTGACACACAACAAAAACTAATGTACTGGTACTTATATCAAAATTTGTTGGGATGAGACGTCACACCCACCATAACAGAACATTTGAGTTACATAAACACACACACATGCGCAAATTTAGAGACACATGTATAGGTGAAACACTATTTTGTTCATATGGCTTCTTCAAGTTAAAATGCAAGTACATGTGCATTAAAAATGCACAAATATAAATAATGTATACATTTACACAAACCTCAAAGACGCTGGTATATCTTGTCCTGAGAAAGTTTTTACCACCAAGTTCCCAGGTGTATGACCATTCCCTATGCTCAGATGGTCATAGCCACTCTCCAGATTAAATGCTATGAATGTGATGAGCACCGAGTAGTTTGATGGAGCCGTGATGTACCAAGTATAATAGGCGTTGTTTGGATACTCATTAGGATAGTTTGGTGATGAAATTGACCGCGTTTCTCCAACAGTCAGGTTAACCACTGAAACTTTAGTAGTGTAAAGAAATAAACCAAGTACAATAATTTGATGATAAATTTTGTCTGTTTAAATGAAAAAAAGGACATGCAGATCATCAAATTGGTTCAAGTCATAGATTTAAATTCTTGAAAAAAATCAATTTCATTTACTTTTATTTACTGCAATTGCACTTTGCCATAATGTCCAACATTATTTTTGCTCATATGATTGTATTGTGTTTTTTTCCGGTGTATGGTAATCTTGACTTCAAATTCATTTGGGTATTACCATACAAATGGACATACTGAAAAACAGCCTTTGGGGTTGAAAGTGTGTTTTTACCGTGTCTAAATAAAATCAACAACAACCCTTAATGTAGCTTAATACAAGGTATGCACATTTAGGTTCAAAGAAGGTCAGATAAAATAGTTTTAAAATACAGGTAACACATGGGGTATTTGCACATAAAAATAGCACACACTTACATACATTTGCACACACATACTCTTTTCAACACTAAAATAAGAGTATGTAGAAAATTATTTAAAAACGTTTGTCTAAAGATATATGAAATAATTGAGTGCAGTGTTTAAAGACATGTTTAGCAATGGAGTAGTTATCATGGTAATACCTGAAATCGTGTCATTGGTTGGACTAACCGTAGTAGTACCTAGGAAAACAAAAGAATATTGCATTATTTGCTTAAACATAAAGCAAAGGCATGTGTTTCATTTCAATTTTGCCTGTTAATCAGTATGAATAAAGAAATATACAATCACACATATATGCACACACATACTTTTCTCAACACTATTAATTAAGAGTATGTAGAAAATTATTTTTAAATATTTGTTTAAAGTTTAAGATATGAAATAATGAAGGATAGTTTGGTGATGAGATCAAACACATTTCTCCTAGAGTCAGGTGCACTGCTGAAAATTTAGTAGCGTAAAGAAGAAAACCCATGTACAATAATATGATAAATTTTGTCTGTTAAAATGATTAAAGGAAACCTCACCCCAAAAAATAACTTAAGTTATTCTGAGAGATTTATTGTATTCTTGCCCATTAATCTACATGATACCCCCATCAAAGTGTATGTGAGAGGTATATAAACCAAGATATTCTTAGCATAATGTACAGTTTCTAAGGACAATAGGCATCGCCATTTGCTCGATATCATAGGCCTACTATGCAAAGTCGTTTATCAAGCAAATGTATTCAAATCTATAGACGCTTCCTTCCCACATGTGTGTGCAGTGATGAAGTATTTCATTCGCTTGCAATTATCTTTTGTGCTATAATTTTCTGAATGCAAATTGCATGGAAATAAGCTGACGTTTGCATATTTGTGGTAATTTATGCAATTAAGGTCATAATATTTAATCGTTTTACCCAAAAATCATATATTCTTCATATTTAAACATTCATTTTTTTTACTCCACACCCGGGCCCTGTTTCATTAAAATTGTTATCAATTACAATAACTGTTAAAAGCTACTGAAATCAACGCATTTGATTGGCAAAGAGCAAATTTGTCGTAGAAATTGAGCTTTTCTTATTGTTAATATTAAGGTTCATAAAGGAGGGCCCAGATGAAGGCTTTTAGTTTTGATAATTTTAGATAGTCATATACAAAGGTTTTGCTATAGTCCGTTTTTTATTCGTATATTTCTAGCTGAACTGAAATGGATGATGCCATTTCAAATTCACAAGATTGAACATGTCAACTGAGCAAAAGAGTGATGCAACATTCAATTTACATAATAGTACTGTGATTTTAAACAATTTCTAATCTTACCTATGCAGTTCAATTCATCCTCTCTGTTATCGCAATCATCGATACCATCGCAAACCCAGCTTGGATCATACACACATTCATAGTTAGATGCACACTCGAAGCAGGACGAGTTTGCTGGGGGGGTTGCTGGAATAAAGTGCACTTATACAGTTAATGCCAGTTGAACTAAAAGTCACTAGTGCATATGCATATATAAACTACATAAATGTCGCAATGATTTACAATTGTTTTGGTAGTCAATATATAAAAACCCAGACTTTTAAAATTTTGCTGCATTCTATGTTGCAAACTTGAAAAAAGGACCTTGTGACCTGGAAAGGATGATGCCATTTCAAATTCACAAGATTGAACAAGTCAACTGAAGAAAAATGTGTATGCTTACGACAATACTCCTCATCAGAAAAGTCACCACGATCATTGAAACCGTCACAAGTTTGACAATTCAGAATGCAATTCTTGTTAGTACATGTGAAAGAGTCACTGCTACACCCTGGTCAACATGAAACTATAGAAATTCATGATCATATCATTTACTGACAGGTGCTTTATCATTGCCAAATTTAATCAACCTAAATGCACAAGTAATATAATTTGGGGTTGGAACCAACTGGCTCAAGAAATTTTGGTTGACCAGCTTCCTCTACCAGTAGATTAATCCCCCACTCCCCCCCCCCCCCATTACAAATTGACTTGCCCTAAATCAAAGGTATTCAATGATCTTCAGGACATGAACAGATGTCAGCACACAAATTGCATAAGCTGTTGCCCAAACCCTGAGTATGAAATTACGTTTTACAAAAGGAAAACCTAAATTTCAAGTTAAGATGAATCCCTTGTTGGTTTAAATTTGAGTAGGATACATGATAAAGAGTCTTACAGGTCTAACTAAGCAGAAAATAACCATTCATAGGTAGATCTGTCATACATTTTGGTCGTCTCTAAGAAATCATTCACATGGTACACAATAGCACATTCCACTACATTACAGCATTCTACATAAATGGAAAATCACTTATATACCGGGTAGGTGAAATAGTCAACATTTTAACATGATTAATATCGTAGTAGATTATTTTTCGATTTGAATAATATTAAGGGATTGGGTAACTTTGTCTCAGATTCTGAAACAAAATCCTGGATTTAGCTCATGGTGCAATGATAATTATATGTAGGTCAGTCAGGAACCCCATGACTTTTACAAGCCGATCGCCTGTCTCATTATCAAGATATTTATGATTGGAAATCGGAATCAAATTTTGTGTTTGCCTAACGGTGTTCATATGTTTGTATTGTATTTTTCAGGTGTATGGTCATTTTGTCGTCAAATTCATTTGTGTAATACCATAAAAACGAACATACTGAAAAACAGCTTTTGGGGCTGAAAGTGTGTTTTTCCTGTGTCTAAATGAAATCAACAACAACCCTTAATGTAGAGTATAATTATGCACATTTAGGCTTAAAGAAGGTACAATGTACATCACAGCAAGCTCAGATAAAATGGTTTTAAAATACAGGTGACTGCACACACATACTCTCCTAAACACGAAATTAAGAGTATGTAGAAAATTATTTAAAAACAGTTGCCTAAAGTTTAAGATATGAAATCGTTGAGTGCAGTGTTTTAAGACGTGTTTACCAATGGAGTAGTTATCATGGTAATACCTGAAATCATGTCATTGGTTAGACTGGCCGTAGTAGTACCTAGGAAAACAAAAGAATATTGCATTATTTGTTAAAACATAGGAATGTGTTTCATTTCACTTGTGACTGGTAATCAGTATGAATAAAGAAATTGAATGAAAGAAAATCCCATTTTTTTAGTAGTTTCTTGATACATTTCATTCTACAAGATCTAAATGCTCATCACATTTGAATGGTCGGATCGATGATCCATTTTCGCAATTTTCTTTTAGAAACTCATTTATTGGTAAATGGCTATGCTCACTCATGCATGAATGGTACAATTCCAAGTGCATATCATCTAAACAAGGATTACTATATATATTTATTTAGATATATAAATATAACTATACTTCCAATACTTATTAGAAAATCTTAATTAGAAATAGTGTCCACTTTCTTGTTATGCTGAGTGTAGTTTAAAATTGGAATTTCAATATATTTGTGCATGCGCTATCAGCAGTATCTTGTCTGTGCTCTCAGCTGTACGTAGCTGTGACAAGTACGTCAGAGAGAATACCAAATATTTTTGTTAAATTTTTTTTGGTTAAAATTGTATTTTTTGTTAAAATTTGTATCCTGACATTTGATTAGTCCTAAATTAAAAAAAACAAACAGAATCGCTTTCAAGTCTACAAGATGTGTATTGCCAATCTCCAGTATCTGCTGTTAATGGCATAAATACTCTTGTGTTTAGTGGGTCCCCAATGCAATGCCCATGAATACATTGTACCCATGCAGACCTTTAATGGCACTTAGGGATTTGTCTCATTTTCGAGTGAAATTTAAAGCATGTTCACATATGCACTGTGCGCATTCAATATTTGTTTAGCTACACTGTCCAGCAGTCAGTTTCAAATTTTATGCCTGCAGTTTTGGCCAATCAGAGGCCTTGGATATTCATATGCAGTATATAAAAGAAAATATCAAGGGTAGTGATACATTTTAGTTTTAATCAAGAATTCCATGAATCATAGTATCGCTAGAGTGCCTATATATGTCTACGCATACATATACGTGCAACTGATTCTTATGAAATAAAAAAAAAAAAAGTACAGAAATTTGTTTGAGTCTCTGTTATCATAAATAGATATAGACTCGGAGATATATGTGAAAAACAAGTAAAACATATCTGTAAAATTTTAGCAATTCTATTCACCAGCCTCGATATGGTAAATTTCCACTCAAGAATCATATCCCAAAGCGACATGTAAATTGAATGAGTGTGCAGACGTGGGAACATAAAGAATGTAATGAATACATGTAGAATCACATTAAGCATCAAAGGAATTTTAATAAAAAATTGGCAAATTTTAAGTCAAATATTAGGTGCCCAATCATTACGTATGCGACACAAGAGGAAATACCAGGGACTAGCCTATATACCAATTCCCACCACACTGCACCAGCCTGCAATCTAATTAATAACTTGAATTTACAGAGATAATAAAGGAGTTGGAGAAAGTGGAAAGACGTTTATATTTGTTTGCATTATATGGTTTTAAATGTATTAATTGATAAAAGTGCTGAAACTACAACAATACCTAATGTTGGTGGAACACTGCCTGCGTAATCTGCAATAAAAAGAAATTATTTATTGTTCAAATGAGATAATAGACAGATCACTTGAAATCATTTATGTAAAAATTTGGAATTTCATATATCCTTGGTTTTCTCTTCGCTCTGCATTACACGTTTTGTGAAGTTATATATTGTTTATAATAAGGAAGAATCTATTCTGCACTAAAATCAAACAAATTTAATTGAAAGATTAAACGAGAACTCGTTTGAGATTTAATCTCAATTATATAAGTAATATAAAATGAGGGTTTACGTTAAATAAGAGACCCCGTTAGTGCGCATGCGCTAATCAGCAATATTAAGGGAGTCATGCAAAAAAATTTACAAAACTGAAGAAACACTTATCTAATATCGCAAAGTACAATGGTTTAAATTTGGTAGTATAATAATAATAATAATAGTGGGTTCTTGTATAGCGCTCATGTCAGTCAGATTTGACACTCCTGGCGCTCCCGATTATTACCCTGGCTTTAGCACGGCTGCCATACGGCGCTCTAGCATTTCAAGGAATAAATTCCTACCAGGTACCCGTTTAATTCACCTGTATGTATTTATATAAATCACCATAAAAACAAATAAAAAAAATGTGCATAAAAACTCAACTATAATGTGCCGAATTAGTAAAAGGAAGACAGCAACATGCAATGAATAATGATAAACGATTAAATATGTATAATAGGAATGTATTTTATATGTTTGGAGACGGGATGGGTTGAAAGAGAGAAAAGTGGGAGTTTCAATATTAAGAAAGATAGACAGTGATGGGAGATAGTTTAATAGTGATGGGAGAAACGAACAGGAAGAGAAAAAGACAAGGAAAGAGTGAGAACGAGAGAGGGAGAGACAAGGTGAAAATTAAAGAGCAGAATTCAACATTTCCTGATTTGGATTTGGCTTTCTTTTACTGATGAAGTAATCATGCAATAGCTATGACAAGCTAGGATACCAATTTGAAGTAACCGCTGGACCAGTTGGAGCACTAGGGTCTTCACAGCATGATGAACATGAGTGCTACACAAGATGACACCATATTAAATTATCAAATTCAGGGCCATCAACTGGGAACTCCTTCTATAGTATTAAAGTGTACATTAAAGGTACTATGTCCCTTTTGCAGCCAACCTCAAATGCTGTAGAACTTTGCAGGACTTATGAATATGTCATGTATGTCCCATCTGTGAACCCGTTTACTTGCTAGACTTCACTGTCAGACACTATTGAGTGACTGACTGGCTTTTTTTCTTCTTTGGTAATAACATACATGAAAAGAGTTGTAAAGGGTACACGGGCATTTGTCTACATCAATAACCCACTTCTTGTGATGGCCAAGATTAAACTGATTGAATCTTTGCGCAGCATAAAACGTATGACCATTCGGTACAATTGTCTGAAAATCAAGACTATTACTTTTGGGCTCTATAGCCCTAAAGTCGATTTGACAACTAATAGTCGTTATTTTCCCACTTGAAGACATTTTCAAGCCCCACCTTTTTTAGGGAAGTTCTAAATTAGTATTATCTTTCAAATGCAGTTGGAATTTAACTTTTTCTTTTTTTTTGGCCTGCAAATGGGACATAGTACCTTTAATTGCAGTTGTTCAATACATGCTTCTGCGATAATTGCTCAATGGTTATTGTCTACAAAACTAAAAGAGTTCCTGATTTCAAAACTATACCCAACGCTATACTAATCATAGCCTCAACCCTGACCTAAAATCCCAATTTCAACCCTAACCCTACATCTTTGAAGAAATAACGCCCAGAGCAGTTGCTGCCAGCTATTGTGGCGTAACGAAATAGCCAGTGAATGCCGACGGGTGCTATGGTTTAGTTTTGTCTTAGTTTATTATCTGGTTTTTGTTATACAATTTTACCTGTTTATTGTACAGGGAACTCCACTTACAAGCTTAACCCTATTTAGCCCGGGGGGGGGGGGGCTTTAGAAGCCCCCCCCCCCTCGACATTTTTCGCGATAATTTTTTGATGCAAGAAAATCTTGCACTGAAATTTTGTGACTTTTTTCTTTTGAGCCTTGCGCATCTTTTGGAAGAAATTTTTCCAAAATCGGACCTACCATTACAAAGTCACGAGTCCTTTTTTCTTTGCATGTCAGCCCGAAAATCGCTCATTTTTGTGATTTGTGTACAAAACATATGGAAATCTCATTTTTCAAATAAAGAGATAAAACATTGGTTATTTGGTCTTGTTTATATAGTTAAGGTGTTTATTTTTGGGTCAAAATAGTTAAATTATAGTTGGAAATGAAATAAAACAACAAAAACAATAAAATACATATGTTAAAAAAACAAGGAAATACATAAGAAATTATCAAAACAATAAATAACATAAGGAATAACCCTGGTTTTTCAATTTTTGTGTTGTATTATTATTCCAAATGGTCTAACAAATATATGTAGTGAGAAAGAATGCTTAACACTTCACTTGATATGTATGCAAATTTTCGCGACGATCGGGCGTTTCAGGGCCGAGATCATGGGGGGAGGGGCCTTAGAAGCCCCCCCCCCCCCCCCGGGCTATGCAGTTTCAAAATAGCCCGGGCTAAATAGGGTTAAGCTTCTCTCAGGTTCCCTAACCATTTTTACTTTGTATGTCCAACATGTTTTGTATATGTCCTTCAAACATTGTTTGTATTTCTGAATGTTGTTTTAAAATAATGGTTGAACCAATAAATGAAATGAAATGAAATGTTGTATCATCCCTACCTCCTGTGGCTCCCTGGCAGTAACCATCAGGTGTTCTCCCTTTATCTGTAAAGTCTTTGCAGTTCACTGGCCAAGACATGTTTGAGTGCTGCTCAAAGAGGTCTCTACAGTGTGCTGTAATATTCACACAATCTGAGTAGCATGGGCGATTTGTAGGTCCTTGATGGATGCATTCAGGAAACAGTAAGTTGCATGCAAGGTCGATGGCTCTGGGATGACAACCTTGTAAACTGTGTATAATCTTCATTCAAAATAATAGTTGTAGGAATGCGATAAAAGATTTAAACATTTAAAGGGGATGTCTACCCTGATATTAAGTTGCTTTGGTATAGAAGCAGAAAAATGAGAGAAACAGATCAGAAAGAGAGAGTTTGAAGAAAAATAATTGATTAAAAATATTAAAGAAATGTTTTGAATTTTGAAGTTGCGATAAATCAAACACGAATTGGCAGTTATGTGATGTATCTTGAGACCTCCTGTCCAATTTGCTTAGCACAGAAAGTTTCATAAAGTTTCATTTTTTTCTTAGTTATTGATGACGGCATACATTTGTTATTTACATGGGTTGCCATACAACATATTAGCAATAACTATATCTAGAGTGAATGTATGATTGACAATTTTCTTCAGGGAAAATATAATTTTTGAAAGTTTTTTAGTACAGGGCAAATGGGAGGAGAGCTCACAAGATACGTCACAGGGTTACCAATTTATGTTTGATTGATAGCAATTTCAAAAATTAAAAACTCTGTTATTTTTAATTGGTTTTTGCACAAACTTTCACTGACGTGTTTCTCTTAAAACCAACTTAATATCAGGGTGGACTTCCCTTTCAACCCAGGTTCATGGCACAGTGTAATTAAAAATACAAATATTTAATTGGCAAGGTGTACAGCAAAAATACATGGACCCAAACAGCATAGAGAAGAAAACAAAACATTGCCTTTTCAATATGAATGCAGGATGGATGAAATGAAATGGGGTTTCCCAATGTAAAGGTACATGTACTACAACTCAATATTATAAGAAAGAGGTTCGACACAAACTGTGCAACTAGCATCACCGCAGTCCCTCATATTGCTACTGTTATATATTTTGTATGTTCAATGCAATCGTTTTGGCCTGTATAAAATTTAGTTCATCTCATAAAGCAACTTTTTTGTATGAAGGAAATCTATATGGACACTTTCAGCATGGACGTTATGATACAAGTTTCTCCTTTGTAATAATACTGATAACATCCTTCATAAATTTCTTTCTGAAAAAAAATTGCTTTACTACAGCACATTAGTTATCAAGTGTAAAGAAATATTTATGTGTAATCCAGAGAATGAAATAAGATATAAACACACTGGAGCTACTCACAAAATTGTAAGAAAGAACTGCCTGAGGAGAATTTGGAGAATACTGATTCGAGAAGTATGTTCTGTCATACGGTAATTGTCCACATTCACCTATATTCTCTAGAGGAACACAGGGTGCTGTTTGATAAACAGAAAATATCATATAATAAGAAGGGGAAAATTAACATGAACAGCTGTATGTGTATATTCATGTACATGTAGGTTCGTGTTTTACTAATTCAGTAAACCAAATCCCAAACCCCGAGTATGAAATTACGTTTTACAAAAGGAAAACCTAAATCTCAAGTTAAGATGAATCCCTTGTTGGTTTAAATTTGGGTAGAATACATGATAAAGAGTCTTACAGGTCTAAGCAGAAAATAACCATTCATAGGTAGATCTGTCATATATTTTGGTCGTCTCTAAGAAATCATTCAAATGGTACACAATAGCACATTCCACTACATTACAGCATTCTACATAAATGGAAAATCACTTATATACCGGGTAGGTGAAATAGTCAACATTTTAACATGATTAAGATCGTAGTAGATTATTTTTCGATTTGAATAATATTAAGGGATTGGGTAGCTTTGTCTCAGATTCTGAAACAAAATCCTGGATTTAGCTCATGCTGCAATGATAATTATAAATAGGTCAGTCAGGAACCCCATGACTTTTACAAGCCTGTCGCCTGTCTCATTATCAAGATATTTATGATTGGAAATCGGAATCAAATTTTGTGTTTGCCTAACGGTTTTCATAACACTACAGTCTATTGGGGAAAATGAGTGTGGTAAAACCGGTCACTCAAAGATTTTTACTCTTTTGAGGCACTTCATGATCATTTTGAAGCGCAATTTTTTCAGGGCTTCATTATTACACCATATCACAGACACTGATAACACGTAGGACCATGCCTCTCAGATTTAACAATGTTACCCGATGCCTTAAAGGAAGGTAGTAGAGGTGTTGTGTTGTATTCTATTCTAAGCATAAAGACATCATCAAAAGTAAAATTGCAAAGGAATTCAATACAATTGTTATGATCCATTGCCTTCAATAACATCTAACTGGTAGGTACATTAATAAGTATCATTAACTCAACACCTGGGCCCTGTTTTATAAATCTTGTTAACAATAACAAAAGCTAAATTTCTATGCCAATTTTGCTTTCTGCCAATCAAATGCCACGATTTCAGTAGCTTGTAACAGTTATTGTTACTTGTTAATGATAAAAAGTTTTTTGAAACAGGGCCAAGGTGTTGAGACAGTTGAAAGCTTTCAGTTTTTATAATTTTAGATTATTTTAGATTTAGGTTTTGATATCGTCCGTTATAGTTATTTCTCGCCAATTGGAACGGATGATGCCCTTTCAAATTCACATGATTATACGAGTCAACTGAAGAATAATGTGTATGCTTACGACAATACTCCTCATCAGAAAAGTCACCACAATCATTGTAACCGTCACAAGTTAGAGAATTCAGAACGCAATTGTTGTTGATACATGTGAAAGAGTCATTGCCGCACCCTGGTCAAAATGAAAATATAGAAACTCATAAACAAATCAATTACTGATAAAAATTGAATCAACCTAAATGCAGATGTAATATCTAATCGACTTGCCCTCAATCCAAAGTATTGAACGGCCCAACGGACATAAACAGTTAATGTTAAAAGACCACCCAAAACACTTCTTTGAATAAATGTGTGGCTAGAGTAATGAGATATATCCGATTTAGTACTTTTATCCACAAGCCTAGACAGATTTTCATGTCGAAATTACGAACTGAATGTAAAGTGAATGAGTGGGCAGACATTAGAACCTTTGTTTTTTGCAATGTCAAAATGACATTGTTCTTACACAAATTTTGACAAAACCTGTGGCACACTTTAAAGGTTCTATGTCCCATTTAATTTGCAGGTCAAAAAAAAAAAAAATCAAAAATGTTAGATTCCAACGGCATTTGAAAGACAATTCTTATTTAGAACTACCTTCAAAACGAAAGGGTTTGAAAATTGCTTTTTTACAAAAATAACGACCATTAGTTGTTGAATCCACATAAGTGATTGCAATCACCTAAGTAATAGTCTGATTTTCAGACCCTTGTACCGAATGGTCTTACGTTTGGTGCTGCACAAACATTCAATCAGTTTGATTTTGGTCATTACAAGTAGTGGGTTATTGATGTAGACAAATGTACCTATACAGCTCATTTTATGTATGTAATTATTACCAAAGAAAAAGAAGATGTCAGTCAGTCACTCAATAGTGTCTGACAGGGAAGTCTAGAAAGTAAATGGGTTTCCTTGCATAATTTGAATACTAGGACACTGCTAACATTTAAATTTCACAGATAGGACATTCATGACATATTCATAATTCCTGCAACGTTCTACATAATGTGATGTTGGCTGCAAAAGGGACATAGTATCTTTAATCTAGTTATATATATAAGAAATTAAATGACATCAAGCATAAGGGGAGCACAATATAACGGTAACAAATCTTGTTGATTTCAAGTGAAATATTAGGAGAGCACACACAGGGTTCCCCTATATATTACACTAAAATATCATATCCTACATATTTTAGTTTAATTTTATGTTCTGCTGTATTTTAGCGCAATTCTGTGTTCTCTTGATTTGTTTGTCTATGTTCTGCTGCATTTCACCCTAATTTCTACTTCCTGCTGTAGTTCAGCATAATTCTAGGTTCTGCTGTTTTTAGCATAATTTTAGGTTCTGCTGTATTTTGGCATAATTCTACTTCATGCTGTATTTCAGCATAAATCTAGGTTCTGCTGTTTTTTAGCATAATTCTAGGTTCTGCTGTATTTTGGCATAATTCTAGGTTCTGCTGTATTTTAGCATCATTCTATTTTCTGCTGCATTTTTAAGCATCATTTTATGTTCCGCTGTATTTCAGCATCATTCTATTTCCTGCTGTATTTTAGCCTCATTATATGTTTTGCTGTATATCAGCGTCACTCTACGTTTTGCTGTATTTCAGCGTAATTCTATGTTCCGCTGCATTTTAGCGTCATTCTATCCCTGTTCTGCTGTTTTTTAGCGTTATGCTAGGTTCTGCTGTAATAGCAAAAAATATAATTGATGTTTGAGTCAATATTTCAACATTTTGTGTAGAATTTTTGTGTATGTAACTTAGCTCTATTAGAGAAAACAGACAAAATTAAAACTGGTCAATGAATTATGGAGAAGAAGGTTTTTCTTGTAATTTCTTGCATTTTTTTGGTTTTTTTTTTTTTTTGGGGGGGGGGGCAATTTTAAAGCAAACTTTCAAAATTATATGAAAAATTTCTGCGGATCTCATTCAGCTCTGTAAAAGAAAAAAAAATCAAAGTTGGTCAATGAATGAAGGAGAAAATGTTTTTTGTGACTTTGAATCAATTTGCATGAATATGCAAAATTAATAGTTTCCACTCCCCCTACCCAGCCCTATCCATAAAGCAAACAGAATCCAAATCGGATGAGAAATTATGAAGAGGAAGCATTTAGAAATTGTGGATGGATGATGGACGCCAAATGCAATTGCATACTGTTTAGCTCATCGCACCAATCGGGCCAGATGAGCTTAAACCAAAACCAAAACTAGATGTGTGTACATACCTAGAGATCTAGGGATCACTGTTAGCTGCAGTTGGAATCCCTGATGCGTGACTGAACCGTCACTGGTGAATCGCATCCAACTGTTAGAACTGTACAATCTGTAGAACAAGACAAAATTGTGTCAATACTTTTTCTGATATTAATACATACTATCTGATTATTCACTATGTTCTGGATACACTGTTATTTCACACTTCAGCACCAATGACGTAGTATCATAAAAAAACAAACATTTCATAGTCATAGCAATCCTTTCGATTTTTGTTTGCATTTGCAAGAACACCCCAAAACTCATCTAACTGTAGCTTGCCTGTAAACCATCCTGATTTGCATATTATTATAGTTGGTCGTTTCATAGAGCAGTGTTAGGTCCAAAACCACATCAGATGTCATTGGGAGAGACTACCCAAAGTATGATTTCATCGTTTCTTTCTTTTCTTTTCCAGTGTGAAGGAACCACCTGGCACCAACTCATAATCTGTCGTACAGGCAAAAATGGTTTTAAATATCTGAGACATGGCAGATAACATCAGAGTCTCAGAGGTTTTCAGTTTGTAGCACAGGAGAAAGTGAGTTGCTGTTGAGAGCAAGATCACCTACTTTCTTCAATAGAGAAATATCCTTATCACAATTACAAAAGACCTACAAAAGTCTGACAGACTGACTGACAACGGACCGACCAAAATGACAAAATTGCATTAATCCAGAAACTGACATACATAAAAAACTAATGTACCGGTACTTATATCAAAATTTGTTGGGATGAGACGTCACACCCACCATAACAGAACATTTGAGTTACATGAAAACACACACATGCGCAAATTTAGAGACACATGTATAGGTGAAACACTATTTTGTTCATATGGCTTCTTCAAGTTAAAATGCAAGTACATGTGCATTAAAAATGCACAAATATAAATAATGTATACATTTACACAAACCTCAAAGACGCTGGTATATCTTGTCCTGAGAAAGTTTTTACCATCAAGTTCCCAGGTGTATGAACATTCCCTATGCTCAGATGGTCACAGCAAGATTCCAGATTAAATGCTATGAATGTGATGATCACAGAGTAGTTTGATGGAGCTGTGATGTACCAAGTATAATAGGCGTTGTTTGGATACTCATGAGGATAGTTTGGTGATGAAATTGACCACGTTTCTCCAACAGTCAGGTTAACTGCTGAAACTTTAGTAGTGTAAGAAATAAACCAAGTACAATAATTTGATGATAAATTTTGTCTGTTTAAATGAAAAAAGAACATGCAGATCATCAAATTGGTTCAAGTCATAGATTTAAATTCTTTAAAAAAAATCTATTTCATTTACTTTTATTTACTGCAATTGCTCTTTGCCGTAATGTCCAACATTATTTTTGCTCATATGATTGTATTGTATTTTTTCCTGTGTATGGTAATCTTGACGTCAAATTCATTTGGGTATTACCATACAAACGGACATACTGAAACACAGCCTTTGGTGCTGAAAGTTTGTTTTTACCGTGTCTAAATAAAATCAACAACAACCCTTAATGTAGCTTAATATAAGGTATGCACATTTAGGTTCAAAGAAGGTCAGATAAAATAGTTATAAAATACAGGTGACACATGGGGTATTTGCACATAAAAATAGCACACACATACATTTGCACACACATATTCTTTTCAACACTAAAATAAGAGTATGTAGAAAATTATTTAAAAACGTTTGTCTAAAGATATATGAAATAATTGAGTGCAGTGTTTAAAGACGTGTTTACTAATGGAGTAGTTATCATAGTAATACCTGAAATCGTGTCATTGGTTGTAGTACCTAGGAAAACAAAAGAATATTGCATTATTTGCTTAAATATAAAACACTGGCATGTGTTTCATTTCAATTTTGCCTGTTAATCAGTATGAATAAAGAAATATACAATCACACATATATGCACACACATACTTTTCTCAACACTATTAATTAAGAGTATGTAGAAAATTATTTTTAAATATTTGTTTAAAGTATAAGATATGAAATAATGAAGGATAGTTTGGTGATGAGATCAAACACATTTCTCCTAGAGTCAGGTGCACTGCTGAAAATTTAGTAGTGTAAAGAAGAAAACCCATGTACAATAATATGATGAATTTTGTCTGTTAAAATGATTAAAGGAAACCTCACCCCAAGAAATAACCTAAGTTATTCTGAGAGTTTTATTGTATTCTTGCCCATTAATCTACATGATACCCCCATCAAAGTGTATGTGAGAGGTATATAAAACAAGATATTCTTAGCATAATGTACAGTTTCTAAGGACAACATAGGCATCGCCATTTGCTCGATATCATAGGCCTACTATGCAAAGTCGTTTATCAAGCAAATGTATTCAAATCTATAGGCGCTTCCTTCCCACATGTGTGTGCAGTGATGAAGTATTTCATTCGCTTGCAATTATCTTTTGTGCTATAATTTTCTGAATGCAAATTGCATGGAAATAAGCTGATGTTTGCATATGGTAATTTATGCAATTAGGGTCATAATATTTAACCGTTTTACCCAAAAATCATATATTCTTCATATTTAAACATTCATTTTTTTTACTCCACACCCGGGCCCTGTTTCATTAAAATTGTTATCAATTACAATAACTGTTATAAGCTACTGAAATCAACGCATTTGATTGGCAAAGAGCAAATTTGTCGTAGAAATTGAGCTTTTCTTATTGTTAATATTAAGGTTCATAAAGGCGGGCCCAGATGAAAGCTTTTAGTTTTGATAATTTTAGATAGTCATATACAAAGGTTTTGCTAAAGTCCGTTTTTTATTCGTATATTTCTAGCTGAACTGAAATGGATGATGCCATTTCAAATTCACAAGATTGAACATGTCAACTGAGCAAAAGAGTGATGCAACATTCAATTTACATAATAGTACTGTGATTTTAAACAATTTCAATCTTACCTGTGCAGTTCAATTCATCCTCTCCGTAAAAGCAATCATAGTCACCATCGCAAACCCAGCTTGGATCATACACACATTCATAGTCAGATGCACACTCGAAGCAGGACGAGTTTGCTGGGGGGGTTGCTGGAATAAAGTGCACTTATACAGTTAATGCCAGTTGAACTAAAAGTCACTAGTGCATATGCATGCAAAAATATAAAGTACATAAATGTCGCAATGATTTACAATTATTTTGGTAGTCAATATATAAAAACCCAGACTTTTAAAATTTTGCTGCATTCTACGATGCAAACTTGAAAAAAGGACCTTGTGACCTGGAAAGGATGATGCCATTTTAAATTCACAAGATTGAACAAGACAACTGAAGAAAATGTGTATGCTTACGGCAATACTCCTCATCAGAAAAGTCACCACAATCAATGAAACCGTCACAAGTTTGACAATTCAGAATGCAATTCTTGTTAGTACATGTGAAAGAGTCATTGCTACACCCTGGTCAACATGAAACTATAGAAATTCATGATCATATCATTTACTGACAAGTGCTTTATCATTGCCAAAATTTAATCAACCTAAATGCACAAGTAATATAATTTGGGGTTGGAACCAACTGGCCCAAGAAATTTTGGTTGACCAGCTTCCTCTTAGAGTAGAATAATCCCCCACCCCCCCCCCCATTACAAATTGACTTGCCCTAAATCAAAAGTATTTAATGATCTTCAGGACATGAACAGTTGTCAGCACGCAAATTGCATAAGCTGTTGCTTTTGTGGGGTGAAGGGTTAGCATAAATGAAATTAATTTGTCAACTGCTATATTTTAGTAATTTTACAAACTAAGAATATTGCCATCTTCCATCTTCCACAGAAAAAGTGTTGAAATATTCAACCTAAGAATCTTGCTATCTTTAACATAAGTGTGATGCAGCATTAAAACAAGAGAGTTGCAACATTCAAAATAAGTGAGCTGTAACCTTCTACATAATAGTGTTGCCACATTGAGCAAGAGAGTGATGCAACATTCAATGAACATAATAGTACTGTGATTTTAAACAATTGCAATCTTACCTGTGCAGTTCAATTCATCCTTTCCGTTAAAGCAATCATAGTCACCATCGCAAACCCAGCTTGGATCATACACACATTCAAAGTTAGATGCACACTCGAAGCAGGATGAGTTTGCTGGGAGGGTCGCTGGAATAAGGTTTTTTTTTAAAAATCACATGCAATGCACCTATACAGTTAATGCCAGTTGAACTAAAAGTCACTCGTGCATGCATACAAAAATATAAAGTACATACATTTTGCAATGAATTACAATTGTTTTGTTAGTTAATGATTTTATACAAACCCTGACTTTTATAATTTTGCTACATTCTATGTTGCAAACTTGAAAATAGGAGTGTTGTGACCTTAAACATAGAGTATTTTAACACTAAAGCTTTTAGAATAGAATAGAATAGAATTTTATTGTCTTCTTCCAAAGAAAGAAGAAACTTTCTTTCCAGGTGGTACGTACATGTATATAAACAATTCACAACTGATACAAAATATATAATACAAATACAATCATACCAAAATATTGCATGAATAAGCACAATTAATACAAATTTCACAATTCTGTTTAGAAGTTTCCACTCCCCCTACCCAGCCCTATCCATAAAGCAAAACAGAATCCAAATCGGATGAGAAATTATGAAGAGGAAGCATTTAGAAATTGTGGATGGATGATGGACGCCAAATGCAATTGCATACTGTTTAGCTCATTGCACCAATCGGGCCAGATGAGCTTAAACCAAAACCAAAACTAGATGTGTGTACATACCTAAAGATCTAGGGATCACTGTTAGCTGCAGTTGGAATCCCTGATGCGTGACTGAACCGTCACTGGTGAATCGCATCCAACTATTAGAACTGTACAATCTGTAGAACAAGACAAAATTCTTTAACACCTTTCATGATATCAACACATATTATCTGATTATTCACTATGTTCTGGATACACTGTTATTTCACACTTCAGCACCAATGACGTAGTATCATAAAAAAAAAAACATTTTATAGTCATAGCAATCCTTTCGATTTTTGTTTGCATTTGCAAGAACACCCCAAAACTCATCTAACTGTAGCTTGCCTGCAAACCATCCTGATTTGCATATTATTATAGTTAGTCGTTTCATAGAGCAGTGTCCAAAACCACATCAGATGTCATTGGGAGAGACTAACCAAAGTATGATTTCATCGTTTCTTTCTTTTCTTTTCCAGTGTGAAGGAACCTCCTGGCACCAACTCATGATCTGTCGTACAGGCAAAAATGGTTTTAAATATCTGAGACATGGCAGACAACATCAGAGTCTCAGAGGTTTTCAGTTTGTAGCACAGGAGAAAGTGATTTGCTGTTGAGAGCAAGATCACCTACTTTCTTTAATAGAGAAATATCCTTATCATAATGACAAAAGACAGACCGACCAAAATGACAAAATTGCATTAATATAGAAACTGACACACAACAAAAACTAATGTACCGGTACTTTATATCAAAATTTGTTGGGATGAGACGTCACACCCACCATAACAGAACATTTGAGTTACATGAACACACACACATGTGCAAATTTAGAGACACATGTATAGGTGAAACACTATTTTGTTCATATGGCTTCTTCAAGTTAAAATGCAAGTACATGTGCATTAAAAAATGCACAAATATAAATAATGTATACATTTACACAAACCTCAAAGAAGCTGGTATATCTTGTCCTGAGAAAGTTTTTACCGCCAAGTTCCCAGGTGTATGACCATTCCCTATGCTCAGATGGTCACAGCAAGATTCCAGATTAAATGCTATGAATGTGATGATCACAGAGTAGTTTGATGGAGCCGTGATGTACCAAGTATAATAGGCGTTGTTTGGATACTCATGAGGATAGTTTGGTGATGAAATTGACCGCGTTTCTCCAACAGTCAGGTTAACCGCTGAAACTTTAGTAGTGTAAGAAATAAACCAAGTACAATAATTTGATGATAAATTTTGTCTGTTTAAATGAAAAAAGAACATGCAGATCATCAAATTGGTTCAAGTCATAGATTTAAATTCTTTTAAAAAAATCTATTTTATTTACTTTTATTTACTGCAATTGCACTTTGCCATAATGTCCAACATTATTTTTGCTCATATGATTGTATTGTATTTTTTCCGGTGTATGGTAATCTTGACGTCAAATTCATTTGGGTATTACCATACAAACGGACATACTGAAACGCAGCCTTTGGGGCTGAAAGTGTGTTTTTACTGTGTCTAAATAAAATCAACAACAACCCTTAATGTAGCTTAATATAAGGTATGCACATTTAGGTTCAAAGAAGGTCAGATAAAATAGTTCTAAAATACAGGTGACACATGGGGTATTTGCACATAAAAATAGCACACACTTACATACATTTGCACACACTTACTCTTTTCAACACTGAAATAAGAGTATGTAGAAAATTATTTAAAAACGTTTGTCTAAAGATATATGAAATAATTGAGTGCAGTGTTTAAAGACGTGTTTACTAATGGAGTAGTTATCATGGTAATACCTGAAATCGTGTCATTGGTTGGACTAGCCGTAGTAGTACCTAGGAAAACAAAAGAATATTGCATTATTTGCTTAAATATAAAACAAAGGCATGTGTTTCATTTCACTTTTGCCTGTTAATCAGTATGAATAAAGAAATATACAATCACACATATATGCACACACATACTGTTCTCAACACTATTAATTAAGAGTATGTAGAAAATTATTTTTTAATATTTGTTTAAAGTGTAAGATATGAAATAATGAAGGATAGTTTGGTGATGAGATCAAACACATTTCTCCTAGAGTCAGGTGCACTGCTGAAAATTTAGTAGTGTAAAGAAGAAAACCCATGTAAAATAATATGATGAATTGTGTCTGTTAAAATGATTAAAGGAAACCTCACCCCAAGAAATAACTTAAGTTATTCTGAGAGTTTTATTGTATTCTTGCCCATTAATCTACATGATACCCCCATCAAAGTGTATGTGAGAGGTATATAAAACAAGATATTCTTAGCATAATGTACAGTTTCTAAGGACAACATAGGCATCGCCATTTGCTCGATATCATAGGCCTACTATGCAAAGTCGTTTATCAAGCAAATGTATTCAAATCTATAGACGCTTCCTTCCCACATGTGTGTGCAGTGATGAAGTATTTCATTCGCTTGCAATTATCTTTTGTGCTATAATTTTCTGAATGCAAATTGCATGGAAATAAGCTGATGTTTGCATATTTGTGGTAATTTATGCAATTAAGGTCATAATATTTAACCGTTTTACCCTAAAATCATATATTCTTCATATTTAAACATTCATTTTTTTTTACTCCACACCCGGGCCCTGTTTCATTAAAATTGTTATCAATTACAATAACTGTTAAAAGCTACTGAAATCAACGCATTTGATTGGCAAAGAGCAAATTTGTCGTAGAAATTGAGCTTTTCTTATTGTTAATATTAAGGTTCATAAAGGAGGGCCCAGATGAAAGCTTTTAGTTTTGATAATTTTAGATAGTCATATACAAAGGTTTTGCTATAGTCTGTCTTTTATTCGTATATTTCTAGCTGAACTGAAATGGATGATGCCATTTCAAATTCACAAGATTGAACATGTCAACTGAGCAAAAGAGTGATGCAACATTCAATTTACATAATAGTACTGTGATTTTAAACAATTTCAATCTTACCTGTGCAGTTCAATTCATCCTCTCCGTTAAAGCAATCATAGTCACCATCGCAAGCCCAGCCTGGATCATACACACATTCATAGTCAGATGCACACTCGAAGCAGGACGAGTTTGCTGGGGGGGTTGCTGGAATAAAGTGCACTTATACAGTTAATGCCAGTTGAACTAAAAGTCACTAGTGCATATGCATGCAAAAATATAAAGGACATAAATGTGACTATGTCGCAATGATTTATAATTGTTTTTGTAGTCAATATATAAAAACCCAGACTTTTAAAATTTTGCTGCATTCTATGTTGCAAACTTGAAAAAAGGACCTTGTGACCTGGAAAGGATGATGCCATTTCAAATACACAAGATTGAACGAGTCAACTGAAGAAAAATGTGTATGCTTATGACAATACTCCTTATCAGAAAAGTCACCACAATCATTGAAACCGTCACAAGTTTGACAATTCAGAATGCAATTCTTGTTAGTACATGTGAAAGAGTCACTGCTACACCCTGGTCAACATGAAACTATAGAAATTCATGATCATATCATTTAATGACAAGTGCTTTATCATTGCCAAAATTTAATCGACCTAAATGCACAAGTAATATAATTTGGGGTTGGAACCAACTGGCCCAAGAAATTTTGGTTGACCAGCTTCCTCTACCAGTAGATTAATCCCCCCACCCCCCCCCCCCCCATTACAAATTGACTTGCCCTAAATCAAAATTATTCAATGATCTTAAGGACATGAACAGTTGTCACCTCGCAAATTGCATAAGCTGTTGCTTTTGTGGGGTGAAGGGTTAGCATAAATGAAATTAATTTGTCAACTGCTATATTTTAGTAATTTTACAACCTAAGAATGTTGCCATCTTCCATCTTGAACAGAAAAAGTGTCGCAATATTCAACCTAAGAATCTTGCCATCTTTAACATAAGTGTGATGCAGCATTAAAACAAGAGAGTTGAAACATTCAAAATAAGTGAGCTGTAACCTTCTGCATAATAGTGTTGCCACATTGAGCAAGAGAGTGATGCAACATTCAATTTACATAATAGTACTGTGATTTTAAACAATTTCAATCTTACCTGTGCAGTTCAATTCATCCTCTCCGTAAAAGCAATCATAGTCACCATCGCAAACCCAGCTTGGATCATACACACATTCATAGTCAGATGCACACTCGAAGCAGGACGAGTTTGCTGGGGGGGTTGCTGGAATAAAGTGCACTTATACAGTTAATGCCAGTTGAACTAAAAGTCATGTGCATATGCATGCAAAAATATAAACTAGATAAATGTCGCAATGATTTACAATTGTTTTGGTAGTCAATATATCAAAACCCAGACTTTTAAAATTTTGCTGCATTCTATGTTGCAAACTTGAAAAAAGGACCTTGTGACCTGGAAAGGATGATGCCATTTCAAATTCACAAGATTGAACAAGTCAACTGAAGAAAAATGTGTATGCTTATGACAATACTCCTCATCAGAAAAGTCACCACAATCATTGAAACAGTCACAAGTTTGACAATTCAGAATGCAATTCTTGTTAGTACATGTGAAAGAGTCACTGCTACACCCTGGTCAACATGAAACTATAGAAATTCATGATCATATCATTTACTGACAGGTGCTTTATCATTGCCAAAATTTAATCAACCTAAATGCACAAGTAATATAATTTGGGGTTGGAACCAACTGGCCCAAGAAATTTTGGTTGACCAGCTTCCTCTACCAGTAGATTAATCCCCCCACCCCCCCCCCCCATTACAAATTGACTTGCCCTAAATCAAAAGTATTCAATGATCTTAAGGACATGAACAGTTGTCAGCACGCAAATTGCATAAGCTGTTGCTTTTGTGGGGTGAAGGGTTAGGGGAGCCTTCCAAAGTTGCGACTGTGCCCGGACGCGTCGGGGCGCGATGAATAGAACAGTCGCGTCCCAAGAGACGCATTGAGGCGCAAAGGGGCGCGAAGGGGCGCAATAGTCACCCTCACCTGATTCTTGCATATGAAAAGAAACTGTCTATTGTTGGTATAAGCCCGCTCTATTCTTCTTGCGCCCTTTTGCGCCCCACCAGGCGATGGAAGATTATCTCTCCC
Source organism: Strongylocentrotus purpuratus (assembly GCF_000002235.5). Taxonomy (NCBI): domain Eukaryota; kingdom Metazoa; phylum Echinodermata; class Echinoidea; order Camarodonta; family Strongylocentrotidae; genus Strongylocentrotus; species Strongylocentrotus purpuratus. Next base: position 28,278,687 of record NW_022145599.1, on the reverse strand, counting down.
GTCATTGTTCTCGCTCGTGATGCGTGGAAAAGCTTAAACTTGATATACAGAAAGTATTTGTCGGCCAAAGTCTGTTTTCCCCTCCTCCGGTTTTTGTTCCAATAAAAATTCCATTGTTTGTAAAAAAAAATGATGTATTCTTCTCGCGTCGCAATCTATTCTTCTCGCGCCGTTTTGCGTCGTAACGGGCGGGGTATTATCTTTCCAATCATTGTGGCGAAGCTTTGCGATGTACATTGCTACAGCACCGCATGAACTTGTCTGGTGGGATCGTCTTTGTTTTGGGGGGCAATCAACTCGTTCATCTTGATCAGAATAAATTATGATTTATTTTTGTTGGGTTTAATACGCCTCCTTTTAATTTTTGTGACAACTGTATGAAATGTGAAATAAAAATGACTATGTACGATTAATGGTTATTTAATTGCGAGTTTAATTGTCCCCAACAACCAAAAATAAAAGACGAATGATGTGAAGGACTACATGTATGCGGTTATAGTCGGCAAATTGATTACTGTTTGGGTCGCTTGTGTATGTTTGTAATTTGAATGATTATCAATATATTTATATAATTCCCACATCGCGATATGATTCTAGCATCGTAATAATGGACAAAGGAATTATCTTTCTCTCCCGTCATTCATATTCACGCTACGCGTTGCACATCGCCACAGCCTGAGCTTGGGAGAATTTATATTTTGTCAGTCAAATCCTGTTTTTTTTTTCCTCCAATGACTTGGTTCTAATAAATTGAAGGTTTTCTTATTAGGGATAAGAAGGATAACATCAAACAAACGATCTACTCAAGATGACGCTCTTTTCATTTCACCTTGCTGTTTGATAAAGTAGAGTTCTACGGAGCGAATACAAAAGAAAAGTACACTCTAAGGCCGAATAAAAAATAAAAAAATGTTTTATTAGCGTCCTCTTTTTTTCGAAAAATAGGAAGGAGGCCCTCTTTTTTCTTTTTTTCTTCTTTCTTTCAAACTGGCCGCTCAAAATGGTCGCTCGGTACATTTTCCCTGACAGTCGGGCTTTTTTTAAAGATGGCCGCCGACATTTTTTTTTTTTTTTTAAATCATTAATAGATCCATTTTAGCAGTGTTTTTCATGTTTTTTTTTTCTTTAAAAAAAATAAAAAAATTATAAAAAAAAAATTAAATAAAAAAAAATTTAAACAAAATTCCCAAAAAATAAAAAATAGGAGGCGGCCCCCAAAAAGGAAGCGGGCGGGGATGCTAAACATGTATATTTTGTTAAGTGGCCTCAAGGAAAAAACATAAAATGCCGTTGCAGGATTTCACGCCCGAGATTTGCCTTCGAAAATTGCCCGTCGAAAAGGCGTTTTAAATCATAATAATTCCATAGCCCTTTTTAAAAGTGGAATAAATAGAAAAAAGAGTCCGGGAACTATATCGAGATTATAAAACATGTGTGTCATGAAAATGTTAAAAAAAAGCATAGCCTGATGGTGATAAAGTTGAGCAGCAATTGGAAATGCAATACAAAACATTAATCAGTTCATGGTGATAATTTATCATTCGACTTCTACTTTGCGCTATATGTACTAAATGATCGCAAAACGGGCAGGGACACAAATACAAACATTGATTTCTGCTCTAACATTCAAATCATTTATTCGTAGATTTTTATAATTAAGTGGCGAAAGTGAAATTTTGAAATCATAATGCACAGATACAAAAACATACAAAACATGTTTTGATTCTTATTCTAAAAAAAACGGCAAATTTTAAAAGACCTTTTTAAAAGGAGGGAGGCGCTATAGCCCAGTGGTAGAGCAGAGCAGCTCGTAACCGGGAGCTCCCTGGTTAGAAACCAAGTCGATATGCTATGGTAAGGCATAACTCAACATTACATTTCGTTCGGAGAGGTCTTAAACCCGCCGGTCCCCTTTTTGCCTAATTCAGAGCATACACATGCTTCATATAGCAGTCTCCAAACAATAGCCAGATTTGATATTCATATTGTGAGCATGTGCTTAGTTATATCGGGATTCCCTGGTTATATTGAAGACGTGGGCTAATATCTGTTTGCCCATTATTTCTCCCTGATTGTTTGACCAACATTAAATTGCTATTGTCCTGCTGACTTTTCTATAGGCTTTTCTACCCTCGGCGCTAAAGGGATTGCGGAAAATTTCAACACTATTTGTGTTTCTTGATGGCCCAGTAGAAGAAGAATAAGAGCTAGCCAATTAATCAATTAGATCATTACCCGAGAAGTCTTCGATTGCACTTAGAGCAATAACAAAGCCCATGTCTCTGGACGTATAATCAGTCTCGAAGCTGACCCAAGACAGGTTGCTGACCAGGAGGATTGGGTCGAGGCTGCTGTCGTACCCCGAGATGATCCGAACAATATTCTCACTGACTGATGGGTCGTGTCCTATTCCAATGACCAGAAGGTCAAACACAGGCTCGATATGTAGGAGATCAAAACGACTCGAGTTCCAGACTCTTCAGGAGCGGTGATCAACCAGGTTTGGTTGAACAGATTTGGATAGGGTTCAGGGAAGTTCGGAGAGAGCAGGTGGAAAATACTATCGGGCTCAAGGAAGATATCATACTCTCCATCTTCTGTAAATATATCATAATCACTTTTGTTAAATTATGGTTTATTTAAGTATCAAAGTCGACAAGCCCACACGAATTACCACAAAATCTGCAACTCTTATCAACAATATCCTAACCAATGTACATGCTTCTCCTGTTCAGTCTGGGATTTTCTAAAGTGATATTACAGATCATCTGCCCATATTTCAAATAACTAACTTATACTGTGAATAATCAACCCCACATATCTCCTATTATACAAAAGACTGATTTATCATTTATTAATTCTATGAAGAAAGATCTATCCATTATTTTGTGGGATGAAGTTTTAGCGTGTGAGGATATTGATAATGCTTTTAGTAAATTCATCCACAGTTTGAATAATGCATATGAAAGTAATTGTATATCAAAAAGAAGAATTAATAAAAAATATCAAGTATGTAAGCCATTTTTGTATATATTATAATATTGTTTTTATGCTTGAGAAAAATTAATAAACTGAACTGAACTGAATTGGAAAAAAAAAAGTATCTAAATAACATTAAACGATCATCATGTGAACTAAGTACACTCAATAAAGTGGTGAAGTGTGACGTCATCAAAAAAAATATTTTTAGAATTTCTCAATTTGAACTTCATTTTCCGAAAGAGCATAAAAATTAATGTCCAAATGTCTAAAATCATTGAATATATTAAGTATTGGCCGAGATATGACCATTCCATCTGAATAAACAGATTTCCTATAAGAACTCAGTGTTATTTTGCTCTGGATCATAACATTACGAGTACCTATAAGAACTCTTTTTTATTCAGATCGTCATATCTCAACAAATATTGAACAAATTCAATTGGTTTTAGACATTTGGACATTATTTTTTATGCTCTTTCGGAAAATGAAGTTCAAATTGAGAAATTCTAAAAACTGATTTTTATGACGTCACAGTTCTTGGTACTCTATTAGGTATGATATAAAAAGCACTCTGGTACCATATCAATCATTATCTGCAGACGCAGAATTTTTGAGAATGTATCACATATTATTTTATCCATCATGTAAAATGCTCCACAAGCATTAAATATACAACTTAGACCGTCATATCCTGCACACAGGGAGTCTGCTTTCTGTGTTTTATACAGATTTTGCATACTTTTGAGAGTTAAAATGACAACAGAGCCAACAATCGTCAATTCATTACATGTGACCCTTCTTAACAGTCTTGTCTTGTCTTGTTTGGTTCTATCCCCCCGGCCAAAATACCATTTTCACACAAGTTAACATTGCTACTTTTCCATGAAAACAAGGACACTCCTAGCTAAACACTTATAATTGAATATGAACCTACAATAAAAAGACTTATGTGGGAAGATGGGTTTTTGTAGTCACATAGTAGAACATTATGTGAACAATTTTGTGAACAATTTTTACCTGACGTCCGACAACTAGACAGGCGAACCTGGTTGATCGCTATACCGGTATAAAAGGATTCACCCAAGATTGCTTCTAGCACAAGCCATCCAGATCCCTCGGGAGTGAGGTCCACCTGCCCAAACCTCCATCGCTCACTGCCCGTGTCAAGCTCACGCGACCATAGTTCTTGTTTCGTACGGGTATCCTGTGGAATAAAGCTGACCTTGAGTGACCCCTCTGAAACTTCAATCCAATAAGAAAACGTAAAACACAGGGGCTCATCACTGCCGTCTCCCGACCAGATAAGGAGTGGGCTGATGAGACCTGCAGAGTTGACAGCTCCAGTTCCACATGTGGAAACTTTTATGTAGGAATTGCCTGTAAACGTGAAAGGTGAAGTAATTATGCAAATTGATAGATACATATTTTGAAAGAAAGCAGTAGTTAATACGAAAAATTGAGCATCCTGTTCAACAGATTCTAAAACATAAATCCTCCTTATGAGGATGATTTATCAAAATGTTTTTGCAAGACTGGAACCCCCTGCATAAGGATATATATCATGTTTCCCATAATTAGGGGAATATTCAGAAGAGTGATATAAATAAATCATTTATTTAGAATATAAAATCAAATTAATGATATTGAGGAGGCCAGGAAGGAGACGGGTACGTTAAATGCAAGAGCCTCTTCATCTTTTATCTTCTTTCACAGTTTAAACTCTCTAGAAAATTCACATGCTACACGTCACGAACATTACAGGGTCATTCAGTGACATTAGTTTTTTTGTTCTTTAAAATATTATTCAGTTATTTATTAAGAAATGAAGGCCCTAGGGAAAGAAGTCTTAGTAGAAATTCAGTTCAATACATACCATAATACAGATACCAATCACAATCATCCTGTGGTTCTTTGACCTGCTCCCATCCACAAAAGTCATCTTTGAAGTCGCAATACACTCCAGGTGAAATATCAGTGTGACGTTCAGCAATTTCTAAATTGTGTCACAAGAAACGTTCTATAATTAATCTAAATCAACTGGTAGTGATAAGATAGAAAATGCACAAAATATAATTTTCAATGAAGGATGCACTAAATGAATGCACTAAAATGTGTATCTTTCTTAAAACAGTGTATATACTGTATATATATATATATATATACACCTGTACAATGATTAAAACATGCATTCATAGAGGGCGTTGGAAAACATGACTGGAGATGCAAAGGTCATTGGGTCGATCCCACCCAGGCATGTTTTCCTCTTCTCTCCACCAAAGATTTAAGTGAGTAAGGATGCAAAATTAAGTGTCGTTTGCTTAATTAACACCATGAGCATGTGTAAAAATATTTTTTAAAAAGTGGAGCTTGTGCATACATTGTGCGCGGATAAGCCTGAATCAATAATTGGCATAGTCATATATCCCTACAGCACTTTAGAGATATCATTGATGTATGAAGTGCTATACACGTAGAACACAGCTAGAGGAATTATAAAAATATTATTTACATTTTATGTAATTTGATTAATTATCTATAGGTATAAAACATGAATACTCGATGGGGAATTTTTTTTTTTTTTTTTAACTCTAACTAAAAAGAGTATTTAACATATCAAGTCAACAATCTTACCATTGCAAGGAGGGAGAGGCGATTGCTCCATGCAGACACATGAGTAACCAGAGGCAATATCATTGCAAATATTGGAATCACCACACGTTTGGTTTGTACATGTTGATACATCTACGAAACAATGAAGAATTCAATGGTAATTGGTATAGGTAGGCTCATGTATAAACACCAAATGAAGAAGTACTATTAAAGATAAACTTGAGTTCTGATAATGCGATTGCATTGTGAAAGAAAAGGTGTGGAATGGATCAGAAAAGTTGATCATATAGCATGTAAGTAATGGTGTGTAATGCAAGGTTCTGGAGTCATCAAAATCATCATAAATTTGGCAGAGTCTTGGTAAAGTAACAATCACTTACACAGAAAGATGTATATGGGAGAACACACATGGTGTCGGGGCTAGTACTACCCTGATTTCCTTATTTTTCTATGCTCATTACTCAGCCAATATACATTTTCTTCCAAAATTATTTGGCACATGACATTTATTTGTAATCTTGAACATTTAGTGTACATTTCGTTAGATTCTGTGAGAATTCATTTTCTTTTTTTTTTACCAGAACTCAAGTTTATCTTTAATACTAGTATTCCCATGATACTGTTTACCATAAGCTGTAAATTCTTACTTCATGATGATAATGATTACAATTACACCCATTAATTTAATAGTGGTCATAATGTATTATATTTAGAATGATACACCTTCATAAAAAAAGATATATCATGCCATCGATGCTGCATTCTTTACACTGACTAATAATACCTTCTGGAAAATGGAATAGGCCAATGCCTGTTTCACAAGTTGCGTTAATTCACCTTGACATTGGACTATGTCAGTGACTGGCATAGTTGTTAGAGTCCAACATAAAAGTGATATTAAATAAAAAGGTGAAATGAACAATAAACTGTGTAATAATTGCTATAAATGTAACACATGTAGTGCAAGCTTTACAGTGCAGAAAACTTCCAGAGACTACTCCTGAGGCATTTAATGCTCTTATCCTATCAAACCTCATTTGTCTTCCTCACATCACTTGCAATCTTTAGTTCATTATCGTGTTAGGCTGCATAGCCCATTTACGATTACTAATACACCAAACTAGAAGAAGATGAAGAATTACTGTCATATGCAGTAATGCAATTCACTGGTTGTTCACACAGGTAAAGATGCACTCAAAAGGACGCCTTATGTCTATTAAACCAGGCATAATCTAACCTTGAATAGATTTTGCTTCTATGGTTGCGCTGAAACCATGACCTTCAACAACTTGCACCGCCTCTGATGTATACTTGAACCAGACACTCTGTCTGCGGACATGGTAGAAATGAGCAAAGAATGTGTCTGAGTCTGCGATGATGGAAGACACATCACTAGAGTCCTTGCCAAAGCCCATGACCAGGTGATCAAATACTCTCTCGAGATCAAGGTATCTAATGAATATGTCCATTGCATCACCGTCAGGTGTCGTTATATACCAAATCTTCTCAGGCGTATAGATTACATTGGCCACAATGTCCTGGGATTCCCCTAATGGAATTTGAACTGGTGGAGGACCTGAAATTTAAAATAGAAAAAAAATAGAATAGACTGAATGTTTATTACATTAGGAAATCTACCCAAACATAATGTGTTACAAGGGGAAATCTACTATGTACTAATGAGTGAATGAACATCCAATGTTTCTATTGTCAAGTGATGAATTGGCAAATAATAAGGCATGCAATTAATATAGCCAGTTGTGCACCAATCCCCACTTAAAAATCTCCTGACAATCTATTCTTATAAAATAATAAATAATAGTGGGTTCTTGTATAGCGCTCATGTCAGTCAGATTTGACCCTCCTGGCGCTCCCGATTATTACCCTGGCTTTAGCACAGCTGCCACACGGCGCTCTAGCATTTCAAGAAATAAATTCCTACCAGGTACCCATTTACTTCACCTGGGTGGAGTGTGGCAAATGTAGATCAATGTCTTGCCAAAGAACATTAGTGCAGCGGCGGGACTCGAACCGCGGACCTTGTGATCGACAGTCCGGCAACGTATCCACTCTACCACAACACCTCTACACAAATCGAGGCATAAACAACACATCAACTCTTTTTTTTTTATTACACAAGTTTAAAATTACCTTCTTCCCCTTCCTCTTCCTCTTCTGGTCCTCCATTTTCAATGAAGTCCAGGTACTCGAAGACCCGGGTGTACACCCCTGGATAGTTTGGTCTCCCACAGCCATATCCAAAGCTTGTGATGCCCACCAAATACATACGACCTTCGTCGTCTTCACACTGGAGCGGTCCACCGGTATCCCCCTGTGAAATGAAGAGAATAAGAGGACAGTTACCCGTCAGTATATATAATACTGCTCTTCCTGTGCATGGGCACTGCTATTATTATCCCAGCATTGCCAGTTATCCATTCAATACATCTGGGTTGAGACGTGGGCAAAACACATTGTCCAAGATTTAGCAAGGATCGAACCTGGTACCTCTCATATGAGAGTTAAGAGTCTAATATACCATTGCTTCCACTAGTAAGGGTAAACAGACAAAAAAGTTCATCTGTTAGTGTTATCTTTTGCCCCTGCCCTATTTCCGCTTGCTCATACACACACGCTACTTCAGTGTATGTATCGTGCATTGTTTATGCTCTAACAGAGAAATAGTTATCTGCCCGTGGATTTTGAGTCTATTTGTGTGTGCTTTTTTCATTTTTATTGGTCTGCGGTTGTTTTTTAAAGTGCACACTTTAGTATCTTTATTCAATGTTCACGACTCAATCGGGAGTATGAAGAAAACAAAAATGCTATTAATCTACAAAATTATACTGCCTAGAAAGAATGTTATAAAATCTATGAAAGTTGATATTCTAAGACAATCCCAAATATTGAGATAATTACAACACTGGAAAGCTTTTAACCCCCAGAATAACACTAAATGATTTTATCCCAAATCAATTGGTAGCACTTTTGTGTGGTGTGTGTTCACGCTTGGATGAACAGGAGGCATTGTTTGCAAGAGTGCAAAAATCGACTTGCACCAAAGTTGCTTATGTGATGCTTGAATAAAACGATTGGGATTTGGGTATTAATTCGGTCTTTGCAGATATCCAAATAACATCCCTAACAAAATTAATTATGCCACGCATATCAAATATTGATTATCAAATATCAACAAACATTTATGCGTGTGTGTGCGAATTTGCTTCTGCAAAAAGCATATGCAATGCATTTCATTTGATACATTCAATTCACTCTCTTACTCTGCTAATCCTAATGTAATACATGCTGTAGGCATCCCTTTGGCGCAAGTCGATTCTTAAATTTGATATTATGCAAGCCAAAAATTGGTACGTAATGGTGACCAGCAGTAACGTAATGCATTTCATTAAATCATTAGAGAAGAAGACGATTCGTTGTACCATTCTCGAAAATAATCCTCGTCTGAATTCAGTTCCCCCCTCCCTTTTACGTTTCTTTAACCCTTACTGTACTGTACTGTACCCCCTCGACATTTTCAGAGATCGCGCCGCAACCGCTTGGAATTTTGAATTGTCGTTTCATGACTTTTTTCCCTCAAGTCTTGCGCACATTTTGATACCATTTTCGTCAAAATCGGATATACCTGTAAGGTGTTACATAACAATTAGTATGCGCATGTCATCGAAAAAGTGATATAATTGCATATATTCATGTACAAGCAGAAATGTGAAGATATGAATTGATATCAAATTGCTTTTATATGTTTCTCAGAGTAACTTGATGTATTCCAGAACAAAAGAATACATTAGAAATAAAACAATATAACAAGGAATAAAAAACAATAAAATACATAAGAAAATAAATAGTTGAAAATCGCATCAAATTTGCATAAATTATCATTATTAATTACATCAAATAACTATTTTGTGTTAGAAAAGAAGTTTCATATGAATAATGAGTTTCAACATTCAAAAAGTGGAGTCTGACAATTTTTGTAATGATTCTAGTTCCCTAAATATAGTTCCAGATTTGATATTTATGAATGCGTAATTTGCGTATTCATAATTTATGCAAATTAACCTATGCATTTTCAAATTTCATAAAAATAATGAAACCTCATGAATTTGAGATGAAGGAAACATTTATTCAAAACATTTTCAAGATTCTTCACAAGTCTACGGACAAATATGTAGATTTTTCTGTAAAATGCATAAAATTAGCATTTTACATAATTAATTAGGCCATAACGACAAAAATTTGCATATTAGGAAAAAACTAAGTATACAATCTTGTTCCTTACGTAAATATCTACAAATATGCAAATTTTCGTGTTCATCGGACATTCGACGGCAGAGATCATAGGGGGGGGGGCCTCCCAGGCCCCCCCCCCCCCCCCCCCCCAGTCAGAGGGTGCTCAAAATAGCCCAGTACAGTAAGGGTTAAATCATTAGAGAAAGACGATTCGTTGTACCGTTCCTCAAAAATAATCCTCGTCTGAATTCAGTTCCCCCCTCCCTTTTACGTTTCTTTAAATCATTAGAGAAAGACGATTCGTTGTACCGTTCTCGAAAATAATCCTCGTCTGAATTTGATTCCCCCCCCCCTCCCGCGCGGAAGCTTTTTTTTTTACGTTTTATTAAATCATTAGAGAAAGAAGATGATTCTTTGTACCGTTTTCTACTATTAATCCTTGTCAAGTTCAGTCCCCCCCCCCCCCCACCTGCGCAAAGCGCGGAAGCTTTTACGATCCATTAAAGGCACACTGCCATACTTGTAGCTACTTGCTCCCTCTATATAGAAAACTTCCCCAATCGGTGCCTGTTGGTCCCCCATGATCCTCTTTTTCTTATGTTAAATGAGAGCTGAGTTAATGAGATAGCCACCTGTCACAGTGACCTCGATGGCTCTCTGTGTGGTCTAATCCCTCCTGGCCCAGTAGTGGTGACGGTCTTTAAATCATTAGAGAAAGAAGACGATTCGTTGTACAGTTCTCAACTCTTAATCCTCGTCTGGATTCAGGTTCCCCCTCCCTTTTAGGTTTCATTAAATCATTGGAGAAAGAAGACAATTCGTTGTACCGTTCTCGAAAATAATCCTCGTCTGAATTCAGTTCCCCCCTCCCTTTTATGTTTCTTTAAATCATTAGAGAAAGAAGACGATTCGTTGAACCGTTCTCGAAAATAATCCTCGTCTGAATTCAGTTCCCCCCCTCCCGCGTGGAAGCTTTTAAGTTTTATTAAATCATTAAAGAAAGAAGACAACTCGTACCGTTCTTGACTCTTAATCCTTGTCTGAATTTCATAGATGTTCTTTGTCTGCTCCTTTTTCTTCCTACGTCCTTTCCCTTCTCTCTCTTCCCTTTTATTTATTTTTTTGCCAGTGAATTTTTGGGGGACCGCCCCCCACCCGCCCCCTGGCTTCGCGCCTGCGGTCAGATAAACACATTTTGATACCTTGTCCGACCCCGGAAGGCAATAAATTACGGTCAGATAAGCATTCAGGGGCCCACCTTAGGGCCTCTGATGGGGTCGAGGCCGTGGAGCCCCCGGAAGCTCAGGGGTTTTAGGCGTTTAATTAAGGTCATATTAGCATTTTTTGGATACCTTATTATTTTAATTGTGACACTGGCAAGACACTATTTGACGTGGGGTCCAGGGGCGGAGCCCCCCAAAATCAGGGGTTTTAGGCATTGAATTACTGTCAGATGAGCATCTAAGGGCCCACCGTAGGGCCCTAGGTGGAATCCAGGGGGCAGAGCCCCTGGATGCTAAGGGGTTTTAGGCATTTAATCACGGTCAGTCAGATGAGCATATTTTGATGCCTCATTATTTGTTGACACTGGCAGTTAACTATTCTTTCTTGCTTGCTCTCTTTCTTTTTTATTTCTCTTTAATACTTTTTTTTTTAAAGTGAAGGGATGGGGGGTGATCCCGAGGCTCCCGATCCCCGCCGTTCATGGGGCCCTGAGATTTTATAGGAATTTTAAGAATCATATTTCTGGCTGTAAGTTTAGAATTTGTCATTTTCCAACAAACGCATACAAAAGTATCATTTACTAAAAAGTGAGGAAAAATTTCGGAAATTATGTCATTTCAGCATTAGATCTATTTGTAATCCACATATGAACAAATTTTGGGCATCTGCTCACGCGGTCTCGCTCCGCGGTCTACAACACGTGAAATCGTCTTTGAAAACGCGCTAAGTATGCAAAGAAATGCTCCTACAAGGAAAACAAACTTTGAATTCACACCATCTCAGGTGGAAATCACATATTCAAATACTGTTCTTTCCACTGATACCAATTTCGAACTGATTAGTAGACTGGAAAATAGGGCCTTTTCGTCTTCAATAATGGACAACAATCATTCAATTTGTGATTTCTCTATGGAGGTCACAGGAAAATTTGGCTTATTCACTGGGGTTGTGTACTTCAACGAGATAATGCTCGTAACTGCGACTTGTTATTGGGCCATCTTGGGCGCCAAAACAGAGGATATGTAATCCCCTACCGTCTGATGTAACACATAATTTGATTGGTTGTCGAGAAAGAAGGGCCAATTTCAATCCAATAAAAAATAGCTTTTACAAACTTACACATCGACCTCTATAATATATGCAAGCTAGTGCGTAAGCGAAGTTTTTACACAGCGGACAATGAGGCTTACACACCGTGCTCGCAGCCGTGCCTATTTCTACCACCAGATTTGACTCGGCTCCGGCGATGGAAAAGACACATTTTACGTTGATTTCAGCAATTTAATGAAGGGAATTTAGATATTATGGACGATCTTTTACAAAACAGGTGTGTAGGGATTAGTTTATATCTCTCACGAGACATTGGACTCTTTAATTTTCCTGAAATTTAGCAAATTAATGGCACTCAGAACTCACTGCATGAGCAGATATAAATATTCATGGTTGATCTGCTAGTGAAGGAATCGCGTATTCATATTGCAGGGTGATCCCGCCCATCTTAGACGGAGGGATGACAATGGACTTATGCATTGTGATGTGCATCTGTATCTACACATATTTTCCTGATTTGTTTTCCTTTTTTGGGAGAAGAGGGGAGAGAGAAACAGAAAGAAGGAGAGGGAGAGTGTTGACAAGTCACGCACGCACAGCGGTGTTGACATTCACACTCTCACCAGTTTTATACGATAAACCCCTATTTCATAAAAATCGACGAGTCCGGTACCTTGGTGTTACGCTCTAGTGCACTCGAATGTTCGTCGTCTGTGTGGGAGGTACACAAAATGACTCATTGATCTTTTGGCCGAATGTGGGTCAAATTTGTTCATATGTCCCTAGTAGTTTTGTGTGTTGTGAAAATATATTTTTTCTCTATTTTTTTCCTATTTTTTCCCTATTTTCTGGAAATTCAGACTATTTTTTTCCTATTTCCTTCAAGAAAATAGGAAAAAAATAGGGCTATTTTTTTCCTATTTTCTAGTACAAACTATTTTTCCCCTATTTTTTTCACCTATATTTTTTTTGGCCTATTTTTTTCCTATTTTCAAGCACAAACTATTTTTTCCCTATTTTTATCACCTTCAACTTTTGTGGACTATTTTTTCCTATTTTCGAGTACCAAACTAGACTATTTTTTCCCTATTTTTTCACCTTCATCTTTTTCAGACTAAAAAATAGGAAAAAATTTTTTTTTCGGGGGGGGGGGGCCAAGGTCCGCTCCCCCCCCCCCCCCCCCGGATCCGCTCCTGCCCGCGACAGCCAACTCCGAATACAGCATCAGATGACAGTAGGGACTGCGATATAAAAATGCGCCGCACAAGGCCGGGCGCTGCACGCAGTTTCCACTCTCGGCTCGTGAGTACTGCAAGCGCATGATTTGAAGTAGACCGAAAGCTTCAGTCTCTATAATCGTCGGTTGTTCCACTGAGACTACGTCTGGCTCCACTAGACCTCCGGTTATAGAGACTGAACGACTGCCTATGCCAGCCTGTGTTGAACTTATTCCGCTAGATTTTAGCCGCTAGGCCCCTCCCACAAACTTGCCACGGCCGTATTGTGATGCCCCCAAAATCCCCCAAAATGTCATTTTACCTCGTCCATATCCAATTTTAAATTAGGCCTAGGCTATAATACATCGGTTCCACTTACTAATTTGATGTAAATAATCCGTTTAATGGTCCCTTTTAAGGAAATTATGGGTCAAAATCGACATCCATGTTGAAAATCTTGCAAGCCGTCCGTTAAACTCTCGCTGCCGTCAATCTCATCCCTTCTAGTCTACGCCGAAGGCAAAATGATAATGAAGGAAAAACTGTGCGCCATCTACACGTTCGTAATGGCGTTATCACAGTTTTTTCCTTCATAATCATTTTGCCTTCGGCGTAGACTAGAAGGGATGAGATTGACGGCAACGAGAGTTTAACACGGCTTGCAAGATTTTCAACATGGATGTCGATTTTGACCCATAATTTCCTTAAAAGGGACCATTAAACGGATTATTTACATCAAATTAGTAAGTGGAACCGATGTATTATAGCCTAGGCCTAATTTAAAATTGGATATGGACGAGGTAAAATGACATTTTGGGGATTTTGGGGGCATAACAATACGGCCGTGGCAAGTTTGTGGGAGGGGCCTAGCGGCTAAAATCTAGCGGAATAAGTTCAACACAGGCTGGCATAGGCAGTCGTTCTGTCTCTATAACCGGAGGTCTAGTGGAGCCAGACGTAGTCTCAGTGGAACAACCGACGGTATAGAGACTGAAGCTTTCGGTCTAGATTTGAAGTTGGTCAATCATCCGCACACTTCATATTATAATCAATCTTTCTTCAACCGCTGAATAAGTATTCAAATATATAAAATCCCATAGATGTCGAGTTATGAATTTAATTCTTCGTATTAGGGAATAAATATGACTTGTACTTACGGGATTTCTACGAATAACCATTTCAAGCGCTAAAGTTGGGTTCGAGCATTGGCAGATGATCTGATGGCAGACGACGTCGAAGCAAAATAGAGCTAATGCGCATGCGCGAATTCGTCATTTAATATCGTCGTTATTTAGTTTTAGATGAAACGAATTTCACTCGTCAATTGTTATAGATGTCAAATCTGTTATTTCCGTCAGTCAAAATTTTATGAAACGGGTCCCAGGTGCATAAAAAGGCACATGGGCGGATCCAGGGGGGGGGGGCCCCCCTTGAGAAAAAAATCATGTAAAATCACGGGATTTTTACCTTTTTTTGGGGTTGGGCCCCCCCCCCCCTGGCGCTCAAGGGGGGGGGGGGGGGTGCAAATTGAAAATTTTTTGAGGATCAAAAAAAAAAAAAAATGTGCTCACTACCCCCCCCCCCCCGTCCCCCCCCCCCCCCCCCCCCCCCCCCCCACTGAGCGACTTTTCGGCCGGCGCGATTTTCAAATTTTCGGGAGCAAAAAAAAAAAAAAGTTGGGCCCCCTCCCCTAAGAAATCCTGGATCCGCGCCTGGGCACATGATGGTAATGTTGGGGAATAATTTGCCAAAACTCATATGAAGAACACTATTTATGCTGATGAGGATATACCGGGTAAATAAAAATATTATCAAATATCATATTAGTACAATAGAAAGATAGAATAGAAAGGTCAAAAGTTGTAAAAGCAATGCAGATACATCTGTATATGCCAATTGACACAATCTCTAACATGATGCACTGTATATAAGAAACTACAACAATATATGTCAACGGATCAGCACATATATCATTCAGACAGATATAATTCATGACCATAATGGTCGATCGTGCTGTTTGAGGCTTAATTATTATTCAGATGATATAGGCTAATCATAATATTTCGTTGATATTTTTGTACCTGTACCCCCTGGACATCCACCCCCGGATAACCACCCCTAGGATATAACCACCCTCTACTACCACC
Source organism: Strongylocentrotus purpuratus (assembly GCF_000002235.5). Classification (NCBI taxonomy): domain Eukaryota; kingdom Metazoa; phylum Echinodermata; class Echinoidea; order Camarodonta; family Strongylocentrotidae; genus Strongylocentrotus; species Strongylocentrotus purpuratus. The sequence continues at coordinate 28,263,206 of NW_022145599.1, read as the reverse complement.
CCCTTGGACAACCACACCTCAGGGACAAATAGGGCAACCATGCACCGGCCTCTAGGCCGACTATGGCTACGCCCGGACTCGGCCCCCCCCCCCCCACTCAGAGGTCGGAATGACCGCATGCGTGTTGCCAAAATGTCCGGTAAAGGGGTACTTTTCGTGCGACAAAGTCCGGCCCGAGAATTGTAAAAAAAGGGGTGTATTTGACTTTTCACCCGGAGATTTCTTTAAAAAGGGGGTGTTTTTCTTTTTTTTCTCTCATCTCTTTGGACTCCTGAGAAATTATTCCGAATTTAGGGGGGTATTGAACATTTTTCCTGATTTAGGGGGTCTCCAAGGCAGGAAAAGCCCGCGAAAAGCCCGCGAAAGGGGGGTTCGGAAATGTTGGCAGTCCTCAGATAGGGGGTGCTTTCAAAAAGAGGGTACGAGCATATGCGTTCCCTAAATAACACTGAGTGGGGGGACCGGGCGCCCGGACAACTACCCCCGGACAACTACCCCCTCGGACAACTACCCCGGACAACTACCCCCCCCCCCCGACAACTACCCCCTAGATTAGTTGTCCTGGGGTAGTTGTCCTAGAGGATGGTTGTCGTAGGGGGTACTTGTCTGGGGGTAGTTGTCCTAGAGGGTAGTTATCCTAGGGGTGGTTGTCCAGGGGGTAGGTGTCCTATAATTACCCTTTTTGATATCACGTATGATACTGTGTAACAAATCATTCTTTGTATGTTTTTCGTATAGGGTTGTAACTTTTAATATCCTACCAGCTGCTTTTGTATATTTTTTGTATACTGATAATATTATCGTCAACAAGCATTTGTATATATTGTATATTTGATTTGATTTGATTTATTGATTAATTGATTCTTTGTCAACTGTTTCATCTTGTGCTGCTGGTAATCTTTTATACATTAATAAAATAAAGTAAATAACATAAGATTCAGGAGTGCTATAGAGCTGATAAAAGTGGGGGAGATCCCCGAGATCACGAGGCCCATGCAATTCAATTTGTCGTTTATCTCTACGTACCTGACAAGTATCCATATCTCCTGATTGGTGACCTGCGCAGATCATGCCGGATGTGATTTCTCGATCATGGTAAAAGCGTGCACACTCCTCCTGGCTGAAGATTCGTACTGTGGCCTCTTGCATGGTGTCTGACACGTGCCCTCCTACGAGTCGATCATAGACAAAAATATAACTGTTTAAATCAATGTCTCCTTTGCTTTGGATGTGCAAAAGATATTGTCTGTCTCTTTTTTCGGGGTGGGGGATTTTAGTCAAGCTGACGATACACTGAACAATACGTTGTTTGCTCAGTTCTACATAGCGGTATAATCATTGGTGTGGCCAGGTGATTTGTCACAGTTTCGATCGCTATATAAATAGGCCTACTTTGGGTGTTTGAGGATTTAGGTATTCATATATAGTGTAACCAGGGGCGTACGCAGGGGGGGGTGTTTTGGGGGTTCAAACCCCCCCTTTGGTATTTTTATGTATGTAAACCCCCCCTAAAAAAACCTAAAAACCCCCCTTTGGTTTTTTTTTTTTTTTTTTTTTTTTAATTATTTAAAAAAAAAAAAAAAAAATTATACCCACGGCTAACCTAAATAAGGTGACCTTACCCCCCCCCCCCCCCCACGACAAAAAATGTCAAATTATAAATTTCGAGACCAAAAAAAAAAAAAAATGTGTCCGCTTACCCCCCCCCCCCCCCAACTGAGCGACTTTTCGGCTGGCTGAGTCGTTGCGATTTTTTTTTGACCTCCAAAAAAAAAAAAAAAAGTGTCCGCTTACCCCCCCCCCCCCCCCCCCCCCCCCCCACTGAGCGACTTTTCGGCCGGCGCGATTTTCAAATTTTCGGGAGCAAAATATTTTAAAACCCCCCCCTTGAAAAAATCCTGCGTACGCCCCTGAGTGTAACAAATTATATCCTAGATAAAGGTCATTCTAATGGTTGATTTGTCACTTGTGCACGTGTATATATTCTAGAATACTGTAAAATTATAATCTTAAAGTGTCGAAGAGAATTGTGACCTCCAAATCTCTTCCATTTTTAAAGTAGATCTTAAGTAGATATGTGCTATTTGCTCTTTGAGCGACCTTCAGCACTTGAACTATTCAAAAGCACCAGCTGCTCGGGCACAATGTCAGTTGACGACAATGATGGTGGTAAATAATGATGTTAACATATTCTGCACTCATTTTGTGTAGCGTTAACAGAGATCTAGCAAATGTTTTTAGTTTTGTTGTTGTTGCTTAATTTAACTGCCAAGATTCCGTTGTACAATCAATGCATGTAATCTTCAAGATATCGAAGATATCACAATGAGTGAAAAAGATCACTCGAGATTATGAGCAACATAAATATTACAAAAAATATTACAAAAATGAATATACCTCACCTTCTTCAGTTAATCCCCAACCAGAGACATAACACCTTGTGTAGGTAGAAGGATCTTCTTGTGGAGACAAGCATATCGGTCTTGTGTAATCATTATTAAATTCGAGGGGTTTATCAAACACAATCAGTGCAATATCGTTATCTATTAGCTGGCTGTCGTAGTTTGGATGGGAAATGGACTGCACTCCAATTTCCAAATGATACGGTGAAGGCCTTGACAGTTTCAGGTCACCAAGCACAGCAGTTTCAAAGATATCCCTGAAAAAGTTTGAAAGAAACAAATATATTCAATTCCGCTCTAAATCATATGTAATATATTCTTACCATTGTTAATTATCCTTCGTACGCATAAACATAAAAACATACCATGGCGTACAATGCAGACGAAAACCTTAGTTTTTCTTTGCTGGCAAATCACGGAGGTATATACGCGCTAGTTGTCACAATCATTTTAACCTTTACGTAGGTCTTACCAAAAGATATTAATATTGTGGCAGGGATTTGAACCCTATAACACGTGGTTCATAGTCCCATATTCACTAGACCCCGACAACCTCTACAAATTATGCATGTAATTATAGATGGATCAAACAGAAGACCTTATGATTCATAAGCTTTTTCGCTTTGTTCATTAATTAAGCTGCCTGAGGACAGCGAGTGAAGCAAGGCCTGAACTGAACACAAAATGTTAATACAATGCGTTGAATGTAAATCTTGTCTGCTGAAATCCACAAGGACATTAAATTGCATCATTTTCCACAGAATTAAATTGAATGCCCTTCCTACTCTCACTAGACAATTTTTGTTCAGAATGTAACAATTATTGTTCACTGGAGTTATACCAACTGCCTGCAATAACTTTGTATCACACAATCATGTTCCGCTATAACTCCTTTTTTTTCTAACAAAAAATAGTTTCGGTGCTCATCTTGCCTTGCCTCTAAACAGTTCGAGGCATTGGATTATATCACTGTCAACAAAGCAGACTGTTCTTACCAGCAGTGGGCTGAGGTAACATCTAATGTACATCTACTGTTCTGTTTAATAACAACCAAAAAGTTCGAGGTAATAGGATATTACTGTCAACAAAACAAATTCAACAAGCAAAGTCAACCAAGCAAACTATTCTTACACGCAATGGGCTGCGGTAACAGCTACTGTTCTGTTGACGACCACGGCTGCACATCGATGAACATTGTTGCTGTCTCGAAGAGAAACCATCCAAGGCCAGTCTCCCAGCTGGGTCAATGATCCACCGATGATTCTTGAACTCGTTGTTGGACTTGCCGGCCGGTAACCACATTCAACATTTTCTTAATTATGGGAAATGCAAAACAAATTATCCATGTTTAATTCTGGCATATATATATGAGAAAAACATTTATCTAATCATCTTAGCCATAATTCAGGCACATAATGAGAAAGCATGTTTCTGGCATTAAATCTTCTGCAAAAAAAATCATTGTAGAATTGCAGAAATCCTCACTGTGGCCTTTTAACCATTGTAAAGCATTTCCCGAATCATCTTGAGGTCAACGGATGCCTACGCGTTCATTCAATAAACCTACTAGTAATTAGTCTATGGTTTATGATGCATGTGTCACAAAAGTGAACGGCCTTTAAACATTATACGGCAATCCCCGCAGTTAATTGCTCAGCGGTCAATCAATTTCTACACTAGCAAAATTCCTAGGTTTGATTAACCCAGGACCCAAAACTATAGCTGACTATTACCCTTTACTAAAAAAACTGAGAACCCTAACCCTAACTTTGTATCTTCGACAAAGAAACCCCACAGAATGCCCGTATACTCCATAACTCCATATAAACAAGTAAATAGCCCGTACAAGCATTTTTTAAGTGGGGGTTCTTACGGTTGCAACTTTGAGCCAGAGGTGAGAGTGAGACATTGCGAAGGAGCGACCAAGCCCGAGGAATATTTAGTGGCGAATAAGAGTGGGGGGGGGGGGAGGGAGGGAGGTTGTGAGTAAAAAAAAAAATAATTGCTCAACGGCAAAAAATCAACACCCCCCCCCCACACACTTAAGCAAAAAATGAAGAAGAAGAACAAATCCTTTTTTTAAAGGGGGCGGGGGTTCGCGCGTACCCCCCGAACCCCTATAGTTTGTACGGGCCTGCATGAAAGGAACTCAGCAATCTTGTGATTTTGAAGAGGTCCATAGAGAATTGCAATTTTTGGTTTTGGTAGTGAGATTAAAGTCAGATAGCTATGATGTAATTTCAATTTCAAAATGAGTGTTTCAAAAACAGGTATAGAACAAAATCGCAAAGACGTCCGAAAAATCAACCTTTAGCAATGTCAATAGCCATGTCCAGGCATATCTATTCAAATGTACCAACATGGTAATAATATATCTGTAAAGCGCTTAGGCACATCGTTGGATCGATGTATTGAGCGCTTATAAACACGGAATATTATTAAATTAAAATTAAATTGACATATAATGTCATCCGACATCCGAACATGATGTTAATATCCAATATGGTGTTGATATTGTCCTTGAATCGATTGGTTGGTTGGGAGTCTTTACGACTGTGTTATGTATATCTTCATGAAATTATTGTCAATGGCAAAATCAATTAACATACCTAACGAAACACTGAATACAGCCATAGCTATGAATACATCGTTCGTGTCGATACCAGAGCGAAGTAGAGCCACAATGGAACCAGGTGATACAACGACAGTTGGGTCAAACAGAAGATCAACAAACGCAATCAGACTGCCTACGCTGTGAAGTGAATAAAGAAACAGATGTTTGCTACATGTATTTCACTAACTCCTTTATACTTTAACGTACCATAAAATAAACTTTCCTCTTTTTTTATTGTAATATAATATAGACACATTGCATAAAACGCAACAACATAAAATGAATATAAAGAGAACACCAATAGTTTCATGATATATTGTTCCTTTTCATGATATATGACACTTTTGTATTTACGAAGCATATTATAAGTGTATTAGATAATTTGATTTATAGGTGTCTGCGTCATCTAGAGCTACACATTGTATCTATCTCCTGTAATTACAAACCAATCTCAAGGTACAGGTATCTGTTCTTTCTAACTATTAAAATATAAAGACTCATCCACATAATTTGGATGAGTTTGGTTGAAAAGACATGCCATTATCATTCTCTGATAAAGATTGATTCAGTTATATTTTGTTTATTGCATGACGGTGGTCATTTCCAGTTGCTTCACATACCAATCCAGAAAGGAAAATATGGCCAAGAGAAGAATTTTTCGCTTAAAAAAATAATTGCATCCATTTGGGTTTGGTTCCAGAAAATGTTACATCCATAACATTCATGAGACAGACTAGTTACAGAGCATAATGACATGGAATATGAAATATTGCGCACTATTCCAACTTCGGTTGCCATTACATGGAAGATGCTTAGGTATACTGTGTACACTGAAATTGTGGGGTCATCAAAATATCAGTCAGCAGTAGTTAAACCAAAAAATTGAGTCCCTGATATCGATGGTTGTTCTGCTGAGACTACGCCTGGCTCCCTTGACCATCTCTATACAGAATGTTGACAAATGTCAGTTTTATAAAAGAATTCCTACACCAGACATTTATTTCTGTTTAGGTTGGAGAATGTTTTGGAACCAAAAGTATGCATGCAATCATGTCGTTTTCTATACCATAACCGATAAATGAATAGAAAATGTCAATTTAAGTAAGAATGATACCTTAACGTATTCACATTTGCTCCAACAAATCCATGGGATGTCACTTCTCCTGCTAAAACGGAATTCATCTAAACAAAACAAAAAAGAATTGAAGCATCAATCAGCATTACATTCACACACATTGTGGCCATCCAGGTAAAACTTAGGCTTGGCAAGCATTCAAAATATGAGACAAAGGGAAATTGTGAATGTTTTTTTTTAGGGGGTGCAATCGCCAAACCATATTTGTACATGATTGTATGATTACATATTCAAATTGCAGGTATTATGATGGTTTTGTGAAAACGTATCCCAGATACAGATGACCTAGGCACTGTTTCATAAAATTGAATACCAGTACCAGGTGTCAAAGTTAAGTGAAAATTTGCTCAGAGTCAATCGGATGCACTTCTTTCAGTAGTTTATAACAGTTACTGTAACTTGTTGTTGATATTTGATAGTGATACCAAGCTTTATGGAACAGCGCCCTGGTTTTGAGTTTAATTCTTAAATAGTGGCCTGGTATTCTTTGTTCAGACATCTGCAAATTGTCACTTCTACAGAGGTGTGCTAAATTGACAGTCTGATAAAAATGTAATCCTTACATCTTATACTTGGCAGCTTCGTAAAGCCTACAATGTTAAAATAAGCCCCTTAAAATTCCTTGCGAATGATATATATAATTGTATACTAATTATGCCGATGTGAGATGTGACTTACAGCTGTTGTAATGTTTGTTTTCATTTCCATATTTTCTGGGGTGCCTTCTTGAATGAACTCAGGACCGTATTTTCCATGCATCTTTACTATAACAGCGATGGTTTGGGCATCTAAAGCTAGAAAGAAAACCAAACGAAAAATTAGAAGTATATTGCACAAGACCAAAACATTTTAATAAAAGACTAGTTATTAAGTTTAAATACCCATCATGTCATGATCAAATGAATTTCGAAGGTGAGGGAAAGGGTCCTCTCGTTTTTTCTCTTCTTTCCCCCTTCCCCTTTTCCCCTTTTTTCTCTTTGCAATTAGAAAGCAGGTGAGCCATTTGCTCACTCCCCACCTACCCCATTCAACAAGGATAAATCCCTATGACAATCATTTGCGAATCATGTACTAAATTGGCACATTGCAACAAAAGCCCCCTCCCCAACCCCTGATACAATGAAAACAATTTACAGGGGGGGGGGGGGGGTCAACAGCAGCATGCTTCGATCTTCTTGTTTTTGTTTTTCTTCTTCTTCTTCATCTTCGTTTTGTCCGATCTCCTCCTTTTCCTTCTCCCTCTTCTTCTTGTCACCCCCTCCTCATTTCAGGTAGTGCATTTACGAAACCATCAAGAGTGCAAGATCAACAACATCTCAATGCTGTTACTTGTCCGCTAGGTGTTTCACAAAGTTCTCTTTGCCAAGACCAGCGACAACTTCTGTGACAAGTCTCTGGTCGCAACATTAAATCTGTCATATCTTTTTATAACGCCATCACAAGTAAACTATCGCAGTTTCTATATGGTAAATTTATGGACAATCTAATTCTAAATCCCTAAGCTCTCATTACAATGAACAATTCTTATCGATGTTACGGTAAAAAGAAATATACATGCGCATATGTTTTAATGCCTTAACAAGTAAATGAGGTTAACATAATTTGTCAGCACATTTGCCTTCCGTAGAAACGACACTGAAGATGGGACAGTCTGTGTTACTGATTTCAGACAAATGAGAATGACAATTTATCATGATTATACATTTTTCACTACGTTTTTTTCCTTCTTATTTCAAGCATAGGCTTGAAACAAATCCTTTTAAATTTTTGCTTTAAAATATGAATGTTTAAACCTTGATAGATACAATTTTCCATTAATATTTCTTAACATAAATAGAAACAGGGCCTTCTTTAGATTGGATATGAATTATGGTATCCTAAAATTTCAAATCACTCGCCGCGTAAGTAACCTCGAGTTTTCTTAACTTTATTCATTCTTATTTGTTATCGGTAACACATACTTTCATATCAATCAGATGTTTACATCATTTGTGCTAATAACCTCTTCTGTTTTTATATTTTCGAACAGTTTCAGTGAAAATTAGCCTAAAAATTAATGTGGGTAATTGAGAATAAATCTGAATTGTGATAAAGACTTCACTTGTTAGCCGATAGTAGCGATGTCATTACTTTGTAGCTTAAATGGCTTTAACTTTGTAAAAAAGTTTGTCCGCTTGATGACTAATTCACACCCATTCGCATTTTTATTTGTATTTGAAATCCAACTTGTTGAATGGTTTTAATAAATAAACAGATAACAACGATGCAGAGTAATCTAAGGTGCCTACATCCATAAAAAAAGCGCCTACGGTGATATGAGTTATTTAATCAAGAAATTTCCTTTTATATTTTATCTTAAAAAATGATCAATGCTTAATGATCAGAGTACACAAACATCATCATGTAATACATACCATTTCCACAATTGATGCCCTGATATCCTGCTGCACAATTGCATTCATAGGTTCCATTATGGTTGATACAATTCGCTCCATTCAAGCAAGGGTTATCTGAGGGGCATTCGTTTACATCTATGAAAAGAAGAATCAACAGTGAAAAAGATTTATTTCATTGCGAAATTACTTTCAGGGTTATCGCTTTAGAAGACAAAGACAAAAAAATATGGTGACAAATATGGCATCATAGAATAACATACGTACCATTTTCACAAATGTTCCTCTGGTAAAGGATTTATTTTATTGAAAAATTACTTTCATGTGTCATCGCTATAGAAGACAAAGAAAAAAATATGGTGACAAATACGGCATCATATAAATACCATTTTCGCAATTGTTTCCTTGGTATGCTGCTGCACAGGTGCATACATAGGTTCCATTTTGGTTGATACAAGTCAAAGTTGCTGACAGGCAATAACGGTTTATAACCACATGGCATACACGGAACCTTTATCCTTGGTAGTACCATAATGTGTCTAGCTTTAAACCCCAAACAAAACTTGACCTAACCTGGTATTGTGCCTGGTGTAATACCTGGTGTGGTTCCCGGAGTTGTTCCAGGTGTTGTGCCAGGGGTTGTTCCCAGTGTTGTTCCTAAGGGGAAATAATAAAATGTTATACACCTATATTCAAGATTTCTGCGCTTAATTTGACATGGTTATCATTTGCTGTTTGGCATTGGAAATGACATATGTCTGGTGTGACAAATGTTTAACGCTGCTGGCGGAGGCAATAACGGTTTATAATCACATAAAATTCAGAGAACACAAATCCTTGGAAGTACCATAGTATGTCTAGCTTTAAAGCCCAAACAAAATTGACCTAACCTGGTGTTGCGCCTGGTCTAGTACCTGGAGTGGTTCCCGAAGTTGTTCCAGGGGTTGTTCCGGGTGTTGTTCCAGGCGTTGTTCCAGGTGTTGTTCCAAGTGTTGTTCCTAAGGAGAAACAAATAAATGTTACACGTATTACTAAAGAACTATACACCTTTATTCAAGATTTCTGAGCTTAACTTGACAAGGTTATCAGTTGCTGTTTGGCATTGGAAATGACATTATCAGGTGTGACATATGTTTAACGCTACTGGCGGAGGCAATAACGGTTTATAATCACATGAAATTCAGAAAACACAAATCCTTGGAAGTACCATAGTGTGTCTAGCTTTAAAGCCCAAACAAAATTGACCTTACCTGGTGTTGTGCCTGGTGTAGTACCTGGTGTGGTTCCCGGAGTTGTTCCTGGTGTTGTTCCAGATGATGTAGCTGGCGTTGTTACAGCAGCTGTTCCAGGGGTTGTTCCGGGTGTTGTTCCTGGCGTTGTTCCAGGCGTCGTTCCGGGGGTTGTTCCAAGTGTTGTTCCTAAGAGAAACAAATAAATGTTACACGTATGACTAAAGAACTATACACCTTTATTCAAGATTTCTGCGCTTAATTTGACATGGTTATCGGTTGCTATTTGGCATTGGAAATGATATATATCACGTGTGACAAATGTTCCAAGATGCTGACAGAGGCAATAACGGATTATAACCACATGACATACATAGAACCCTTATCCTTAAAAGTACTATAATGTGTCTAGCCTTAAACCCCAAACAACACTTGACCTAACCTGGTGTTGTGCCTGGTGTAGTACCTGGTGTGGTTCCCGAAGTTGTTCGAGGGGTTGTTCCGGGTGTTGTTCCAGGCGTTGTTCCAGGTGTTGTTCCGGGGGTTGTTCCAAGTGTTGTTCCTAAGGAAAACAAATATGTTACATGCATTACTAAAGAACTATACACCTTTATTCAAGATATTTGCGCTTAATTTGACATGGTTATCAGTTGCTGTTTGGCATTAGAAATGACATATATCAAGTGTGACAAATGTTCAAATTTGCTGACAGAGATAATAACGGTTTATAACCACATGACATACAGGGAACCTTATCCTTGGTAGTAATAGTACCATAATGTGCTAGCTGTAAACCCCAAACAAAACTTGAACTAACCTGGTATTGTGCCTGGTGTAATACCTGGTGTGGTTCCCGGAGTTGTTCCAGGTGTTGTGCCAGGGGTTGTTCCCAGTGTTGTTCCTAAGGGGAAATAATGAAATGTTATACACCTATATTCAAGATTTCTGCGCTTAATTTGACATGGTTATCATTTGCTGTTTGGCATTGGAAACGACATATGTCTGGTGTGACAAATGTTTAACGCTGCTGGCGGAGGCAATAACGGTTTATAATCACATAAAATTCAGAGAACACAAATCCTTGGAAGTACCATAGTATGTCTAGCTTTAAAGCCCAAACAAAATTGACCTAACCTGGTGTTGCGCTTGGTCTAGTACCTGGAGTGGTTCCCGAAGTTGTTCCAGGGGTTGTTCCGGGTGTTGTTCCAGGGGTTGTTCCGGGTGTTGTTCCAGGCGTTGTTCCAGGTGTTGTTCCGGGGGTTGTTCCAAGTGTTGTTCCTAAGGAAAAAAAAATAAATGTTACACGTTTAACTAAAGAACTATACACCTTTATTCAAGATATCTGAGCTTAATTTGTTACGGTTATCAGTTGCTGTTTGGCATTGGAAATGACATATATCACGTGTGACAATTGTTCAAAGCTGCTCACAGAGGCAATAACGGTTTATAACCACATGACATACATGGAACCTTTATCCTTTTAAGTAATAGTACCATAATGTGTCTAGCTTTAAACCCCAAACAAAACTTGAACTAACCTGTTGTTGTGCCTGGTGCAGTACCTGTTGTTGTGCTTGGTGTAGTACCTGGTGTGGTTCCCGGTGTTGTTCCAGGGGTTGTTCCGGGTGTTGTTACAGGCGTTGTTCTAGGTGTTGTTCCGGAGGTTGTTCCAAGTGATGTTCCTAAGGGAAACAAATAAATGTTACACGTATTACTAAAGAACTATACACCTTTATTCAAGATTTCTGAGCTTAACTTGACAAGGTTATCAGTTGCTGTTTGGCATTGGAAATGACATTATCAGGTGTGACATATGTTTAACGCTACTGGCGGAGGCAATAACGGTTTATAATCACATGAAATTCAGAAAACACAAATCCTTGGAAGTACCATAGTGTGTCTAGCTTTAAAGCCCAAACAAAATTGACCTTACCTGGTGTTGTGCCTGGTGTAGTACCTGGTGTGGTTCCCGGAGTTGTTCCTGGTGTTGTTCCAGATGATGTAGCTGGCGTTGTTACAGCAGTTGTTCCAGGGGTTGTTCCGGGTGTTGTTCCTGGCGTTGTTCCAGGCGTCGTTCCGGGGGTTGTTCCAAGTGTTGTTCCTAAGAGAAACAAATAAATGTTACACGTATGACTAAAGAACTATACACCTTTATTCAAGATTTCTGCGCTTAATTTGACATGGTTATCGGTTGCTATTTGGCATTGGAAATGATATATATCGCGTGTGACAAATGTTCCAAGATGCTGACAGAGGCAATAACGGATTATAACCACATGACATACAGAGAACCCTTATCCTTAAAAGTACTATAATGTGTCTAGCTTTAAACCCCAAACAACACTTGACCTAACCTGGTGTTGTGCCTGGTGTAGTACCTGGTGTGGTTCCCAAAGTTGTTCGAGGGGTTGTTCCGGGTGTTGTTCCAGGCGTTGTTCCAGGTGTTGTTCCGGGGGTTGTTCCAAGTGTTGTTCCTAAGGGAAACAAATATGTTACATGCATTACTAAAGAACTATACACCTTTATTTTTGGAATCTTCAAAATTGGGAAAATTAGGAAACTACTTGACCGGCCCACAACTGCAAAATTAACCCATGCATTTGTATCCTCCCACCTTGATTATTGTAATTCAATTTTTTCTGGTCTTCCGCAATCGTCCCTACTTCCACTTTAAAGAATTCAGAATACTGCTGCAAGGCTTGTTACTCTCTCGAGAAAGTTTGAGCACATAACCCCAATATTGCGTTCTCTTCATTGGCTTCCCATACACCATCGTATCACATTCAAAGTTCTTCTTCTTACATACAAAATTCTCCATGGCCAAGCCCCTAAATATCTTTCAGATTTGATTTCCTTACGTTCTTCTAGTTCTTTAAGACCTCTTCGATCATCATCAACCTTGCAGTTAACCCTCGGACCTCGTACCGCTACAAAATATGGCGACCGATCTTTCTCTGTAAATGCCCCTATCCTTTGGGACAAATTACCAGCGCACTTTCATAATACTCATTCTCTCGACCAATTCAAGTCCTTGCTGAAAACGCACCTTTTTAATTCATAAATAATATTCTGCAGTTGTGAGTCGGTCAAAGGAGGTGCACACCGTCTTATTTTTTGTTTGTTCGATCCTATGTTTGGTCCTATGTTTGACCTCTTGTATGTATGTTTGTTTGATCTCACTCTTATTATATTTTTTATTATTATATATGCATGATTTATTGAATAAAGAACAGATGTTTAAGTTGTGTGTTTATTATAAGTTTTGGTAAATAATTGTTAAGTCAGAATATGGTGCGCTTAGAGACACCAGTATTAAGCGCCTTATAAATATTGTTTATTATTATTATTATTATTATTCAAGATATTTGCGCTTAATTTGACATGGTTATCAGTTGCTGTTTGGCATTAGAAATGACATATATCAAGTGTGACAAATGTTCAAATTTGCTGACAGAGGTAATAACGGTTTATAACCACATGACATACAGGGAACCTTATCCTTGGTAGTAATAGTACCATAATGTGCTAGCTGTAAACCCCAAACAAAACTTGAACTAACCTGGTGTTGTGCCTGGTGTAGTTACTGGTGTGGTTCCCGGAGTTGTTCCAGGTGTTGTGCCAGGGGTTGTTCCCGGTGTTGTTCCTAAGAAGAAATAATTAAATGTTATATACACCTTTTTTTTCTAGATTTCTGCGCTTATTTTTACATGGTTATCAGTTGTTGTTTGGCATTGAAAATGACATATATCAGGTGTGACAAATGTTTAAAGCTGCTGACAGAGGCAATAACAGTTTTTAATATATGTATTAATATGGAACTAAATACCTATATTCAAATGTCTGCGCTTTATTTAATTGATTATCAGTTGCTGTGTGGCATTGGAAATAACATATATTAGGTGTGACAAATACTCAAAGCTGCTTATACAGAGGCAATATTGGCAATTACTGCAGTAACAATTATCTTTGTTCGACCTAAATCTTCTAACTGTATAGGCCAAATTTCCATGATCCTAACATCATTTTCTACTTGGTTTATCTTCTTATCTCAATTCCAGTCAAACTGTTATTGGAGTTCTGGTCATCAAATTACATTCCGCAATAAACAGTTTCAAAGTATTGTGAAATTAGATTAGGTGTACATAATAAGATTTAGGGATTATCGAATCGAATTTTTTTTAAAAACATTGGATAACTAGAATTTATTTCAATTCGGTTTGATATACAGTGTAAAGGTAACATTTTTGCAATTTGGCATAAAAATAATGCTTAATTTTGCTTCATGTGACCTGAAATAAGATGTAAAACAGTAAATTGCAGTTAATTGTAGTCGTATATCATATTCATTCATTTCTCAGCAACTTCTTTTGTTTGCCTTTGTAATATGTGAATGTATGTTTGTATCTGAATAATTTGTCAGATAAATTAAAGATTGAGTTCTGGGAAAGATGAAAAATTATTTGTGGGATTCCTCATGTCAGTTTTGAAATAAATCACAATAGAAATGTGCCCTAAAAAGATCGCTCTTCGAATGTGCTATTTTAAATGCTCTTCAATACTCTATGACAATACACAGCTGATGAGCTTGGACCAAACAGTCATTCTAAATGTGTATGTAGTCACAAACACCGATTTCCAAGTGTAGCCAATGTGATTGAAATTGAGTCAATCTTCTTATCAATTTGATGAACCCAAATCCACTTCCAACACCAATCCATATGAACTACATAATCAACATTTTCCAAATGATTTCAAGACAGTTTCTCTTATAATCTTCTTGCATGACCAGAACTCAAGTTTATCTTAAAAAACGCAATCTCATTTGTAGTTTGAGCTCTTACGAAATCGTTACTATGCTTCTAAAGTATAAGACATCATGTTAGCACGTCCAGTAATATACAGATTCAACATATGTATTCATGTTTACATGAACGGCTGGACTTGACAGTGAGTTCACATGTAGAATGCATTGGCGCGTTTAGTGTAATGGTGGGGTAGGGGGTTGTCCGGACGCAAAACAAACTAATGCTGTCACTTCCTCCTTTTAAATCTATCGTTATATACGGATCAGATAGCTCGAGCCATCATGAGTAATTTTCCTTCATATGAAATATTGCATGTAAACTTCTCAGAATAACTGCCTGACGTCAATTACCGTCCGGATAACCAACCTATCCGGACATAGGCGTTGATAGGAGGGGGATGAATCCGAACTAAACTAAAGCTGTTAGATTTTGCAAAGAAGATGGCACTAATTGATGTGAATATTGTTTTCATGTACAGGTTAGTCAGCATACAGATTTCATGAGGCTTGTATCCAGAAGAATTATATTTACTTTCTGGATTGATATATCGAGATATTTAACCAACCTGTCCGGACACAGGATCGTGTGGGTAAACATACCTGTATCACATAGATCTCCTCCCCATCCGGGTGGACAGACGCAAGTGAACTCATTAATCCCGTCCTGGCATGTGCCATCGTTAGCACACGTCACTCCTTCGCATTCGTCAATATCTGCCAAAAAAGGGCAAACAAAATGGATAACGATTCCTATGAAAATTAGACAGTGACGAATTTCAGAAAGAGAATAGGCTATTAAAAGAAAAGTTGTTGAAGGTTCAATTTAGGTAATTGAACTGAGACCTCATTCCTCCACACTCATAAATATCTGCCAAAATATTGTGAAAAGAATTTGTATTCAATGAAATTCAATTAAACTCAATGTATTCGTCCATCTTTAAAAAAGTACAAGTATAACATAATATTAACACATTGTAGTAACATAATAATATGAACATAAAAATAGAGGGATTCCTTTAGTAAGCAAGTTGCTTGTAAGCAGGGTCCCGTTATACAATATAAAATTTACACCTTTTTTTATAATTACATTTGAGAAAATTATAAAACAGCAAAATGATATACTTAAATTAAATAATTGCAAAAGAAGATGATATTTCCCTTGGGTACTAGGAATTAATGGCATAAAAAAAAGAATAGATATCTGATCTAAGTCGAACCGGGTAAACAAAAATCCCTTCCTTTTTTAAAAGCCAAAATAAGGCCTACATTGTGCGGAATTGTATTTCATGCCAAATGCTCAACATGCTATGTTATTTCGTTCATAGTTTGTTCATTTGGTTATCTCATTGGTTTAAATTCGCGTTATGGCACAAAACGGTTATAGGGCACCTTAAACAAGCTTATACTGACACCCTCTGGTAGCACTTCAAGCTCCAGAAGCATGGATAATGCTTTATCCCAAATCATAAACAGTACTGTATGTATATATATATATATATATATATATATATATATATAATGTCTTGCCAAACGACGTTAGTGCCTGACCGGGATTCGAACCTTCAATCATTGGATTGAGAGTGAAGTGAATGAACTTCTATACCACGACACCTTAACCTCCACGTAATATGATTAAATGATTAAAGAGTTAATCTCTTGCCATATTTGCCAGGCATCACTTACTTCTTAAACATGATCTGCCCGTGAATCCGGCGGTACAGGAGCACGTGAAGTCTGAAAAGTCTTCGGCATCGATGCACATAGCTCCGTTCTGACATGGCTCGTTCTCACAGAAGCCTGTGTGATTCAAATATGATGATGATGATGATGATGATGATGATGATGATTAGGGTAATAATAATATTAATGGCAAAAATAATAATTAAAAAATAACAATAATGATAATATTAATATAATGATATGATTCAAATGATTCAAATGATTTTATTTCGCATGCAAAACATAATACAATGAATAATTATATTACAAAAATATGCAATGAAACGAAAAATATAAAAGAAAAAGCCCGAGAAAAGTGGAACTATCTGGAAGCAGAGCTTGTTGAAGTTTTAGTTCCTCAGATGCTGTTTTACAATATAACGTGAACAAAGTATGCTTAGAAAATCAATAAGTAGACAAAATATGTAGCTAAGAAATTATAGATTTTATGGGGAAAAAATTAAAGAGAGGAAAAAATAGTAGAAAGCAAAAAGAAAGATATTACAAAAAGGGAAAATGAATGATTGCAAAAGCTCTAGAAGAAGGAGGTTGGATCAGTAGAAAGAGGGAGAACGAGACTGAGCCGAGAGTCAAACAAACCGAGATATATAAGACTAATAATACGTTTGTTTATCCAGAGAAGCCCCACACCCCAAAAGATTTTTTTTTTTTTTTTATTTAGAAATCCCTGTTATCCAGACTCTTCATACTTAACTGTATAAAACATAAATTTTTCTGTTTCGGAATTTAAAAAAGTGTGAATCGAAGTGGCTATTTTCCTTCGATCTTGTACCTCTTGGGATTTTGTTGTCATGTTTGCATGTTGTATTTTTTGTTGAAATTTGAATATCACTGTGATGTAGCCTTGCTCTCTGTTCTCTATCCCAAGTTTCCAGGCGGCGGATCCACGGGCCGATTCTACCAGCCCGCCCCCCCCTACTCAAACGGTAAAAAAATAGGATAGAAATGTAAATTATACTCTTTTTTTTACTGAGTCGGGGCAAAATTTATCCTCAAAAACTGGACAAAAAAAAAATGTGCTCTTACCCACCCACCCCTCCCCCCCCCCCCCCCCCGCTTAGTCACCGGCCGGCTGAGTCGGCGCAAAATATTTTCTCAAGATTTGGTCGTTTAAAAAAAAGTAGAAAGTTATGAACTATGTAATGACATGATAAGCTATGGAAAACTGTGAACATTACAAGACAAATTGCCAACGTGATGGCATCATTCCCTTTTAACCCACCAATTATTTTTTCCTACATTGATAATACGAATTCTCTTTTTGACCAAGAATATGATTTCCCCGCAACATGAAAAAGTTAAGTTTGTAATGATATTTTTGTTTTGCATATAGACATTAAAGGTAAAGACCAGTTATGGTCATGCGATTGCATTGTGAAAGAAACGTTGTGGAATCGATCAGAAAAGGTTGATCATCTAGCATCTAGCATCTGCAAGGTTCTGGAATCATCAAAATGATAAGAAATTTGGCCCTTTCTTTGTAAAGTTACAAGCACTATACACAGAAAGATGTTTATGGGACTACCCTATATCTCTCACAGACCATGAGAGAAACAAATTTACCAAATATATGAATTAGTAGGCGGTTTCCCGGCAATTTTTTTATCATCATGTATTAGTCAAAACATATTCTTTCACATGATTGGTAATGAGAGCTTCCATTTCATTTCTTGAAATTGGGGCGTTTCCAATACTGGTCTTTACCTTTAATACGGAGTAATACTGTTAAAATCATGAACATTTCGATATATTTTTTTTAATATGATAAAAGAGTGATTATGAAAAATTATTTTTTTTGTGTAATGATATATTTTTAAAATCATGAATACAAATGTTGTGAAGATGTAAATGGAAAACATATTGCTTTACTATGACTTAGTTTAGTTCAATCATATTCTTGGAAGAAAAAAAATAGAATTTGTATTGTAATTTGACAAACATTGTAAAAGTCTAACCTGAAGTCATTGTTACCGGTCCAACATCGTTTGAAATCGTACTCAAGGCTTCTAGAACACTGTTCAGAACATCGTCGAATATATCCAGCAGTTGTTCAGGTTCTCCAGAAAAGACAATGTAAATAATTATGAAGTCAACGTGCCAGCTGCCTTCCCTTTAAAAGGATAGAATAAAAAAGAGGGAAAAAAGAAGAAATGTTGTCAAAACCTTGATTAGACATTGATCTTTATGTCCCTCAACGACTAAAACTATTCTTTTAGCTAACTCTGCCCTATATATTGTATAAAAGTTATGAATGAGATATTATTATACATTATGCAATTTGCTCTATTTTGATCGAGAGTGACCATGGCAGTGCAGAGTAACATGTTTTCCGTACCTGTTTGCAATAGATATGGTGTTGCACAAATGACAATTGTAATTTATATCTACATTTGCAATACTCTGGCCATCTCTCGACATGACACACAGATTATTTCGCGGAGTAATGTATTTAAATTGTATACATTCTTGCATTTCAGTAGTCAGAATGCATATTTGATACTTTTCGTGTTTTTATGTGGGGAAATGTGGAGAAATGTTTTGCTTGCTAGTAACATCTCCCCTTCCAATGTGTACAATTAGGTCAAATGCTCTGTTTTATATCTTTGTATTCTAACTCTTATTGCAATAATATTATACAACAAGTGAATGTAATAGCTCGTCGCTAGGTAGACGTGTATAAATTTGAATAGATTTTGAATTACACAACAGTTCTACAAAACGTCTTCATATTTTTGATGACTGTCGGAGCTTGCTCGTCTCAGCATCAACGAACGTATGCCATATCATGAGGTTTCTTAATAAAATAAACTGCTCAACGATGGACAAATATGGCTGTCACTATTAGTAATGATAGCGACAAAATATCTATCTTTAACAAAGGCAAAGGGTACGAGAGCTCACAATGAGCAATTTGCATTGCAACGGATGAATGATGAAATCATATTAGCCTTTCATTAGCCACCAATACCGATTGGCACGACCACTTTAGGCTTGCCTAGTCTGTCGATCAGCACAAAAAATAGGCCCCAAGTAACAATAGGATTGCATCGTGCTATACAAAAGATTTGCATCCTATAAAGGCTTGTTCAGATATTGCGCAGTAAAGAGCGATTTTTTTTAAATTTAGTGTAACTGAATGGCAATCGCGCGCAACAAAGGACTCTGGACACTACTGCACATGTCTGTATATATCATCTTTTTCCTGAACATTATGAAATAAATCAGATTCCTTTGGCTGAAGTATTCCGTGAGAAATACAATGTGGTATATAAATAACATGTGTGTGGTAGGTAAGAGGATACCGTCTGTTAATTCGTTCCCATCACCTTACCGAATCTCGAGGATCTGAGCACCGGCATAGGTAGGATCATTTGCGTACTGGGCATCAATCTGTTTAAGGAGAATATCAAATAATGTAGTATTATTTACGGGTTTTAGATATTTCTTTTGAGATGTAGCATCAGGGTGAAATATTTATGAGTAGTTTTGGATTCAATTTAATGCAAAAGTATTTATGAATTAATGACAAGAACATAACTCCATCCCCAAAAATAAATAAATAACATTGGCGCCAGGTGAACATTATGTATGCGGTTCTAGAAATATAAAATACAACTTAGGTAATCCCGATATCTACCCCCATGAATTAATGTACCTTTCATTTGCCACCAGTGTCGATTGACATGTATAGGATATGGGTGGACATTTAACAGCTAAATTATTCACACCCTTACCAAGATTTTTAATCATTCATATGTGAAAATTGATTTATCCTGATTTATGTTTTTTGAGAATGTGACAAATCAAAGCTTACATATAAGATTATTCACCAAAGGCCATAATTCAACTAGTCCACCTTTCATTCTTAAGTTACAAAAACAAAAAAACATCGAATTACATGGAGTATGACAAATGCAGTTGGTAACTTATGTATATGTATGTAACACTCACACGCACACGCAGACACATACGCGCACACACACAATGCGTATATACCTAAATGAAATTGATTCCTTTACATGTGACAGACAACGATAACATAAAGAAAAAATAGGACATGAGACAAGGTTGAACACTTGCATCAAGTAAATGAGAATGGGTATAACCAAGACAGACACGATATGTGTAAGACGAGATAATATATATACAAGCATTATAAAAGCATAGTACTTAAATTCTGTTTCCACATGTTGTAAATGATGGCGCTCCCCTATATGATCATTTCCATAAAATTAATTATTTACGGAATAGGTTTTGCATATTCCTTCTTTAAAACGCATAAAACTTTTCTAAGTAAATACTTCCTTAAATGAATTGGAGAAGGAATTTGACATAATAATCACTATATAAGCCGTGGGGGCGCAATTGGACGGGTACAGGTAGGTGTTTTTTGTGAGGTGAAGCTACGGTCACAAAGGTTCGTACGAACGACAATTTCGTACGAATCTCCCTGCTTTTCCATTGTCTTCCCGATTTTCCATTGTCTGAAAATCGACCGTACGGCGTTCAAAGCAGTTCGTAATGGCATTTGGGACCGAGTCTTTAATGTACTATATCTGAAGAAATTTCGCTATTATGTTCAAAAGGAGTGTCACGTTGGAAAACGCAATCAACGGTTTTATCAAAATATCCTTTTTTCTTTCATTAAACTAGGAACTAAATAAAACAAATTATAGCGTGTACTTGTGACAGAGAGAGAGAGAGAGGAAGAGAGAGAGAGAGATAGGGAGCGAGAGTGAATGTGCCATCGGTGGATGTAATTAGTATAGAAATTATACAGTGTCCCGCGAAGCATTGAATGTGTTGTCACGGGTTACTGTCTGAAAAGGTTGAGCCTACCATTGAAAGGAAAGTGGAATGGCATTACACCTGTTGTAGATGGGAAGTTTTTTTGTTTGTAGTTGACTGTATATAATGTACTGGAGTAACAGTGGCTAGGGACACACCCAAAGAAGTTGGCTTGGTGTACGGAGGTCTTAGTGTACGTAGCAGCTTGCTTTAAAGCAATATAGCTAGCTGCTTGTCAACACATTGTAGAAGACAGGTTGAGAAAGATGTGGCTTCGTGCTTTATAAGTTTTGATACATGAGAATTTGCAGCTTTAAGTAGAACCGATACTTCCCATCGGTAAGTGAAATCATGATATTGTATTATTTATTTTACTACATTGATGATTGTATAATCTTGTACTCTAATGAAGGGTGGCTTATTTAAAATGACAAATTTGAAGTACGAGAAAGGTATAACATGTTGTTTCACCTTTTGTTATCAATTAATTTTTGGGCAAAGAACTTAATGATTAAGAAGAGGAAAATATTTACAATTTGTATTGATGCATGTTTCACCTAGAAGAAGAATCTATAGTAGAGAAATGTTTGTGCCTGAACTCTTTACATTTTAGATGGCACAGGGGCTTGGGAGACAAGCTGAGATTTCTACGACTACGAGAGTTGATGCGAGACGGGACATTCGGACACGTGACCGACAGATCACCAAGAACATGGTGTCTTCAGTAGAGAACGCAATATGAACATTACGGTGAGCGATAATGGTGCCGATTATGTTGACGAGACTATTATGGAACTTGAGATAAATAGTTCGTTGAACTTGAAAGTCACATCTAAAAAGATGTCATAGGCTTAGCAGAGCCAATTGGACTAGTTCGTGTTTGAGTGTGTATTGTTGATGCATGCATTGTATAAAGACGACTTTGAAAAATGTAATCAAGGGTGAAGTTAGCGGACAATACAGGTCTGGAGTTAACCGTTCACGTGACAAGAAGTCAGTTGTTGATTATTTTGAGAAGAGATCATGATATTTGTGAAGGTATAATTTGTTAAAGTTGATAACTAAATAAACGACAATATACTGGTCTGTTTATTGATGTTAAGGTAAAGTATCTCAAGAACGAGATGTGTATGAGTTAATTGTTTAAGCTACAGATGTGCTATATATATATTTAGACAATTCAGGTCTGTTTATATATAACATTATTGGTGTAGAATTCATGTATAACAAATTATAGAAAGATTTAATACATGTTACAAAGGTGTTGATCATATATTTGATTGATAAGGTTGATTTTATTTTGATGGGACCAAGTGTTTTTGGAACGAGATTGTAAGAGGATATATATTTCGTTCGTACCATTCTCTTTTTGTCGGAGAATGGTACTATTCTTTGCTTTATAATAAAGCTTGATTATAATTACGAGTATCGTAAATGGCATGTGTTTAGGCTTTTTTATTTTGAGTGTACCATGTGACAAGGAGACTACCTGAAAAAAGAACAAAGGAGACAAATCACTTACGGCGCTTGTGATTTCGACCACAGCTTCCATATACGCCATAGACTTGTTGTCTCTCAGCTCTTCAGTGAACTGTTTATCATCAAGGATCACATTGAGATTCACGGTAGCCATTGTGGTATTCTGTTGCATATCTATAAAAAAAAATGGACGTCATTCAAATCCTGAGAATAATGCTTAAGTGCAACGAAAATATTATGCATTGATAATTACATTAACATTACAGCACAGTGCGTACAAAAGTTGTTAACTTTGATGATTAGTATAAGGTCACAAAGCAAAAGATAGTAGAACTTTTGATTCGGCAAAAGATATGTAGAACACGAAGGATCTTGATGAGAGAGAGTGAAGAAAAAAAAAACACCTAGTTGGTTAATCGTAAAGATATTGTGAAAGAAGAGATATTTCCTTCTGTTTGCATTAATTTCATGTTGGACAGCAATTCGATGAATGTTCAAAAAAATTGTATAAATATTGGAATTTCTTAAGGTCTTATCCGTATGATAACATGATTGCTTAGCATAACGTTATGCATAACTTAATGATGAAGTAATGCAGAATATATAAGAGAACAAAAAGACAGGATATATTTTCCATTAACTCTTCTCCTTTTGAAGGTCTAACTTATTATTTTAGTTATTAAATGAACCAGGCTAAAGCCATGCATGTGAAAAACGGAAAAACTCAAACGTGCAATCTCACCAACTTTTATCTATTATATATTCATGATAATACAAAGGCAAACTGTGCTAACTGCTGTTTAGGTTCGTCAAATTGACAAAGATTCTTTTAGTAGAAAAACAGCACTTGATTAAACGAAGGGATACATGAACTGCAAGAATAATTATATTTAAGGTATATTCTACCCAAATGCTATATCCAACAATTTAGAAACTTCGTCATCATGATTCTGTTCATTAAATCTGTTATGTACCAAAACCAGGCCTTGTAGCACAAAGGTTTTCGATCAATTTGCAAGTTTAAAACAACGATTCTGATTTGTTAGTTTTCAGCCTTTTGAGCAATAACTATGTACATGCAACGAAACTGTAGATTGGCCATTTCGTGGTTGTTTTGTAATTGATTGCAAATCATTGTGTTACATTTCCTAGGCCTAAAATTACTAAGAATGCCATATGATCCGTATTTTACTAAAGATCTAAACCAGGCGATGGGATCAATTAAGCTTGCTCTCAAGTCGAGTTATTTTTGTTTAAGTTTGAGGTCTCAGTGTTTTCTCTTCGTTTTAATCTTATCCTTGCGTCGGGTGTAACTGAAGCCAGTAGTGAAATACGGGCCAAATGCTTTTCTAACCACATTCTAAAAACATTCATAATATCAGTTGTGATATAAAAAAATGAGTACATCTGTAGTGATCACCAAGGATACTTTTAGCCTTAAAATTATCAATTCCAAACTGCCTTTATACGAGCAATAGATTGTTGAATACCTGTAGTCGATTGTGTTGTAATTGTTGTTGGCATTGGCGCTGTCTCTGATGGTCCTGCTGTCCCCGTGTCAACTGTCACATCTATAGATTAAATTAGAATTTAGTTTAATAATGATATGAATAATAATCATAATAATAAATGATAGTAGGAGTAATAACACTTATAATAATAACAATAACAATAATAATAACAATAACAATAATAATAACAATAATAATGATAATACAAATAATAATGATAACAATAATAATAATAATAATAATAATAATGATAATAATAATAATAATAATAATAATAATAATGATAATATTAAACGTTTTAAAGGCGGCAAATCTACTTGACATCAAATGATCAAGGCGCACTAATGCAAAAGATAAATAACACAGCTGGATCTGCATTATGAACTCCTGAACAACAGGAGTAAGAGAGCACATTAAACAAATGAAAGAAAAAGATTTATTGTTCACCAAATCGCGAAGATACATTTTTTGAATTGATCCGCTATTACGAATCTCTAAAAAGGACAGCATTCCACAGCGAAGGCATATCATGTGGAAAGGTTCTCTCCAAACTTAGAATTCAGTTTAGGAACAAAAAGTAATCAAGAGTTTTTAGAGCGTAGAGATCACGACGTAAACTAATGATTTATCAAATTAGTTTATCATTATGAAATGATCACATGTTGTCGGTCTTTAAACATATATGGCATCCAGTGGCGTACGCAGGATTTTTTTTAAGGGGGGGGGGGGGGGGTGTCTTAAAATTTGAAAATCGCGCCGACCGATAAATCGTTCAATGTGGAGGGGGTAAGGAGCACCCCCCCCCCTTGACACCCCCCCCCCCCCCCCCGGGTACGCGCCTGATGGCATCAAATACATTTTGGTGAAACCCTGAAGAAGGCCCTCTATCGGCTTTTGTCTTCTATTTTCCTCAGGTAAGTCTATTCTTCTGCTTCTTCTTTTCATTTTCTCTTTTTCTTCTTAAGTATTTCTTTCCTCTTATTTCTGTCTATCCATAGGCTTACTCATGTCTTTCCTTCTTCATTTATGTTTTGTTCGTCTATCCTCAAAAATGTCTCTTTGTTTCGATCTATCCTTATGACTTTTGTTGTAATTTTTTCCTTCTTTCATCCTTTTTTACCTATAAAACCCTTAGGTTGTCGTTTTAATGGCATGTTCTCTGTCAACAATGTTATTGATTAGATTTCAAACATGCAAAAGATAAAAAAAATGATAGTGTAACACAAATCATTGAATGCAAGTTACATGTTCTTCGGGATTTCTTTTTGAGGGGGAGAGGGGAATGTTGAAACCATCTAGACCCGCTACTGCTTTTTGTCTCTCTATGAGATGAGAAGAAGTAATCAGTTTCGCTATTCCCCCTGGATCAATCATATTTAATAAAATATATTCCTTTTATTTCCTCTTCTGCATTCGCATTTAACGAAATATCCTTTTCTGTAACTTGCTTCCTTTCAGCGCATATCTCCCTACACTTTTACTTCTTTGATAAAACTGGGTGTTTTTCAACGCCATTGTTTACTAGTAAATCCCCTTTAGTGACATCTCATGTCAGCTAAATTAGTGTGGTCTGTAACTTTGTTGATTTTGTCCTCTGTCTGCGAAACAAAAAAAAAGGTATCGGGTTACGCACTGTTGGTTGTTGACCATGAAAAACCGCTGTGCAATAAACGCTAGAGCAGAAGTTCATCACTTCACTATCGCTTAAAATCAAGTAATTGATAAGACCTTACCGTCCGATGTCAGAATGCCTACAATCATTCCCACCAGGCCGCCTACGACAATGATACATAGCAGGGCGATGAGACCGTATATGACAAACGCTTTTCTTTGTGTTTTCTCATCCCTCTCCTTTATACCCACGTCGGAAAAATCTGATGATTCGGTTCCATCCACGATGTATCTCCCGTGCAACCCGCGAGGAGTGGCGACAGAAGCCACATGCGAGTAATAGCGTCCCTCACCACTTGGATCAAAGCCGCGGTTATGGTGGGTAGCCTGAAATAATTGATACACAGTGCAGAATGGAAGTTACGATGTACAACAGTGAAAATAAAATTATTTTCCTCTTTACCTTTATCTCGTATTTTTGGAGCCGCAAGGGCGTTAAATCATATCCAATCCAATCCAATTTAATCCAAAAGGCATTCTATGTTATTGACGTTTATAGTGCGTTTCCCTTGCACAAATGGCTCCACATGTTTTGGCTACTTGAATACCCTGTCGGAAGTGAAACATAAAATAGATGAATTTTATATCAACGTAAGGCTTATAAGCAATAGACTAAGAGGAAAAAAATATAAAATTGAATGAAAAGGTGTTAAAAATGGACAGGAAAACCTAAATATACATAATCGTTAATCGCTGGGCAAGGTGTTTTGCCTAAAGATTATACCATGAGACATAGGTAAAGCATGGAACTTTTAATGGTATCACATCCTAGTAATAATGAGGTGTCATAGCAACTGCTCTATCAGACATGATTATTACCTGAAAACAATCTTCCGTTTTTTTTGGTGTTGAATCAGTTAAACAGTTGGACATGCTTCTACACAGACTCGACAATTTCTCTTTTATATTAGTCAGTTACATCGATTGTTTTCCAAAATAATTAATTTCTTATTATTTGATTTTCAGTATTAATAATGTTTTTCGTCTACCTTATCGTGACCTCAAATGGCTCTGGCTCAGATTGGATTGCAATCAAACTAGAATCTAAAGTTACACAAACTTAGATCCTTATATTTTGTTGGGTATTTTTCATTCATATTCATTTAAACAAATCATCTATGAACAGTAAATGATCATACATCTAATGAAAGAGCATTTTATCCCAAATCTTTCGGTATCATTTTTGTGTGGTATGTGTTCACGCTTGGACGAACAGGAGGCATTGTTTGCGAGAGTGCAAAAATCGACTTGCGCCAAAGTGATGCATACAGTATGTGATATGTTGGGTGCCAGGTAAAAATGTCAGAGGAAAAAATGTCAGAGGTAAAAATGTCAGAGGTAAAAATGTCAGAGGAAAAAATGTCAGAGGTAAAAATGTCAGAGGTAAAAATGTCAGAGGTAAAAATGTCAGCGGTAAAAATGTCAGAGGAAAAAATGTCAGAGGTAAAAATGTCAGAGGTAAAAATGTTAGAGCTACAAGCAAAAAGAATGAGTGCCGTCATAATATCTCAGCATTTTTATCACACAGAATGTCGAGACGTAGAGCTACTGCATGGGCTAGTCTTATATATTTCTTTCTTCCATAATGTAAATTTTATAAATGGCTATGTGTTGTATTTCGTACATGTCCTGAGGATAATACAATGTGGAAAACAAATTTTGAAATTGATTTTTTTTTTTGTGATCAGGCTTGCATATATATTATATATGAATGTCTAACATTTTTTTATATTTTGAATTGGTTGATGTGTTAATGTTTGTGACTCGGACCGGTTTGGCCGGTGGCAGCCTACAACTAGCTAGCCCGTGTAACGTTCCAGAGACGAACAAAGTCCAAACGAAGAAATGAAAGTTCTCGACAAAAGTCAAGTGTTAAAGTGAGTAGTGCATTTAGTACAAATAATTACATATAATCACGAGGAATCACGAAAAGTTACATATATAGGCTGGGCGCCCCGAACTCTGCTAAAGCTTTAGCACCTCATGGCGGCAAAGGAAGTGGAGTAAGAATGAGAAAAAACAAGAAGTCGCCCGAAAAAAGGAAACTCGCTCCGAAAACTAAAAACACGCTCCAAAAAGTAAAAGACCGTCTCGATTCAGAAGCTCATCCCTATTTTAAACCCTCCGACACGTGTGACCCCTTATGAGGGCGTGTCACTACGACGCATTGCGTAAAAATAATCCACTCCTCTGTGGCGAAGGCAATTATTCTACTCCGAGCTTGGGGACCGTTGTCGTAGAGGAGGAACTGCGTTGGGTTGGGCCCATCCGTCATCGTTTGTTCGGGATCCATGTTAAATTCTGCTAGAGTTGCAGGCTCCAGAGGTCCTCTGCGTTGATTCAGAATTGTCCTTCTGATAACGGTGCGGCTTGGCAGATTTCCCTGTACTTCTCTAGGCAGATTTCTCACCGTATCCGTATATATTTGTTTGGGCGTGTCCGAAGTTGGTGGTCGAGGCCCGTGAATCATTTTCTGCCGCGCTTTTGCTATCTCCGCTCCTACTAGGTCAACGTCATGGTTGTGTGGGTTGGCTGTGTGCGGTTGGGCCCGATTGAGATCTGTTTTTAAGGTTCCTTTGCACCCACATGTACGCCTCACACACTTCCGAAGAATGGACACCTTGCCCTCAAATACTTTTGTGTACATATGCCCCTCATTATATGACCTTCATTCCACCCTTATTTGATGCAGTTACCTCCATCGCATGTCGTTTGTCCTTTTTTTTAATTTTTTAATTTTTTTTTTTATATCTATACGTTTATGTCGAGGGAATAAATGATGCCCATTGCTGTTCTCCCAGACTATTTATACCACAATAGTAATCCACAATCAACTTTTTTGCACATCATTATATAAATAACGATGTAACTTAAACCGAACCTCTGCAAAGCGTGCGCTTCTCTGGAATGTGATGGTGCGGTTGGCATTTTTAAAGATAAAGTTGAGTTCTGGTCTTGCGATTGCATTGTGAGAGAAACGGTGTGGAAGCAATCAGAAAAGGTTGATCATCTAGCATAAACATGTAAGTATTGGTGTGTAGTGCAAGGCTTTGGAGTCATCAAAATAATAAAAACTTTGGCCCAGTCTTGGTAAAGTAACAAGCACTGTACACAGAAAGATATTGATATGGGACTACACAAACATATGGCATTCAAATCGGGCCTCATTTTAAAATTGTTACTTGTCATATCTTGGATATGAATTCATTTGAAATAGATTTTCAGGGAATAAATTTTTTCTTTGATGTTCTTCCACACTTGCATAATAAGAATGATAACAAACGCTCACAAATTATTGTTCACCTTTAACTCAACCTTCTCTTTAATTGATGTAACATAGGCGGCTTTCTGCTTTGTATCGGAGTAACAAAGCTGCTTATTGATTTTCTCCGAGACTATTTCATACCGCAATAGTAATCGACAATATTTTATTGCAACGCGCGCACTTCGGGAATGTGATGGGTTAGCATTGATAACATGGCTTTCTGCTTTGTTTCAGAGTATCAAAATACCAAGCCCACAAGAAAGTGGAATTGTCGGAAATATGCATTTTTTGGAAATTACATATAATAGTAGTCATTGCCATGCAATAAAATGTCCAACAATCTTCAAAAGTGAAGGAGAAGTGGAGGGGGGGGGGGGGGGTTCATAGATATCTGATCCTATTTTGGGGCTGTACTGACTTTTCTTTTTATTTAATAATTACACCATGCATGGAGCGACAACTCAGCCTATAAAACATGGCCAAACTTCTCGATTTTAGAAATCCCCAGAAGTTTGCTCAGTGTACCAGTACCATTTGCTTTAACAAAAGCATAATATACCGGTATATAAATATTGAATTAGGCAGACTAATGGGACATGCATGGTTGCTACTCCGAGTTTCACGCCTTGCAAGCGATCATCAGACAACTGATAGCATTCTTACATGATTCGTCTGCAACCTTGGTACAAATACGCTCCAAATAACACTTAACTTATACAATACATGAATACAATATAATAAGAATTACTCATGAGTAATTCTAATTGTATTTTATTAGTTAAGTCTTATTTTAGGGGTATTTGTACCAAGGTTGTAGGATAATCATGTTTAAGAATGCTATCAATTGCCTGATGATTGCTTGCAAGGCGCGAAACTCGGAGTAGAAACCATGTCCCATTAGTCTGCCTGCTCTGCCTAGGCATTGACCACTGTTCGGAAGGATTTATTAGCAAAGCTTAATATAAGAGGAAGGGGGAGAGCAGCCGGATCACCGTGCCCCAGAAGAAAAATACCCCCCCCGTCCTCGTCTTCCTTCGGCAATAATCGGGCAAAAAGTCACCATTAGGGGCCGAAAGGTAAATAAATTTAAACTGGGAAAGTGAAAAATAAAGCAGCTGTGAAATAACAACTGCAGAATATCCCTCGCTGCTCTTTTTCGATAAGCCTAATATATAACCCGGGTGTAACCATAACAAACTTGCCACATGATTTTGTTTTTATTTTATACCTCTAATATTTATACCTCTGACTTTTTTACCTCTGACATTTTTACCTCTGACATTTTTACCTCTGACATTTTTACCTCTGACATTTTTACCTCTGACATTTTTTCCTCTGACATTTTTTCCTCTGACATTTTTACCTCTCACATTTTTACCTCTGACATTTTTACCTCTGACATTTTTACCTCTGACATTTTTTCCCCTGACATTTTTACCTTTGACATTTTTACCTCTCACATTTTTACCTCTCACATTTTTTCCTCTGACATTTTTTCCTCTGACATTTTTACCTCTCACATTTTTACCTCTGACATTTTTACCTCTGACATTTTTTCCTCTGACATTTTTACCTCTGACATTTTTACCTATGACATTTTTACCTCTGACATTTTTACCTCTGACATTTTTACCTCTGACATTTTTACCTCTGACACTTTTACCTCTGACATTTTTTCCTCTGACATTTTTACACCGAGCCATATGTTGGGATTAAAGTGAGAGAATGAATTGAATGTACCAAATGAGATGCATTGCATATGCTTTGTGCAGAAGCGAAGTCACAAACACACACACACGCACACAAATGTTCTTTGATATTTAATATTATATATTGGACATGTTATTTTTTGCCTCAATGACCGAATTAATACCCAAATCCCAACTGTTTTATTTAAACATCACATACGCAAGTCAATGCAACACGTAACGTAACAGAAAATATACATGGTCCTTGATGTCGTGGTGGAAATCCCCAGGTTTTTTGGCGACGCACTTAATTACTGACAATAGCATGATTATTATCCTAACAAAAGTTAGTATATATTCAAATTGGGCACGTTGCGAAGTTTGTGTTGGAAAAAGGAAAGGTATGGAAGGTGTGGAGACTTGCGTCGTCATTATTTTTGTTATCACTCTCCTGAGCATGAATTAGAATTGTGACTTTGGAGTATTTTTCTACTGGCCTGTCTACAAAAGCAAGTTAGTAAGCCTAGTAAGCTTGTTATAAATTATGTTAAGTTTAAGAACGTTAAACTACACTGCAATGAACAGATTACCTACATTTTTATCTACACAATATAAGATAAGACAAAGAGTTTATAGATGTATCATTATAAATGCTCGATACTACTTAGACAAATTAATACTGGACCAAATTAATGGTTATTACAAATGTACCCAAGCAATGAGAAATTATAATGGTTTATTTATTCAAAAATCACAAATCTTTGACATAAAAACAGATTATAATGAACATTGTAAAAAGCATTACACAAAATAATAACTGCATACAAAATTAGTAACGCAATAATATTCAACTAATATTCTTTTACATTTTAAACCGAAATAACTAGGATTATCAGATGGTATAAGGGCACATATATTAATAGATGATCAGATTGAGAGAGGGAGAGAGATAATCAAGAAGGGAGAGAAAAAGGTGGGAGTCAGAGAGGAAGAACTAGTGTTGGAAGAAAAAATACCATAAGGTAAAAACTAAGAATCAGGAGTAACGAAAGCGAGAAATAAGGCTCTAGGTTTATTTATTTATTTATTTATTTATTTCACATCTTTAAAAAGGGTAGCCCGATCAGCATGAGCTGGTTTTCATCAGGGCCCTTTACAACATACATGGTTCAATAATAATGTCAATCAAAACAACAATAAATGCACATTATAATATGAGAGATAATTCGGACATGCAATAAAAAGGCGATACAGTACATTTCATAGTATACGAAGTTCAAATTAAGATAAGGTATGCTATAGATATTTATAAAATTGTTGCGAATATTTCAATGTTAAAAAAAGTTTACCGTCACCATTGAGTAATTATAAAATGTATACAATTAAATACTTTCCCAGTTTATAATTAAAACTATTGTAAACAAACAACAACAAAACCCACAATTAAAATATATATATATATACATGTAGTTGACATTTGTACGCAATAACACATAGTATTAGGTTAAAGTTAAAACAAAGTATGGTATAAATATCAAAACAAATTATGCAATATATTTCAATGTTAAAAAAGTTTGCCGTCACCATTACGTTATACCATATATACTATTAATACTTTCCCATTTAATACTTTAAACTATTAATTATAAAAACAAATAGTTGACATATTATGCACATAAATATAATAACATGCATATGTTAGTATCATAATCAATTCATAACATGGTATTGCTTAAGTACATGAAATACAATTTCAAAGATTCCTTGATTGAGGTTTAAAAAAAAAAAAAAAAAAAAAAAAAACATCAATGATAATGTTGTTTAGCATATTGATAAAATAAGTAAGCAAGATTCATTATTGGCGTGTGCTAATTAAAATAAAATGTTAAAGGAGATTGCAGCATTCATATTGCACGGCAATGAACAAGAGCGTTCCAGACTCAGTGTGATAAATTGCTTTTGAATACGTTCAGATTGGGGGAGAACCTGGTTTCTATGGGTAGATTATTCCAGAGTGTTATTGCAGAGTTTACAAAGGAGCGCTTAAAGAATTCTGTATTGCACCTATTGGATTCCAGCTTAAGTTGATGGGAATTACGTGTCATGCGTTGTGCTACATCATCATGTAAAATAAATTTGTTTGCCAATAAGGCAGGTGCAAGATGGTGAACACATTTAAATGCCATAATCCCCATTGCTCTTGAATACAATGCCTCAAGTGTTGACCAATTAAGTTGTAATAAAACCTCGTGTGAAGGAGTTGACCACGAACATCCAGATATAATATATGCTGCTCGTTTATGTAATTTATTTATAGTTTCATAATTATGCAGGGATCTATTTATCCACACAGTGCAGCAGTACATAGCATGAGGTAGAATATAGCCCCAGTATATCATACTCAGATAATGTTTATTGAACGTGCCTTTGAGTCTTCTTAGAATACCTAATTTCTGTTTCATTTGTAAAGCTACTTTTTCGACATGCTTCGAAAATAAGAGATTGCTGTCTACTATAACACCGAGGCATTTGTACTGTGTCACACATTCAATCGGTGTTGTCTTTATACGCACATTTAAATTATTTTCGTTTAGCGTCTGTAACTTTTGCTTCGACCCAATAACCATTACCTTTGTTTTAGTAGTATTCAATAGAAGTTTATTTTTTTGCGTCCACGAATACACTTCATCTAAAGCAAGATTTAGTTTCGTTTGGATCTCAGATAATGTTTTGCCTTGTACCGACATGGTCGCGTCATCTGCAAATAAAAACATGTCCGCACTATGAATACTAGTGGGCAAGTCATTAATAAATATCGAGAATAACAATGGCGCTAAGACAGAACCTTGGGGTACACCGTAATTAATTGTTCTCGTTGATGACTTTTTACCTTTAATAGACACAAACTGGCTCCTGCCTCCTAGATAGGACCGAAACCATTTTATGGCTCTATCCGTGCAACCAACGTTTTTTAACTTCATTAATAGAGTTGAGTGATTCACTGCATCGAATGCCTTCCTCATATCAATATACGCAACACCGTTTAAGTTGCCTTTGTCCACGTGTTGGGCCCATAAATCTACCATACAAAGCAGGGCAGTTTCGCATGAATGGTTGGGGCGGAAGCCAAACTGCCTTTCTGTTAATATCTTATTTACTTTTAAATATTCTTGAAATTCCGTGTTCACAGCTTTTTCCAGTATTTTGGATGGTATGGACAATAACGAAACTGGTCTATAATTTTCAACGCTGAGTTTACTTCCAGCTTTATAAATAGGTTGGACTCGTGCGATCTTCCATTCATCAAAAAAAATTCCCTGATCCAAAGATGAATTAAGTATATAAGTAAGGCTTTGTATTACATTTTGAGAATTGCATGCAAATTTTAGTAATTTTATTGAAACATCGTCTGGGCCGGTGGCTTTTTTAATTGGGATACGTTCGATTTCCTTCATAACAAATTCATCTGTTATAACTGGGAGATCAAACGAATTGACTGGAGGAACGGTATCAACAGTATCGCTGTGTACAGATGGTTCACTAGCTCTATCAATGGTGGAGTTGTTAACATCATTTTCAAAGTTAAGAGGATTAAACATAGTATCAACTGCGTCCACAAAGTAATTGTTAAAGTGATTGGCTATCTTCTCGGCATCAATTACTTCTTCACCATCTACTTCCAGTTTAAGGTTACTCTCTTTTTTAGTTGATGATATGAGTTTCAAAGTTTTCCACATGGCGTTAGGAGTTCCGCCGTTCTCATGGAGTAGAGCATTTATATAATCATTTTTGGCATTTCTGATCATACACGTAATTTCGTTTCTTAATGACTTGTATTCTGACCAAAATTCAGAGCTATCGGGATTGCTAGGCTTAGTTGCCATTGTGTAAAGCCAATCACGCCTATTCATGGCCTCTATTAAATCGCCAGTAATCCACGGGCACAACTTGGATCTAATACGTTTACTCTTTACTGGTGCGTGCTTGTTGACGGCACTTATGAGCAAGTCAACCCAACATTGCCAAGCATGATTTGGATCCTTATCATTTAAAATCTCGTTGAAAGGCAAGTTCTGTAACATGGTGACAAAATTATCATTAGAAAAATGTCTAAAGCATCGATACTCAATAATATTATCATCATTCTTTTGCTTGGCCCTTGCATATCCAAAAACAGTGAATATTAGATAATGATCACTTATATGAGTCTTCACCACTCCCGTGTGTTGGTGTTCCTCTGGGATGGATGAAAATACGTGATCGATCAATGACTTTGTGTGGGGCGTAACACGGGTGGGTACACTAATGAGTTGATGTAATAGATTAGTATCCATTAATGACAAAAGGGCTCGGGAAAATGGAGTGCAGATTTCTGGTAATAAATCACAATTAAAATCACCAATAATTATGATTTCTCCTGCATTCTCACTGATCGAGTGAATTATTTCAGATAGCTTATCAAAAAACTCATTGGGTGAATTCGGAGGTCTATAGACAACTCCCAGATACAAAGGATGTGTTTGTTTTTGTTTAACTTTGACAAAAATTACTTCTAGTTCATTATCAAGTTGACTAATAACTTCGAAACTTATATTATTTTTTACATAGAGCGCTATGCCTCCTCCGTGTCTTGATCGATCTTTTCGAGTTACACAAAAATTATCTAATGATATATCTAAATCCGTAATTGTGGAATCACAATGTGTTTCTGTAATTGCAACAATGTCAAATGGATCGTTACCTAGAAGAATTTTCAGTTCATCCATTTTGTGTGGGAGAGAGTTTATATTTATATGACATATCTTTAAACCGGTTGAACAGAGTTCCGGAATCATGCCATCAACAAGTTCATAATATCCTTGTGTATTTGTCACATTGTGTCCTTCATTTAGTTCACTTTCATCCTTGGAAGCTGTAGTTTTTTCAATTTGCGTTTGTTTCTCATTGATGTTTATTACATTTGTAGCGTTTACATTAAGATCCTCCGCGTGAAGACTTAAATTATCGCTATCATCTATTGCTGAGCTTGACGATTCAGGAGCGTGCGGGCCGTCTGGAGACAGTCGAGCCAGTCTCGGGGGAAAACTCTCCCCTTCGGCTTTTTGCGGAATTTGCGATGTTGGCGTCTCCGAAAAGCTGAGTTATCATTCTCAGCAGCCATGGCGTGCGAGGAGCTTTCGGAGTCTTGCCGATTCGAGAATGGATCGGTCCTTATTGTATTCGGAGATCGCGGGCGCTGATTGGGCAGTGGGTCAGACGGCGGGCTACTTCTGGTGACGCTTGACTGATCTCGGAGACGAGTGATGAGGTTTCGCGCCATTACGCGTATTCCATGGTTGTTAAGATGCACGCCATCTGCCGCCAAATGTAGTCCAGGGATGATGTTATCGTTGACAATAAAAGGCCAACTACGCTGATTGGCCAGAAGTTTCAGCGCAGCGTTGATGTCGTCAACTTTCGCCGATTCTTCGTCAGTTTCGTAGGCGCGATGGATAATTGAAGACAGCGTTGCTGATTTAGACCGTGTCATCTTTGCTATCTGGTCCGCCAGTGAGATCAGTTTGGCTATTATTTCCTCTTTTCCGTCGTATGCGATGTTGTTAGTTCCCAGATGAATGATTATCTCGCCAGGTTGTAGATCCCCTGCGAGGTGGCATACGGTGTCGAACGCGTCCTCGATCCTGGCACCGGGGAGGGATTTAGATTGTACACATAAACGTCTCGACATCTTCGATGGATCAATGCGCTTTGTCATCGAGTCGCCAATTATCAGTACATCAACATTTTGCGGATCGCGGCTTGGGGTGGGGTATGCAGTGGGCAAGATTACATGTTTTGAAGATTGTTTTGAACGATGATTGTTTCTGTAATCTTGGATTTGTTGTTCTGCAGATGGACATACTGTTTTGGCATTGACGGAGTCTGTGGCTTGATCGTCCTCAATGTGAGACTCTGTAGAGTGATGATCACCATTGTTATCATGGCTACTGATTTTGGGGTCGGGGGCAGATGACACAAAGGAGTTAATAGCTCGTGTCAATGACCGCAATTGAACTTCATTGTTAACTTTATCCTGCGATAGACTCTCGAACTTTCTGCTGATGTCTTCAACCTTATTTGTAAGGTCGGTGATGTTTTGTTTCAGTGTCGAAAGTGTACTCGGGTTTACAGGAGATTTGTGACAGTCTGCATTCTTAGGAGTGTCTTTAGATTGGTCTCCATTGTTATCTTTAGATTGGTCTGTTTTGTCTATCTGAGGCTCATTTGATGTTTTATCTGAGGTATCCTGGTTGCTTGATAGTCTATCTCCTTTATCGAGACGGGTTTCGAGTGAGAGTATTCTGTCTGGAATAGCGACACAGTCAGGACACAAAGCTTTGTCATTGTCACTTCCAGTCAGTTTAGAACACCAAATGCATTGTTTGCCTTTGTCACCATCACATCCGTCGACAATTGCATCAGCAAAACGGGTTTCATCGGTGGCCCCTGGGGTTCCAACATGGCGGCCAGATACATCACTATCGTCATTACACACATAAATGTGATCGGGAGTTAAGTCAGATGTTAGCGCAAAATGTTTGCAGATGTCGACATGTAAATTTGGCAAAATGCGTGAAAGCGTTTGGGCAATGAAATCATATTCGTCAATATTGTCTTTCTTTAAACTGTTATATGATTGGCGGATGTGAAAAACGGCTGTGCACAGGCTAGTTTTGTTGACATATTTCGGTAATTTACAGCGAAAATTAGTCTCTCCAGGGATTCCCTGGGATGAGTTCAATTTAAGGGGTGCCATGTGTGGTTATATTTCTTTCGTCGAATGTATTTGTATGCGTTTGAATCAAGTATCTCAAACATGCAGAAGTCTGGTCTCAACCTCAGGCTGATGTATCAATAACACACACGTTGTTTGAAGTGTACATGGGACTAGGAGAGTTCGATACATGATATAAGTCACAGAGTACATACCCAAACAACATCGATTTTTCTTGATAAAAGTTGACAACGGTCCATAAAACTTTACACTTTCACTTCCAATATGATACAATTCCTTTCGAACTTTCGAATATAATGATCCAAATCCAGTCTTCCATCAAATATTCCATAAAATATATATCCAGTAATGATGCACATGTCTCCACGTTACATTGCAAACTATAGGTTCCAATGTGTTTTTGAATGCTTCATCGTCAGATGAGAGAGCAAACCAGGTACAAGGAATACATGATATATTGATATGTGAATATTGTTAAATTAAAATACAATTCATCATTTAAAAAGGTTGTATGCTTAAAATAATACTTAAAAGTGAAATTAGATAAATTATACTTGTACACTATACAGAGTCCAAATAGATACAATTAGGCTATTATTTACATTTAAGAAATAAGAATAAACCAAAACAAGTCTGAGAAAATGATGGAGATGGTTGTGAAAATCCCAATGAAATTATGCGAGATACTAACTGACAATAAAATGATCATTCTCATAACAATAGCCAGTATTCGAATTGGGCAGCTAGAGAAGTTCGGGTTGAAAAAAAAACGGACTGGAATGTGTGGAGAAATTCGTCGTCATTATTTTGTTTTCACTCTAGTGAACTTGAATTAGACTTGTGATTTTGGAGCATTTTTATTCCAGCATATCTACAAAAGCAACACAAAATTCATTGTTTGAAAATGAATGGATATTTTAGTAGGCCTAGTAGGCTTGTTATAGATTATATTAATTTCGAGGACTTTAAACCAGGGAGATGAAAAAAGGGAGTGGAATCGAGCCGCTTTCCTTTGACCCCACGCTCCAAGCCGCCGAAAAGTTATGCGCTAATTTGCGACTGTTGACCAGGTGGTGAGATAAAAGAGCGCATGAAATTCAAGGATTTAGAATTCCTACATCAGCAAATGGTATCCCAGCAACTGTTCGCTGTCCCTTTCAATGATTTCTCATCAATTGCTGAATGTGTAATGAGTAGAACAAGCGAACACAAACTTGTGTAATTTTATCCCCTTTTTCTAACTGCAAAAATACCCCCTAAACGTGAAAACACGCATTAGCAAACTTAAAGTTATCGAAGATTATAAATCATGGATTAAATAACGGGACATTAAAACATGCACAAATTAGCGCATTATCCTAAAATATTGAGTTTTGTTAGGTTCTAATTTTTCTTTTACCAACTCTGGCACACAAATTATTGGATATATAATTATATTATACTAAATTTGAAAAATTGTTTGATGCTCTATTCTCAATACAAACCCGACATAAAGTTTATAATTTACACTGAAATTTTGCTTGTAATTTAATATTTTGTAATGAATGTGAAACTGGTACCTGGCCTCCGAAATTCCCCGCAGTGGAAGCGCGGCTCGGCGCAACCCACGAATCCGTTTGAATAAGTTACAAGAGTGTCCACTCCTCTCTTTCACCTCCCTGGTTAAACTACACCACAATGAACAATTCAGGAAGAAAAAAAAAGATCAATAGTCGCGTATGCGCTGCTCTGGTGGTTCGTGTCCTGGTCTGGTGCCTGACGTATAGGGGAGGGTTCGCGGTGCATGATGGTGCGACTTAATGGTATTATCACGTGGCTTAAATTGGTCTTCCTGCAGTGCTCTAGTTCCGCGATATTGGGCGGTGGTTCGTCGGAGTTGCGTAGATCGGCATGTTATACGTTAAATCGTGTTTTTATTCTAATTTAGTTACTTCTTATTTTTCCCGGCCAATTTTGTCAAAGCAGCAATCAATTTCATTAACGTGCATTCATGTTCGAGCAAATTTTCTCTACTCGTTGCTACCCTGTTTCATTGTTAAACTTGATGCATTCAATTTCGTTTCTAGTCACCGTATTTTCTAAACATGCACATTCAAATCATTTCAATGATTTTCAAATTTATTCTTGTTTCCAACAAAATATTACAAATCAATTATAAGCATTTAAAACAAATTTAAGAAATACATGTTGAAAACAGAGGGGTCCACTAAAAAGCAATGCTTGTACAAATGTGAACACCTCAAATGAAACTTAGGAATAATGAGTAATTAAATTAACTAATATGTAACTACAAAAGGAACTACAAAAAATAGGGGAAAGAAAAATTAAACCTTGGTTCAGGTAATGCGTAAGGGTCATTCAATTTCACCAAAGTTGAGTGGAAGGAGAATTCTTTGGCAATTTGCGGTTTCATTTTCGCCTGAGGGCAACCTCTTTCGCAATCGGGTCATTCAAATTAAAATAGTATGATGTTCGATGTTTATTCGGATATTCAGTATTTCATGTTCATTTATTTATTCTTTTTCTTTATGATCTTTTCTGACGTGATTTCACATTATACAATCTTCTTATTTGTCTGATATATTTATATTGCATTTTATGTTTTCTTTTTCTTTCGACATTCTTTATTTTTGTTGAAACATCTTTATATTCATATCTTCATATTTTCATTATACATGTCTTCGAGGTTGTTTTTTGAATGGTTTGTTTTTATCATTCTTGATTGAGTAGGTGATCTTTCTATCTTTTCATTTAACATCTTTTTCTTTATTCATCATCGTATCTTGTTTCCATCATGTCCATGTCTATTAAAGCTGAACTCTGTCCAAGATCTTTTTATATATAGCTTGTGCTTAGAAGAGAAGTCACAAATTGTGCACCTTCTCTGGGGACAGTTATACCTGTGTAATGACAGATATCTACAAACGAATACGCATATCATTCCTCCAAGTAAACTTTGCATAAAATTATTCAAACAGAAGTATATGAAGTGACAAATTAACATCAAATGAAAAGCAATGCACAAATGTCACATATGTATACCTAATCACGACATTGAATGCTCGAATACATACCACCCTCTGCCCGGAGCGAATTTAAATGTTCTTCGCACGCTTTTCTACATTGAATGCTCGTTTTGCACGTCTCCGTGACAAGAGTATGAAATCGCATGCTACTAAACCAAATGGCACGACGCTATTAGCTAAGTTAAATGTTGATCTACATAGTCATTCAATTTCACACGAACTTGAATGAACGTAACGCTAATTCGAATGCTAAGTTTACGAAGTTGGGCGGGAAAACCTATACTTGAGTTAAAGTAAAGTTATTTCACATCCCCCCACTTTTGAATCCCTAACCCTCTTTAAATCATAAGCCAGTCATTGATGCTGAACATTAATTGTTCTTTTTTCTACCCCATATATATAGTACAAAGGCTTACTCATCTTCCTTTGTAACTTAAAATTAATTTGAAGGAATAGAGACATTATATTTTAGAAATTATTGATAAAAAACATAAGCATAAAATCGTTTGGCTAATGTAAAGACCACGTAATATGTAGCCGACATTATATCAGATAAATTAGAATCATGTGTCAAATTCATGAATAATAAAAAAATTTATATAATGGGAGACCTTAACATAGATTTGTCCTTATCTTATATTGTTTGGGGCCGACACTTTACAAATGTGTATCTTCATTTTCTGTTAAACCTCTTATCAATGAACCAAAAAGGATTACACACGTAACGCATACTATTACTAAAAATATTTTTTCAAAACTATTAGACAACAAACAGAATGGAATAATATACTACGATATTTCAGACCATTTATATACCAATATTTACGATATGTCCGAATGATAAACACTTATTAAAAGAGTTCCCACTAAAGAACATTCAACAAGACGTAAAGAAACAAAGTGTAATAGAGAATCCTTAAAGATAGACTTGAGTCAAGAAGGTTGGTATGATATTTATTATGAAAAAGATGTGAAAAATTATTTTAAAAATTTATTTAAAAAAAAAAAATTATCATTATGATAAAAATGTACTCCTAGCAAGAATTAAATCAGGCAAAATCGAAATGAAAACAAACAAACATGGATTACTCTATACACAGTCTATAACTAAATAAAAAGAATTGTTTATTGAAATACACAGTACCTTAATGATAACGTTTAATCAATTATTGTTTTTAATCCAACAAGTATTCATGAGATTTAAGAAATTGTTCGTTCATTAAAATCTAGTAAATGTAGCGGTTACGATGAATTGATAAGTGTATCTTTATTAAAACAAATTATTCACCTCATAGCTTTCCCATAATCACATACCTTTAATCTATTTCTTTCCAAAGGTATTTCCCCCGACCCGCTAAAAATTTTGAACATAATTTTGATTCGAAAATAATATCGCTAATGATATTCGTTTGTCTCGCAATGTATGGTCAATAAGGGATCTAAAAGATCACGACGTTTCGTTCGCCGGTGCAACACTTCGTCAGGTGATAAAATCTAATGTCAGCAAGCGTGTTTATACTCTACGGGAGGTCGCCATTGTTTCCGCCCAGCAGGCGAGCCGAGCCAGCGGCCTGCTGAGTGGTTGAGCGATTGGTTGTGCGTCGGCCAATATGCAAGTGCGTTATTGTTCCAATTATTGATCGAATTAATTGACCGCCGGTCCTCGTTTTTATATCAACCCTCAATTTAGAATTAAGTAAATTATCATCTTGGTTCAAATCCAATAAAAATTATCTCTAAACATCAATAAGGCTTATTCACTTTATTTTAAAAACGTCGCTCGAAACGTGTACTTCATAATAACATTCTTATAGATGACATGCCCATGTTGAAAAAGAAGTAACAAATTTCTTTTTGATGTCCAAATATTGTAAACATTATATGGGTCTTAACAAATTTATTCAATCGTTTGTTTTATTAAGATGACAAGTTCATGGACAAAACAAATAGAACACTTATCTCACCTGCACACACCCAGAATGAGACACTTGCATTTCTTTCTTCAACTTTATGTTTATATACTTTTTGACTAAAAAAATTGCTATCGGCTCAAGCATTTATGCTTATGATAGTTGACCTCTGTATTTATATTGATCATTTGATTTAACTTCATTCTTGCAAGTTTTCAATTACAGCTATGTATTTTTTGTTTTTGTATTTCAGTTGTCATACTTTTATGTTAATCTATTGTAATACATAATATTGTTATGATTTGAATATTTTGTATTTTATTTTCCAATAAATGCAGAAATATCTGCTAAATCATAAGTTATAGTAATGGTTATTTTGCACATATTCCATGAGGTTATAACAAATGTTTTACTTTCCGAGAGCAGGAAAGTGATTTTTCTTTGTTAAATGTATGTACAAATCGGACAGAGGAAAGTGAGGGAGTGAAATAATCAACTCACTTAATTGCATCCCGCATGTATGATATATATCACTGTTACATTAAATTGTGCGAAACTTTAAAATTCACCAACTTTCTTATTTTTCGTCCGTTTTTAAAAGAAACTTTCACGGCTTTGATTCACTTTTCTATATTAATTCAATTCAACATGCAAATGGGCCAGACTTTAAACCCTGTAAAATGTATTATATTATTGAATGTTGTATTGTATATCTTTTTTTTTTCGTCAAAATTAGTGTTCTGTTGGAAATGAAAAATAAAAACTGAAACTGAAACTGAAACTGAAACTGAAACTGAAGGTAAGGTTGAGTATAATAGTCGTGCGGCATTGTGACAAAAACTCAAGTGGGAAAGGTTGATTATACATAATACATAAGGTTCGGAACACACAAAGAAATTGAATCATTGAATCTTGCTCAATATCACATGGACATGCACGCAGAGGACAAAAATAAAATATGGGACAAGACATATATTTGGTCTAAAATTTCAGCTATATCTTGTCATATTTCAAAGATGAAGTTATTTGAAGTGCAATCCTTTACAGGGGACATTTATATTACGATATTCGTTTAAACGGACTTACAGCGTGAAAAGACTCGCAACACAATTATCATCTTTACCATTCAGAGCTCGACATTCTTTCTAAACATCCCCTCTTACGGAAAAGCAAGTAGACTTCTCATAATTATATTATTTTTTATCCAGATCAGTTGATAATTTTTCTGAAAATCCCTTCCAAAGACGTAAAATCAAAAGAAATATGTTAATTGGGAACGCCCCTAGAGTTCAGGCATAAGCTCCGTGCCCCCATTCCCCGCGAACTTATCGACTTTGCACGATCCCTGAAGTGTGTGAAAACCAATAGACTTGGAATGAATAGTATTGTGACTTTTTCAAATACCATCATGAAATACCGAAAAATATTTAATAGCAATTCCACAGAAAGAAACTTTTAAAGCAAAAGCTATTAGAAGTCAATCATTTAACTGCACTCTGGAGCTAAAATTTCATTCAATGGCTGGATGCAGTT
This sequence comes from Strongylocentrotus purpuratus, assembly GCF_000002235.5. Classification (NCBI taxonomy): domain Eukaryota; kingdom Metazoa; phylum Echinodermata; class Echinoidea; order Camarodonta; family Strongylocentrotidae; genus Strongylocentrotus; species Strongylocentrotus purpuratus. Next base: position 28,219,243 of record NW_022145599.1, on the reverse strand, counting down.
GACAATTGATTAAGCAAACATCGATTTTGAATACAAGGTGTTAACTTTGACCAAGCTCAAATAATGATATCATAACGTGATGACTGGTGGACTCGGAGAGTCTGGACCCTGGAGGTGGTGACGCGGACTAATTTTGGCCTTGGAGGGTGGTGACTTGGACTAAAGACCTTTAATAGTATAAAGACAATTTAATCCGACCTACGTCCCTAGTTTGCTCGGCCAGCGGAGAATTACCATGTGAATGATTCGGGTTCGCAGAGTAACGTTCGTGAAACAAGTCTCCTCTTCTTTGATATTTCATACCTCAATCTATCTTTTCCCCGGCACCCCCACTCAGTGTTATTTAGGGTACGCATATGCTCGTACCCTTTTTTTTTAAAGCACCCCCTATCTGAGGACTGCCAACATTTCCGAACCCCCCTTTCGCGGGCTTTTCGCGTGCTTTTCCTGCCTTGGAGACCCCCCTAAATCAGGAAAAATGCTCAATGTACCCTCCTAAATTCAGAATAATTTCTCAGGAGTCCAAAGAGATGAGAGAAAAAAAAGAAAAACACCCCCTTTTTAAAGAAATCTCCGGGTGAAAAGTCAAATACACCCCTTTTTTTACAATTCTCGGGCCGGACTTTGTCGCACGAAAAGTACCCCTTTACCGGACATTTTGGCAACACGCATGCGGTCATTCCGACCTCTGAGTGGGGGGGGGGGGGGGGCCGGGATCTTTTCAAATTCTAATGTTTGCACAAGAGAAAGCATGAAGAGTTCTAAAAGTATTTTTACAACTTTTTTGCCAATAAATGCCACCCTCAATATCAGGGACTAAGTATGCCTTTGATAAAGTCGTCTGCCATAGGTTAACACGTGAAAACGAGATCAATGAGTGCTACAAATTTGAAAGAGATACTGCTTGAGTCACAGGGGATATACCTCCTTTTGGTCTTTAAAGGTAAAGACCAGTTATGGCCATGCGATTGCATTGTGAAAGAAACGTTGTGGAATCGATCAGAAAAGGTTGATCATCCAGCATCTAGCATCTGCAAGGTTCTGGAATCATCAAAATGATAAGAAATTTGGCCCATTCTTTGTAAAGTTACAAGCACTATACACAAAAAGATGTATATGGGACCAGGAAGCTGTAATGAATGGAGATACCGTCTCGAAAGAATTTTCCGAGGAAAAATCATTCAAGATTAACCTGGCTTAACAAAAAGAAATGTAACCCTCTCCAGCCATCATTTCCATCAACAGCTGTCCATATCAATGCACAGTCCCTCTCTGGCATTCCAAATAGTACGAAATGTTACGCAACGCCATCTGCTTCCCTAAGTTCTCTATTCACTCGTTTGCAAAAATATGCAAGCATCGGGCTTTGAAGCCATGCGTGGCACCGACAAATTAAGTCATGTTCATGAAAGATGTATTTAGCTATAACATATAAAATGCAGAATTCACAACATTATGACCAATGCAACTTTCTATTAGTCATCAAATGCGTTTTCCGTTCTCGGATAGCTCTACTGAAAACATGGCCATTTTAACCAGCGAAATCGACCAAGGAAATCATGAGTTAGATCGAATGAAAGATTTTCATAATCATGATTTTCTCATCTAATTATTGACATTTTCCGAAAATTTCCGAAATTTGTACATAGCTAGGAAGGTAGTCCAAAGGTTTATCTTCCTAAAGAACTAAATGAAATTGTGTTATATGTTTGCGCATTTATTGATTTAGGGCTAGAAGTTGTCAAGTTAGCACCACTATTCACCTAAAGTACGGGCCGGCAAAGCAAAAGCCGCCGTGCTCGCTGGGCTGGGCTGTGTGTGGAAAGGGAGGACTTAGTGCTACTAGGGAGCTGTAAGGTTTTGGAGGGGGATTAAGGGGATTACGGTAGGGGAAACAAAAGACGCGCGGTGCCACGGATGACTTCAAAGGGGCCTCTTGGACGGGATCTCCATTCATTACAGCTTCCTGATGGGACTACCCTATATCTCTCACAGACCAAATTAACCAAATATATGAATTAGTAGGCGGTTTCCCGGCAAATTTGTTATCATCATGTATTAGTCAAAACATATTCTTTCACATGATTGGTAATGAGAGCTTCCATTTCATTTTTTGAAATTGGGGCGTTTCCAATACTGGTATTTACCTTTAACAAATTCAACTACAGTATGTTAACGCGTGAAAACAAAGACTTCAAAAGTGTTTAGTATTCTCCTTGAAATTATGTAAAATGCGACTCACATATTTGGGAAAAGTAAAAGAAGGATCAAAATGTTTAAAAGATCCCCCCCCCCCCTCATTAACCCCAAGGACTATGCACGTTTTAAACCTGCAGCCGATATGGGTTTACGCGGGAAATAGGTCTTTTAAAATCGATTATAATTCACACAGAAATATTTGATTTTTTTTTGAAAATGTGATTCACATAAAATGTCTATATCCTATCTTTATTGAGGCTCAACAATTCAAATAGATCCTGCCTAAATCCCCGGGACTATGCGAGCTGTCGACCCCAAAAGAGGCCAAAAGATATGCCGATTGTGAAAATGTTTGTTGTTATTCATGACGTAATGTGAGCCTTTCCGAAAATACACCTTAGTCATAATAAAATAGTCGGAAACTGGTCGAATAATAGTGCAGGGGGAGATGTCGAGACCAGAAAAATAAGTTTTTTTTTTACTCTGAATATATTTTTCATCACTTTTTATTTCAAATACTTAACCTAAATACGTGTCTTTATGAGGTCCAATTTCCATGAGAGAAAATAATCTCCAAACGTAGAAAACCAACTGAATATGTACAGTACTGGTTGAGATATGACCATCTGAATAAATATATTTCCTATAGGAACTCGGTGTTATTTGCCCTGGTTCGTAATGGTTAGGAGCCAGAGCAAATAAAACTGAGTTCCTGTAGGAAATATATTTATTCAGATGGTCATATCTCAGCCAATACTTAACATATTCAATTGGTTTTCGACATTTGGACATTATTTTTGATGCTCTTTCGGAAAATGAAGAAAAAAGTGAGAAATTCCAAAAATAGATTTTTTGATGAAGTCACACGTCACCACCCTATAGGGGATGATTCAAAGTAAGCCATGTTGCTTGAACTTGGAAGGCACACCGGTAAAATGTCAACAACGAAAAAAACAACTTAAGGTAACCTTGGTAAAGCTTACCCAATCATCCTCTCGTTGAGGCATCGCAATTTAGTGTGTGAGGTCCCTCTTGATGATGGAAGATTTATATGATATCAAGTAAATCCAGAAAGAAAATAATCTAGGACAGGTACGTACGAAGAGTTCAACCGGTACCTCCCTATGCTATCAGCAGGAAAGGTATGATTAATATTCCAATTGAATCCAACTACATATAAAGCAGTGTGGTTAGACGTTCACACAGATTATCAAATTCATCCATGCATGGCCCTGCTATCACTTTTTAAATAACTAGACAATTGCAGAAAGAATTGCGGCCTAGCTTTATATATTATCCTGCGTAACAAAGCCATGAACACGGCAAGGTTAAATCACGGTTGGTTCCTCGTAGGAAGTACAGAGGGAAAATTTCCCTGCCCCCCCCCCAATAAAATTCAAATGTGGTTTTTTTCCAGTTCGATACCAGTGATTTACAAATGTTGCTGAAATGACATGGTTTTCCACGGGGGGGGGGGGGGGGGGGGGGGTTCTGCCCCCAAGAGTAGTGTCAGTTGGTAGGTTGTAAAAGAGAAGAAAAAATCCCATTAAGGCGTTCTGGGTTTTACGTTGCGCTTCTTCTATCTTCACTACTCGTATATCATGCATCTACGTGTGCCAAATATGTTTATAGGTCGACCTATTTCTTTGTGAACCGTTTTTTCCGCATGACTTTAAATTTTTAATATGAGGAATGCCATATCGTTACACATTATGCTGTCCCTCTAGACTCACTTTGGGTATCTTTATCTGCGTTTTACGAAACTGTGATAAGTACAAATTCACCAACAACCCATTAAAACGCGTGTATTGAATATGATAACAAGTGTTTCAATGGGATGTCGATAAACTAATGCTTATGACGTTTTCGTGAAACGACCCCCATAAATCTATGAAGATGTCAAGAGGATGACATCTATGCATTTAGTCACTAGTGTTTTTTTGTGTTACAGTCTTCACTGTTTCGCCAATCAAACTAAGATTTAGCTAGACCTTTTTCTTCTTCTTCATTTTACTTAATATCCAGGAGCATAAAGGAGTCTAACAATAACAAATACTTTAACAAATTAAAATAAAGAAACCATCAAATAATGCCATTGTAAAAGACTGTCCTCCTTAGACTTATTAGCTGATAGTATAATACATAAATAATTAAATGTTAAGAAGACGAACATATATATATATATATATATATATAAAAGCGCTTATGGGAAAATATGAACCATGCTTCTACCTGTGGTTCACGGACTTTTTGATAAATTTGCGACCCTTTTCTCCACTTGACGTAACACAACACACAATAAGCTTATAAATGTGATTTTTATGATTTTATTAGATTCATTTCCGTTACATTATGAGCATGTACAAGATACATACAGATATAATAATTGGATTAATAATAATAATGAAAATAATTTTCTATTCTTATATAGCGCATGTTACATAATTGTCTCTATGCGCTTAGATATTAGTGAGGAAGAAAGAGAGAGAGAGAGAGAGAGAGAGAGAAAAGAGGAGATATTGACCTTTCACCGGTTATCACTTACTATTATCAAATCAATTACAAAACTTACATGATTACTTTATGATTTAAGACTGGCATGATCAAAACAGATATATTTTAAAGTCGGATTTAAACTGATCTACTGAAGGACAACATTTTAGAGACTCTGGGAGATTGTTCCATAGTTTTTAGTATGGCATACTGGAAAGCACGGTGCCCATGTGCTTTGGTTGTGTAACTAAGGGCGTGAATGAATGTTTAGAAGATGAACGGAGATTGCAAGTTGGTCGATGACTTGAAATATTATTTTGCAAATACTTGAAAAACGATTATATCTCTTACATATTAAAACAACATAATAAACTCGTTTTAGAGACACAGTGGAAATATTGAAAAACGGAACAAGAACAGAACGGAATTTTTTCCCCGATTACTCACGTTGGCTTGAACATTATTCGTTATTGTTATTGTGTATCGATGCATGATGCTTATATTGGGTTCCATGACACATGCTCCGCCGACGATTGCTCCGCCGACAAATGCTCCGCAAAAAGCGACAATTGCTCCGCCGACATTTGCTCCGCCGACATTTGCTCCGCCGACAATTGCTCCGCCGACATTTTCTCCGACGACAATTGCTCCGCCGACAATTGCTCCGCCGACATTTGCTCCGCCGACAATTGCTCCGCCGACAATTGCTCCGCCGACAATTGCTCCGCCGACATTTGCTCCGCCGACAATTGCTCCGCCGAAATTTGCTCCGCCGACATTTGCTCCGCCCCCAAAGTACCCTGTTGAAGACACATGCTCCCTTTTGAAGGGAAAAAGGGAGAGGAAGAAAGGAAAAGAAAAGAAAAGGACAAGAAAACATGGAAAAGAAAAGGTCAAGAAAAGAGAAAAGAAAAGGCTTAAGACAAGGGAAAAGGGACACAAAATAGAATATAGGAAGATTACGGTAAATCTTGCCGGTGCGGCGTCGGGACACGTCGGGGAAAAACTAGGAATAAAATAGAGTATGAAATATATGATGCTCGTGAAATAATCATTAGTGATTAAGGCAGATGGTTTTCAGTTATTATATGAAAAGGATGAAAATTCGCTTGCTCGCTACGCTTTATATGTTCGTAATACATTTTTTACATCAGTGATTAACAAGCGATGCTGGTCACGCAGATGCTTTTTAATGGCAAGCCAAATAATTTCGACCATTCGTTAACCTCGCTTGCCAACGATGAATAAACAATAGATCCTGGAATAATACCTGCCCATTTGATTCAAATTAAGGGGCGTACTGTAGAAAAATTCTATTCAAGATTATAACCTATGATTTTTACCTTCCTTGTTCGCCAAATTAACAAATAAAAAAAACAAAACAAAAACATCCCCTTTAAGATACTTTTCCCCTTTTGCAGCCAACATCAAATTCTGTAGAAATTTGCAGGAATTATAAATATGTCATGTATGTGAAAGTTAAACGTTAGCAGTGTCCTAATATCCAATTATGAAGGAAACCTGTTTATTTGCTAGACTTGGCTAGACAAACTGGATTTTTTTTCTTCTTTGGTAATAACATACATAAAATGAGCTGTAAAGGGTACATGAGCATTATTTTTCTACATCAATAACCCACTTCTTGTAAAATTAAACTGATTGAAACTTTGCGCAGCATAAAACATACGACCATTCGATACAATGATCTGAAAACCAGACTATTACTTACTGGCTCTATAGATCTAGCTCTTAAGTCGATTCGACAACTAATAGTCGTTATTTTCCCACTTAAAGACATTTTCAAGCCCCCCCCCCCTTTTTTTTTAGGGAAGTTCTAAATTAGTATTTACTTTCAAATGCCGTTGGAATTTAACCTTTTAAATTTTGGGGGCCTGCAAATGGGACATAGTACATTTAAATGTGTTTGTGCCCTCCCTTTCAAGAGAAAAGAAGACACATTTACTTAATATGTAAACAAAATATGCCTATAATTATCATCAAAAGAGAAGTGCAAAAAACTCGCTCACATGCTACGCTTACTCGCGATTATAATTTTCAACATATTCATTTGACGAATGTGCAGCTCCTAAACGTCAAACGAAGAATGGCGGAAGGCAGGTAGTTGCTTAAAACCGCCCGCTCGCTAAAAATGAAATTGACATCGCCTTAACTATAAATGTGCCCGATCCGTCCTGCAGCACGAAAACTCTGTTTGATACTCATTATTGTTGACAATAATTCTTTGGTTGAACGCTCGCTCTTCAGTTTATGGTATAAACGTGCCCATTTAATCAAGGAGGGAAATTAAACAGGAAGATGCTATTCGATATTAATGATGAGTACATTTTAGCTCTCTCTCTCTCTCTCTCTCTCGCTTTATACCATCGCTTACCAAAAGGGAATAAGTATAACCTTAAATGATATTGTGCCCAAGGAAAGAAAAAGAATCACTACTTGTTGAAAGAAGGTCTACTAAAGGTTGAACAAAGTTTATCTGTTACTTAAAAGTTTCTGCACCTGCTCCCCACCCCCCCCCCCCTTTCCCAGAAAAAGGATTGCGTCTTTCGCAAAGGTTTATCACTTTTTCCCCCATCGGTGTCATCTGAGCGGGGAATTAAAACGCATCCCCCTTCTCAGAATGCTGGCTACGGCCCTGAATAACAGCAACAAAACAAATCACACAAAACATAAAAATGACCCATTAAAGAAATATTGACAGGCGGAGCAAATGTCGGCGGAGCAATTGTCGGCGGAGCAAATGTCGGCGGAGCAATTGTCGGCGGAGCAATTGTCGGCGGAGCAATTGTCGTCGGAGCAAATGTCGGCGGAGCAATTGTCGGCGGAGCAAATGTCGGCGGAGCAAATGTTTGCGGAGCAATTGTCGGCGGAGCAACTGTCGGCGGAGCATTTGACTTCGGAGCAAATGTCGCGGAGCAAATGTCGCGGAGCAATTGACGCTTTTTGAGGAGCATTTGTCACCGGAGTAATCGTCGCCGGAGCATGTGTCGGGTTACCTTATATTGACATATCATAGATGGATAGATATAATTGCATACAAAATTACTGTATGTAATCTGTAATGTCGGCATGATGCAGCATAAAATAAGTCGATTGCAGAAGAATAACATGAAATTTTCTTCAACACGTAATAAACCTCAGGAAAAGATATCAAATTTAGATCGCAAATGCAAACGAACTTCTCATCAAGTTTTCGAAGTAACCCCTTGGAAGGACTCTGTAGCTAGACAAGAAATATGGTATATTACTGCTTGGAAGACATCTTAATACAAAGCATGATGAAAATCCTAAAGCTATTTCCAGCTGTCGAAGCAATTAAATGTACCTAGCTCTCGGACACCATTTTTGTATTAGGGTCTAGTAACGAAAGTACAGCTTATAAGCCTGAACGTGTTTTGCATTTTTTTCCTTAAAAATTTAAAAAGATCAGCTGCACGAATGTCTTGGGGGTAGGTGTCCTGATACGATGATGATATTCTTGCACCCCACTGACCAAATATCAGGACATTCGGGCACCTTTCTGAATTTAAGGTGAATATACATCCAAATTTTCCGAATCTTTCATTTTAATTTTCTAGATTTATATATTCAAAAATATAATCTTATCCGAAATTGTATGTGACGAGGAGAGGAAAAGAAACAATGAACGGATGATTACTTGAAACAGATGGCACTGCAAAAGTTCTCAGACACGTGATGTAACAATGCCTTGATCGTACGGATACTCATTTTTGGTGTACAATTTTAGTACAGTTAACGAATTTTAGAATTGTGAAGCGCACCACACCGCTTAGGGGAACAAACTTTCTGATTATTAGTGGGCTTGTGTTCTTCCGCCAATTGCAGCTGGGTGCAAAGGTTACTCATGATTTACTCCTGGCGTTTTTCGCTCGATTATAAACAATTCAGTTAATACTCATTTGCCCTTTGTTCGTACATCATAGACGAAATAAAAGCTGGAGCATTTTTTTTCGCAGGAGCAAATAACAGATCACCACAATAGTGTATTGAAATTGCCTTTGGTTGATTTTAAAGTTTAAAGAAACGATGCATGCACGCTGAGCTTATTTAGCACAATTGGTGCAAGTCAGTACCATCATAATTTCAATCCTAGCAGTTCCTGTTCTTTTGTCGTCTCACTCACATTCATTTGGTTCACAGCGGTGGGTCCAGTGGCGTACGCAGGATATTTTCAAGGGAAGGGGGGGGGGGGGGTTAACATTTTGAAATCGGGCCAAAAATTCGCAACGACTCAGCCAGCCGCTGAATAAGCAGGGGGAGGGGGGGGGGGGAAGAATAAGAGGACATTATTTTTTTTAATCGCAACGACTCAGCCAGCCGCTGAATAAGGGGGGAGGGGGTGGGTGGTGTAAGAGGACTTTTTTTTTGTCTCGAAATTTGTAAATTTGACATTTTGCTCCGTAAGGTCATCTCTTTTAGGTCAGCCATTGGCATAATTTTTTTTGTTTTGGTTAAATTTAACGAACGAAAACAAAACAAAACAAATCACAAAAGAGGGGGGGGGGGTTGGTCCAAAATACACACATAACAAAAACTGAAGGAAGGGGAAATAAATAGACGAAATAAAAGCTGGAGCATTTTTTTTCGCAGGAGCAAATAACAGATCACCACAATAGTGTATTGAAATTGCTTTTGGTTGATTTTTAAAGTCCAAAGAAACGATGCATGCACGCTGAGCTTATTTAGCACAATTGGTGCAAGTCAGTACCATCATAATTTCAATCCTAGCAGTTCCTGTTCTTTTGTCGTCTCACTCACATTCATTTGGTTCACAGCGGTGGGTCCAGTGGCGTACGCAGGATATTTTCAAGGGAAGGGGGGGGGGGTTAACATTTTGAAATCGGGCCAAAAATTTCGCAACGACTCAGCCAGCCGCTGAATAAGCAGGGGGAGGGGGGGGGGGGAGAGTAAGAGGACACTATTTTTTTTTAAATCGCAACGACTCAGCCAGCCGCTGAATAAGGGGGGAGGGGATGGGTGGTGTAAGAGGACTTTTTTTTTTGTCTCGAAATTTGTAAATTTGACATTTTGCTCCGTAAGGTCATCTCTTTTAGGTCAGCCATTGGCATAATTTTTTTTTTTTTGGTTAAATTTAACGAACGAAAACAAAACAAAACAAATCACAAAAGAGGGGGGGGGGGGGGTTGGTCCAAAATACACACATAACAAAAACTGAAGGAAGGGGAAATAAATAGACGAAATAAAAGCTGGAGCATTTTTTTTCGCAGGAGCAAATAACAGATCACCACAATAGTGTATTGAAATTGCTTTTGGTTGATTTTTAAAGTCCAAAGAAACGATGCATGCACGCTGAGCTTATTTAGCACAATTGGTGCAAGTCAGTACCATCATAATTTCAATCCTAGCAGTTCCTGTTCTTTTGTCGTCTCACTCACATTCATTTGGTTCACAGCGGTGGGTCCAGTGGCGTACGCAGGATATTTTCAAGGGAAGGGGGGGGGGGGGGTTAACATTTTGAAATCGGGCCAAAAATTTCGCAACGACTCAGCCAGCCGCTGAATAAGCAGGGGGAGGGGGGGGGGGGAGAGTAAGAGGACACTATTTTTTTTTAAATCGCAACGACTCAGCCAGCCGCTGAATAAGGGGGAGGGGGTGGGTGGTGTAAGAGGACTTTTTTTTTTGTCTCGAAATTTGTAAATATGACATTTTGCTCTGTAAGGTCATCTCTTTTAGGTCAGCCATTGGCATAATTTTTTTTGTTTTGGTTAAATTTAACGAACGAAAACAAAACAAAACAAATCACAAAAGGGGGGTTTGGTCCAAAATACACACATAACAAAAACTGAAGGAAGGGGTTTTCACCAAATCCCCCCCCCCCCCTGCGTACGCGCTTGGGTGGGTCCCCTTTTCGATCGCTACCGCTTCCACATTCTTCATCGTCTATTTATTTGTTTCTTTCTTTTTATTCATGGTACGATCACATGATCGCAACTATTTTCGAATATCAACTCAGCTCAGGGACAATTTCCCTATTCTATATCCGTTAGACATCATCTTAGGACGTCATAGTCATGTTTAACACATAATATGTTGGGAAATAGTAGGTTAGTTTTCCAAAATTGTTGCGATCGTGCTGGAAATTAACCAGCGGCGAAAGGTGGAAGGGGGCAAAATGAAGAAACGTGTCTTGCATGCGACCCTCCTGTGAGAGAAGTGTTCTAGAGGTTTTGTTTTCCTCGTCAACTGCCCTTAGACTTTATCCACCCATTACACAACGGGCCTTTATCTGTTTCCCGTGCTTTATTCCATTACTGCAGTTCCCCCGAAGACTCAAACAACCAGTAAACTCTCTATCGTGTAGCCACTGGCGTACCTATGGGGGGAGGGGGGCAGAGTGCCCCCCTGACGGGCTCCAGGTGAAAAAAAGAAAAAGGGGAAAGAAAAGAAAAGAAAGGAAAGGAAAGAAAAAGAAAAAAGGAAAAGGGAAGAAAAAAGGAAAGAAAGAGAAAAAAGAAAAAAAGGAAAGAAAAAAGAAAGAAGAAGAGAAAAGGAATAAAAAGGGAAAAGGAAAGGAATAAAAATGGGGAAATTAAAAAAAAAAGACCATTGCCGTACGCACCAGGGGGGGGGGGGACAGTTGACCCCAGATATTTTGAAAACGTACAGTTTTTTTTCCTGAAAATGTAGTGTAGGCCTATACCAAATCCTTCAATTCTACTTTTGAAAATGCAAAAGTACCCTCATGACCAGTTCGGTCACTCGAACTCCCTTCACTCCTTTTGCTTTTGAGATTCTTCGAAAACTTTTAACGCATCTTTCCCCCTCCCCCACCAGAAAAATATTCCGCATACGGCCCTGAAAAATTAAAACAAATGAAAATAGGAAAATATAAGTGATATAACAAATTCGAAACTCTTCGCTGGCGCGAACTGCTTGCTAGCCTATTTTGTATTAAATGTTTTCACTTGCTCGTCCCCCTGAAAAAAGAAAAGGATTAGTATTGCCTAGAATACAATTGTGCCTGCCCCGACGGGCCCCGACCTGCAACCATGGCAACAATAACACACAATATATGTACCAAATGTTACTAAAAGAGACTAATTCATTTTTCTCGCTCGCTACACTCGCTCGCGAATAAAATGAATAGACATTGCTTTGGAAACAATTGTGCCCACCCTTGACCTGCAACAATATCATTAAAAATGGAAGAGTTTTTTTCGCCCTCTCGCCAAAAAGGAATTGAATCGCGTTAAACGCGATTGCGTCCATCCTGACCTGCACCAATAAAAACAAGTTTATTTATTAATTTCTATTAAAAGAGAATTTTTTTTTGCTTACTCGCTATGCTCGCTCGCCAAAATGGAATTGACACCGCTAACGTGCCCGCCCCAACCTGCAACAACCAGTTAATAATTATGTACCAAACGTTATTCAAAGAAGTTTTGGTGTGCTCGTGCTCGCCAAAACGGAATTAACATCACCTTAGACATGATTGTGTAAGCCCTGCCCTGCAACAAAAAAAATCTGAAATTTATGAACCAATTATCATTACAAAAATTTTACTCGTTCGCTATGCTCGCTCGCCAAAATAGAAATAACACCGCTTTTAATAATCACGTCCCTGACATGGAACAATGAACCCAAATTTATTCACCATATTTTACCTATAAAAGAGAAGTGATTTTTTTGCTCGCTCGCTACGTTCGCTCGCCAAAATAGAAATAACACCGCTTTTAATAATCACGTCCCTGACATGGAACAATGAACCCAAGTTTTATGTACCATATTTTCTCTATAAAAGAGAAGTGATTTTTTTTTCGCTCGCTACGCTCGCTAGCTCGTGGAATTATGTGCCCACCACTAACCTGCTACAATATCATTAAAAAGAGAAATGTAGGGGGTTGCCTGCCCGCCAAAATGGGATTGACATTGCCTTTAACACGATTGTGCCCGCCCCCTACCTGCAACAATGAAACAAATTTTATATAGCAATTCATTGAGAGAAAGATGTATTTTCGCTCGCTAGCTAAAATGGGTATAAAACCACCCTAAACACAATATTGTTCCCGCGCCCTGCATGGGACAATTGAACCAAGTTTAAGTGGCAATTATTAAAAAAGAAATGATTTTTTTCTTGCTCACTACACTCGTTTGCAAAAAAAATGAAATTAACGTCGCTAACAAGTGAATGTTCCCACCCCCAACTTGCAACAATACCAGTTTATATACCAAACGTTACTTAAAGATTTGTTTTTGCTCGCTCGCTCGCCAGAAGTGAAAATTAGCATCGCCTTTTTTGTTTGTTTCGGTCGCTTGCCCCCCCCCCCCCCTCTGACGGAGTACCCCAGGTACGCCACTGCATGTAGCCCAGGTAGGCATTATAAGGTTAACATACATGTATTACTCATCAATAAATCCATCACATTTAAGATAATCATGCGGATTTTAAAGATGGAAGATAGCCACGTGGGTTTACCATGAAGACACACATTATCATATTGTTAAAGACCCTGTCGGAAGTGAAAAATGAAATAGATAAATTATATTATCAAAAAAAGCAATTCAAACTCTCAGATTATCTGCAATTGGATCTAGCATTGAAGTCCCTACCTAAGCACCACTTAAGTTCTCTCATCTGAACAATGTTACCAAGTCCCTTTAAAGGTGAAATTCAAAGAAGATCACAAATATGTCAAATAATGTATCACTGGAAACTTGTAAGCTAACAGATGGCCATCGGACAAGTTTTAGGTCAACTACATATCGGGTGATTTATAAAAATACAAATACAACCACCTCCATAGCAGCTGGGATATACGAGAGATTCGCCGGAAAAATAACGATGTTTTCATGACGTCACTATATGGACCAACACTGCCCAAGCAGACGACATCCCATAGAGAATGAACATAATTGCAAAGCTATTATTTTTCAAATTATAATGAGTTTGGTGTATATAAATGTAATGGCATGTCAAACCATTCAAAAGGGGATACGACCCGATTCTGATGACTAAAATCTTTTGCTTGTAAATACACAGGATAGGGGTTAATTAACAATCAAAGAAACCAGACTTTCAAATTAAACACCCCCCCCCCCCCGCAATGATATTAAGGACGGCATTTGTTCCCTCTTGAAACGCCGAACATACTCCGGTGTGTGCAGCTGAATATACATTGGCGTCTTATTTTGTTTACTAGCGACAGATTCCTTTATTTTTGTATCGCTACCTTTGTCATCAAAATAAAACCACGCGCGGGGTTTAGAGTGAGGGAATAGATTATACATTTAGCCTGACAGTAGTGAAGTAAGAGAAATAACTCAAGAGAGATGAAAACACAGGCACTGAAAATGTGTGAGATGTCATGGGATATCGTCTGCTTGTGCAAGTCATGTCCATACTGTGATCTCACACATCTCAGCAGCGTTCGGAGAGCTCTTCAGGTGCTATGCCGGGGCTGTATTTAAGTGTTTTGTAATTCATAATAATCAGTACTTCGAATGTTTCCAAGCATTGAATTTTGATAACCTTGTTGAATCAAAGTTTCAACTTTGCAATAATGAAAATAAATTTAGTTTTTAAAAATCAATGAATATCTACTTTAAAATGTTGTCTTAATGCAATAATATTAATAATGGTAAGTGCTTAAATAGCGCGTAATAATTCATAGAATACTCTGTGCGCTTTACATTTTTTAAACAATTATCCTTCAACATATATTGTTATGTGAACATAATATAGAATACATGGATGTATAAGAGCAATTCTGCCAGATAATAATAACATAATGAAAGCAATAATTACGTATGTGTAAAAATAGCCAATACATTGCATGTGGAATGCATCCACCTTGTGGAACACGTTCCCAACAAACCCGGAGAAAACAATAAGTAGAACAGCCTCATGAAGTCCTTGACAACACATAAGTTTTCAAGGCCCTCGCGAAAGCCTCCGTGCTCGTGATCTCCCGAAGTCGCTCGGGTAGCCCATTCCACAAAATAGGTGCTGAGGCTGATAAGGCCTAAAATAAAAACTTGTTGTATTGCCCTTTGGGTGCCAAAACATGGGTCGGTCGGTCGGAAAAGTTTTTTTTTTAACCTTTTTTTTTGTCGCCCTCTTTGGGCCGATATTTTCAGATTTGAATGTTTTTTTCTTTTTCTCGCCCTCTTTTAGCTGATATTTCTTAGTTTTTATTGCTTTAAAACATGTGCTTCAGCGTCATCATTCCATTAATATCTTTTCACCTCATAATTATCCATGGTTTGCACGAGTGAGAATTTTGAAATAATTTGATTTTATGCATTTATATCCCATTTAAACAAAGAAAATCAATTTATTTTTTATTAATTTATATAATTAAGCAAATCTAAAAAACGGTTAAAAAACCCGTAGATTTTCAGATTTTTGGGTCGGTCGCAAAGGGCAATACAACAAGTTTTTATTTTAGGCCTAAGGCCCGATCGCCATATATATATGTTTGGGTACATGCATGTGGTCGGAACAGAAACTATTTTTTCTTGAGGAACGTCGATTTCTACTAGGTACATAGGGATTAATAATATCAAAGAGATAAGAAGGGTTTGGTGAATGATTAGTTTGTGGCACAACATTATTACTGTATAAAGAATTCTAATATGGGTAACCTGCAGTGAAGGCGTGACAACATGGGTGTAATGGGATCCCACCCTTTAGCACGTGCTACAAGTCTTGCAGCACTGTTCTGCACTATTTGCAATGTTCTAATATCTTTCTCAGGTGAGCCAGAAAGAGAGAGAATTGTTGGAATCGATCCTTTATTTCCAATAAATGCCACCCTAACTCTCAGGGACTAAGTATGTTTTGACAAAGTCTTCTGCCATAGGCTAACGCGTGTAAACGAGGGTTTTAAGATTGATTAAATCGCCCCTGTTACCATTTCCTCGAAATTATGTTAAATATGACTTACATAAAATGTAATGAATCAGATGTGGAAAAGATTAATAAATGCTCAATAAGTTTAAAAGATTACGCATGAATCACAGGAAAATATACCTCCGTTTGGCCTGCTGTATGTTACACGTGAAAAACAAAGACTTTAAAAGTGTTCAATATTCTATTTGAAATTATGTAAAATGCGACTTACATTAAATTTTAGAGTTTTTGAATGGTTAATGAAGGATCAAAATGCTTAAAAGACTCCCTCCCCATGAACCCTAAGGACTATGAATGCTTTTGAAATTCCAGCCGCTGAGGGTTAACGCGGGAAATAGGGTTTTTAAAATTGATTATAATTCCTACAGTAAATGTTTAACATTTTGAAAATGTGACTCACATAAACTTCTATACCCTACTATTATTGAGACTCAACAGGTCAAATAGATCTCCCATAAATTCCCGGGACTATGCATGCTTTTGATCCCTAAAGAGGCCATATGATATACTGCATGTGAAAACGTTTGTTCTTATTCATGACGTCATGTAAGCCTGTACGAGAGTACACCTAAGTCAAGATAAAATAGTCGAAAACTGTGGGGGGGGGGGGGGAGACCAGAAGAAATAAATATGTTTTGTTTTATTTTTTACTATTTTACCTTTTTAAACTCTGAATATATTTTTTATCAATTTTAGTTTCAAATACTTAGTCGAAATATGTGTGTAGTTGGGGGTCAATCTGTTTTCATTTGTTTTTCTCCATAAGAGAATAGAAGAAAAATGGTCTAGTTTTGTAGGAAATACCATAAAGATATAGAGAAAATAACAAAATATATATAAATATATTTCGAGCCTGTGAAAAACGACCAGGACATGCTTGCATACCACAATGTTCACGTGTGCTTAGTTTCGTGACTGCATGATCATCCTTTGTTAAGTTATGTTATTTCCTTAATTAGACTCAGTCTAGGCCTGATACGGCTACAACACCATTTGAAATCTACGCTTTTCTTCACTTTTGCTCATTTCTGGTTGCAAAAATTGTCCTCAGACAATGGCGTATCATCTTTGCACCCTTACTCGCGTTTGCAACACACCTGAATACCCCAAAATGACCCTTAAAAATGGGTAGGGGTTTCGAGGCTTGAGCGGCACACCCCCTTCCAAACCAAATCTGAGTCACCCCCGGGGCAACACACCACTCCAAAGGCGGCTGACGACGAACTAAGAACCAAGTTTCACTATTCTTCTTAACATAAATATTTTGATTCGATACCCGATAATTCAAAGTAGGCCATGTCGCTTGAACTTGGAAGGGACAGAGGTAACATTTCAACAACGAAAAAACAACAATTCATTAAACTTTTATTTGATAAATCCTAAATTATTGATCTTGCATACATCGATAAGACATCATGGTCCAGATCTAAGAAATTCACCACAGACTCAATAAAATAAATTAAATTAAATTAAAAAAAAGCATTTCTGTCGGAGAACATTGTTTGATTAAATATTCAATGTTATTCCAGATATCTATAAATATCCATCACTTTATTTTATATATCCTGTATACCATAAGTTTCTGTGTGACGAGACATATTAGCATCAACACATTTTTATTTACATTTTTATCATCATCATCATCACCATTATCATTTTCTTTTATTCTTTTAATCACCCACCCGCCCGCCCCGGGCTTTCACGCTACCAAGCAAACGCTCATCGTAATAGTCCTTCTTCTTCTGCAAATTTAAAAATGAATGATTCTTGATAGTGTGTTATCTATTACATTTTGTTTTAAATCAACATTTCCAATATTATTATACTGTGTATACTTTAAAAAAAATTGTATATGTTGTATCGTTGAAATGTAATTTGATTTGTATGTTTTGCAGAGGAAAATAAATTCAATTCAAATTCAAACAGAAGGTACCCTTGGTAAAGCTTACCCATTCATCCTCTCGTTGAGGCATCGCAATTTAGTGTGTTAAGTCCCTCTTGGTGATGAAAGATGTCTATGATATCAAGTAAATTCAGAAATAAGATAATCTAGAACAGGGTACAAAGCGGTCAACTGGTACCTCCATGTGCTTACACCGGGAAACGTATGATAATATTCCAATTAATCCAACTACATATAAAGCGGTGTGTTTACAGATTACCAAATGCGTTCATGCATGGCCCTGCTTTCATCTTTACTATGACTCAGCCAACCGCTGAATAAGCGGGGGGCAAGAGGTAACTTTTTTTTTTTGGTCCCAAAAAGATCGCAACGACTCAGCCAGCCGCTGAATAAGCGGGGGGGGGGGGGTTAACTCCCTCACCCCCCCCCCCCCCCTGCGTACGTGCCTGCTATGACTAGACAACGGCAGAAAAAAAGGCCTAGCTGTATATTTTTTGCCCGAGCAACAAAGCCATTATCAGTGCAATGCGTTTTGGGTTTTACGCTGCGCTTCTCTATGTCCACTACTCGTAGAGCATGCTTCTACAGTTACACGCCAAATATGTTCAGATCTAGGCGCGGATCCAGGATTTTCCAATAGGGGGGGGGGGGCCGGAAATTTGAACATTGCGCAGACCGTTTTTTCAACTCAACATACCAATACTGACAAGGTCATATTAGAAGCACCATACCAGTACAATTTTTTGACATTTTCATTGGGGGGGGGGGGGGGAAGGGCTATAGCCTCTTGCCCGAAAAGTAATTTTCTGGTTGTACAATTCGACTCGTGAGCGATCGAGCGAAAATTTGAGCATATGTATTCTGTGAAAGTGTTATTTATCACTAAAATAAACGAGAAAAGATATAAAAAATTCATATTCGGGCAGCTCGCTGTTCCATCCCCCCCCCCCCCATTACGCGAGAAACGCAGAAGCTTTGACCTTTCATTAATTATTAGAGAAAGAAGACGATTTTTTGGTACCATTCTCGACTCTTATTCCTTGTCTGAATTACGTTCCTCCCTCCCCCCTCCCGCGCAAAGCGCGGAAACTTTGACCTTTCTTAGTTTAATAAAATTATGAGAGAAAGAAGATGATTCGTTGTTCCATTCTTGACTCTGAATTCAGTTTCCCCCCTCCCGCGTAGACGCTTAACGTTTCATTAAATTATGAGAGAAAGAAGAGTATTCGTTGTACCATTCTTGACTCTTAATCTTCGTTTGAATGCAGTTTTCCCCCTCGCGCGCGAAGCGCGAGGAAGCTTTGATGTTTCATTAAATTATAAGAGAAGGAAGAGGATTCGTTGTTCCATTCTCGACTCTTAATCCTTGTTTGAATTTGGTTACCCCCCCCCCCTCTCGCGCGAAGCGCAAAGCTTTGACCTTTCATTCATTATTAGAGAAAGAAACTTTGACCTTTCATAGTTTAATAAAATTATTAGAGAAACAAGATGATTCGTTGTTCCATTCTCGACTCTGAATTCAGTTTCCCCCCTCCCGCGCAAACGCTTAACGTTTCATTAAATTATTATTGAGAAAGTAGACGGTTCGTTGTACCGTTTTCGACTTTTTGTCCTTGTCTGAATTGAGTTCCTCCCCCCCCCCCCTTCCCGCGCGAAGCGGCTGAAGCTTTGACGTTTCATTAAATTATTAGAAAAAGAAGACGATTCGTTGTACCGTTCTAGACTTGTCAGAATTTTCAAAAATGTTTCCTTGTCTGCCCCGTTTTCGTCCTACATGTATGTCCTCTTACTGCCCCTACCACCCTTGGCTACGCGCCTGCTTTAAAGGGAAAATGAAACGATCATGGTTGTGATAGCAAACAATTAGGTTAGTAGAAATGAAAGGGAAAAAAAAGAAAGATCTATTACACCAACCATGGATAAATCACGGCCGGGAGCGTCATATCATAGTTTTGTGTTATCGGGCGAGGGCCGGGGCGTAGCGGCCAATCGAGATTTTACAATGTTGAATGCTGAAATTATGCATTCTAGAAAATACCTATGCCCAATATGTACCTCCTTTCCGCTATATTTCTTTCTAGCTATATTTCTAAATTTCCTGGGGGACGTGTCCCCCTATATCGGGCCCAGGATTGCCGCCCCTGTCCATGATGACTACGAACAGTTCAAATACAACAACAAGCGAGTCGGTATGAGCTGAATTTAAATGAAGGGCAAAATAAGAGTTGTGAAGCGGCCCTACCGTTAATTAAAAATTATATGAGTATAAAGCTTCTATTTAAAAGACATCCAAAATATGGTGCCCTTTTCCAATTTCTCACTGAAGAGTGATGACCTTTGTAGCGCAGGGGCTGTTTTTAACGTTTAACTTTGAATGCGGCCAGCCCGGCCCCTTCAAATCTCCCGATTACAGTTTTTCCCTTATTCGTCGTTACTGTCAATTAGCGCCATTTCCTTGTCTTTCCCCCTTTCTCACCCGACTTTTCTCTTCCCCCATTTTTTTGTATTACGGACCGGACTTTGTTGCGTGAAAAGTAACCCTTTTTTTGGAGATTTTGGGAACACAAATTCGGTCCCTCCGACCCCGGAGTGGGAGGGAAGGGGGGAGGGGGGCGCGGCCGTTTCGCCCCCCCCCTGGATCCGCCACTGAGATCGCCCTATTCATTTGAAAATCGTCGATCCGCATGACTTCAAACTTTGAATATGAGGAATGTCATATCGTTACAAATCATGCTGCCCCCTAGGGCCTATCTCACTGAGCGGCGAATGCTTGCGAACTTAGCTAATTTAGGGTTTCGCCAAGGTTCGTAAAAGTTGCAAAAGGTTGCAAGAAAGTTTGCAAACGGTTTTTCTTGTCGCAAAATTTGTTTTTTCCGCAAACAGTTGCAGGCGTTTTCAAAACAGTTGTAAACTGTCATAAGTACAACATTTTTGATATTCTAAATTGGTTCATGTTTTGAATGTTAATTTGGTTTTGAGGAAGTAAGTACATATAATATTGAGATTGAATGAGATAAAACAGAGTATCAGTTATAAAGATCGCACAGAAATTCAAAAATTCAGTCATCAGACCCATCTTCATGTTTATCCCAGCAAAGACTGCTATGACAAGAAAACATTAAGAAAAAAGACACGAATGCTTTTCCCTCCTCATCAATACTTTTTTACAAAAGTTTAACAAACAATATTAATGCTTCGCTTGAATAATGTCAGATAGTAGGCATACATGCAGTAAACCTTGAGACATATCCAGCCAGGAATTTTTTCATGTGCTTTCGACTTTTATGCAGTACGTTTCGAAAGGCAGAAATTATTGTATTGTTCGGGTTAACCATAACACAGTGTAACTTTATATAATAACATCATTTTGGGGGATTAAGAAACATAAAAAAATACAGTTTAAGTCCCTCAAACTCATCCGTTTTTTCTGCCATATTCATGAAACATTTTGTTTAATGTGTAGACTTGTACGAATATGTACCTGCTGGAAACTGTCGTATACAGTGTATGCCGGCACACCTTTTATAAATCTTGCACCAAATATCCTTCAAACAATATTATCATGTACAGGGCGGCGATTACTTTCCATGCCCGGGGGATCCAGGAGGGCGTAGCCCCGGGAGCTCAGAGGTTTTAGGCATTTAATTACGGTCAGATAAACATAACCTCCCCCAAACGAACCTATACAACACACTTCAGACTCTGCTTATATAGAGTCAGTCAGTGGATATGGTGGAGCCAGAAGAAGTTATAGCAGAACATACGTACAACCGTCGATACCAGACTTTTCAGAGGCCGAAGCTTTCGGTATAATATCAGTCGATCCACATGCAGGGCTAGGTCCAATCTCGTCCATTGAATAGTACCACAACGTTATCCGATACACGAGGTTGTCAAGATTGGAATCAATCAATGCTAATAGCGGCTGTACATACTGCGGGCAGAATCACACAGTTTCAACTAATAAAGCTATGATTTTAAAAAGTGACTGCTCTTGCAGCCACACTGTACTACGTGTAGCTAATTGCTCCCCCTATATAAAAAACAATGACTAATCGGTGACCATTGGTCCCTCATCATCCTCTTTTTCTTATGTTAATTGAGAGCTGGGTTGATGAGATAACAACCTGTCTAGTGACCTTGCAGGGTGTCTAATCCCTCCTATAAACTACAGATAAGCTTTAAAGGAAGAACAAAAACAAACCTTACTTTAAAACTTCTCGGAAAACTGAAGATATGAGTGTCGGAACTCCCCGGTGGGTGGTTGTGTTGCCAATAATGCAACTAGCTTTGAATGCGAATAATTAAATGCCAGAAAGGGAAATAATAAATAAATATATACAATGCACTGAGGCTCTAGTTGAAATTATGGATCGAGGTGGCAGGAATATCACCATTTCTGCCGCCGAGGAATCCATAATTTCACTAGTGGTTTAAAATTATGTTTTATATCTTTAAAACCTACCTTCATTAATATAAATATGAAAATAATTATAATAATTTCTGTCACCGAGGAATCCACAAATTCAAGACTGACAGCTGGCGCTACACAAGTAATGTAGTAGTGTAGTGCAGTTACTGCGGCTCAGCGGAAATTGCACAGCGTGAGCCCCGTGACACCTCCAGAGTTGCCCGCTGGAGGCATTCGAACGCTCGCTGAATGCACAGTAGTGCCTTGGAAGAAAATATCCATGACGTCATCCATGGTATAGTGCAATATCCCTTATAAAACAGTACCAGGTAACCATGGTTGTTTGTCCAAATAACCATCCACTGTTCGAACCATGGTAACCATGTTCTATTGTTTTATACCATGGTTACCATGGTTCGAATGGTGGATGGCATTGTTTTATACCATGGTTACCATGGTTAAATGGTGGATGGCATTGTTTGATAGCATGGTTACCATGGTTCGAATGGTGGATGGCATTGTTTGATAGCATGGTTACCATGGTTCGAATGGTGGATGGCATTGTTTGATACCATGGTTACCATGGTTCGAATGGTGGATGGCATTGTTTGATGCCATGGTTACCATGGTTCAAATGGTGGATGGCATTGTTTGATACCATGGTTCGAATGGTGGATGGCATTGTTTGATACCATGGTTACCATGGTTCGAATGGTGGATGGCATTGTTTGATACCATGGTTACCATGGTTCGAATGGTGGATGGCATTGTTTGATGCCATGGTTACCATGGTTCAAATGGTGGATGGCATTGTTTGATACCATGGTTCGAATGGTGGATGGCATTGTTTGAAACCATGGTTATCATGGTTCGAATGGTGGATGGTAATTTGGACAAAGAACCATGGATAATGATAATAAAAACGGGGCTCATAAAGCGCTGACCACCGAAGTCTCTAAGCGCTATAACAAATACAATGATAAACAATGATATATTTAAACAAAACAATGAAAATAAACCTATAAATTAAAATCATATGAAATATACATCAATGTGAACAGAGTAAGCTAATCATAAAAAAGGCAATTTTAATAAATGTGTCTTGAATTGGCATACAGTTTGAATTTTTTTGACATTTAAAGGTATCGTAGTTTGTTCCAAACTTCAGCAGGAGCTTTGCAAAAAGAGCGATGACCATAAAAAAGAGTTGACACCGAAGTAGACACGAGGTTTACCATTTTATTTTGTTTACCTTTTTTTTTCCAGGGGGGGGGGGGGATAATTGTTTTTAAAAAATATATAAATCGCATAGAGAGTTCTACGAATCACGCACTATTTAAGCTCTTACCATTATTAATATTATTGCATTAAGAAGGAAAATATCTTGAAGGGACTTGATAACATTGTTCAGATGAGAGAAAGTGGTGCTCAGGTAGTGACTTTAATGCTAGATACAGTTGAAGACAATCTGAGAGTTTGAATTGCTTCCTTTGATGATATAATTTATTTTTTTCATTTTTCACTCCCGACAGGGTCTTTAACAATATGATAATGTGTGTCTTCATGGTTAACCCACGTGGCTATCTTCCATCTTTGAAATCCGCATGATTATCATAAATTTGATGAATTTACTGATGAGTAATACATGCATTTTAACCTTGTAGTGCATTCCTGGGCTATACCACAACAAAAAGTGAGTCATTTGACACATTTAAGCATAATTTTCGTGAGTCAGGTGTAAATTGACTCATTAGTAACAACCAATGAGTCTCTATTGACTCATTTATATTTCACCAGTGTGTCAATCATGAGCTGACGCATTTGCAAAATGCTTCGACTGACTCACATGGTCGTAAAAAATGAGTCAAGATCGACATAAGAGCATTTTAGAAGAAAAAAGTGAGTCAATTTGAAAGTGAGGCTGTATGCATGCGCGCGCATGCTTTCGTGACGTCATCCAAAATGCGCATTCTCGAGCCATATTTGAATTCCCGATCGACGACGCGACGTCGCCATCTTATATCTTGGATTCAGAAGAGTTTTGACTGCAGCTAGTGAAAAATTGGTACGCATAATTATTCATATGGTTTTAAACGATGATTTTTATGACTGGATTCGTGGGCTGAATCTTTTGATTAGTATACAAATGATGCATGCGTTCATTTTACGATATCCGCACTCGAGTTGATGAGGCTGTGTGTAACTTAACTATAGATTCTCACTATGAACATGACAGACAATGAAAGCGGACAAAATATACAGTTCCTCAGGAAAACAAAGGAACATCCCTTCACTGCTATTATGTAAAAATGTGTAGAACGGGTGAATATGCATGTGACACCTGTTCTACACATTTTTACATAATAGCAGTGAAGGGATGTCCCTTTGTCTACCTGAGGAACTGTATATTTTGTCCGCTTTCATTGTCTGTCATGTTCATAGTGTCTACTGTATCGCACGAAGCCGTGTCGAATGAAAACATGCATGATCTTGCATCATTGTTTTATACAACGAAACTCCTAGATCCTTGTTATTTGATGTAAAACGAATTAATTCAAGATTGTTTCGTGACAGTATGGGTGACAAATAAATCTCAAGTTAAGGCTTAATTTAGTGCGTACAAAGTAGATTTTTCAGATTCGGGTAGCGGGACCACCGATTACATCGCTAAAATGTGATATTTTAGGATATATTTTCCATTGCAAATGTGGACAGTGACTCTGGCATGGTATGGTATGTGTGTGATAGGCCTAGGGAGTAGGGGGGTCTATTTATCTAAGACTCACTTGTATCGAGTCATAATGACTCACATGATCCTTCAAGTGTTTCGCTGTACGGACAAACCAGTGACTCATCAATTTGAGTAAGGGTGACTCACTTTTTGTTGTGGGTGTACACGATAGAGAGTTTACTGATTGTTTGAGTTTTTTGTTGTCAAATGAAACCCAGAAATATTAACAAAATTTCTTATCAGCTAATTCACTGGATTTCATTTTGGCAAATTAAATTTAAAAAATATTCAAGCAAAACAATTAAGTCTCGCGAAGACCCACAAGATCTACGAGACCCAAAGGGTAGACTTACTGCGTGAGCCCTCCCGGTCTGGTGGAAGTGAAACTTTTGTCCACTATGATATGTCAATTTTAATATTTGGATTATTTTTCAAGACGTGGATACAAATTATTTTTGTTTTGCACTGTATTTTATCATGTCACTTAACATGTACGAGAACCAATAATGATCAAACGGATCAAATACCACTATGTGCTACTTTTTCGTGTGATTTTCTTATTATTCATATATTGTATTTTCAATTTTTGATATGCTCTTTTTGATATGTTTTTCGACCGTTGCATGTACAATCTGCGCGTCAAATACCCCATGAAAAGGGGAATAAGTACGTGCCCTTTATACATTTCTCCCCCTTAAATGTAATCGACTTTGGCTTGGTTTTACTTCGGGAGAACTGCAGTAATGGAAAAAGGCACGCAAAACAGATATTGGCATGTTTTTGTAATGAATGTATACAATCTAAGGGCAGATGACGAAAAAAAACCTCTGAAAGAGCACTATCACCTCACAGGAGGGTCGCATGCAGTGCACTTTTCTTCATTTTGCCAAAACCCTCCCCCCAGGCGCACCCCTTCAACCTTTAGCTGCTGGTTTATTTCCGACACGATCGTAACTATACTTTCGAAAAATTAACCTATATTTTCAACAGACTTGTGCGTCACCTATTATAATTTGTAAACAAGAACATGACATATCACATAGTAGTAATCCTAACACGGATTTCTATCGGATATACAACAGGGCATTGACATTGCCCCTGAGCTGAGTTGATTTTGAAAAGAGTTGTGATCATGTTTGTCGTACCATGAACGAAACAAAGTCTGAACAAATAAAATAGACCACAAAAAATGAGGGAGAGATAGCGATTAAAAAGGGGACCCATCGCTTTGAACCACAGGAATGTGAGACAACAATAGAAAAGGAACTGCTCTGATCGAAATTATGATTTCTATGAATCTCACCCAGTGGCGTAATGAGCATGAGTAATGGGGGGTACAAAATATGCATCAACAGTAGTTGGCATGATGGAGAAAATAGAGGGGAAAAAACCCTGCAAATTTGTTAGAGGGGGGATGTTTAGAGGAGAGAGACCCCCCCCCTCATCAGTACGTCAGCGCTTTAAATTATAATAATCGGGTAATCATCACCTTAAAGGGCTCATGACATCGAAATAAATGTGTATTCCTGTTGGTGTGCAGTCCTGCATACATCTGTAAACTTCTGAATTTGTTTCATAGATTTTTAAACATTTTCTTTAAATATTTGTTTCTCAAACTTGCTAACTTCTACCCCAAAAACCTCCAGATCTCATTTCCCTTGTGACATCATCTGTCAGTCATCAATGAGCTAACTTGAGAAAGTGGTATGTATCTTTGCCGCAGTCGACCACCTGTTAAAATACGTAATACAATCTTCCCCTTCTAATAAAGTGCCTTTTCTCTGGTAAGTGACCAGGTAAGTTACTCCTTTTCACTTCAAATAAGTGCCCCCTTCACCTCTGATAAATGCCCCTTTAAAATCTGATCGGTGCTATTTTCTTTCAACTAATGCACATTTTCCTTTATTATAAGTGCCCCTTTTTCATTCACATAAGTGCCTCTTTTCATTATGGTCAAGACATTGCCCCTTTTCAGGCGCGATAAGTGCCTCTTTTCACCTCTGATAATTTTCCCTTTAACAATGATACGTGCCCTTTTTTGTTTCTTATACGGGACCTATTCCCTTTTCATAAATGCCCCTTTTTACCTCTTATAAATGCCCCTATCAAAATCTGAAGGGGCACCTTTTCCGTCGACAAATGCCCATTTCCTATTCTCATGACTGACGTTTTCACCCCATTTTTTATATGGTGAGTGCCTCTTTTTGAGGGTGTAAAAAATGCCCCATTTTCACCTCGGATAATTACTCTTTGTACTTTGACAAATGCTCCTTTTTTTCTTCTGATAAGTGTCCCCTTTTCCTCTCATAATTAAACGCGCCCCCACTTTAAAGCGACTAAGAGCAATTTCCCCCAAAGCTCGCTCGCTACGCTCGCACGCATCTATAGATGATATACTTATGTTACTTATCAAAGGTCTTTTCAGTCTTCCGTTATGAGATTGTGCTTATAACCCCATCAGGATTGGGTGTTTCTCTTTATAAGATGTAATTTTTTGCACTGCGACCTCACAAATCTTAACATTTTTCTTTTTCTTTAAAAGTACCAAATCATCTTTCGCTTTGCCTGTTCCTAAGCATGCACCATACAAGCATCGATTTTTAATGTAATATTCCGTTATCTTGTTCTGTTCTTCAATATTTCCACTGGGTTTAGTTACATCTACCAAAACACATGGGCACCGTGCCCAGGGGTCTCGGTGAAATATAAATACTGTTAGCATACGTGACCATGAAAACGCGTATAAAGGGGTGTTTTGTAATAGATTGGACGCGGTCCGCGCGGTGCCGCATTAAGGGGTTCAAAAACGTCCATTTTGGGCCATTTTCAAGAAAAAGGGTACTTTTTCAAAATGGTTCAAAGACCAACCCAAACCTATAGCTGGTCCCTTATATTTTGTTTGCATAGTAGAATAGTAATACTTCCCTGTACATTGTGTACTTTGGTTAAAACACTACATGTACTTTATATAAAATAGAGCAAATTTGAAATGTAATACCTTTTTTTCAAAGAAAGGACTTATGATTGCTGTGCATAAAACCCATTTGGAAGTGTACAGGTTGATGTTATTGCTATAATTTGATATATTTAACATGTCAACAACTAAAATGGTAATCCCAATCGCAATTCAAAATGCTCAAGGGGTTACAATTTTACAATAATTGTTAAGGAGTACAATTTTTTTAAATACCCGTTTAGGGTGTGAATTTGGGAAAAAAACCACGCGAAATCCTCATTTATGGTGTATTTAGGTTTCAGAAGAAATCCTCGTTTTGGGGGTTTCTTGAAATCCTGTTGTCACGCATGCTTACAGTATTTCTACATGACTGAGACCCCCGGCCACCGTGCTTTCCAGTATTCCATACTAAAATTATGAAACATTCTCCCAGAGTCTCTCAAATGTTGTCCTTCACTAAAATCCGACTTTAAAACATATCTGTTTTGATCATGCCAGTCTTAAATCATAAAGTAAACATAAGTTTTGTAATTAATTTGATAATATTGAGTAATAAACGGTGAAAGCTAGATATATGTTATGTCTTTTCTCTTTTCTCTCTCTCTCTCTCTCTCTATCTCTCTCTCTCTCTCTCTCATATATAAACACATTGAGACAATAATTGTTATATGCGCTATATAAGAA
This sequence comes from Strongylocentrotus purpuratus, assembly GCF_000002235.5. Classification (NCBI taxonomy): domain Eukaryota; kingdom Metazoa; phylum Echinodermata; class Echinoidea; order Camarodonta; family Strongylocentrotidae; genus Strongylocentrotus; species Strongylocentrotus purpuratus. The sequence continues at coordinate 28,190,954 of NW_022145599.1, read as the reverse complement.
TTGGACATTATTATTATTTAAAAATATTATTAATCCAATTATTATATCTGTTTGTATCTTGAACATGCTCATACTGTGACGGAAATAAATAAAATAATAAAATAAAAAAAATCATATGCATTTGCTTTACGTCTAGTGGAGAAGAGAAGAGCAAATTTATGCAAAAAGGTCCGTGAACGAGGAAGAAGCATAGTTCATACTTCCCCATAAGCGCCTAATTTATATATTTTCGTCTTCCTAACATTGAATTATAAATGTATTATACTATCAGCTAATAAGTCAAAGGAGGACAGTCTATACAGAGGCATTATTTGATGGTATCTTTACTTTAATTTGTTATTGTTAGACTCCTTTATGTTCCTGGAAATTAAGTATTAAAAGGAAATAGAATAAGATATAGCTAAATCTTAGTTTGGTTGACAAAACAGTGAAGACTGAAAAAAGCGGTAGGGACTAAATGCATAGATGTCATATAGATCCTCTTGACATCTTCACAGATTTATGGGGATCATTTCACGAAAACTTCATAAGCATAAGTTCATCGACATCCAATTGAAACACTTGTTATATTCAATACACGCGTTTCAATGGGTTGTTGGTGAACTTAATTGTTGACAGTTTCGTGAAACGCTATCATGATCCCCAAAGTGAGCCTAGAGGGGACAGCATGGTGTGTAACGATATGGCATTCCTCATATTCAAAGTTTGAAGTCATGCGGAAAGACGGTTCACAAATAAATGAGTCGACCTAAACATATTTGGCACACCGTAGATGCATGATATACGAGTATTGGAAAAAGAAGAAGCGTAGCGTAAAACCCAGAACGCCTTAATGGGAGTTTTTTCTCTTTTACAGCCGACAAACTGACACTACTTTGGAGGGCAGAACCCCCCCCCCCGGAAAATCAAGTCATTTCAGCAACATTTGTAAATCACTGGTATCGAATTAGAAATAAACCACATTTGAATTTTATTGGGGGGGGGGGGGGGTAGGGAAATTTCCCCTCTGTACTACCAACGAGAAACCAACCGTGATTTAACCTTGCCGTGTTCATTGCTTTGTTACGCAGGATTATATAAAGCTGGGCCGCAATTCTTTCTGCAATTTTTATTGTAAAAATGAAAGCAGGACCATGCATGGATGAATTGGATAATCTATGTGAACGTCTAACCACACTGCTTTATATGTAGTTAGATTCAATTGGAATATCATCATACCTTTCCTGGTGATAGTATAGGGAGGTACCAGTTGAACCCTTCGTATCCTGTCCTAGATTATTTTCTTTCTGGATTTACTTGATATCATATCAATCTTCCATCATCAAGAGGGACCTCACACACTGAATTGCGATGCCTCAACGAGAGGATGATTGGGTAAGCTTTACCAAGGATACCTTAAGTTTTTTTTTTTCGTTGTTGACATTTTACCGGTGTGCCTTCCAAGTTCAAGCAACATGGTTTACTTTGAATCATTGGGTATCAAATCACATTCTTTCTGTTAGGAAGAATAGTAAAATTTGGTTCTGTTCAATGCGGCGTACGTCTTCAGCCGCCTTTTGGGCGTGGTGTGTTGCAAACGCGAGTAAGGGGGCAAAGACGATACCTAATTGTCTGAGGACAATTTTTGGAACCTGAAATAAGCAAAAGTGAAGAAAAGCGTAAATTTCAAACAGTGTTGTAGCCGTTTCAGGCCAAGACTGAGTCCAAGCAAAGATCCAAACTTAACAAAGATGATCACGTAGTTACGAACTTGCCCGTGCATACTGTGGTATGCAAGCATGCCCTGTTCGTTTTTCACAGGCGCGAAATACCCCCAAAATACATTACAAAACACATAAACATAAACACGGGACCGTGTCACAACGTTGCGAAGGCAAGGCCGGAACAAAGGATGGAAACCAAGGCCTGATGTTGGCCTCGAGTCATCCAACACTTTTTTCAAAGCATTTAGGGATATGAAATTGCATCCAGCCATTGAATGACATTTTAGCTCCAGAGTGCAATTAAATGATTGATTTCTTCTTTATCTTTTGCTTTAAAAGTTTCTTTCTGTCGAATTGCAATTAGTTTTTGGTATTTCATGATGGTATTTGAAAAAGTCCCCATATTATTCACACCAAGTTCATTGGTTTTCACACACTTCAGGAATCGTGCAAAGTCGATAAGTTCGGAGGAAGGACCTTAGGCCTGAACTCTTAGGGGCGTTCCCAACAACATGTTGACGTTAATTACGAAAACATTCTTCAAACCGAGAAAGTATAGTCCCTCTGAATCCATATTCCTTTAGTTTACGGAATAATATATATTCGATGATCCATGGTTTCGAATGCCTTCGATAAACTCAGTGTGTTCTTTTTTTTTTTTTAGAGGAAATCAGTTGATTTGTAACATAAGTATAGTATAGCATAATCAGTGGAGCGATTCTCTCTAAATCTATATTGATAATAATGATTATAATATAGAGTATTTGTAATGCGCCAACTCCACATGACTAATGTGCTCGAGGCGCAATGGAGAAGAAAAACTAAAAGTTAATGAAAATACACAAAAATGGAACGACAGCATTGTGAAAGTAAATCTACTGAAAAGCCGCTTTGAACAAATGAGTTTTGACGGCATTTTTAAAGGAATCTACACTTGAAATATAACGAATATCTTGTGGCAATTGATTCCATAGGTAAGTTCCAGCGTTAGCAAATGACCGATTCCCCATGATTTCTTATTTCTCGGAACAACAAGCAATTTAGAATCGGATGATCTTCAGCGTCTGGGAGGATTGTGAATTATTAATATATTCATATTGAATAAAAAATATAATCCTTTAACATTTGTGATGGATCATCTTTTTTATGAATCAAAATTATGTTCACAATTTTTAGCGGGTCGGGGAAAATACCTTGGGAAAGAGGTAAATTAAAGATATGTGATTATGGGAAAGCTATGAGGTGAATACTTTGTTTTAATAAAGTTACACTTATTGATTCATCATAACCACAGTGTATTTCAATAAACAATTCAGTTTATTTAATTAGAGACTGTTTCTTGAGTAATCCATGTTTTTTTTCTTTTCGATTTGACCTGATTTAATTCTTGCGAGGGGCACAGTTTTATCATAATGAAAAAGATTTTTTTTTAAACAAATTTTATCTTCTTGACTCAAGTCTACTTATAAGGATTCTCTATTACGCTTTGTTTATTTACGGCTTGTTGAATGTTCTTCAGTGATTTTACATATCGTAAATATTGGTATATAAATTGTCTGAAATATCGTAGTATATTTTTCCATTCTGTTTATTGTCTAATACGTTGAGAAAATATTATTAATTATACTATGCGTTACGTGTGTAATCCTAGTTGGTTCATTGATAAGAGGTTTAACAGAAAATGATGATAATACATTTGTAAAGTATCGGCGCCAAACAGTATAAGATAAGGGCAGATCTATATTTAAGTCTTCCATGATAAAATATATCTTTATTATTTATGAATTCGACACATGATTCTAATTTATCTGAAAAAGTGTCGGCTACAAATTAAGTGGTCTATACATTAGCCAAACAATTTTATTCTGATGTATATCATCAATAATTTCTGAAATTAATGTCTCTACTCCTTCAAATTTGATATCATGTCTTAATGTTCAATGTAAATCGTTGCAAGTATAAAGAGCGACACTTCCTCCCTTTCCATTTTTTTCTCGATCTGTACGAACTAATTCATAATTCTCAATATTGAATATTGGAGAAGTTGAGTGTAGCCAAGTTTCGGCAATTCCTATCGAGGAAAATAGAAATGTGTTTAGGGTAGATTAAGATTCTTTAAATTATCAAAAGTTTGATATGTTTGTTATATAGCCTCGAATCATCATCAATAGTGATCTGTCAGTTCATGACAGGTTCAGTGGCCCATTAAAAATTCCATATCAAGTGTCTCTCCAAGCCCCTCTCCAAGTTCCTCGGTCTTGAGCTAACCGTTTCATCGTCTCATACCCCGTCGCCTCGAAAATTAATGTTTAATCAACTAATACTGTGAAGATTATTGTTCGGTACCGTCGAATGAAAAGTTGAATTAAATACACTATTGATACAATATTTACGCTGGGGTGTAAAAACTTGATCATTCAAAATATTATCTAAATCCATAGAAATGTCAGATTTGGTGTGACGACCAGTATAAATGAATATTATGTGTTTGGTGGGTATAATGTGTGCGTGTAGGACTGCATGTGCATTCAGTTTGGGTGTCGGGTAGAACAAATATAGAACCGGGGGTGTGACTGTCAGGCAGACACGGGGCTCTCGACAGTGTTTAAACGTGGAATGTAAGATTTTAAAAAAAGTATTGTTATCATGTAAAATTACAGGGATCGTTTTCGATATTAATACATTTTTCAAGGACTCATGGTAAATTTGTTTAACAGTTAATTACCCTCGGTTGATTTTTTTGTTCGGATTCTTTGGCGGGGAGAGATGGAATGGAACGGTCTCACGCTTAACGACGTTGTATCATTATTCTTATTTGTTCGTCGTCTCTACGATGCTCTTTGAATCAAAAACAGCTTTTATTTTTAGGCTTCCTGAAAGATATTTCAATTGTTGTTAAGAATTTGTTGGTTGCACTCTGTAGATTATGATGATGTGTTTGATCTTTTTTTCAATAAAAAGATCAAACACATGATGAAAATCTACTGGGTGCATGCCAATAAGTTGTTTACAACAATAAACAAATGTGAGATGCTATTCGGTGTGGCGTACACATGGCAATCACATGGTAGTTAAAATTATGATCATCAGTACTGGTTCAAATAAATTAAAGAGAACTGACTTCGAACCCAGCCATAGGCTCCCTCCTCTCGTTCTCTCTCCCTCTCTCTCCCTCTTCATCGCCTTACTTTTCCCTCTTTTACCTTCCTGTGCATTTGTATGCCTCGATAATACAGAAAATAAACAATAAGATTCTTCCTCTTCCCCTCCTTCTTCCTAGTATATACATGTAGTAGGAGTAGTATTAGCAGCATTATCTCAATAATAATGACAACAATTATTAATATAACTATTATTATGGTTGGTGGTGTGTTTTTTTGGTGTTTTTTCAGAGAAAAATATATTCAATCATTCTTGATCAAGAACCAAACAATACATTTGAACAAAGTACATGTATTGCCATATCGGTAAAACAAACATTATTACAACAGTGGCACATGTCCCTTTTTATCAAGTAATACAACGAATTTGTTGCGTTTGATAGAAAGAACCCACTTAACCTCATAACAACTTTAAGCATCTTCTTAAAATAATTTAAAGATAGCCGTTCCCTTTTGTATTTCGCAGAGAATAGTGTTTTGCATATAAAATGACAAAATTAAAGATACATTGCGTACCATCTGGGAAACCAAACAAAAAGCAATTTTTATTCAAAAGCACTTCATTGTTTAGAATAGAGCTTTGGAAGTCTTGTATGAATTGATGCGTAACAGAGCATTCCCAAAACAAGTGTGAAATACTTTCAACAGAGGATAAGAAAAATGTACATAAATGAATTAGCTATGCCCATAATGTGAAGATATTTGTTGACACCTAATGTTCGATATAAAATTCTGAACTGAAAATAACGATGTTTCGTAGAAAGGCAACATTTTAAAGGTAATACAAAGTGTTGGTATGGGGTCATGGATCTTGTTCAAATGAACATATTGGAAGCATATGCGATCCTACAATATTAAGTTATGGTTGTCGCTGTCGAAATCGAGTCTGAAGTTATGAAATTGTAAATAATAAACTCTTTATGTTGTATAGCGCTCTCTCAAGGTCAAGATATTAATTAAGCTATAAAACAATGTTTCTTGACTAAAATCGACCGATTAGCTATTCCCGTTTGAAAATTATATATCACAACTACATATTCTGAGATTTTCATGGTCGCAGCTACCATTGTACAGCCGTAAGCGCCATTTCAAATCTATCAAAATTTACCAGGAGCACCGGTAAATTTTTAGATTAAAATTTTCTCCAAAGCAGAAGTGTTTTAGGGGCTAAATTTTCTAGTGCTTATAATACATCCACAGGGGCATCCAAATATATCAAAATTGTAAAGAATCACTATCCACCCAATTTTCAAAATTTACCAAAACTTTGTAGTACCTTTAAAGGAATAGTGTAAAGTTCTTTCTAGTCTTGAACAGGTTCAGTCAAAATTGTAGCGCATTTCATTTCCGAAATCGGAACTTTAAAGACCTTTTCAACAGAAATTTGATGAACATATTTGCATACTACCCTTATTTCCGATAATAACAGTGTCTCTCAGGGTGCAGCATTGAACCTTTCAGATTTCAACTCTTACCTATTATACCCAGAGGTGCACTGTTGCACCCCAGTTTTTAATATTGCTCCCTTGTTTGGTCTCTCTTCAGGGTGTTTCTCTTTTTTTAAGTGTTAGAAGAGAGTTCACTGTACGATACTTCCGTTGTGCTTCCTTGGTATGCATTGTTATATAATCACATTCATAATCATAATAATAATAATTAAGTAACATTGACTGCCTTCTGGGCAATACGACATATATCGCCCAAACCGAAGGTGATGGTGATATATGACAAGTCGTATTGCCCTGAATTAGGCAGTCAATATTACTATTATTAACCACATCAGACATCTAGAGAAAACAAGAAACTCTTACTATCTTATACTCTTGAATTATGTAGGCTATGCAGGGTTTCCTAGCATTAGAAGTTGCAAAAACATTGTCAAACCAGCACTGTTCATCCAGTGTTTGACAGATTTTCGATACACTGCAAACAGTTTGCCTAGGGTGTGATTGTTACGTCACAATAGAGTTCGCGCAAAGTGCGCATTTTCTTATACACGATGCGTGATGTAAATTACAGTAGCTGATGCGCGATGTAAATTACAACTGGCTCTATATTATTGCTCTCTAGTTTAACACGCATTTTGCCATTGACTTTTCAGAGCGGGCTAAAATATTTGTTCATTGGTTTACTGTATAACCATAGTGCCCGGCAAATTGCACACAAATCCCATTGACTTTTCTGAGCGGGCTAAAATATTTGCTCATTGGTTTACTGTATAACCATATTGCCCGGCAAATTACACACAAATCCCATTGACTTTTCTGAGCGGGCTAAAATATTTGTTCATTGGTTTACTGTATGACCGGCAAATTACACACAAAATCCCATTGACTTTTCTGAGCGGGCTAAAATATTGTAATTTTGTTGGCTTATCCATCAAACCTTGAGGGCAATAACATTTGAAAATTGCCCTGCTCAGATGTCTGATACGGTTAATAATAAGTTACATTTATACAGCGCATTCCATGATGTGTGAGAGCATGTCTCCTTTTATGCCTCCATTTATGAGGTAGTCGGAGGCATTATGTTTCCGGGTTGTCCGTCCATACGTCCCGTTCTTGTGATCGCGTCTTCTCAAGAACAAACTGATGGATTCCAGCCAAACTTTGGTCATGCACAATGTAACTTGCAGAGCTAATGAATTGATTAGATTTTGGGTTCACGAGATCCAAGGTCAGAGGTCACAGGGCTTATTATGTTTGCAAAAATAGCTCATGATCGTGTTATCTCAAGAACTGATTAATGGATTCCTACCCTACTTAGGTCTTGTATGTATCTAGCCTATAATCTAGGCGGAGTGCCGAGCTTTTTTCTTTGCTGCTAGACTAACCCTAAGCAGAACGTCTGATACGGCGAGACTACGAACCGTGAGTCGCGAAGCGGCTCACCGCCTATAATCACTGGTCTAGCTTTAGTCGTTGTTTTTTTTATTATCGACCATGAATCCGTGGCAGTTTTTCGTACGAAAAAACCTCATGAATACGAAATGAACTCAACCAATCAGAAACACGTATGGAGAAGAGTCTATGCATATGCATATTATAAATCACGTGACATTACGTCATTTTCTTCATCCAAGATGGCGGGTAGTTCAAGGGACAACGATCTTCAGCGAGAAAGTTTATCATATGCGGCCAACAAACTAGGCATTCCTAATGGAAAATTCAGAGAACTGCAGGAATCCGCTATTTGTAGCGTTATTGAAGCCGGCAGGGATATTTTTGTTGCATTACCTACTGGTTTTCGAACGTAACATAGGTGTACCTTATTTGGTAGGGCTGTTGAATGATTCATAGATCCGCCATTTTGAATATATATGAATATTGATTAGCTAGACCAGTGATTATAGGCGGTGAGCCGCTTGGCGGCTCACGGTTCGTAGTCTCGCCGTATCAGACGTTCTGCTTAAGGTTAGTCTAGCAGCAAAGAAAAAAGCTCGGCACTCCGCCTAGATTATAGGCTAGTATGTATCTTGCAGAGCCAACGAATTGATTCGATTTTGGGTTTACGAGATCCAAGGTCAGAGGTCACAGGGCTCATTATGTTTGATAAAATTTATTATCATTAGAATAGATTAACAGATTACCATCAAACTCAGGACATGTATGTATCTTGCTGAACCAATAAACTGATTAGAATTTTGGGGGTCATTAGGTCAAGGTCAAAGGTCATGGGGCTCATTATGTATGCAAACATAGCTTGTGATCGCATTATAATTAGAACAGACGGATATTTTACCATCAAACTCAAAACATGTATGTATCTTGCAGAGCCAATGAACTGAGTAGATTTTAGGATCATGAGGTCAAAGGTCAAAGGTCACACAGCTCATGTATGCAAAACTAGCTTGTTTTCATATCATTAGAACAGATAGACAGATTTCAATCAAACTTAGGAGATATATATCTTGCAAAGCCAATTAATTGATTAGATTTTAGGGTCATGAGGTCAAAGATCAAAGGGTCATACATGTATATGAGAAATGGCTTGTAATCACGATATTCTGAGAACCTGTTAATGGATTACAATCAAACTTGACTTTGAAAAATTCCTTCTGTTTTGGATTGTAAAATTGCTCTAAAACGGAGGCATCATTTTCAACTGCGCGCAGTGGAAGTTCCATCCAATTTCTTGATATTTCATGTCTCATTCATCTTAAAAGTCTAATCTTTCCACAAGAGCAAGTATGGATAGTTTGAAAACTTTCTAGATCTCACTATGTTTGCCTTTTCTGTGATGTAAGCTCTATGGCTATATCTAATACGCAAAGTATGCCTTTCAGTGTTCAACCCATACATAACTTGCACGTAAATATTCACATTAGAACTGTGATGTAAGCTCTATGGCTATATATATATTACACAAAGTATGCTCTTCAGTGTACAACCCGTAAATAATTGCTTGAAATATTCTAATTGGTTACTGATGTTCACAATGTAAATTTCATCTTTTAGTGTGACAAATAGCTAGTCATCAAGTGGTTCTTGCACTTCATAACCCGTTTGGAATCTATTCCTAACTCATGTCCTTGTAATTTTACTCAAATATTTGTCTGTCTGTATGTGGGGTGATTTAGGGTGCACCATTGTGTGTAATATAAAGCTTAACATTGATAAAAATTTGTTCATTTGGGGTAAATCTTGGATCTCTGTATGTATTTTTTAAAAACTTTTCCTGGAAATTAAATGAATAAATGAATATATTGTTCCACACAGTACATGAGCTGGTCAATGGAGAACATCTACACCTGTACTCACCAAATTATCCAAATAGCTACTATGGCAACACCTCCATCCTTTGGCTCTTCCAGGCGAATTCATCAGCTGGAGGCAACTTCTCTTTCGTTGTGACCATCGACGAGTTGCACCTCGACAGCTATGATACTTTGAAGATAGGACAAGGCCATGATGCCGATGGCTTCACTGTAGTCAATTTCACTGGCGTTACATCCCTGTCCAATACACATTTTACCGTCGTTGAAGGAGATCAGCTCTTTATTGAATTCGTGACCGATGACTTTTACGATTCAGGAGCTTTTAGCATCAATATTGGACTCTACTTGCGAGATGGTAAAGTTATTACACAAAATAACAAATTTAATTCTATTTAAAGGGAAAGTCCACCCCCAAAATAAGTTTGTTTCGATAGAGGCAGAATAATAAGAAAATCAGGTGAGTGAAAGTTTGAGCAAATTCTGAATGAAAATAAGAAAGTTATGAATTATTGAAGTTGTGATCAATCAAATACAAATTGGCAACTCTGTGACTTATTATACGAGCTCTCCTTCATTTGCTTTGTGCATAATATTCCATAAAATCATGTTTTCATCGTTATTGATGACGGAATATATATTTGTTCCTTGCAGGGGGAGTATATAAACATATTTGCAATTATTATATTTAGGGTGCATGTATGGTTGAAATTTTTCTTGAGGGAAAATGAAAATTTTAGATTTTTTTAGTACTGAGCAAATGAAAGTTGAGCTCGCATGATACGTCATAGAGTTGCCAATTTGTGTTTGATTGATCACAACTTCAAAAATCCTAACTTCCTTATTTTTAATCGGAATTTGCTCAAACTTTCACTGACTTGTTTCTCTCATTTTTCTACTCCTATTAAAACTAACTTAATTTCAGGGTGGACTTCCCCTTTAAAAAAAGATCAGATCGCATCTAAGCTAAATTGAAAAAAAATGCTGTGATAAAAATAAATGTGCATTGTTTTCTTTCAAGATATTAGGGAGAGGGTTGGTTGCAGCAAGACAGCTGTGCACAGGATTATAGTTAATTTCTTGACCAGAAAATGTGCAATTCAACAAAATCTGCCCTACCCCCTTTGGAGATAACCAATGGTTTGAAAGAGCCATCTTTTTTTGGTGAAATTTTATGGCAGCTCTGACAAATGTAGCCATTAAAGCAATGAATAAGTTCATATAATGGAATGGTTTAAGTTGAGTCTTTCTTCAGGTTATTGCATTTGCATGCATTTGGTTCACTTTCCAAATTACATGTTACATTTCGGCTGGATTAAAAGTATCGGTATATTAATAATTTGAATCAGATGTACATATAGAAATGCATATGTAGATTTGTGACTTGACACCATCATCCGTATTTTACTAATTCAATTAAACCCAACCTTAGGTCTAAAATCATATATAACGAAAGGAAGACTTTGACGTGACTCTAACATCCTTTGTTAAACCCTTTTTGAGCAAAATCCAAAACCGACCAAAGTTTTAAATGTTCCAGTTTATCGATCCTGCCTAACCTTTGGTTTAAATCAACTTGTCACATTATATAGTGAGAGATATAGTGAGAGATATATTTTCTCCTGTTTGTGGGATTGTGTTGATCACCTTTGGGTTTTGTATATGATAAACTGGAGTATGCCATTCATATTAACTCACTTTGTTCTTCTATCTTGTCCTTTGTAGGGAAATTTATATGCAATGCTGGCATTGGCAAAGGCCTCATTAGCATTAACAAAGTATGTGATGGGAGGGTTGATTGTATTGATGGTACAGACGAGACAAATTGTTGTAAGTATTTTATTGTACATGATTCGAAATCCGTTTTTAGAAGGAGTTATATTAGAGATAACTTTGTTTGGCTTAGAAAAACAACGCTCAAAACAGCGGAATCCCCCTTCAAAAGGGTCATTCAACTACTACTTTGGAGTGGATTAAAGTCCAAAGTATTTTAAAGTGATCTGTAATATCACTCCTTAGATAGTGGATTTCCTCTCCTCTGCATTAAAAAAAAGTTATAGAGCAGAAAATGGTACTTCACATCATTTAATTTACATTTCACGTATATCTTCGGCTTCAGGTCATATTGTGAGCAGTCTATTTTTAACACGTTCAATATTAAACCTGATTTGAAAAGCAGATGTTTATTCTAAACAGTAATAGAATAGATTGTCCCAAGAATATTTGCTTGAGTTTGATCACCTTTGTAAATGATGATTCGGGACATACAAAAGGAGAATTATAACGCAGTGGATTAATAGACAAGATATTCTTCACTTACTTTTATCTTTCTTGACATTTTAATTAGCTATCCTGACAACTGACGAAAAGGTTTTCCTTGCCTCCTACACTTATCCTTCTTATGTGAACTATGGAAATGAATACATCTATTCAAGCTGGATCGTTTCATCAGCAGACAGGGCAAATGCTCTGATAGTCCAAGTTGAATATATTAAACTTTATTTTGGTGACTCACTTATCATACGTAACGTTGGTGCAATTACAAGCTGGAGAGAGACCACGTGGTCATTTGCAGATGATACAACCTTTACTTGGAGCGATATTGCAGATAAAGTATTCCCAGAGGGAGAGCTGTGGGTGGAATTCAAGAGCCTGTATCATGGAGGTTTTGGTCTTGAAATACTTGCACTTCCGCTGGAAGGTATTTCTTCCTTTTCTACATACAGTCAAACCTGTCTATAGCGACCGCCCAAGGGAAACACAAAATTGGTCTTTGTAGACAGGCGGTCTTTGTAGACAGGTTTCTTTAGTACATGTTTCAATGAGAAACCATTTTCAAGGGAAACAGAAAATGTGCTTGTTGTAGACAGGTGGTCTTTGTAGACAGGTGGTCACTAAAGCAGGTTGGACTTTAGTATCTAATTTTGTTTTTCACAAGCCAGACTGCAGCTCATCCATAGACCTAAACACAAGCACTTCTTGGGTGTAGCTCATAAAAGCACTTGTGGAAATGCTTTTTTTAAAGAAAAAGATTGGAAGGGCTTGCTTTGCTTTATACATGTACTTGATAGCACTTAATGGGTAGTTGGTCCATGATGGTAAAAATGCTTACCAGTAATATTTTGGCATAGCCACGATAATGTTCAATAGTGCTTTAAGATGACAGTTGTGTTAATATATATAGTTATTTAGGTTGAACACTTAATTAGTCAACGAGCTGGGACCATGGGGAATAAATGTTATTGGAGGGAAGATACCATAAAAGCTTGTGTTGAGAATGTCATGAACAAATAGAAAATAAGTTTACTGTAAAAAGAACGTCAAAAACATAGGATGGTCAGATGAAGAAAAGGAACGAAAAGAGAAAATGAATAAGGACAAAATACACTGTTGGTCGATCATAAAGGTGGAATAATTTTTTTTACCCCAATTTATGTGCCCTTTTGTGAGGCATTAATCCTCATTACTGTCAGTTACGACTTAAGGACGTAGGTCCCCTAGTCGATTAGCATAGTTAGTAGCACACACATGCTTTAGCAGTCATAAAAAAAAAAACACTCAAATCATCATTCAATAAAATCTGAGAATGTACACTAGTATTTAGATCTTTATTTAGATCTAATAGGAATAAATCATTGTCAAAATCATTCCATAAATATGGGTAAAAATAATTATTCCACCCTCATGACCAACAGTGTACTTTGTCCTTATTTGTTTTCTCTTTCGCCTTCTTTTCTTAATCTGACTATCCTATGTTTTTGACGTTCTTTTTACAGTAAACTTGTTTTTTATTCGTTCATGACATTCTCAACACAAGCTTTTATGGTATTTTCCCTCCTTCCTGAATAGTATTGTTTGATGTAGTGAACAGAACAACAAGACCAAGCTCTATAATTATTAGGATCTCTGTCCAGTAGTGCCATGTTTGTGCCAACAAACTGGATCGACCAAATCAATTGATTCATAATATTTTCCCATAACATGAGAGTAATTTTAATAGTTTCATTCTTTTAATTTAATGTAATGTTAGTTGTTATTGCATAATTGTTTTAAATGGGGGCACGCTACAAGAGTCCTCTCTCGCATCCCGGGGCAACGTGTCTGACACGGCCGGTTGTAGCAACTACTCCGAAGATCAAGATAAATTAATCTTGATCTAAGGGGACACAAACGAACGAACAGATGTAGTGATCACTCTTTTACACATTACTGTACTTTGCCAGAAGGAAATATATGTGAATGTTTTCTTGGCAAGGCATGCAATCTAACTTTGTTATGCTTCATGCTTTCTTTAGATATCATAACATGTGATGCCGGAGATAAGATCGCTGCACCTGGAAACAGATGTGATGGAACTGTGGACTGTACTAATTTACGTGATGAGCTTGATTGCCGTAAGATTTGTTGGATTTTCTACTATGTCACTTTGGTTCCCTATGAAAACTGCAAATTATGATAAAGACTAAAGAATGTTTAGATTTTGAAATTATTTCGAAACAGGATCTAGTATCGTGTGACTGGCAAATGTAAATTCTCTTTAAATGCAAATTCACTTTTTATGAGTCATATTAAAGATCACTTTCTTTCAGTTGAATCAACTCCAAATTATAGTGGAATCCACTCCAAAAGTATTGGTTGCATGAGACTTTTGAGGATGAATTCTACAGTTTTGAGTTGGGTGTTCCACTCCAAATGAATTGATCCCTAAAATGATTCCCCCAAAGTGCCTCTCCACTCCTATTCATTTAGACAATAAAGAAGATGTCATTGAACATCTGCAAGAACTAATTCATTTGCTGTACTCTTCATAATCAAAATAATAGAATAATAATGACAGGGTGTATAGATCGGATGATTCTGTATTCATGTAATGCCTATCATATTACAGCTCCTATCTCAAGCTTTAATCTGAGTCTTGGCGAAAATGTTACCATCCAGTCCCGTGGATATCCAGTTTACTTACCTATCACCAGACCACTGTTGAAGACGCGGACATTCAGTGCAGTGGATGGGACAAGGCTACGTTTGGATATCGTCCATCTGCAGATGGAAAGTGTAGACCATTTTTAGCTAGGAACTGGTCTTGACATACACAATGCTTCAACGATTGTGTTTGAGGTACTGTATGTGTAAATTAGATTTTTCGCACGTCCAACAAGCCTTCAAATAGAATGTTCAGATGCACTTGTTAGTTGAATTGAGTCTTTTCGTAATGTAACCCATTAGACCAGTTCAGAGACGGCACATGTACAAATAGGCTCAATTGGGATCAAGTGCAATTCTTCATGAGGATAAATAGATCTTTCTAGATTGGTGTACAAAAAAATAAAACGAGCACAGAAGACGTTATTACTGACATGAGGCATGATACTGTACAGGCACATTATTGGGAAATCCATTCCTAAGAATAAACCACTCCAAAAGAAAAAAAAGAGAAGCAGTCCGACGAAAGTTTGAATAAAATCATACAAAAAATGAGAAAGCAATGCTTTTTTAAAAGTTGTTACCATTATATATATGGGTTATTCAAATTGGCTGAATTCGCAAAGGCAGTAAGCAATTTTAAGTACGTTCATTGGTGTTGGTGTTGAGAGCGTGAAAAGGCTGCTGAACCGAACCCCAACACCGGTGATCAGTTTAATCAGAAGAACTATACCGATCACTTTATCAATAGCTCAACATGAGACGTCACACCTTCACACAAAAAATCTTGATGATAAAGTGAGATCAGTGCTAAATAACGTTCAAATTTCATCTTAAAGAAAATATAATGCTCCCATCAGTTACAGTTATTTTGACTGTACAATGGATTTTACCTTGGGGTGATCGTGAGACTCGTGAAAGATGCCCGCATAGCTACCTGCTGTATGCTGCAACACCAACACCGAACTTGAAATCATGAATTTCCCAATTTATATCAAACTTTCACCATTCTTTTACTCTCATTTTTCCACTTTGATACACCTTGGTGCATTTCCATCCAAAGTACAATTTATATGTACCGGTATGCTAAAACTAAGTGTTTAAAGGCTATTTTTTGTGTAGTCCTGCATATGTTGATTTATGTACAGTTTCAGATTCCCCATGCAGGGGGGCACGCATGAACATTAATGGTAGAAAATAATTCTATTATTCTATCTAGACATATCCCAATTTCAAACATTTGAGCATAAAAGATGGAAGAAATACTGATTTAAAAATTGTTTGTCATGTACATCTCATAATTCATGAAATTGCCCCTACATGCATTTTTTCAATATCATTTTAAACCTGGGCGGCCTGTCTTATAACAAGGTGATCGATTTTGATTAATCACAAGTCCACTCAACCACAAATACATCTGTGATCAATTTGAATCAGTTGCAACTGTTTGTGAGATCATTTTAAACCTGGGCGGCCTGTCTTATAACAAGCTGATCGATTTTGATTAATCACAAGTCCACTCAACCACAAATACATCTGTGATCAATTTGAATCAGTTGCAACTGTTTGTGAGATCGGACCCAGGGCATCGTTTTCACGTAACCTTCATCGTACTTGATTACCAACATGCGATTGAAAAGCCTGTTCATTTTAACTTGTACTTTTGATGGTTTTGTGAAACAATTTGGATGTCAGGCCCACACACAAGTGTGCATGCATGTGTGTCATTTTTACTTATGAGTATCCCCATTTTATAATATGCATTGGTCCCATAAATCAAAAAGCCACAAAAGTGTATTGTCATCTTTTAATAAAAAATAAGAAATCATTGCTATCACCTTACATGTTATATACTTTTCAATTCAGAGAAAACCCTTAACTCTGATAATTACTTTAAATCCACTTTGTAATTTATATTCTGGAATCTAAAAGGGTGAAATTCACCTCTAATTTCTAGTCTTGATTATACATAAACACATTTATCAATGAATTTTTTGTATTTCATTATTTTTTGTTGTTGCTGTAATATGAACATTACTTTGTTACTCATCACATGCTTTTTATTTTTAATATGATTGCCGCTTATAAGAATATTTGTTTGTTCATATTTTTCTTTTGTTTTCTTTTGTCTTAAACCCCTATGAAAAACAGCTATTTGCTAATAAGGGCAATCCTACCCATAAGCAGTGAATAAATAAATCAAATCAAATATTATTATTTGGCAGAATTACATGCAAGTATCTCCAAGAGGGAAAAAAGTACACTCCAATTAAAAAAGGAATATTTCTGTCGCTTTACATCATAGACATTTTTAAGAAGATTAAAAAATCTTTTGTATTTTTTTAGTTATTTATTTTCTACTCTTTATTCTAAATTCAGGGTAGGTACATTCAGTAAGAATGAAATGTCTGAATATTTCCTCACATTTATTTCTAGCTATCACATGACGTTTACACAGGAATTGAAGGAAACAGTCTACTACCTATCATACCGCCGGGATCTGAATTTTGGATTGCATACTTCAGAACTCAAGGGAGTTTTTTTCACACATCTTCCTTTGCATTTGAAGTTACCGCTGTCCAAGAAACAGAAAGAAAATATATTTTATCCCTTTATTTTCCCCCCATTTCCCCCCCCTCCCTCCATCTCTTCTCGTTTAGTCTTCTTCTTTCAGTTATTTTATAATGTGAATTTAACATGATCACAAAGACTATCAAAAACGGACTCAAGAGTAATTTCAATGCAGTTCTTTTTTTCCTATAGAAATCGAATTCTGATTTTGTAATATGGCGTTATTTGTCATTGTAATTTGTTTGCATTTTCAAGGATGATGGATCTGGCTATTGAAATTTGCTTAAGGTTAATTGTGTTTTTAGGAAAGTAAATAACCAATATTTATATATTCATTCATTCATTCAATTTATTCATTTGTCCAATGTCATGCAACATGGATATGTGGTTTGCTCACATGTAAAATAAAGGCTCAGACAAGGTTTAGAAAGAACAGAAATGTGATACAAAACATGGATACATTTTGGTGACGAAAAATAATAGTCGTACATAATAATTACCGTGTTTACACAGTGACTCGGCTCGAGGGTTGAATTCGCGAGCCGCGCTCAACCCGGAAATTTTATGTCATGTAAACGGGATCTCAGTGATCCGCAAGCCTTGTCGAACTCGCCTTTTTGGATCCACCAGAATGGTAGGTTTCAACCCGTGAACCGTGTAAACGGTATATAAGAATTGATTGATGGATCACCGCCAAACTTGGGTCATAAATGAATCTTGCATAGCCAATGAACTGATTAGATTTCGGGTTCATGAGGTCAAAGGTCATGGGGCTCATCATGCATGCCAAAATAGCTGGTGAACGCATTGTCAATAGAACCAATGGATGGATTACTATAATACTCAGGACATGAATGTATCTTGTAGAGCCAATTAAATAATTAGATTTTAGGGTCATGGGGTCAAAGATCAAAGGGTCATACATGTACCGTATATGAAAAATAGCTTGTAATCATAATATTCTGAGAACCTGTTCAAAGGTAATACAAAGTTTTGGTATGGGGTCATGAATTTGGTTCAAATGAACATATTGGAAGCATATGCGATCCTACAATATTCAGTGATCGTTGTCCCGGTTAAAAATCGAGTCTAAAGTGATGATATTGTAAATAATAAACTCTATATGTTGTATAGTGCCCTCTCAAGGTCAATATATTGATTTAGCTATGAAACAATGTTATCTGACTAAAATCGACCGATTTGCTATTACTGTTAGGAATATAAATATCACTGCATATTCTGAGATTTTCATGGTCGCAGCTGCCATTGTATGGGAGCACCGGTAAATTTTTACATTCACTTTTTCTCGAAAACAGAAGTGTTTTAGAGGCTAACTTTTTGGTGCTTGTAATACATCCATAGGGGCATTATTATGTAGCAATATTGTAAAGAATCACTATCCAGCCAATTTTCAAAATTTACCAAAACTTTGTAATACCTTTAATGGATTACAATCAAATTTGAATTTTTAAAATTGCTTCTGTTTTGGTTTGTAAAATGGCTCTATGGCGGAGGCATCATTTTCGACAGCGAATATATCTAGTTTTTGCACAAATGATACGGGTAGGTTGTCAAGACAAAAGTTGCAATCCTTAGAAAAGTGTAAAGAGCCAATGGCAGAAAGAGAGAGAGAGAGAGAGAGATTGATAGAAATTTTGCTCCCGAAGAAGATATCAGAAGACATAATTAACATTTATAGAAATTTCACTGGACCTAGTACATTGTATTATGGACTTGATATTGTATATATAAGCACACATTTTTCAAATGTTTTATTTATTTACACCAAAATTATACATTAGGTCTAATGATATCAAAGAAAGTACACATAACAAATCTATACCACATTAACATAATTAATTCTCATATAAGTAGACACATTTACAATGTACATTGATATATAATGGATTAAAGGATATTGAGAGAAGCTTCACTTTTCATTTGTATGTTAATATACTCTACAGTTCAATGTCCTGCTGGTGAGACAATTTGTGGAGACGTCTTCTTTGAATGTGTTAACTCTACCATGTTCTGTGATGGAGTGAATGACTGCATAAATGGAGCTGATGAAGAGTGTGGTATGTATGCTCAATTCATCATCAGTATTTCAACCCTTTGTGCACAGAGTTTTTGGAAATGCTAGACTGGTCAGCTTCTTTCCTTCCAAACTGTAACATCTTATCTAGTACATGTATTTCAATTTTAGTATTGTATCTGAAAAAAGAATATGCAAACCTAAGTTAGGCTATAAAGTTATGAGAATGTAATGTGGTATGGTAAATCAGAGCTAGCACAAAGGGTGATCAGCGTTTTTTTCTTCCGTAAATAGAATACATCTATAGAAACTATTCTGTATATTTGTGTAGAATATAATTTGTATGGTAGTCACTTCAAACGTTGCTAATTTCAAGATCTAAATGCTTTTTCTTCTTTTTCTTAAATGATGTCTTATGATATATTACAACACGACAGAAAAAGGCAGAGGTCGTAAACAATATTTAACCCTTATTGCGATGTACTTTCAATAAATGTTTGTGAACATTGATACCAAATTATTTAAATTGATTCAAATAACAAAGAGATTCTAAAAATAAAATTGAGGCACTATAAAAAAATTAAGAATAATTCATGTATAATTTTTAAAGTAAGTTTGTACTTGAGTCGTTGTAATAAGATCTTTCAGATGTTGCTAGAAGTCCTCGATCCTTTGATAATAAATTGCACATCATGGCAATACAGGTATCTGTCATATAACAATTTTGGACCATATAAGCATATTCTTTCTTTTAATGATTGTCCAATACAAGAGGTATGTACATGCCATTTCATCAACGTCAGACCAAGTGGATTGTTTCCCAAAAGCAAAATTTATTCCATTTTCACTGTTTATCTTAATTTTGCGTATCAATGTGAAATAAGTGTATAGATTCAATATGTTCAGGAACAAAGCCACAAGAAGAAATATATTCAACGAAAGGATTTTCGATACTATCCATAAAAATGATGTCCCTTGTAAACACCTATTTAGAATGACTTTAGATTCTTTTTTAATGTTTTAGGGATTCTACTGATCGGATCCTCAGTGGAAGAGCATTCCAAAGAGATGGCATTTACTGAATGTCATTTATGTCAACAATACTATGTGATTTCCATTGACTTGATGATTGTTTATATGTCTCATACAGAATGTCCTAGTCTTTGGGAAGTGCGATGTGGTCCATATAGAGCATGTGTCAACCGCAATACCTTCTGCACCAGTTACCATTCCTGTGAAACAGACTGCAGTGAGTTGCCTATGTTTTCAATATTATACAAATATATAAGAATGGAATAATATATACTCTAGTTTGCAATATTAAAGGCCAATTCCAGTCGAGAATAAGAGTTTTTCAGCAGCTTATAAATAAATCAATAGGTCAAGCAATGCATGAATCACACCATAAATGATATATTTTTTTTTGCCGGATATTCTAAATGGAAATTTTTAAATTTGCCACACAAAATCCAGATAGACCATGTGACCGTGTGACCTAGCATCCTCAAATTATGCTGCACGAGCCGCTAATGCAGCTTCATACAGCCCAGACATCATAGGTTGTATAGGCTGGCTCTCTGACAGCACTTTAGCATTATGTCACACAAAATGTCACACACATTGCTAGGCATTGCATGGTGGGGGAAACCGACCTGCTGTAATGATTTATTTATAGAATTAAAAAATCATTTAAAATACTTCCAAGCATCATTTCTCAAAATTAAAAGTATTTTTAGGCATCTGAACTGGTTGTCTCTCCGATGGGCTAAGCTAAATACTCGACAGAAGTACTTCTTTAAAGAATGTTATATCTTATATCTACAAATCAAGAGATTATCTCTTGATTTGTATATCATATCAGATATTATCTGCACTCCAAATGCCATAGTATTCCATTTCCGATCATCTATCTTCACAAATTTCAATAGTTATTGGTCTTTGGTTTTCTGTTCAAACAATTTTTAAAAAAAATTGTTTGTTTATGTTGTTGCTGTTGCTAACTTTTTACAGCATACCAAGGTCGACATTCTTCCCTTATCTCAAATTCAATATGGTGATATAGATATATGGATGATAACACAAAAATGATCAAACAGTAGTTTCATGCTTTTCATGCTTTTATTTAGCTCACAAATTTGTTACAATACCAGCTTACTTCTTTCTCAAGTGAATACGAGACAGATTAAGAATAATAATCTTTAGCATTTTTAAGACAATGCAGAAATACTTTAAATAAGTTACAAGGCACATTACCTTGGAACACTTTACAGAACAGAACAGGAGCAGGACACACACATATATATATATATAAGCAAGTTTAGTAAAACTGCAATTTCTGACAGTGCTCAACTGTGGGAGCAAATGTAGATGTAGAAGTTGGAAAGGTTATACTTTATTGGTGAGAGTTATACTCTTACCTCTTAATACCTCTTAACTCTTACCAATAAAGTTTAACCTTTCCAACTTCTACATATATATCTATATAAGTAATACGCTAAGGCTCCGCGGGGGGGGGGGGGGCGACGTCTCCGCGAGCCTTTGTATTTTATTGTTTTTTAATGAGATCGCCGACCGAAGTTGGTGCAGCTATCTCCTCCTAAACCCTCCCCTCGGGGTACCCGTGCCCAGTGCCATCGTCCGCGGGAGAGTCTACTCTGTGGAATTGGCTATACTACGCCCAAGGTCCTCCGTGTCGACGTCCAGGGCGAAAACAGACGCGACATGCATAATGCAGGATATGGGTGACGACAGAGATACCTCATGGATATTCAACATTACATCCGTAGACACACGACCGATGACTATCCACTCACATTAAGTTGCGTATTAAATGCACGATACACAGGGTCGGGATTACCCGAGTAAAGCATCTTTCTATAGGATATCCTTTGTAGTAGCTGCACAAGCACAAAGCCAGAGAGATACACGGGCTTCCCGTCCACGTCCAAACTTAGAGACCTATTTCCATCATGATTGCCGCGATTTGTATATAGTTCTCGTGAATGGAGGTATGAAATCAAAGCTTATTTTGTGATTATTACGGCCATGTTTAATGAATTTTAATCATCATTTCTTAAAGGAAAGTTTCACAAGAAAATCATTGGACTGACAGTTCAGTCGCAAGCTGCCTTCAGTCAACACACATACATTATGTAACTCCGGGAAGCTCCAACACCGGCGCCGCACGCTTGCGGCGCCGGTGGAGCTTTCCGGAGTTAAGTGCAGTGCTGCTGCTGTCGCGCGGCGTGGACTTTGACTGAGTGTAGAGTCGAAAAGTATGGGGGGCCAAGCAGGCCAATATTTGTACAACTATACAACTACACATACGTCTATCCATCCATCGAAGAACCCGTCAACACAACAGCGTGCGGGCCGAAGTGCCATAATTTTGTCCACCTATACAGCTACAAAACTATGCGACTTTACGTCTACTCAGCCATCGGAGACTATTATTGTCTTATATCTACAGTAAATTACAAGAAAGCATTAATTTTAAATAAGGTTATGAATTGTACTCAACCAGACAGAAGTATGTGAATTCATGCATTGCAAAACAGTTACGTAATGAGTAAAATTGTTTTGTTTTGTTTTGTTTGTTTGTTTGTTTTTTTTTTTTTTTTGGGGGGGGGGGGGGGGTTGCAGAAAGAAAATCTGCATCACCATGCACCATTCTTGCATGTTACATGCAGGCTACAAGAAACATTCTTCAAAGTGGGGGGGGGGGGGGGGATCAGATCGCAGCGAGTTGAGTGTATATATAATATAGGCGTGGGGTCCACGGGTTTCAAGGGGCCATAACCCCCTGATAGCTCAGGGGTTTTAGGCATTTAATTAGGGTCAGATGAGCATATTTTTTATTTGTGACACTGGCAGGTCACTAATTGGCGTGGGGTCAATACGTAGTGTTGCGTACCATCTACGCTTGTCTACGTTACTTATGCTGAGGGACGGAAAGGGGTAAGCAAGATGAACGAAAACAATTCAACATGTTTAATTTTTTTTGCGTACTTTCGGCGTAGAAACTTGACGCAGAAAGTACGCCTTTTTACGCAACACTACGCTACATGCCTACCCAACAGTACGCTACCCTACGCCAGATCGACAAAGCAGTAAAAGCTTTCCACACAGTAAGCAACCATAAGCAAACATGTACGCCAGCCTATGCATAACCTACGCAGGGACTATTTTCCCATTAATACGCAGCCTAATTTCTTCGTAGTCGGTACGCCACACTACGGAACTCTACGCAGTTCCAGTTGCTTATAGAATAACTACTGGTACAGTTGGATCATTTTTTTATTTTTTTATGTAAGGCCAAATAAAAAAAAAACATGTTTAGCGTCCTGTTTTTTTGAAAAATAGGAAGGAGACCCTTTTTTTTTTTTTTTTTTTCTTTCAAAATGGCCGCTCAAAATGGCCGCTCCGTACATTTTTCCTGACATTCGGGCTATTTTTCAAGATGGCGGCCGACAATCTTTTTTTTTTTAAATCAGAAATACATCCATTTTAGCAGTGTTTTTTTTTTTTAAATTAAAAAAAATTAAATAGGAGGCAGCCCCCAAAAACGAAGCGGGCGGGACGCTAAACATGTATTTTTTTTTTTAATGGCCTAAATGGCAAATAAAGTTCTCGGTGGTTTTAATTTAGACAGTTTCTATATATCTATTTACACCCCCGCCCCCCTCTAGAATCCCGCGGATTTCCGCGGGTCCTGCTAGTATATATATATATATATATGCATACACCAGTCCTGTTCTCTCTCTCTCTCTCTACTTCTTTTTTATATAGAGTGGAATGCATTCAACTGCAGGTTTTCTTTCTGCCTTAAGGGTCGTTCAGATATGACGCAGTCAGTAAACAGCCGCTATTTTCTTATGTGTATTATTTATGAATGGCAACTGTGCACAGCAAAGGTCCTGCAAGTATTCTCTGAGCCCTGTGTTATGATACGTATGATACTTTGCGTCATCATAGAAAAAAATTTCTGCATTTTGCGCCATCATATCTGACAAGGCCTTGATTGATATTGTTAATCTTTCTCAAATGCAGCATTTGCTTGCAACAATGGGCAGTTCATTCACCGAGGATTTGTGTGTGACGGATTCAATGACTGTGGAGATTTTACAGATGAGCGTCAAGACTGTGGTAATTATAAATTAGTTAACATCATAGCTGCTCATAAGAGATAGTAACGTCAACAGAAGTATTTTCCCGAGTGGTTATGTCATTTCATGGAGCTTCTGATAGTTCCCTCCCATAGAAATTGTAGGTAGGCGTGAACTATTTGGAGCTCTATAATTTGACCTATGACATCACTTGCCAACACATAATGCATGTGTGTCAACTATACTTCAATACGCTATGATTATCATGTCATCACTAATCAGTTAATGTTATATAATAATGTATTGGTGAAGAGGTCGTGCCCTCTGGGTGAGAGCAAAAAGAAGGTAGGGGGAGGGGAGAGACAAAGAAAAATGAAGAGGAAGAGAGGAGTAATAAATTAAATGTATCATAATCAGAGAATGCTGAAAAGCCAACATACATGTATATGTACCTGCCCATTGTAGCTGGGGTAATTTAGAAGCACAATTAAAATATCTCCTCTCTCACTCTCTCTGTCTGTCTCTCTCTTTCCTCTCTATTTCTCTCTCCTCTCCCTCTCTTTCTCTTTTCTTTTCTCTCTTCCTTTCTATTTATTTCTGCTCATCCCCCTCACTCTAACTCTCATCCAGAGGACATGACCTCTAATACCATTAGCCAATACATTACTAATGTTGTAATTTAATTTTCATTAAGATATTTGCTTTGATTATACCTTATTTCTATTATGAAGGACGTAGGAAGGGGGTTAATTTTGATTTTATTTAAAGGTGATGAATCAGAAAAGTGAGAATTATTTGGATTTCAGATATTTTTATTCCTTTTTTTCTTCTTCAATGGGGTTATTTTAAAGAAAAAGCGTGTGTATCATACTACGGGGTTTATTGTGTTTAGCTGTCAAACAGAAACTATATCAAGCTTTCATATCAAATAATTTTTGGAGCAAATTAGATTATACCAACAGTATTTAACATGGAACAATTATCTTCATATTTCAGAATGTGCAGCCCATCAGTATGATTGTGGTGAGAAATGCATTTACAAAAACAACGTTTGCGATAGCTTCGTAGACTGTGCTGATGGAAGTGATGAAAAGAACTGTTGTAAGTGAAACTCATCTTTCAAGGATTATTTATAGAAGGATAAATCATAGTGAATTGAAACCTCTGAAGGATCTTTATTTCAACTGTTTTAATTACTATATATACTGTGTATACATATTTGTGTGTATAATAGTATTGTGTGCGTGTGTGGGTGTGTGTGTTTAGTACCAAGTGGGCGCTATTCTATGATGTGTTTTCAATCACACATGAACATGAAGACCATGGAGGTTAAGGGGACAACTATTTGTTTGAAATCCATAAAAAAAAGTTTCAGATTAATGGGAGTATTCAGTCTTGACAGGTGGCATGTATTTTTAAGAAGTTCATCTGAATGATAGAGTAGGTTATAAGTATCGCACACATGTATTCAAATTGTGTGCGAAACTGAAGACTGGCACAAAGTAAAGATTTGAGACATTTCACTTTCTTCCAAATTTTCTGGTGTGTCCCTCACAGCATGGAACTATAGTAATTCTTGTATATTTCTTTTCTTCAGCATGCCAAAGCTTTCAGTTTGAGTGTGCCAGTGGAGAATGTGTTAATTTCTGGCAACTTGGTGATGGAGCATCTCAGTGTAGTGACAGCTCCGATGAAATTACAGAAAACAGTCAATGTAAGTCTCTTTTATTCAAGAAAATGATGTACAAGTATGTACAATGTTCATTTTAATCTGTAGAACTCAATTTAGATTACAGACACTTGTCAAGTCAACATAAGTTTTGTGAGATTGAGATCCACCTTCCTTTTTTTTTATCTACGTAATAAGTCTCAATTATCTTCCATATATCAGCTTGAATGCAAAACGACATTCAGTAGCAATTAACCTTATTTGTTTACTTTGATGTGTGAATACAGGTTGTAGATTTTTACAAAAAGATAGATACACATCTGCATTTTAAAATGATGTGCTGAAATTGTATTGTGTAAAATTAGTATAACAATAAATGTATAATTTGTTTAGTAATGAACATGTCCAGTTCATAAGATGCCACAGAGAATGATAAATAGTAGCCAGCTCTTCAGCTGGATGCTTTTTTTCTTCCCTGATCTATTTGGTTAAATTCAGATAAAACATTTAATGGTAGGCTTAATAGCTTGCACTTTTAAAATATTGTTGCCCTTTGCTGCAAAAAACTGCCAGGGCAAGATACACTGACAAACGTAATTACTATCTTATAACACACAGATAAGTTAAATTTGTACTTACGTGCTTTGGTCTGTGCAGATACTTTTTCACAACCCCACTTGCCATTCATTTACATGTAGAAAATAAAAATCCTGTACTGATTAAACCACGTCATACCTGAAGGAGTCTCGATGGTATTTGTGTAATTTATATGTCTTTAATATTTCTCTTATATCCATAGACTGTCCTGGCAATTACTTCCAGTGTCATAACTTCGGCAGCTGTCTAGCCCGCAGTGACGTCTGTGATAACCAGCAAGACTGTACTGATGGAAGTGATGAATGGTTTTGCTCTAGTGACCCACCAGGTACATTAGTGTTTCATTACCCATTGCACAAAGGGCATCATTTCCATTGCATTATTACCTCCATTAGTTGGGCCTGGAAAGGCAATTAGCCAGTGCGCAATTTTTGTTAAAGCGTTCTTTGCACTTTTTGCCTTGCAATCACGTTTTAGACAATGTCACCCTCACAAGCATGGTGCTTCAAAATCTTGGTACATTTTATATGATGCTCCTAAGCTCCCAATCGAACAGGAGATGCATTCGGTCCAGTTTGTATGACGGGGGTGTTATCATAAGCAGCATATATATGGTAACATGATCACAAAGAATTTCAAGAAATCAACTCAAGGCCAATTTTAATATCCCATTGTCTTGCCTTCAGAAATCATTTTCGGATTATGTTGCATGTCATTTTCATGTTACTACAATAGTTAAGATGACACAAAAGGCTATTAGTCAGTTTGTAGATACTATTTCCACATGGGCTGAAGCAGCTAGGTAGGTCATTTGTATAGATCTGTAATACCCACCAAGATGAATACAGGATCCATGTTCATGAAGTTATGTAATCATTATTCATTTATGCTCCTAATGTACACTGTATGATACACAGGTCGAATTATTCTTTTCAAGAGGGCAAACAGAAGTTATTCATGAAGAACTTTGGCAGTGGATATTCTATTAAAAATACATTGATACTTCTCCATGTTTAAAAGACTCAGGATATTTTTACCATCTGCTATCTATAAACTGGTCTATTGACATTGCCTGAGGTTGATTTTTCTTAAGTCTTTACAATTATGTTTAGTATTGATGGTGCGGATCATATTCTAATGCTGCCACCACTACATTACAACTACAATATTTGCCATCAATTGGGCCCTCATAATAGTCATGTCATCAATTCTATTATTTCACTATTTATCTCTTTTTGAACAAGCCAGTCTAGTTTTTTTTAAGGCTAACATCACATTATGTATTTCATTAAGGTGTATTTGCACTTTTCACTTTATGATATCTCATCCGGTCATCGACTAAAATGTCTTTTTCTTTTTTCTTTATTTTTTTCTTTTTTCTTTTTCTTTTTCTTTTTCTTTTTCATTTTGTGTATCTTTATCATGAATGTCTTTAAATCTTTCACAAATGGGCCACTGGCTGTAACAAAAAGAAAGATGATAAAACCTTCCTCTCGGTTCAATTCAATATCCAGGAAATGATGATAATATGACGTTGAGCATTCTTTAACACTAGTTGACACTTATTATATTTGTATAATTCATATGATATAATTAATTTAATTAATTAAATAATAATTTTGTGTAACCAACAGGGTTTAGAGGGCAAACACATCGTCCTTAAATCGGAATACATGTCAGATTGCCTAAAAACTGCCATAATTTGTATCATGTTTTCTCAAAATTTCCAGCTATCATACTAATTTTAATGTAAATATAATGCCCTATCTATCAAGTGATAAATGATATGATTCAAGAAGGGAAAGGCAAGAAATGCAGACGAAAAAAGCATCACTAAATTACACAGTATTTATGAGCCTCATTGTTTCATAAAAAAACATGAGCAGGATACCAACATATAAATTTATGTATTTTATTCTATTTCGTCACAGATGAAGTAGTCCTTAACACAGGAGAGTGTTTCAACCTGACATCACCTTCATATCCAAACGACTACTCTAACAATCTAAACTATATCTGGACTATAAATGGAGCAGTTGGGGACTCTGGTATACGCA
The DNA here is from genome assembly GCF_000002235.5 of Strongylocentrotus purpuratus. Classification (NCBI taxonomy): domain Eukaryota; kingdom Metazoa; phylum Echinodermata; class Echinoidea; order Camarodonta; family Strongylocentrotidae; genus Strongylocentrotus; species Strongylocentrotus purpuratus. The sequence goes on along the minus strand of NW_022145599.1, from coordinate 28,162,419 downwards.
TGAAATTTGATGTCTTCTCTTTAGAATCGGGCTATGATTTCTTGGATATCGGGGTTGGTACTTTTGATGGACATTACCTTTACCATTTCACTGGGACGTACTCTATTAAAAATCATGGCATTGCGGAGTTTGCTGTGGGGGCCTCTAAATCACTTTCAGACACTATTCGAGAATCAGAGTCAGATGGTCGGAAGAAGCGATCAGTTACTTCTGATTTCTGCAATGCCTCCACATCTTACTACGATTACGGAAGTTTCCCCAATGTTATCCATCTAAACAGTACAAAGATGTGGCTACGAATGACAACAGATGGAAGCTATGTCTATAAAGGCTTTGTCTTGCAGCTCATTTCTACAAGATTTGAAAGTAAGTCTGTCAATTAATTCTAGAGACCTTCATCATGCTGTATTTATATACAAAAATACAAGAAATGCATGTAATTGTTATACAATTTCTTCCTTACAGAGCATTATTATTTTTTGTATATTTCTCGTACTCTAAGCAGAACTCTAGCCTTCCTTTTTTCTATATATATATATATCTATCTATATATATATATATATATATATGTGTGTGTATGTGTGTGTGAGGGTATGATAATGGTCACAGAACAAAGGATTAAGTTTAAAAGCAATCAGCCCCTGCCCTCCTTCAGCTTTTATTTTGCTGAACAAGTTGTTTTGCTTCATATTGCTTTTTTTTCTTGAGCAAAATTAAAAGCTGATGAAGGGCTGATAGCTTCTCAACTCAATTGTCGTGACCTGCTCTATCATGTGACCATAATCATACCCTCACATATTTATGTTAAAAATAGTACCGACCGGTAAAAGCATCCGTACCTATCCTGCTTTATATAATATATGAACATACCTCTCATTGTGGTGATATAAATTGGCAAATTAACAGAAATCACAAATTGACCAGACAAATGAATGTTTATAATCAAATTGAAAGATGAATAATTTCAATTGTACATGATTTGAGCCCCATTATTCTCAGTAAAACCATGTTAAACTTTGCTTAGGCAGAATGATTATAGATATGATGCTCCGTACAGAGGTCTAAATCAACACACTATTGCCTAAAGGGCTTTCTCAAGTAAATTATTTAAAAAATGATGAATAAATGTATATATTGCACACTTATCCATCCTAGAGGATGCAAATGCGAAGTACTATTATTATCCAGGCTTTATGCCTCAGTCACACCTTTGCGTATGTTGCTGCGTATTGCTGTGCTATGCGGGGTATATCAATACGCAGCCGTGCCTAGCAATACGCAGCAAATTTGAAGGTAGCAGTCACACTATTGCGTATCTAGCTCATAGGTAGCTCGTATGCCGCTCGTACAAAGACTGCCTACGGTTGCCTATAGCCACATTATAGCTCGCTGTTAGTCATAGCAGTACGATTCAATACGCAGTTTGCTCGCCATGTTGCGTATGTAGCTCGTTTGCTGCTCGCTAGCCGCTCGCTCCAGTTGGTCTCGTCGCGTGTTCGCTCGCTCTAGCTCGGCATATGTAAAAATACTTGTCATTTTGCGAAAATATAATTTAATTATAGTAGCGCTTATATTAGTAAACAATTTTGTAACGTCCAAAACAATTTTCAATTTGAAGTAGCAGAAAATATATGAACAGCAGGACATATCTATCATAACATTTAGTTAACATCTCATGGCGGCTACCCACCAAAACAAAGAAATTTGCAATACATTACTACAATACTATTTTATAGTTAAAACCAATTTTCCGTTAACAGTTGTAACGTCCGAAACAAAAAATACCAATAAAATGATGATTATCCATATTTTAGGGTATCTAGAGTGAATAAATTATTATGAAATAAGATATTATATGTCTTAACACAAGTCAAAACACAAATCAGGTCTTTCAAATCCATTAATTTTTTGTAAGCACAAGAATGGTGTTTCGGACGTTACACAATTTTATTGTTAACACAAAGTCGACAAATTTCAAATAATTTTCGATCATATCTGCAAGTAACGAATTTACAATGGACATTCCTGTTAAAAACACTATTTTGATGACTTTATTTCGATTTAAGTATAAAAATGTGTAGAAATATGATGCCAAAAATCAAATAATCCGTAAATTATCTAAATTTTCTGCAAAATTGACTTATAAAACATAAAACATTGAAGCCGCACTTTGTGATGCAAGGCATGGCTGGCTGCTTTTGTATGTCCTTAATTGTAATTTATCAGAAAAAATCTCAACAAAAGTGACTCATAAAAAATATTCAGCCACTTTAACAGCACTTTCTGGTATGCTGTTAGCACGTTTCGGACGTTACATTAAACTGTTAACAGACATTTTCATACTTAAACTAGTTCAAATGAGGGGCAAAGATAGACGTGAGAATAGCAAATTTCAATTGTTCAACTTCTCCTTTTGCTATTTACATTGGTGTGTGTTTGCAAATCATGAGGTTTTCATTTTAATAGAGGTTGTTCCAAATGATGTCATATAAACCAAAGATTTTATGGTCAATATACACTATTTGGTAGGCTACAAAACTCAAAATCACCCACTTAAGCAATACCCAGTGTACATGGTCATGACATGTATATGATACAGGTATACATGTATGAAGTTGATAAGATCAAGCAAATTAAAATGTTTTTTCTAAAAATTTATGGGAAATATGATATGTATTTTTATCTGAAAATACATGTAAAAAAGGGCACTCAGTACATGTAACTAATCTGTGTAGAAAGGATTACTACTGCCATTATCCAAAACTGGAATTGGCAATTACGCTTAATAATGATAACAATTTATCAAGCAATTCAATGAAATTGGCTTGCACACTACATGACACACTCATCACTCATACAACACTAATCAGTAATAAGTATCCGATTCCTATTATAGAAACTTGTACAACATAATGTTAAAATGGCTGTAGATCTGCCAAATTTCCAAATGACAAGAAAATGGATTACCAATTTGTGGGGGTAATTAATATAATAAGCATGAACATGAAAATAAGGTGTAGCCTCTTCAAAATTAATTAATTCATAATTTTTTCCTTTCATTTGATGAATTACCCTCAAATGTACTCGTCTTTTACAAATACTTTTCAAATGCTTGACCCTCCCAACAAATTTACATGTTAATGATCATTTCATGATCCTAAACATACATGTATATGTATATGTATAGTATCTTCCTCAAATTTATGCAAAAATATTGGGATGTACAATAAATTAGGATTCCCATATTTCTTATTACTTAAATGGCTGGGGATACTTTTGTATGCTTTTATTATTTTGTTAAAATTATTTTTTCTATAATGTTTTGCTTACACTGTACATACTGTACATGTATGTGATAGTGATATTATTGAATGACACACTACATGAATCTAGTTTAAGGCAAAGTACAAAGCAAGCCGATTAAACATCTATGTTGTAAAGTTTGTAGAAATTGATGATCTGATTGAAATGTTCACATCGTGTAACATCCGAAACAAACTATAGCATATATTGCACTGTTGTTCATAACCTGCAAAAGAGAGTATGTTTGTAAGTGAATTTTTCAGGAGTTGTGATGACTACAATTGCTATTAGCTTCATATTTCACTTTGTTAGATCACATAAGCATTTTTAACTAGACGTTCCTGAAATGAACAGTATACCTTACATAAATTGAGTAGTCAATGAAGATAAACTAGATATATGTGCAAAACTAATTAAAACTGCACAATTTTTTCAATAAATGTTAAAGAAATATTTTTCTGCAAACAATTAATGTAACTTAGGTCAATAATACCTAAAGAAAAGCAATTAACTTGAATAAAGTTATGATGTTAACAGTGTGTAACGTCCAAAACACCAGTGGTGAAAATTATTAGGCAATGCACTGGTTCCCCAATTTTTTTGGATGTATTTAACTTATATCATCAGTTGTAATAATAAAATAAGTTTGACCCAAGAAAAAAGCATTTTACCTATTGAAATAAAAACTTTTTATTGTCAAAACCCTAATTTGGAGCTATTTTTCACTTTCAAGGGACACAAAATCTGTATTTTTCGAGAAACTCAAAAATTTGCATAAATAATCTCTGAAACATATTCTTAAAGACCAACATATTTGTTGGTGAAGTTAATAGCAAATGAGTTTTATATCACAGTTATTAGATATGCTATAGTTCACAATAAAATTGTAAAAACTCAAAGTATTCATACCTGGTGAATAAATAAGGAGATAGATTTAAGGTCCAAAATTTGCATTTCTCAAAAATATGAATAGTCCTGATCCTAAAAATACATGTTTGAAGTGAGTAAACATAATTTCATTTCGGACCCTATTCAGTGTGGACACATTTGGTATACCGGGTATGTTAAAAAAAACCAGTGCCATATGCAATCCTACAATATTCAGTAATCGTTGTCGCTGTTGAAATGGAGTCTAAAGTGATGAAATTGTAAACAATAAAGTCTTCATGCTGTATAGCTCACTCTCAAGTGCAAGATATTAATTTAGCTTTAAAACAATTTTTTGGACTAAAATATACTAATTGGCTAATCCCGTTTGGAAATTATATATCACAACTCCATATTCTGAGATTTTCATTGTCGCAGCTACCATTGGATGGCCATTAGGCGCTATTTGAAATTTATCAAAATTTACCGGGAGCAGTGGTAAATTTTGATATTCAATTTTTCTCAAAAGCAGGAATGTTTTAGGGGCTAAATTTTCTATTGCTTAAAATACATCCTCAAGGGCATCCAAATATGTCAAAATTGTGAAGAATTGCTATCCGGCCATTTTCAAAATTTCCCCAAACTTTGTTTTACATTTAACAATTATGCTGATAAATCTTAAATCATTAGAACTATATCATCTTTGAATTTAAATACGGGTGTTGCTTTCAGAATTCTTGTATATTTCTGTCACATTTTGAAATCTGGGCCCTGTTTCATACAACTTGATATCAATCACAAACGCTAAATTGTTATGACAAATTTGCTCTCAGCCAATCAAATGCCATGGTTTCAGTAGCTTATAAGAGTTATTGTAAATTTTTATTGATAGCAAGATTTATGAAACAGGGCCGTGGTACATTAAGACGTGCAACTTTTTTTTTGAAATTAGAATAACCAAAATATTATTATTTTTCAAATTCATTTTCATTGATATCACTATTGAAATATTTCAGAGAATGGTAGCTTTTGGGAGTGAAGTTCTTTGGGAGGGCAATGCATGGCTCTAATACACTTTGTAATTTTGATAATTGTCTTTGATTGTGGGAATTATTTCATATCTAATAAGAAAGTCCATTAACCAATTGCTTCTTCTTTTTTTCTTTAGGTGAATCCTTTGAGTGTTCAGATTTGTCGGTTCTTCCAGCAGATAAAAAGTGCGATCACATAGCAGACTGCCCATTTAACGACGATGAACACGAGTGTGACATTGGTAAATTCCAAGTTTATATATTCTTTTTATTTTGTACAGAATTCTGGGATTTGCAAATGAATTTCTCAATGAATAAACCATTACCTTACTATTAAAACTATAATACAGTGCGTACGTCCCAGAAAAAACGAAACCAAGAATTATCGATGTTTTACCATAACTTTATCACATTTATAATTAATAAATGACACATATTTGGAAAGCTTAGATCCTCCTCATTCATTTTTCTTGAATGAGGTGTCATATAAAAGGTCAGAAACTCAACTTTCTAGAAATGTGATTTTCTCTTTGAAATTCTGATACCGCCCGCCAAACGACTTTTCGGTTTCCTCTCTTCAAATTGAGTTTAATCACTCATGCTTGAAATATGCATTATTATTATTATTATTTCCAAATATGTGTCATTTATCAATTATAATTGTGATTAAGTTATGATAAAACATCGATAATTCTCGGTTTCGTTTTATCTGGGACGCACTGTATTACCTTGATTCTAAGGTTTTTTTTCTCCATACATTTCTGACCATAACAAGTAGTCTCATGTACCAGGAGACTGTCCTAAGTTGATTGCCTTTACTGTAGTTGAGATCACATCAAATGTCAAGGAATTTTTTATTTCAATATTCTTTGGGGATTGATCACCTAAAATATAAGACATACATTGTCTCACAAGGTGATTAATTAGTAGTACTTCAAATATTGCACAGCACCTGTCGAAAGGATATATGTAAGACTATATACAAAGTAATGTCGCTTCTTTGCGGATTAAGTAAAAAGGAAGAAAACTCATACTCTCTATAAAGTAGTAAAGCCTTAGAACCGAGTAGAGAAACAAGCGAAGAAGTAGGACATGAATTAAGATGAAGCTGAATTAGCTTTGGTGCAGACTGAAGGCTCTCTCTAGAAGATGTGTGCTCTGTAAGAACAGCTCAGGAGAAGTGATGAATATAGGTGTGGCAAGCAAGTGTAATATACTGAACATGCTATACCAGTACCTTGGGTGGTTGCACATCCCAACACGTAGGCCCGAATTCACAACGGAGGTTTGTGGACAAAGGTTTGACAAACCTTGGTCTGTAATTCCCAAACCTCAGACCAAGGTTTGTAAAACTAGTCTCAGCCACAGGGTTCCTAACATATTCTCATGGGCTAGGGTTTAAATGTTAAGAATTAAAAAAACGGTTGAACTAAGCATTCTTAGTACGATCCGGACATCTTAATGAGCAATCTTGAAAAGATGATGGTTAGAACATCTGTGAAATAAACTTTTGAATTGCATTTTCATGAATTAATCGAACCAAACTGGCGCGCCGATGCAGAAAGTGTTATACCCACACTTGTGTAGTGCTGGTGAAGCACTCAATCTGACCAAGAACAAATTGAAATCGGCACCTGAAAACCTTTGTTAGATTAATACATCTAAGGTTGTGAAGGGCTCTTTTAAATCAACTGTAAGCGTCTTATTGTTTTTGGGGCTACAAATTCTTATCAATAAAATCGCCTAATAATAATAATGATTTAATATGAATTCAGTTTTTATTAATATATTTGATTAATATATTAATTCATTCGATTGCAAGTCGCACATCCTCCTTTCATGCCGTTTTAGTTTTGTCTTATATATTGTTTTCTATATTTAAAATTCTTAAGTATATACTTGTTAATTACTATAGATCTATATAGTTAATTTGTTAGAATGGTTAATCAATTATGTTAACTAGTTCCCCATTTGTTTCCCTAACTTGCCATTTTTTTTCACATCAAAATTGTAACTGGTAAATGATTCGTTTCCATATAATAATAATTTTAAAAAAATCCTCTATGGCCATCTTTTTTTTTCTCTCCCTCCCTGTCACTTTCTCTGTTCCCGTCCCTCCTCTTTCTTTCTACCCATTTTTGTTCTCTCTCTCTCTGTCTTCTTCTCTTTCGCAATGAAACACATAATGCAAAACCATGCGAACTCCCCCCCCCCAAAAAAAAAAAAAACGGGGGGGGGGAGAGAGAGAGAGAATCTGACGCATATCTTTTTCCGTTATCTTTGTAAATATATGAAAGCAAGAATATTGTATTTGTATTTTCATGTTTTACATAAAAAATTGAGCATGCAACACGATAGTAATTTACCGTTTGTTCAAACAATGCAGTTCACATTTGTACATTTTGTAGCATGCTTATATGAAATATAGCCCACTAGAGGATTAGAGCTCTGGAAGGACAATTAAAAGTCTCACTGTACCGCTATTAGCAGAAAGAATATCACAAATAAAACAAAATGGGTGACGAAAATTCAAATTTGCACATAATAGTTCTTTAATTCTGACTTCGCTTAGTACAGTAAATAATATTTGTTCGAATACTCTCCCCTAGCTGACAACCAAATAATTTATATTGACCCACCCCTCAACTCAGCAGTGTATACAATGCTTATTATAGTTAAATCGGGTGCATTTAATCTATAGAGAACACTTAATTACAAATACCGTCAGAGTGACAACAAATACTTATCAACTAAACATAACATCAAAAATATTCATAAATAATCAACAGTTCAACACCCAGGTTCTTGATGTAATGCTGCATAACTACGAAGTATTGTGGGAACACCAGGGAGGGGCCGTATTTTGAAATACATTTTGAGGTAATTCCAGTTGCAATCGAGTTAAATCTGTATTTTATAACTTATTACCGTATACATTGAAATTTTTTGTGGAATCCTTAATTAAATAATGTATAGCTCACTAAATAGATAGATAGTGGTGGTTATTTTACTTGACAGCTAAGAAAGCAATAAATGCTTGTTAGTAAGCTCCAGTGTCAGCTGTTTTAGGCTATACTTGGCCAAACCAATGCTATATTTGCACAACGTGAATTTCCCCAATATGGGCAACAGGAAAGCATAAAAATAATTAATAAGTGTCGACCTTCTCTCTTAGATTGATGAGGCATGGAACGTCCTCATCCTTGCATTTAATAAATATGCGTTCAATCACACATCTCCCTTTTTTTGTGTGTGAAGTGTTAAAGCCCCACTGTACTACTTGTAGCTACTTGCTCCCTCTATATAGAAAACTTCCCCAATCTGTGCCTGTTAATCCCCCATGATCCTCTTTTTCTTATGTTAATTGAGAAACGAATTGATGAGATAGCCTCCCGTCAGTGACCTCGCTGGGTTGTCTAATCCTCTTTGGCTGAACTAGTACAGATGGCCTTTAAAGCACATCTGTGGTCGACCCTCTGAATGAAGAAATGGCTTCTGATGAGGCAGGGAAGGCATGGATACCTGCAAAATTGAATGGACAAAATAAACAATATCATAAACAATATTCTTAATTTCAACTTGTTCATTTTTTTTCTTGGAGGGGGTGGGGGGGGGGGTGATACTATAGAAAGGATACAATGTATTGTACACATAATCAGGAATTATTCAATCCTGTGTCACTAATACAAAAACTATGAGGTTCCACTTGACAACAAACTAATCAAGTTGCATCCAGATATCAAAAACATTAATTGTGATTTGTGAACTGAAATTTAAAAGCACATATGAGCTCGTTTGAATTAATAACTTAATAATTTACATATCACATGTTGGCCAAAATACAAAAAAAGGAAACAAGATTGAGTAAGAAAAAGAATAAACAAATGTTTTCATATGAAGAAATAAGCTACCTACCCTATAGTCTATCTCCAAGAATCAACTGTTATTCATATGCCATATGTATAAGCTGTCAATTTAGTGCACACTAAGAAAAGATTCTGGCATCGTGGCTGCTACCAGTCCAGGCCACCTTGCAACGATACTAGTTATTTTCCCAGCATAATCACAGACAACCTGTCAATATGAAATAACATGTTGGCATTCATTAGTTATGAAAACTCACTCATTTCACACTTCAGATAGGCCGTGAAATGTATAAATTTCACTTGTTATTTATGGTAATTAATGCAAATGCAGTTGAATATGTGATAATTGCTTTTCAACATATATTTATACAACAAAAATTGGAAGAAAATGCTAATTACCCTATATTTATTGACTGATGAAATATTTCTTCATTTTTAACTCATTTTTTCATTGTTTATCTTGTAACAATGTAAAAATGTAAACAAAAATAATCTCACTTTTAACAAAACATTTTGAGCCTAAAACAACAAATGCTTTGTGTGTGTGGGGGGGGGGAGGGGTACCCACTCTCGCATCTTTTTATTGGAAATGAACCTGTTTGTTTTTCTATAGTTTAAAATATATAGTAAAAACAGTGGCCCGATTGCCATGGCCATCAACAAAATATCAGAAATCTAGAGGTCATATCCGTATTGCCAATAGAAGGATGGAACAAGTTTTGATTTTTCAAATTTCCCTTTCGTTAAAAAGATATTAACGAGTGTTAGGATTTTTAAGTTTAACTATCCATTGGATATTCTTAACTGTGTACAAAGGCAGTGAAATGAGTACCTGTACGCGAATATTACTTTAATATCCATTTGGCCACTAGAAATCTTGCATTGGTCACCAATGAATTAGCATGGATGTACAACACACAAGACTGAAGAGTGTATATATCTAATGTGAAAATTTTGCAAGGTACAAAAAAAAGGTCTAAAGGGAAAGCCGTGCTGGATCCAGTCATGATGTATTCATTTATTCTCACCTGAACATCGATGGAGTACCTGTTCTTCCTATTGAAGTAGTACCTGGCTCTTGCCCCACCAGGGCTCCTGATGTAAACATGTGTCCCATCAACAGCAACTCCTGGAAATCTGCAGTACTGGAAAAACTGCTTCTGAATAGTAGTCACTTTTTGCCTTGTTGTAACTTGTACTTGTAGGAAACTTCATGACTTGTCCCTTTCTTCTGACAACAGCTTCGGAAACATCCCTCACTACTCTCCATTCGGCAAACAGATGAATATGACACGGCATGCCGCCTCCTCACGGTGCATCCTTTAGATCGAATTACCTTTTTAAAAAAATTTAAAAAACAAGCATTCAAATAAATCATTTTTTTGCTGGTTTATGCTATTATATTTTTACATTCCCAACTGTCACTGTCATTAAAAAAAAAAAAAAATACTGATTTCTAGATGTGGTGTAAATCAATTTAACGTAAAAGACAAAATTGTCTAGACCTATGCCTTTTCTAATCTCCTTCACGGCTTCACCTTTTGTGAAATTTAAGCAACAAATCACAAACTTGTTTCCAACACATAATCTGAATAATTTCCTCATGTATTAAAGCCAAATAACAGTATTGGGAAATGCCCCACACACAAGTTATGAAAATTAATGCTTTCATAACCTACCATGTAAAAGAATAAATATCATAACTAATCTTTCAATGTGTGGAATATGACAGAAAATGCTTAGAAATTGAATAAATTTATGTAAACGCACATGTGCATGGCATTAGGGGCTCGCACGGTCGTAGGCAGACCAGCGGAGCGGGGCAAACGAACAGTGAATTTAGGCGGTCAACATGAATTGAAATATTTCTGGATTTTAATAACGACACTAGGGTTGGATTTTACAACAGAAGCCCTTTTTTATAGCTATGTTAACAATATTCATCAAGTAGTTTGGCCATGTTTTCGCGAACTTTCCCAATACAGAATTTGAATTCAAAGTACCTCAATCTAAAACAAAAGGCTCATCATCCAGCGGGTTTTCCCAATCTCAGAGGCCTCTGCCGAGTTGTGCTGCTATATATTGCTCCAGCTCCTCCTCCAGGTACACCAGCTCATCATGCTGAATCAGCTGCATTTCTACCATCTTTACTAGAGTGAAGATAAAATGAAACAAATGTTTAAACAATGTTTTTAAAATAAAGAAATGTTACTTGTGCTTGTGACTTAGTGGGTGATCCTGGCTCTGGAGACTAAGCCAGTTAATTAAGACAATTAGAACCAGATCTAAATTTAATAAAAGCTTTGCTTGTCATGACTCATAAACAGAAATAACCGTCTGATATGGGTCATTTCTTTAATAAAAATAATAAAACTGACATTTGTTGACATTCTATAATCGGAGGTCTAGTATGGAGCCAGATGTAGTCTCAGTGAACAACTGGCAATATAGAGAGACTGAAGCTTTTGGTCTATGCTTGTCAGTGTGATTCATTTTGGGGAACATTGCATTGCTGATGCCACTTCAATTTCTATTTATTTATGTAGGTACCAGTGTGTCCAAGTCAAGTGATGCATGGACATCATTGCCAGGCCTAAGCTAGAGCCTGGTATTAATATCATTATTATGAATTTGTAATAACTAGTGTAGGTCTAGGCCTAGTCTAATTGGCATGTGTCATGGCATTGCTGACAACAAGACAAAATTAAACATGACAGTCATACTCAGTTATCTACTGTAGGCCCGGCTAGGCCCAACTCCAGCCCAGGGTCAGAGGGTGCGAGCTCCGCCGCCGTCTTGGGCGTTGGACTTGAGCTCCCTCAGACACAGTCCCTGAACTCTGGAATTGAGAGGCCGTCGGATATGAAAACACCGAACATTTCATGGAAAATGGAAAGTTATAAAGCATATCAAATAGTGAAATGTCAGTAACGTGAAGAGTATGAATTCGACTACATGTACAGGTTTTATACTTACGATTTTAAGGAAAGGATCAAGAGATTGAGAGATTTCAATTGCACTAAAATCGGGCTGACCAGATACTATCGCAGATTGTTTTGGCGGTGAATTATTTGGATAAAATCAATCGAGCATAAATTATCTCCACCCAGCGCTGCATCCTGATTGGTTGATAGCTCTCAAACCAGGTATGAGAAATTACAAACCTCCTATCTGAGCAGTCTGTAAATTTCGGGTCTGATGACGTACATAAACCTGGTCTGAGGACAAACCTTGCTTTGTGAAATGTAATTTCAGACCAAGGTCTGAACTCAAACCTGAAACGCGTCATATGACGTACATAAACCTTGGTCTGAGGACAAACCGGCTTTGTGAAATGCATTTCAGACCAAGGTCTGAACTCAAACCTGAAACGCGTCATATGACGCACATAAACCTTGGTCTGAGCTCAAACCTTGCTTTGTGAATTCGGGCCATATTGTCTTGTATTACAACCTGTAAGTAACACTTATTTGAATTGAACAATTCAGCCATTGTTCCTGCACAAAATGCATATCTACCTTTGGAAATCTAAACCTTTGGAAATCTAAACCTTTCTCCAAACTGATAATTCCAAATCTGAATCATATAAATTCTTTGCCTATGAAATCGAGGTGGCTGATCAAAACAAATAGTGTCACTGCACCACTTGTGATTTAATACCTGTCAAAATACAAAACATCATTTTGCAATTTTATCAAACGTTTAAAACATTGTTTAGCCTGACAAAATATCCTTTTAAAAAACTTATTCAATTTCACTGAATCTCAAATACTCAATTAATGCAAACATTTAATATAATGTCCTCCTGTCTTTGTTGCTATTCTCTGAAAGTCTGAATGCTTATGGACATCACAAATTGTTCTTCATATGTCTTGTTTTTTTGTTCAAATGTTGCAGTTAGTGAAATTCTTCTGAAATTACTTTATCAGCTGATCATTTATCACGCTTCAAACACTTGAATCTGCGTCCAACTTGCTTATCCGATAAAATTAATTATTCTCCATCACAGAAGGAACATGACTCGCGATTTATAAATTGCTTTCAAAACACGTTGCTTTAAAGTTGCTGGAAATGCTCTTGATCCAATAAATTGACGTTGATCACAAAATAATTTTCATTGGCGGCGCTTGGCTCGCACCAATTTCACAAAGGTATTTTATCACTTCCACATGGCGGTTGCAAAAATTGACGTTGATCACAAAACAATTTTCATTGGCGGCGCTTGGCTCGCACCAATTTCAGAAAGGTATTTTATCACTTCCACATGACGGTTGCAAGAATTGACGTTGATCACAAAACAATTTTCATTGGCGGCGCTTGGCTCGCACCAATTTCACAAAGGTATTTTATCACATTCCACATGGCCGTTGCAAGGCTCCAATTTTCTTGATCCAAATTAAATTCACAGTGATCCAAACTTCACAAAAAACATGCTATCACATTCCAAATGATACGAGTTGAGCACTATTCTGCTTCCAGGAGCGAACACAGCTTTATATCACTGGCCTCGTGAGTGTTGTGGATTTTGTCTTTATCCTTGCACTGCGAACTAGACCATCTTTACCCGGATATACTTCCTCCACTCGTCCCATCTGCCAGCAACATCTAGGCGCGTCCTTATCAGCAATCAAGACGACGTCTCCCACTTGTAGACTGCGATTTGGTTGGGCCGACTTCTGCCGTTGCTGCAAGGTAGGAAGGTACTCACGCACCCATCTCCGCCAGAAGGTATCTGCTAGTAACTGCATCTGCCGCCATCTTTTCTTAGAGTATACATCCTTCTCTGAGATGCGCCCTGGGGGTGGACTTGTAGTCATCTTGGCCTGTAGTAGATGATTAGGTGTAATGACATCCAGGTCATTGGGGTCCACTGAAGCTCTTGTTAGAGGCCGACTGTTTATAACTGCCTCTATCTCACACATTAAGGTGTGAAGCTGTTCATCACTCTGGGCAGTTTTCAAGTACTGTTCATGTAGTATGGCATGAAGGATTTTTCTGATAGTTCTTATTTGTCGTTCCCATATTCCTCCAAAATGTGATGCAGCAGGTGGATTGAAATTCCACTGAATTCCATGATTACAGCAAAAGTTCATGATCTGCTCCTGACTCCATTCTTGTAGAGCCTGCTTCAACGCACTACAGACACCCACCAAATTTGTGCCATTGTCTGAATACATTGTCTTAACAGAACCTCTTCGACTAACAAATCGTCTTATGGCATCTATGGCAGAACTGGTGTCCAAGCTAATTGCCACTTCTATGTGTATTGCTCGGCTGGTCATACAGGTGAACACAACACCATAACGTTTCTGCATGCTTCGACCACGCCTCGTCTCAAAAGGCCCGAAATAGTCCATGCCTGTATATGTGGAAGGAGGTTCACATGCTGCAACCCTAGGCCTTGGAAGATCTGCCATCTTGTGTGTGTTTTTTTGGCTTGGTACCTTCTGCATGTAACACATTGTCTGATGATTGTCTTTGTCAGCACACCTGCTCCAATTATCCAGTACTTCTGAAGAAGTTCTGTTAGAACATGGTTTTGACCTTGGTGTGCTACACTTTGATGAACATGTCTTACTATCAAGGTAGACACATGGTGCTTTTTGGGCAAGATCACCTTATGTTTTGCATTTCCATCAATCTCGGCATTCCTTAGTCGTCCGCCAACCCTCAGTACATTGTCATGCATTTCTGGATCTAGCTTTATGATGCTGCTGCTCTTGCGTATGGCCTTTCCTGGCTGATTTCCTTTCTGATTCAAGGCTTCTACTTCTTCTTGGAAGGACTCAGATTGCACCCACCGAACGATAGCCAATTCTGCACCATTCACTTCTGCTCCTGTAAGGGTGTCAGAACACACTTTATCCAAGAACAACTTGGCCCTTTCTTTCAGTTTTCCTTTGAGCCTTAGCCACCAAGCAACAGCCCTTCGTAACCTTGTTCAATCTGAGAAATATGTGATCAACTTGTGTACTGTTTAAACTTCTCCTCCAGGCCTTGTTAAACCCACCATGCAGGTTTTCTTGATCTCAAGCTGCTCATTCTTTCCATCATGAGACATGTCAGGTGTCTTAGGCCATTCTTCAGATTTCAGAAGAAACTCTGGGCCACTTTTCCATTCTTCATTCAACAGTTATTCTTGTACTTTCAACCCCCTTGAGCCTGCGTCTGCTGGATTGAGACTTGATTTGACATAATGCCACTGGTCCGGACTAGAGCCATCTTGAATCACTGCTAGCCTATTAGCCACGAATGTCTGGAATCTTGCTGTTGTGTTGTGAATGTAGCGCAATACAGTCTGGCTGTCGGTCCAAAAATAGGTCCTCTTGACTGGTAACTCCCTTTTGATCACCTGATCTATCTTCACTGCCACGCTTGCTGCAGTCAATTCCATTCTCGGGATAGATACTTGCTTAAGGGGTGCTACTCTTGATTTACTCAGCAGGAATGAACACCTGGTCTCTCCTTCACTATTTTCCATTCTGAGGTAGGAGACTGTCCCATATCCAACCTCGCTGGCATCTGCAAAATGATGGAGGGAGATAGATTCTGCTTGCTCATATGAGGCTGGCCTCAGACATCTTTCTATCTTGTACTCTGACAACATCGGAAGTTCCTCTAACCAGCCTTGCCACAATTTCATCTGTTTGGCTGGTATCTCATCATCCCATCCTATCTTGAGTCTACATAGGTCTTGTAGTAGTTGTTTTGCTGTTAAGATCACAGGAGACACAAAACCCAATGGGTCATACACTGAGCTGATGATTGATAGCATGCCCCTTTTTGTTGGCGGCCGATCCTTGATCTTGATGCTGTAGCCGAATGAGTCGACTGTTTTAAGTTTGTCCTTTTCAAAGTTTAGCCGTTGAACGCTGCTGGCTCTCTCGTCCTTTGGTATTGCATGCAAAACTGCCCTATGGTTACTGTTCCTTTTGGTGAGGTGGAAACCTCCTCTTCCACATGTGGCTTGTAGCCCTTTTGAGAGCTATACAGCCTTCTCAACAGTAGAGGATGAGTATAGACAATCGTCTACATAGAAGTCGTGTTGTATGATATGTGCAACTTCTTCATGTTCACACTGTTCTGCTGTCTGTTTCAAAGCATAGTTGGCACATGCTGGTGAGGAGGTGGCCCCAAATACATGGACATTCATGCGATACTCCTTGATTGGTCGTTCGATATTGCCATCAGGCCACCACAAAAACCTGTGGAGATCCTTGTCTTCTTTCCGTAGTCTTAGTTGAGAAAACATCGCCTCAATATCTGCCATGACTGCAATGTGATCTTGACGGAATCTGGTCAGAAAACCCAACAGGCAATTTGTCAGGTCCGGCCCATGTAGAAGATTTTGGTTTAGGGACTGCCCCCTGTAGGCAGCTGCACAGTCATATACAACTCGTAGTTTCCTTTTCTGAGGATGGTAGACACCATGGTGTGGGATGTACCAGACTTGACCATTCTTTCTCTGAAGTTCCTTGTCTAGCACCATTTCAGCATAGTTCTGATCTATTACCTTGTGCATGAAGTCCTTGTATTCTCTGTGAAATTGTAGCTGACGCATGAACTTCCTCTGTAGATGTGCTAAACGCTGTTCAGCCTGAGGTTTATTGTTAGGCATCTTCATACTTTGGCTTTTTAGAGGCAGACCAATCTCATAATGCCCATCTACATGCTGAATAGATCCTTCAACTGAGTCTATAAACTGCCTATCCTGTCTTGACTTCTCAGGTTCATCATTTATCACCCTTTCACTAAAGTCTTGGTTGAACATATCTACCAGCTGCTGATTAATATCTGCTTGGACCAAAACATGATGAGCTGAAATCCTTTGTGACTCGTCAGACTTGGATAAACCATACACTGCCCAACCTAACAAGGTTCTAAATGCAAAAGGACCATCATGTTCACTGTGGATAACTTCCAGCGGTTCTGACGCTTTTGGAATGTTATTTCCAATTAGTATGCCCACATCCTCGTCAATCTCTGGCAACTGAATATGGTGGAGGTATGGAAACTGCTTCAACTTGGCTTGTGTTGGAATTTCCTCTTTCCCGACTGGAATAGACTGCTGGACAAATGCTTCTCTGATTTGAAGGTTGTTCTCCTCTTTTAAGTCTAGAACCTCTATATCGTTGATTACTTCACAGTTTACGGTCTTACTCTCTGTCAAGGTTTGCAATTGTATGTTTTTCCTTTTTCCAGATAGCTGGAGTCTGTCCTTCATGTCTTGGCTAACAAAAACTGCATTGCGTCTACTGTCCAGAAATGCATATGTCTGTATTTGTTTTCCACTTTCCTTTGAGCGCACCACTACAGAAATCACAACAGGGAGGCTGCCGGATCCACTGCTGAAACTTGACAATGTGCGTTTTACACCATCCTCTGATTTGTCTGTAGCGGGACTTCCACTGTTAGTAGAAGTAGCATAAGTGTCCTCATGTACTGTGTCCTTATGTACTGGAACTTCTTTCTGAGACTTTGGAACACCATCTTGGTTTGGAATTGAGGTTCCCTTTTGAAATTGTCTGTGCAGTACTGATGGATGCGTCCTTTGGCACAATGTACACTTCAGCCTACTCCTGCACTCCTTTGCAAAATGTGATGCTTTCTTGAGACAGGAGAAACATAAGCCCTGTGATCTGCAAAACTCGATGCGTTCTTCATGTGGCTTGGCTCCCAAATTTCTACAAGTCTCCAAATCTCAAACCCTGCAATAAAGACAGTATTTGTCAGAACTTGACCTTTCTTGCCTTTGACTAGAAATGCTTGTAGCAAAGCCTTGTCTTTCATTCCTTTTTCCGGGTTGGCTTATATTGGAATGTGTAGTGTCGCTTCTTCTTTGTGGCCCTGTAATGTCTCCGTACACAGGGTTAGATAGCACACGAGCTGCCTTGGCCACAAACGTCACCACATCTTCAAACTGGATACACTTTCCCTTTTCTTCCTGAATGTAGTCAGCAGTATGACGCCATTTTCCCTTAGGCGATATGGCAACTTGGAGATAGCTATCTTGACATTGTTAGAATGATCCATTTCATTGCACTGTTTCAAATCCTTGGCAGTGTTCAGAAGCTCGGTCAAGCAATGCGAAAAGTTATTGAGCTTCTCTGCATCATCGGTCTTTATTTCTGGCCACTCCTCCATATGCTTGATTATGGCATTTGTAATCCTGTATTTGTTGCCATAATTCTTCTGAAGAACTTCCTTGGCCTGCTTGTAGGCTATCTCAGGATCTGCATTGTACATGCAACTTCGCACCATTGTGTTAGCTTCACCCCTCGTGAATTGTTCTAAATAACATAACTTGTCTCTAGGATTTGAATTCTTCTCCTCAACACTATGGTGAAATGCTCTCATAAAGGAATTGTATTGCAACGGGTCTCCATTGAATGGTGACAAAGTTCTCTGAGGCAATGATGCTCTTTGGTGGCATTCCACTAAAACCTTGGTGAGGTCATTTTGTCTTTGAATTACATCAGTTTGTTGCATTAAATATGCGGAAAGGTCAAACACTGGCTGATTCTCACCTTGTGCATTATCAGCACGTTGAGTTGTTCTCTCATGAGCTACAGATGAAGGAGGAATGTATCCTGGCTGTCTTTGTGAAGTTTCACTTGCAAACTGTCTTTGAACTTGACCTTAACCTTGGTATTGTGAAGCTTCCACCTGTTGAATAGCTGCCAATCTTGCACTTGCTGCAGCTACTTCTGCTTCTAATTCTAACTGCTCCTTCCTTCTCTGCAGTAATTGTATCTCACTTTCTAGTTAATATTTCTTTCTGAGAACTTCTGCCTTTACTTTGAGTTCTGCATGGCTTGCTGCTGCTTCGACTTTAGCCCGAGATGCAGCACTCCAGTTGCTTGCCCCACTGACAACCGAGTGTGACCCATAACTCTTCATCTTGGGTGCAAATCTTGGTGCACTAACATTTGAAATACTATCACTTGGTTCTATTAGTGGTACATTCCCAACATCATCTGTAGTACCTCTGGCTTCTTCCAGATCCAATCCAAATTCAAATAGTCCCTGGTCATCATCCAGATTACCACTAAATAGTGGATCATAGGTCGCACTATTCATGACTGACTTAATTCAACTGAAGTGAAGCAATAACTCTAAATCTAGTATTCTTCATAAACTAAAGGCAAGCCTCAGTTTTCAACTAATGATATTGCCATATGGCCCAGTGGGAATACTTGTAGTTGGGTCCAAATAATATCTGACAGAGACAGTGACTAGTCTTCGTCCTAGACTACTACTGTAGTGTAACTGTGTAGGTTATGTCGTCTGCTACTGTGAAATTCATTTTACACCTTTCTATCACTAGTATCACTCATCACTTCAGTCTGACAGTGTCACTGCTTAACTTTGTTAGACTAGGCTACTCGTTCCAAACACTCCACATGCAGCTCTTCTTTGCTCTCTTCATCGCTCTTTCAAGTCTCTGCTCATTTAATGTGCACACATACTTAATGACATACCTATGCCATCCCTTGCAATGATCTTGATGCGATTGTCGTCACACATGTTCCACATACCGACATTCGTGTAGCACAAATTGACTCAGTCTGAAAATGTCCAATTGTTTCCATTATAGTTATAATATCATAATCACATGAAGACTTAATTCCGATGAACATATTCAAGCGATGATTAACAGAGGTCATAGTATAGAGTTCACTTTCTGCCTGTTATGGAGCTTATAAAGCTTATGAAGGAGGTTGAAAACTGGTAGGCCTTCCTACATTCTTCCAACAACTACAAATTTGTTTCCCTAGCTACCACCTTCTAACCTGCCGCAGAGGGCCTAAATTCAATTTCTGCCTATAACAAACTTGTTCATTTTTTTTCTTGGAAGGGGGGAATACTATAGAAAAGGCTAACATGTATTGTACACATAATCAGGAATTATTCAATCCTGTGTCGCTAATACAAAAACTATGAGGTTCCACTTGACAACAAACTAATCAAGTTGCATCCAGATATCAAAAACATTAATTGTGATTTGTGAACTGAAATTTAAAAGCACATATGAGCTCGTTTGAATTAATAACTTAATAATTTACATATCACATGTTGGCCAAAATACAAAAAAAGGAAACAAGATTGAGTAAGAAAAAGAATAAACAAATGTTTTCATATGAAGAAATAAGCTACCTACCCTATAGTCTATCTCCAAGAATCAACTGTATATATGCCATATGTATAAGCTGTCAATTTAGTGCACACTAAGAAAAGATTCTGGCATCGTGGCTGCTACCAGTCCAGGCCACCTTGCAACGATACTAGTTATTTTCCCAGCATAATCACAGACAACCTGTCAATATGAAATAACATGTTGGCATTCATTAGTTATGAAAACTCACTCATTTCACACTTCAGATTGGCTGTGAAATTAGGTATCACAGAAGAGCTGCGTCGAGTGGGGACACGCAGAGCTCAATTCTCTCTTTATCAAGGAAGATTTTCATATCATGGAAAAAAATAAATATTATAAAAAAGCTCAGGATTCTGTCTTTCATGTCATGTCATTTTCATCAAAATCCATCAATTACTTACGACACAGTTGCTTGAGATTTACCCTCTAATTCGTACCGTGTCACTTCGTTTGTCCCCATTTTTATTTGATTGCCGATTCGTATGGCTAGTTTTGGCTCAATGCGCTTTAACACCATTTGTCTTTGAGTTTTAAAAATCCACTGGTTGGAAAAAGCACATCTTAAAGGCCCACTACACTACTTGTAGCTACTTGCGCCCTCTATATAACAAACCATGCCTAATCGGTGACCATTGATCCCCCTGATCCTCTTTTTCTTATGTTAACTGAGAGCTGAGTTGATATGAGATAACCACCTGTCCAGTGACCTTGCAGGGCAGTCTAATCCCTCCTGTAAACTATGGCAGATACGCTTTAATCTTTATTTTCATATAAAAAAAATGATGGGGGTATGTTTTAAAAAAGATCGTGAAAAATCAGAGTGAAAAGTTTGAAACAATTTGTCTATATCAGAAAAACATACTTTTAATTCAATTTTGATACGAGAAGAAAGAAAATTTACTTTTTATTTATTTATTTATTTATTGGAGAATACAATCATGTAAATAATAAGAATGACCGCGAGATGGTGCTTGGGCGCAAATCCTATGAATACAGCTGTACCCTGACACTATGAAAATGACGGACAAAGAAAGCGGACAAAATATACAGTTCCTCAGGTAGACAAAGGAACATCCCTTCACTGCTATTATGTAAAAATGTGTAGAACAGGTGAATATGCGTGTGACACCTGTTCTACACATTTTTACACAATAGCAGTGAAGGGATGTTCCTTTGTCTACCTGGACTTCTTGAAGAGTTTAGAGCCATTTTCAAATGCCATTTAAAATTAATTTAAATGGATTTGACGGTCCAAACTTACAGAAATAATTAATCTATATATATACCCCAGATATGTCAAAATTCAGCCCCTTTTAATAGACACTCTTAAATCTAGCCATGTTTCAAAACCCATGAAAACTTGTTCCGGCGACGCAAAAATAGCCATTTTGTCACATGCATCAAAATGGGCTTCATATAATTATTTGAAAAATTCCACCAAAAAAAAAAAATTATCAAAAGAACCTGAAAAAAAATAGGCATGTAGAAATCCATACAGAGAACAGATTTCTTGAAAAAAAAAAGGTGATTCATCAATTAATTACAAAATTATATCACCTTGAAAATGGCTAATTGTCAGTTATAGCCTAATTACACAAAAAATTTGACCATTTCGTCTCTTATGTAATTGGCCGTATTTTTAAAAGTACTTATTCAAATTTGAGAAATGAGGTATCAAAATTCTTCTTTTCATGTGCTCAAAAAGGAAATGGGCAGGGGAAGTCAAGTGAAATTTAGAAACTTTTAAAATTTTACTGTGATACCTAGTGAAATGTATCAATTTCACTTCTTATTCATGGTAATTAATGCAAATGCAGTTCAATATTTGATAATTTCTTTTTCAATATCTATTTATAGAACAAAAATTGGAAGAAAATGCTAATTACCCTATATTTATTGACTGATGAAGTATTTCCTCATTTTTAACTCATGTTTTTCATTGTTTATCTTGTAACAATGTAAACAAAAATAATCTCACTGTTAACAAAACATTTCGAGCCTTAAACAACAACAAATGCTTTGTTTGTATGGGGGGGGGGGGGTACCCATGCACTCATCTTTTTAAATGAACCTGTTTGTTTTTCTATAGTTTAAAAAAAAAGTGGTAATTGCCATTGATCAATTTACATGCTTCTCTTTGTGTTTTGTTCTTTCATTGATCAATGGCAAAAACAGTGTCCCAATTGCCATGGCCATCCGATCAAAAAATTATCAGAAATCTAGAGGTCATTTCCGTATTGCCAATAGAAGGATGGAACAAGTTTTGAGTGTTAGGATTTTTAAGTTTAACTATTCATTGGATAATCTTAACTGCGTACAAAGGCAGTGAAATGAGTACCGGTACGGGAATATTACTTTAATATTCATTTGGCCACTAGAAATCTTGCATTGGTCACCAATGAATTAGCATGGATGTACAACACAAGACTGGAGAGTGTATATATCTAATCTGAAAATTTTGCAACCTAAAAAATAAAGGCCTAAAGGGAAAGCCGTGCCGGATCCAGTCATGATGTATTCATTTATTCTTGCCTGAACATCGACGTAGTACCTGTTCTTCCTATTGAAGTAGTACCTGGCCCCACCAGGGCTCCTGATGTAAACATGTGTCCCATCAACAGCACCCACAACTCCTGGAAATCTGCAGTACTGGAAAAACTGCTTCTGAATAGTAGTCACTTTTTGCCTTGTGGGTCATTCCATGTCAAATCACTCAATGGTTTTAACCCGACCATTTTTGATTTTGATGAAACTTAGTGTACTTGTTGAGTGTGATCTCACAGCACCAAATCCAAACTTTTAGGTCAATCGGATAAGGGGTTTGGGAGATACGGCCCACCAAATTTTGAGATTTTTTCAAAAATGGGGGTGGCGGGCCTACCTTTGAACCCTTGTATTTCAGGACCTAATGGGTCAATCTTCACAAAATGTGTATTGTTGGAAAGGGTATTCAATAAGGATTCCAAATCTGCCGCCATTTTGAAAATTTGGACATGTTGGGGTACTTTGACCTCTTGACCTAAGATTTGACCTTGAAATTGACCTTGTGGATCACGTGACCTTGACAACATTTTTCATGAAATGTAATCTCTGACATGTTCACTTAAACATATAAAAGTTTCAGAGATATAATATTTTTTGTTTAGGAACAATAAGGATTGAAAGTATCCATACTTACAGATATTCACAATAAACCCTATTATAATGTATACAATACATGCAATATGCACAGTATAACATACATCTTCCACGTGCTTTTTTGTTCTAGGCATATCCATTCTAAATGTCAGCAGTACTTGAATAGAAAATCAAATGACAAGATCATATAGGCCTATTTGTTTTAATTTGGGTGGCTGTCACAAAAGTAAATTTTCCCCGAGACGAATTCAAAGAATTGTAGTCTGTTTTAAGGTCAGATAATAGATACAGCCCAAATGTTCATACATAGGACTGATTGGAGAACAAAATTGAGAGGCCATCGGATATGAAAACACTAAACATTTCATGGTTGGAAAGTTATAAAGCATATCACATATAGAAATGTCAATAAAGTAAAGCTATGGATTCGACTACATGTACAGGTTTTATATGATTTTAAGGAAAGGATCGAGAGATTGAGAGATTTCAATTGCACTAATCGGGCTGACCAGATATTATCGCAGATTGTTTAGGCGGTGAAATACTTGGATAAAATCAATTGAGCATAAATTATCTCCGTGCAGTGCTGCATCCTGATTGGTTGATAGCTCTCAGACCAGGTTTGAGAAATTACAAACCTCCCCTCTGAGCAGTCTGTAAATTTCGGGTCTGATGACGTTCATAAACCATGGTCTGAGGACAAACCTGCTGTGTGAAATGTAATTTCAGACCAAGGTCTGAACTCAAACCTGAAACGCGTCATATGACGTACGAAAACCATGGTCTGAGGACAAACCTTGCTTTGTGAATTCGGGCCATAGGGTGTGGAATGTGCTTGCCAGAATAACTGCACATCCCAATACAATACGGTTTAGAATGTGCTTGCCAGAGAAAGTATGTGTGGCACTCTGATAATGTAACAGTGTCACTAAAGAAATGAGTGACAATTGAATAAAAGGATAGACTTCAAGCCACACAATAAAGACAAGACAATAATATTTACAAATGCAAAGTTCTTCTAAGGTCAAGTCACTACAATTCATTACGTCATAATTCACGATTCTATGGGATGTATGGGACACCCAAAGATGAAATAGAATGAACTTTCCGATTAAAGGGGATGTAGCATGACAAGACTATTTGTCTTTCCTGTGGCCTGACTTTGGGCCAATCAGGTATAATAGGGACTTTTAGATTGAGTGGACGAGAACACGACGAACGCCGACTGATCATGCGTGTCAACGTACTCAACTGCCATGTTGACTACAATTAGAAATCTTTCAGATCGACGATATACATGCATGCAGGAAGTGACGAACAAAGAAAGAGGACAAAATATACAGTCCCTCATTCTATCCTCAACAATAGGCCACTTTCGTAATGTAACCAAATTTAAGGCATAAGTCTTTGTAAAGTGCCTCAATACAAATTATTTTATTCACCTCATAAGAATAATAGTATTTCAATAGACAGAATCTGAACTGCATACATTAGTTGTTGCCAGGTTGGACAAACGTTATGGCTTGACCTACCTAGCAACACTTAATGTATGCAGTTGCATTATGACTATTGAAATACTATTATTCTTATCAGGTGAATGAAATAATTTGTATTGAGGCACTTCACAAACACGTATGCATTAAATTTGGTTACATTACGAAACTGGCCTATTGCTGTGTAACATCCCTTCACTGCTATTATGTAAAAATATGTAGAACAGGTAATTATGCATGTGACATCTGTTCTACACATTTTTACATAATAGCAGGGAAGGGATGTTCCTTTGTCTACCTGAGTAACTGTATATTTTATGCACACGCGGTATATACTAGTACCGTACTAGATTTAGGAAAATCAAGGTTGACGCATTCTCGATCGCCGACTGAGACGACGTGATGCATGCGCGGTGCCTTAAAATGACATCACACGTTACAGTCAAAGCTGTCGACGTGCAAATCAAAAAGTCCCTAATACGACTAAGGACGACGTGAACACAGTATTCATGTGGGTGCAACATACGCAAAACCGAATCAAGTCCATTTCTTTATGTGCAGTTTCCAAAAGACGTCATAGATGGCGTTTACCAGCATTTGCCCTGCTGCACCCCCTTTAACCCTTACTGTACTGGGGGGGGGCCTGGGAAACCCCCCTCAACATTTTCGGATATTGCGCCACAACTGCTTGGAATTTTGAATTGTCATTTCTAATTATTTTCCCTCAAGTCTTACGCACATTTTGATACCATTTTCGTTGAAATCGATATACCTTTAAGGTGTTATGTAACAATTAGTATGCGCATGTCATCAAAAGTATGCTATAATTGCATATATTCATGTACAAGCAGAAATGTGAATACAGGTTTAGATGTGTTTCTTCCTAAGTGGGAGATATGAATTGATATCAAATTGATTTTGTAGGTTTTCTCAAAGTAACTTGATGTATTCCAGAACAAAAGAATACATTAGAAATAAAAACAATAGATATAATAAGAAATAAAAAAAAAACAGTAAAATACAAAAGAAAATAAATATTTGAAAATCGCATCAAATTTGCATAAATTATCATTATTAATTACATCAAATTAACTATTTTGTGTTAGAAAAGTTTCATATGAATAATGAGTTTCCGATTAACATTCAAAAAGTGGAGTCTGACAATTTTTGTAATTCTAGTTCCCTGTATATTTCCAGATTTGATATTCAAGAATGCATATTCATAATTTATGCAAATTAACCTATGCATTTTCAAATTTCATGAAAATAATGTAATCATGAATTTGAGATGAAGGAAACATTTAGCAATACATTTTTAACATTCTTCACAAATATGTAGAGTTTTCTGTTAAATGCATAAAATTAGCATTTTTTATGATGAATTACGCTATAATGAGAAAAATTTGCATATTAGGAAAAAACTAATTATACCATCTTGTTTCTTATGTAAATATCTACAAACATGCAAATTTCAAACTTTCTTCTTTTTAATCAATTTTTGCTCAAACTTTAACTGACCTGTTTCTCTCATTTTCCTCCTTCGATTAAAACCGACTTAATATCAGGGTAGACTCCCCCTTAAATTGTCTACCGGTATACTAATATCAAATCCTGACGTATTATACTGACTACAATGGATATGATCACTTATAATCAATTGATGGATTAGTACGTAAAATCAATATGTGATAATAGTTTTATAGGATATATTTCCACATTTTACAGCAAAAATCTGAAGTGAAAACTAGTATGTTTCCTAGCTGCCCTCAGGGGTGGATCCAGTTGGCGCGTGGGGGACACGCCCCTCCCCCTTCTACCTTCCAATTTATTTATTTTTAATACCTGAATAAATGTTCAGTTCATTCTTTCAGAATGCCTCAGAATGTACCGTAGAGCATCTTAATGTTCAAAATTTTCATGGACCCCATGACGTTAAAAAATCCTGGATCTGCCCCTGGTCCTCCTGTCAAAATTGTATGAGACAAGTCCCTCCCCCCATGGAGCCCATCACAAAATGTATGACTGTCTCTTATTTCTTCCATAGATATTAAATTCTCAATTGCGACTTCTATTACACTGACATACCCACTGGCCTACTCTATTTACACTCGTGATGTTACATGGCGGATCACAAAGGAAAAAGGCTTGTACAACGGTTACTTCGTCAATGTCCTCGTGCTTCTATTGGGCCAGATGAGCTCATTGGTTATAGGACTAGGAATGGATGATAGCCTTCCTGAAACACGGGCCATGATCTTTTACTCACCACAGTCGAATTTGTATTTTATATCAGAAGCATTGTGGGTTCGCCTACACTCATATGAATCCACGAATGCAACATTCGAACTCTCAGTTGCACCTTATGACTTTACTGGTAAGTATTTAGAGTAAGAATTAGCCTCAAAGTTATGCCATTGTATTCAAAATTGATATGATAGCAAAGACTTTCGAAAGTCAACTGAAGTTTTGTATAATTTCAGTATATATCCCATAATGTCAAATGTGAATTATATATATATATATATATTCATAGTAAATGCTAAGACTCGGCATGGCTTTTGATTTTCAAAAGTCTTTGTGATTGTGCTGATGAAATTTTTCATACAAGAAGCCATTATTATTTCATTCATACACAAAAAGGAAATTCAGCATTTGAAAGCGTGTAGTTTGCTGCTAAAGAGCCCTAATTAGTTTGTCAGTTCTACTATTTTTAGCTCATCCGGTCCGTCCACAGTTTTCAAAATGCTTCTTCGTTATTTTTCAACTGATTTTGATTCTGATTGTTTCATATGGTAGGGCTAGGAGGGGGATTTAAAACTTCTACACAGAATCGTGAAATTCATTATCTATGCTAATTATGCAAATTTATTCGAAATCACAAAAAATGCTTCTTCATTTCTCGACCGATTTTGATTTGGTTTGCTTTATCTGGTAGAGCTAACTTTGGAACACTAAACTTCTACACAGAATTTTGAGATTTTGCTCCATTGATTATTTATGGTACTTTATGCAATTTTTTTCCAAAAAATGCTTCTTCTCCTTCATATTTCGATCGATTTTGATTTGATTTGCTTTATATCATAGAGCTAACTTTGGTACACTATACCTCTACGCATAATTTTGAAATTTTTCTCCATTAATTAAAATAATAAGCAATGTCCTTACATTATTCTTGTATGAAGTGTGAAGTCTTATTAGGAAACAAGAACTCCTGTGAATAATATGATTTGTGATCCGCCTCCATGTCGCGGGTGCCGGGCAACATTTTGCACTTGAAAGAATATTACAACTATATGTAAATACTCGGTGCAAAGTGGCTGAAGGGTCACAGTGTTTTGTGTTCTCTTCCACTTTATGCATGCTTTTTTATTGTTTCGGTTATAAAGAGTATTCAATTTGCCATAAAAGATTTTTACTCACTAACTCCTCTTCTTCAAAAAACTCTGTTCTCTTATTGTTTTCTCTCAAAGGGAGTAGCATTTCATCAAATAGCCCTTCTCAAATTGTATGGGATGTTACATTCTATGGCAGATATTTCGCAATGAGCTTTGGATACAATTCTTGTGAATAATAGGATGTGTGATCGGCCTCCAAGTTGCGGTGGTTGGCAACATCTTGCACTCAAGGCAAGCACAACATCCAACACACCTGAGTGCAAAATGGCTGAAAGATCACAATATTTAATTTTGTTTTAATTCATCAGTATTATGCATGCATTGTTTTCATTCTCTTGTTACCTCCTAATTCTTCAATTTGTTTAAATATTTTAACAATTTTCTCACACTAACTCATTTTTTCCCCTTACAAAATTGTTATTTTGCCATATTTTTCTGTTGACAATTTACTGACTATTTATACCTCTGTCCTTTTCTTATCATAATAAAAGGTGAGTATGTTTTATCTCTTACTAAGTTCGAGTCCTGCTTGTCATAAAACTATATATTTTTCAACCAATTTTCATTCCATTTCCTTTAGTTTCTATTTAATCTTGTACAGCTAAATGAAATTATGTCCCTTCCAGGGCATCAAATTTTTATTTTTTGACCAGTTCAAAAGTGTACCACATAAAATTTACGGTATTTGTTGTTGCGAGATGCGGATGAGCACTAGGTCATTGACGTTCTGGTTTAATGTTGTATACTGGTAGTTGTTAGTTTGTTATTATTACTATTATGACAATATATGTTTGTATTTTATACATGTTCAAAACGTATACACAGTTTTATTTATCTGCAAATATTATGGAAAACTATTTCCACATGTTGGAATGATAAAATGGAAAAAGAAATGAATAGGAAACAGTTTCATGCCTTTTATGCCTCCGTTACGAAGTAGCCAGAGGCATTATGTTTTCGGGTTGTCCGTCCGTCCGTACATTGTACGTCCCATTCTCGTGATCGCGTTATCTCAAGAACCGATTGCATGGCCAATGAACTGATTAGCGGAGGCATAATTTTTTACTTAAGCATAAGGACATAAGGAAAATAATCTTCTGTAAAGTTTGCTTGTATCTTTTTGCTTATGAACTTTAATGATAAGATGTGTATAGCAATTCTTTTCATGTTTCTATGATAATAGGAGGCCCACTTCTGTGCAGTGAGGGCCGTGTGAACATCAGCAGTAATGGTATTTGTGATGGAGAGAAACAGTGCATTGATGGAAATGATGAAAGTAATTGCCCTCGGCCTCGTAAGTCATAAAAATTCATGTTCTTTAAAATGCTATACTGAATACTAGTAATGCTGTTACACTTTTGAAGACAAATTTAGAAGGCATCCTGATTGGATGACTATGTAGTAAATGGTGTAATATGGGACTTTGGACATTTACAATTGTTTGTAGAATTGATGTGAACTTTTCATTGGAAATTTTTGAAGGGCATGGAGAGATATGCATGCATATGTGACAAAGTTATTTGATTCGAAAAGAGCTATATACCTTTTCCTTCGGGTACATTTGGAAAATGAGAACATACCCTTCTCATATGATCAATACTGCGATGTAATTCACAAAGAGTGAGATATCATTACAATTTTTCATAGTCCCGTGATACCGCATTAACAAGCATTATGCCCTTCACAAAACAGGCCCCTTCTGCAAAGTGGACCAAGAGAATGGTACTATATGACCACTATATGAAGATTAATGTTCATATTCATTTGACATAAAGAAATTTCCATTAAATTCAATTTGTAATTGTAAACAACAAAAAACAGACGTGGCGAAAGTCTGAAGACAAATGTCATATTCACAGTAAAATCCAAGAAAACATGAAATAACTTTATGAAATGTACATTAACATAATTATAATAGTTCAATGATATTAAAGTGAAAAGGATAAAATGTCATAATGAGATCATGTTATAAATTAATAAAAAAAAATTGCTCAATATATTTTGATGGTGTGTGTAGGTCTTCTTTCCTGTATGTCATTCACAAAATAACCTCCTTTTGCATTGCTTTCTTTCAAAGTTTTCCCAGAAGAGTGTGGGTTGCGCCCTGCCCTGGACGTACATCGTGTCACACACGGATCAGAGGTTACCATCCTGGGAGAAGCCCCATGGCAAGTTGCCCTCTACGCGAACGGTGTTCGATTTATATGTGGTGCAAGTATCATTGCCAATGATTGGATCCTCACTGCAGCACACTGCGTGTAAGCTATAACAGCGTTTTTTTTTTTTACCGTTGCACTCTAGGCAACATTTGCTTTGTGCATGTTAACCACTTACCCCAAATGAGCTTACAAAGCCACTTTGTACATGCACCAGTTTAGATTCGAACATGGATCAGTAACTTGTTGCATTGTTTGCACTGTATTCGGCCAATTGACAATTATTGTACATGTTAGACAAGTGATCAGACAAATGATGCCTATATATAGATGCCATTTTGATTGTGTTAATACCTGCATTGATATTGAGCCTGTGAAAGCAATTAACCCAGAACATGTTCGTACTTTT